>NW_020664562.1:24597314-24700302 GCF_002925995.2 Terrapene triunguis | reverse complement strand
GGGGACAAAAGTCCTTTCCAGTTTGGTTACTTTGTGTATTTGACAACACTGTGTATATAGTCACTTTCATTGTTTCCTCCTATATATCCAGTGAGTTTTCCCTGTCTGTGTGGATCTTTCATACAGAAACTGGAGAGGAAACCAGCATTTTTTAAAGTGATTGAAAAATCACAAGCATTGGAGGGCGACTCAGTCAGATGGAAGACCTATTGAAATTTGCTTTCAAATTGTTGCCTTTAATTTTTAAAGTGTTTTTTGGAAGCTTCACACCTTCCCCACAAAAATGAAATGTTCTCTCCCTGCCCTCCTCTAAAATGGCCTCATCGGTGTTTGAAAAATCAGTTACTACACCTGGTACAGTGATTGTTAGTAATGATTATTTACATAGCAAACATAACAAATAAAAGGATTTGATGACTAATGAAAGAATGACATAGCAAACAACAAATAAAAGGATTTGATGACTAAGGAAAGAATGAGGACAGGTGTATATATTCCACATATAGGCAGAGTTCTATAGGAAATGTCCATTTGGAGGTCACATGTCATGCCAGAAGCACTGAAGGCCTGGCTATGCTGTAGAGATGTAGGTACACCAGTGCACATTTTTAAAAACTTTCCCAGTGTTGAGGGGGCCTGAGAGAACAGAGAAGGAATTACAGGGAGAGAGCTGGGAGATAAATGGCTATCAGACAGACTTAAAACATACACTTCTTGTATAGTGGCCTGCATACCGACCATCCACAATACTAGCAGTACAAAACCGTGATTAGTGTGTTTTGTTTCCTATATTACAGCAGATGGTTATGTAACTAAGATGTGGCTTTGTTGGACTACATTTAAGACAGTCGTCCATAAGACTCAGCCCGTGTCTGTGCTATGCAAGCTACAGCAGCACAGCTAGAGCGCTGTAGCTATGCCACTGGCGCTGTAGATGCTTCCTACAGCAACAGAAGAGATTCCCCCCCCCCCCCCCACCGCTCTAGATAATCCACCTCCCGTGTCAGCACCTAGAGTGATTGAAGCATTACACCGGAGGTTAGGTTGTCAGAGCATGGCACTAAGGCATGTGAATTTTTCACACTACTGAGCAACATAGTTATGTCGATCTAAATTTGAAGTTTAGATAGGCGCAGGGGGAAGAACAGAAAAGGTATAAACAGAGGAGAAAAGTCTTCAAATAGGGTTTGAAATAAAATGGAGAGGCTGAGGTTTACCGGTTCAGGAAGGTACTTCTTAGGGGCGTCTGTACTACAAGCACTACAGCGGCACAGCTGCAGCTAACGCTGCTATAGTGCTTTCATGTGGACACTTCCTACAGCAATGGACAGGATTTTTATCTTTGCTGCATGTAGATTGGGGTTAGGTTGACTTAACTATGTCACACAGGGCATGAAATTTTTCACAGCCCTGAGCGATGTAGCTAGGTCAATGTATGTTTTAGGTACAGATCAGGTCTTAATCTACACTACAGGGTTGTGCCGATATAGCTACATCAGCATACCTAGTCAGTGTAGATGTACCTTTAGTGGCTGGAACTGCAGAGAAGGCTCTTGCACCTGCCTTGACAATATGGAAAAAGGAATTTGATTTTTTTATCACCAGATTTTTAGTATTTTTTGTAAAGCCTCAGGTCCTGCTTACATGAGACTTTCACCTTTCATTTTAAAATAAAAATATGTTTCTAGCTATCATGGTTGCACCCTAAAGCGTCAAACGTGATGACAAATAACCCAAAATGTGTTTATATTTTTAAAAAACCCCTCATATTTTGGGGGCCTGTCTCCATGGTTTTTCAATGCTTGGGATTGGCAATACTGGGGGGAAGTTCTAGAGAAGGCTGGGATTAAGACTGGAGCAAATTCATAATTTTTTAAAAATAAAAAAAAATAAGGCACTTTTGAACTGGCACCCAAGTTTCATGGGATTATTTGCAGATGGCGATGTCGTGGTCAGGCTTCTTGCTGTACGCTTGAAGCAGCAAGGGTGAGGTTGTTCCCACACTTGGAAAGGTATCAAAGTAGCTATTCCAGAATGTATATTTAATGGCCCTCTATGGAGACTTATTCTGGAATAGTTATTTTTGGGATATTTCCAACTGTAGACAAATCCTTGGGGTGGGGGGGGAAATGCTGCTAATGAAAGCACAAAGGTGGATTTATGCAGACGGGGAAGAGAGGCATTAGGGTACACACGCACTGAGGTTGTCTTTTTCACCACAGCTGCGATCTCACCGAGGTGGCAGAACACAGGATACACCTTATCTACCTCTGAACTGAGACTGCTTCCTGCATTGAGCAGTTGATGCAGCATAATAGGATAGAAAGGTTAATTATCAGAAAAGATTAAGGGGCCTTGTCACCGCATTCCCAAAGGATCTGGGCAGGTCATAAACATACATCTTCTTGCATCCGCAGGGACTCTTAGTTATTGATTTTTTTCATTCTTCAGATTTCGCTGATTTCTGAAAGGAGTTAACCTCAGGGTCGGTCTAGCTTGGCTATCCCTCTGGACCTGCTGGACTCTGGCATTAAGTATCTACATGTACACACGCCTTAATCCTGGCCATTCGCTAGCGAAGGCTCCATTGGGAGCTGCGATATGCCCCACTCCACCTGGTATCTTGCAAACGCCGCTACCGCGCATGCTTCGGCTAGCCCTGTCATGTTTTTCTTTTAAGAGCTGTGGCGATGGGTCTGGGCTTGTTATGTGTGAGTGAACATGATTGATGGGACGGGGAATGCCAGTGAGCAGGAGCCGTTATCAGCCAGCATGCAGTAAATATGCATTGCTGTCTAGTGCAGCCTTCGGGCAGCAGCGAAAGTTCGCATTTTATAGCCTACCTTTGTTTCAGTCAAGCCATTAACTGCAGCCCCCCAGCCCCACCCCCTTCCACTATCAGCGCCTCGAGGCCATGACACCAACAGCCAGAGGCCACCGGGAGCGGTACGCTTTGAGCTCCCCCCTGCGCGGGGATCAGCCTGTCTCTCCAGCCAGCCGGCGCAGTGCAGGCGTAAACAAGTTCCTACCCTCCCGCTCCGTCTGGGCAGCTTTGCAGACGAGGCGGCTGCAAACTTTGCGGACGGCGCGCGCGAGGCGCAGCCTGCGGAGCGGGGCTGGTTTCCCGGCGGGGGGTGCGCGGGATCCCGGCCGCTCGTGGGCCGAGCACGCGCGGCGCTGCCGGCTGCGCGCGGAGGTTTGCGGGTTCCGCGCGAGCTCCCGCGGGGCGCGGGCGGGCTGCCAGCGGCTGGGGCGGGTCTGCGGGCAGCGGCTGACAATGGCAGGGGCGCTCGTGCCGCCGGCGGAACCTCCTCGCCGCACGCCGCCAGCCGCGGGCTTTCTCTCGCTCTCTTGTCGCGCAGGAAGTGCCCGGTGGTCTGCAAGGCTGGCCGACATGAGGGCGTGACTCTCCGCTGCTGGATTCCCGGCCCCCCGCGCCCGGAGCCCGCTGAAGCCCGAGCTGGGTCCAGCTGAAGCAGGACAGGAGAAGGAAGGAGGAGCGCAGCCGGATCAGGTACAGAGACGGGGTTGGGGGAAGGGAGAAGCAGCCGCTGCCGCCCCCCCCCCCCGGCAACCCCCTTTGCTGCTATTCATGTATTGCTCGGCAGCGGGGGGGGGTCTATAACCTGGACCATAGCGTCTGCCTGGTACACCTCCTCCGGCGCGCGGTGCACGGGGGACTGCGTTGGAAATGGGCACCTTGTTTTCCTGGCTCAGGACTTCGCACTGAGCATGCTTCTTCCCTGTGGCCGGCTTATTCCAGCCTGTGATCGCCGGCTGCTGCTGCTGCAGCTTCAAGCCCTTTGTTCCTGCAGCCTCCTCAATGATCTTATCACGGCCGGGGAAGCGGGTAGGGAGCCTTCAAGACAATGGTGGTGTCGGCGAGTTACCGGAGCGTGAGAGAGCCGCTCTGCTCCGGAGGGAAGAGCTACTTAAATGTTACTTTGTTCAGTTTTCAGATGAATAAGCACGGAGTGAGCACGGGGCTGTCATTTTTCTCAGGCAGCGATCTGAGATAGGGGCGAGCTAGCTCACCTCAGCTGCCTGTGTGGAAGCAGTAAGTTACCTTTAGTCTTACCCAGGCAGACCTGAGTGTATTTGCTTTTATCGGCTGACAATCCGAATTACCTGGGAGTCAAAACTGCTGATCCAGACTTCTCTGGATTAAGCCATTGGGTGATTGATGCTCCTTGAGCATGCCCTATTGTGAGCTGTTCTTGTGATGGGCAAGATGCATAGCAAGCAGCACAGGCCTTTAGGCTTTGCTGTCATCTCCCTTCCACCTGCAGACTCCCAAACAGACCTCAGATTCCTTCAGCTGCAAGAGATGGGGCCCTGCTTCCCCATCTACATCTTGCCAAAGGCAAAATCGAGCATCTTATCTCTAGAAATAAATGGGAAACAATGGTATTTGACAAGTTTGTTCTGCAGACCTTTGCTTTCCATTTTGAGGTTTAAAATTCAGCATCGTAAAAATGAGTGTAAATAATTTTTTTTTTTTTTTTTTTGGAAGGGAGTTATTCTGAGTGGTGGGAATACATTAGTAGAATTGTACTTAATCTCTCTATATAACAAGCACTGCTTAGAGTATAAACAAGACTGTTATTGCACAGAATAGCCAATAAAAGGGAATGTCAAATGTATGGAATCATTCTTTCTTCTTTATGGAAAGCACTATTTGGCGTTTGATTGTTATACAGCAATGTAAATATACATGGCAACATGCCATGTGTTTGTTGGAGGCTGTTGCAGTAAAGATGCTTGATTTATAATGAAATACATTTAATACATTTATACATTTAATAGATCAAACAAATATAAGTACAAGGGAAGTCACATAACTGTGTGTATGTATTCTTTTTGCTGACCCATCACTCTTCCATAATACTGCTTGCTCTGTCTCCTAAATGATACTGAAGGAAATGTAACTAGCCAGGGGCATGGCCAGTGGCAGTGCTAGGAAGTAGCTTTGATGGACATAGACTTGGTGTACACTACCAATTTATGCTGGTATAACTACATTGCTCGGGAGTGTGGAAAATCCACACCTCTGAGCGATGTAGTTATACCAACCTAACTCCTGGTATAGGCAGCGCTATGGCGATGGGAGGGCTTCTCCCATCTACAAAGTTTACTGCCTCTTGGGGAGGTGGAATATCTACGCCGTAGCATCTTCACTAAGCACTACAGCATCCCTGTAAGTGTAGACAAGCCTGTAGTACCTTATTATCTTTTGTCATACCTTTGTTTGATAGGAGTTGTAGCCTTTTCACTAAACTGAGTCCTTGACTCCTGGGTGTCCACGCGCTAAATGTTCTATCAGGGCACCTCATGAACAGGTCAGCCATGAAAGTGTTGTGCAATGATTTAGATATGATCTAAATACTCGTGGGGCATGTAAGTGAGATGAGAATGTGATTGGCATGAAAATGCAATTTGTTGCTGGTGTAATCATGCTCTACAGCTGAGATACAAGTGGAATGCTCTAGTGCAGGAAAAGAGGGGCACTTTTGGGGTAGGTGTGGATGAGTGAGTTGGCATATAAAAGGAGACAGGTAGTATGTATTGAGTATGTAGGGGATGTGTCTTAAAGATTACATCGCAGGCTTTTGGTAGTGACGTAAGGGCAATTCAGTAATATTGTAGGATCTCAAATGTTTGAATATAGGAGGAGCCTGGAGTATTAAAGAGCATTATTAAAATAAATAGAGGTGTGCCCTCCCTTCCTTGCCCCCACCTTAATTCTGCCATAAAGTTGCTTTCTGGATAATATGCACTCTTTGCAGCATCTTAGACACCCAGGTATGCCTGAGTTTATGTTGGAACTTTTGTCTCAGTAGCTTTTAAAACGAAAGAACGTGATACCAGCCTGACTTTTAGAACTACTGAAAACCTTCAGTTCCTGTTGACTTTAGGTGGAGTTGTAAGTGCTCAGCACTCTTGAAAATGAGTTCCATAGTATCTGATTTTTTTTTTTTTTAGCTCAAGATGGCTACATGCTTGAGATACCTACAGCAGACACAACTATGACTCCCTGGGTGTGTTTGCTGTTCATGGTAGTGACTAGTGACATGGTCATGTATCCTTTAGTTGCAGAAAGTCCTTTTTCCTGCTGTCATTGGTGTGTGTTATGTCAATAGGGCCCTTCCCCCAACTCACAGAATACACAAGTTCTGCACCTAGACGTAAACATCCGGGAATGGGACTTATACTTGGCACCTTCATGCATGTCTAATTGGTAGTGCAGTTCAGTGGCAGTTTGGATGCCAAAATCTGAATCAAGGCTCTGTTGTCAAATTGTAAGAACAAGTTATAACTCTTAGTACACTTTCACTTGAAAGCTATTTAAATATTGAAGAGTGATTTTATGTTTGGTCAGAATTATTTTATTCTTTATGCTAACGGAAAATTTACAGCACAACCTTCCAGGGACATAATGTGAGGGGGGGGGGGGGGGGGAAGGGGGAGAGGCTAAGGAAAATTGAATATATTAGCTGAGTGGTGCCTGGCGGTTACAGATTTTCTAGTTTTAATTAAAATGATTTAGAACAGGAAAGAATTTGCTGTGACTGTTTTTGTAAACTGAGAATTTGTATTTGCAAACAAAAGTTCCACACTGCCAGAAAACTTTGTTAGGTTTATCTACGTAGCTGTGCAATAATGACAAACTGGCAGGAGGATCCAACGTCTGAAGGGAAAAAAATTACAAAATAGCTGGATGTTCTCCATTATTTTTGACAATCGTTGTCTCTTTAATTTTAAAAAGCAGTTAGAATGGTGGCAGGCTACAGTGCTTGGTTTTGTAGGGACTAGTATGCTTAGGTCCCAATCCTGCAAAGGCTGAGCCATGTGCTTAATTTTATGCCCATGAAGAGTCCCAGGAGTGTCAATGGGGCTACTAACATATTTAAAGTTAAATATGTGCATAAGTCTTGGCAGGATCAGGGCCTTAGCTTACAGCTAGGAATGGTACTTTCCTGCAGATTTTTAAGGCAAAATGTTTACTGTGTATATACTGTGGGGCCTGTTCTCAATCACATTTTCTGGCCAGATGTCCCACAGCACTTTATCTGTTTACCAGATTTGAATTTATTTCAAACTAATTTGGATCCTACTTTATTCCAAAATTGGAATGACTTAATAACATTTGTTACCAGGCTAGTCTACACTAGAAGCGCTATAACAGTGCAGCTGCACCACTGTGGCATGTCTGGTGAAGGCGCTCTAGGCTGATGGGAAAGAGCTCTGCCACCTCCGCAAGAGGTGGTTGCTATGTTGGTGGGAGAAGCTCTCCTGATGACATAGTGCTGTCCACACCGGTGCTTAGGTCGGTGTAACTTATGTTACTCAGGGGGTGGCTTATTCACACCCCTGAGCGACACAAGTTTAACCAACATAAGTGATAATGTGTACAAGCCTGTAGCCTTAGCCTTAATTGTAAATTTCACTGAAAATGCAATGTCTACACTACCCCTTATGTCAGCAAAACTTACGTTGCTCAGGGGTGGGAATAAGCCACCCCCCTAATGGACATAACTTTTGCCGGCACAGTGCTATGTTGGTGGGAGAGCTCTCTCCCGTCAGCATAGAACAGCTACACAAGAGATCTTACAGCACCGTAGCTGCATAGGTACAGCTGTGCTGCTGAAAGCTTGCTAGTGTAGATGTGGCCTAAGTCTAGGTACATAACTCCAGTATGGTTAAGGAAAGGCAAGCTCCTGACTGGTGTGCACTGAGAAGGCTTGATAGTTGAAGGAAATGGAGAATACTCTGTTAGTGTAATTGGGGGAATATAAACCAGTATTCTTTTGATTCAGTGACTGGCTTCCTGCCCCACAGGGAAGAGGTGGTGGCTTATTCACTTGGAAACGTCTCTCCAAAAGAAGTGATAAACTAGAGTGTGTCACAGAGTTTGAGGGAAGCTAGAAGCTACAAGTAAAATAGCTGCATAATAGGATGAGGGGATTATTGAATCGTTACTAGAAACTATATGTCTATATGTAAGGCCTCACATATTCCACATGCAAGCTGACCTAAATCTTGCAATTAGGCTCCCTAGTTTCTGCATCAGTTTGATGTGGCAGACTGGAAATTCTGAAGCAGATCTGGATAAATATTGGAGGTTTTTATTTAAATAAGAAAATAATGGAGCTAGTGTGTTATACCTTGAATGAGTTTGTATTTTAATATGAAAGTTAATGTTATTCTGCCCTTACACAATCTATATTGAAAATTGACAAGTCAATTCTGTGTTATAGAAGTCGTCACTGGGGAAGTGGGGGTACGTCTATACTTACTTCCTGGTCTGGATGTAAGCGATCGATCTTCTGGGATCGATTTATCGTGTCTTGTCTAGACGCGATAAATCGATCCCGGATCGATCCCGGAAGTGCTTGCCGTCGACGCCGGTACTCCAGCTCAGCGAGAGGAGTACGCGGCATCGACGGGGGAGCCTGCCTGCAGCGTCTGGACCCGCGGTAAGTTCGGACTAAGGTACTTCGAATTCAGCTACGTTATTAACATAGCTGAATTTGCGTACCTTAGTCCGAAGTGGGGGGGTTAGTGTGGACCAGGCCTGGGAGATTTTTGCTGCTGGGTAGAACACGTTTTGGTCATCTTGCACCAGATAAGGCTTGAGAGGTGGTTTGAGGGATAACTACATAAGCATCTTTTGTTTGCTAAAAATGATCAGCAGTGAAATAAACGCTGATATTTAAATCATCACTGTTGGGTTTCAGGATTAACACCACATTGAGATACATGGAGCAGTCATACTTGTGAGGGTTTTTCAGGCTATCTGCAGGCATGGGAAGACTACACATGGACGGTCTATACTGGGAACTTACATCAGCATAGCGACGTCTTTCAGGGTTGTGAAAAATCCACCCTCCTGAGAGACGTATCTATGCCGACCTAACCCCCAGTGTAGACAGTGCTAGGTTGACGGAAGAATTCTTCCATCAACCTAGCTACCATTTCTCAGTGAAGTGGATTACCTACGCTGACAGGAGAACCCCTCCTGTTAGCGTAAGTGGTGTCTACATTGAAGCACAACAAAGGCACAACTTAGCGCTACAGCAGCGCCGCTGTAGCATTTTAAATGTAGACAACTTAAGTGTGACCATAGCCACAGTGCCGAATGTGATAGAAGAATCCAAATAGAAACCAAAAAGCGGTGTCAGTTTATACTCTGCTCACTGCTGGGTCTGGTCTGTATACCAATTTTGTACCACTATTACTATATCAGTTAGGGGTGTGACTCTTGTGCAACCCTAGTGTAGATGCAGTTATACCAGTATACCATATTTCCCTTCCTGTATCAAAATAAGGCTAGGTCTACACTACAGCGGGGTTCCGACCTAAGATACGCAACTTCAGCTACGTGAATACCGTAGCTGAAGTTGCGTATTTTAGGTCGGCTTACCTGGCGGTGAGGACGGGGGAAAGTCGACCGCTGCCGCCGACTCCGCTGCCGCCTCTTGCCGAGGTGGATTTCCGGAGTCGACGGCAGAGCGATCAGGGATCGATTTTACCGCGTCCTCACGAGACGTGGTAAGTCGATCCCCGATAGACCGATTGCTACCCGCCGGATCGGCGGGTAGTGAAGACATACCCTAAGCTGTACCAATATAAGCACTTCTGTGCTGGTACAAATGCGTCCACAATAGGAGGTTGTACTGGTTATGATTATATTGGTATATGTAAAGCAGTAGAACTTTTTTTTTATGTAGATGAGGCTTTGGACGGGTTTCTTTGCAACTATATTATAGCTAGAAATGTATATTTTAAAAATTATAAAAATAGAAAGCTTCTGTGACTGCAGAATTGTGGAATATGTAGGCATTGGCAATTATCTTCAAACATAAATAAAAAAAATTAGTTACCACATTTCACTGACCAACTCTTTTTTTGTAATGTAATTTGTGGTGGGGAGGGGGGGGAAATCAAATCCACCTAAGGTATTATTTATATCTATTTCCTTCCTTCTTCACTGTTCCTATTACAACTTCATGGGTCAGCTCCAGGTTTTTCTTTGCTGTGTAGACATACCCTATCTGTACATGTGCTGAAAACTTGGTGGATGTGGGTTGAGGAAGGCAAAAAACAAACAAAGAAAAAGGCCTGTGGATAAAAAGTAACTTGTTTGAGGATTTTGTGCGTCTCTCCA
The DNA here is from genome assembly GCF_002925995.2 of Terrapene triunguis. NCBI lineage: Eukaryota > Metazoa > Chordata > Testudines > Emydidae > Terrapene > Terrapene triunguis. The sequence continues at coordinate 24,690,134 of NW_020664562.1, read as the reverse complement.
GTCACCATGCCTGATGCAAGTTACCTTGTGTAGCTGGAACTTCACATTACAGAATATCAGTATTCCAGCGAGAGAGAAAAATAAATCTAATGGATTGATTGGTCAATGCATCAGTGACTTCCACAGTTATGAAAACTTATCAATAACAAACTCAATGTAACTGTGATGTCCTGAGTCAGCCTATTGTAATTTGTTTATGTAACACCAATTTTAGTCTGTGCTGATGGGCTAGTTTATTTCATGTGTCTAAGCCATGTGAGTCTTTGGCTGCAGGGGAGAGTGAGAATGGAAGGAGACTGTAGTCTGCTAAAACAACAGCTATAGTCATTAGTGCTGTTAACACCAGCTGCCAGGGGAAGGAAAAGTGTTGGAAGTGGTAAAGCTGTATGTATTTAATAGGGCTGTCAAACAATTAAAAAAATAATTGTGATTAATCGCAAGATAAAGATAATTGTCTCAATTAATTGCAGTTTTAATCACACTGTTAAACAATAATAGAATACAATTTAATTAATTATTTTTGGATGCTTTTTTCATTTTCAAATATATTGATTTCAATTACAACACAATACAAAGTGTACGGTGCTCACTTTATATTATTTTTTATTACAGATATTTGCACTGTAAAAAAGATAAATAAGACATAATGTTTTTCAATTCACCTCATACAAGTACAGTAGTGCAATATCTTTATTGTGAAAGTGCAATTTACAAATGTAGAATTATTATTTTTTTACATAACTTCACACACAAACAAAACAATGTAAAACTTAGATTCTGTAGGTCCACTCAGACATACTTCTTGTTCAGCAAATCACTCAAACAAACAAGTTTGTTTACATTTACTGGAGATAATGCTGCCCGTTTCTTATTTACAATATCGCATGGGGGCTGCATCTTGCCAGAACCCTCAGCCATCCCTAAGGTCTCTGGCCACTCCTGGCTCACCAGGGGCACCATATCAGATTTTGGTTTGTGTGTGTGTATGTATTGGGGAGGAAGTGTGCGTGTGTGTGCATGCGTGCGCGCACATGTGCGCATGTTGGGGGAGCGTTGTCTCTTTAAGCAAAGCACTCATGAGCCTGAACACTTTTTCAGCCAGTAGCAGGTGTTAGCAGCAGCACTCACTCCTGAGCCACCACCAGCAGCAGCAGACAGGCTCCCCCTGTTCCCTAACCCCAGCTCAGTGGTGACCGTGTACACAGACGAGGGGAGGGGGACACCCTGACATCAGACGCTCTGGCAGGCTCCCAGTCCAGAGCAGCTTGGCCAGGATCAGCTCCATGGTGAGAGTGGGAGGGCTGTGGAAGTAGCAGTGGAGCCTGGCGGTGGGAGAAGGGGCACCCCTGCCCTGTAGGCAGGCAGCAGCGCCCTCCTGAGCATGGCACCCTGCGTGGTGGCCTCCCTTGCTCACCCCTAAGGCTGTCCGTATCCAGTGGGGTGGTGATGGTGCAGGCGGCGGGGAGCTGGGCTCCTCCCTCCCCCGTGAAAAGTGTTTAACCGTCTCTCCCAAATCGCTTCAGCCAGTGCCTCCCTCTTCGCCCGGCTGCCTCCAAGTCCGGTCTTCAGAGGTGGGTGATTAACACTTGTATTTTAAAAAAAAAAAGTGTTATTTTTTTGAGTTAATCACATGCGTTAACTGCTATTAATTGACAGCCCTAGTAGAAAGTACATGTTGCTTTAAACAACATGTGGCTTTGTTTTAATTGCCAAAAAGGTGCATATTTATATTGAGATAGCTGCCTCCATGTAAAATCTTAGTGGAGACAAGGCAGGCAGATTTAACCTCTTTGTAGCTAGTAAAGGTCAACCCTATACCCCTCACCTGTAGTTTACTTTATGAAGCCATGTCAAGGTAAAAACTACCTGTGGCTTGTCTTCTCTCGGATTTTACATCAAGGTAGCTATCAGTATATAAACACTCCATTTTTGCAGTGCAATCATAGCCACCTTTTAGGTAATAGTAAGAGATTTTATTGATCTGTGCTGGTTTTGTGTAATGAAGATGGATAATGGCCTTATTTGCCTACTGTTCATTGTTTTTGTTTTGATCGTTCTCTGCATAGCCCAGAGTTCATCGGTTGTTAATAACAAAGATAGCCACACTCCCTCCTAGAGGAGCTAGATGTAACTGCCACCACTTCCTCTGGTGATCTACCCAGGCTCTCAGCAGAACCAGTTTTATCCGGGTTGGGCTTCAGCCAGCCAGTTAGCTCTTCAAGTCAAGTTTTGGGTCAGTCACTGGGAAGTGGTTGGTATAACATCTGGGTGAGATCGATGAGACTGGTGCAAAACTAAGTATCATTAGCAAACTGGTGATGTCATAGATTCTAGGACTGGAAGGGACCTCGAGAGGTCATCATGTCAAAATGTGCCTTGCATCAAAATGTGGCAGTTCACCATCTTAATTACTAACAGTGTAATGTATGGCTGCATATTTTGATGTGCATGGGGAGTCCATCAGAATTGGGCTACACCTCCTCAGTTTTCACCCTCGGCCCCTGAGGGGACACATTTTTATGGGTGTGGGGTGACTGTCAAAGTAGGGTCTTCCACCAGTTTTCCCCTGGTCCTAAGGAGGGCACACTTTATCACCCATCAAAATGTGTACTGCCAGAAATGAAAACTGGAGGGTGGGGCATGTTTTGATGGGCTACCACAGCTGCTTGTGTGTCTTCCTTAGGGTCAGATTCAGTGTACTTGGGAAAGTAAAACCCTTGCCAAGGACAGGGGCCTCGCCAAGGCTTCAGTTCTCTTATTTATTTGTGTGCATCCCCTATATGTGCTCTCTAGGAATGTTAAGTTTTCACATGCTCCTACCAAAAAGGTTACATATTGACACTACAGTAATACTGCACCCCAAACAATGAAGGGGTAGAAAAGGAAATTTTGGCAGGTGGCAGGCTGGCAGAGTTCTTTTTGAAGGATCATTTTAATGCTGCTAGGGTATTGTTGCAGTATTAATTATCCGTTAAGTCACCTGAGCCCAGATTTTAAAGGTATTTAAGCATTACTGCACTCAGCATTGCAGCACCTAATTGATTTAGGAGCCTAAATCTCATTTTGCAGAAGGCGTTTAGGTTTTAAGTGCCTATATTTGAAGATAAATAAATTGGCCCTTCAGGCAGAATAAATCAGTAGGCCACTGTGTGAAATATAGTAAAAGTAAATTGGCCGTTTAGGTAGCTAAGGAGAATGCCCAACGCCAATGGTTATCTCTATGATTGCACTTAAATATTATCAAATAGTCAACAAACAACAATGCATATATTTGAACACAGTGAGCTTAAAACTAGCTCAGATACATATATGCACAGGTCATCTAGTCAGACGCCTTTTCATCAGCGAACAAGACATGAGGCTGGTATGTTTTTTCTCCATCACATGATCAGTAACTTTATTTAAAGGGCATGTGTGATTCCTGAGGGTATGTCTACACTGGAAGTGCTGCAGCTGCACTGCTGTAGTGTAGGCGCTTACTACAGTGACGGAAGGGTTTCTTTCTTTGCTGTAGCAACTCCACCACTCTGAGAGATGTTAGCTAGGGGCTTGTCTTCACTTAAAACGCAACAGTGACACAGAAGAAGTGAGGTTTTTACTCACGAAAGCTTATGCCCAAATAAATCTGTTAGTCTTTAAGGTGCCACCAGACTCCTTGTTGTAGCTGTGCTGCTGTCATTCTTCAGTGTAGATACTAGGTATGCTGGCTAGGAGGCACTTCTGCTGTTGACAAAGATAATCCACCTCCCCAAGAGATTGTGGCTAGCTCAATGGAAGAATTCTGCTGTTGACCTAGCAGTGTCTACACTGGGCATTAGGTCAGCTTAACTACATCTCACAGGGTGTGAAATTTTTCACACTTAAGCTGACCTAACTTTGTAGCGTAGACCAGCCCTGAGCTGCAGTGAGGGATTAATTCTGTTTGTTTTACGTGAATTAGGCAACCTCTAAAAGGTGTTGGCTGAAATCCTGACCCCATTCAAGTCAATGGCAAAACTCTAATAGACCTCACTGGGAGTTTTGCAGTTGACTTCAGTGGGGCCAGGATTTCGCCTCCAGATTTTGTGCAGAATCTGAATTATGCAGAGAATAGGGCAGTGATGGAAAGAATAACTAGAGTCAGTGTCCTCTTCAGCAATTGGTGGTAAATGCTGAAATGGATTTCCAGTGCCCTTGCCTAATGATAATAATATGATACATTTTATTTTAAAACAGAAATACTAGTTAGTGGAGAAAACTCAGAACTTTTGTTGCCCTTCTTTCAGGGGCAGGATTGTAATATTTTGTTTCGTATGTATATTGCAATGTAAATGACAGCTATAAAGATAAGGAGGATCAGATCCTTGGCGCTTGTGTCTGTGTGTAGGAATAAAGAGGGAAGAGACAATGAATGGGAAATATTTTTTTTATAAAAGCATATAAATACTATTTTAAAGTATTGCTTGCTGCACTGCAGCTGAAGGCTAATACTGTTCAGCGATTTCTATACAACCTGTTTCCTGCACCCACATAGAGATCTGTGCGGCTCTGTATGGGCACTGGGATATGCCCACTTGGAGCTCATTGCAGAACTGGGGGCTCAGTACCTCTTTACTGACTCCTCCCCCTACCCCATGATGTTGAGAATTTTATAACAAAAGTTTGCTTTCTGAAACGCTTTGCTAATGTAAGGGTTTTTAGACTCCTAGAAATCATTTACCTGTTTAAAGGGGGAGAATCTACTCTAGCTTTAGAATGATTGATTGTGCATCTCTCAACAATAATTGAAATGCTTAGATGAGCACTGTGTCTTTTGATGGGCATCCTTCATTATTTATGTAGCATTCTGTCCTCTGTGCAGTCATAGCCTTTCACACTATTTTTCTGTGTGCTTCCCGCCTACAGCTCTGATGAGTACTTTGTTTCAGTTGGTCTCCTGTAGCTTAAACTGAAGTGAACTTTGTTAAAACAGGCATAATACATAGAGGTGGAAAGGCAGGGAAAGGAGAGCTCTTATTATTAAACATTTCAAAGCTGTCTTCAGCTGTTATTTCTGCTGTTTTCTATCAAAGGGACACTGTCATCTTAAAAAAAATCATACTTCTACCTGAAATTTTTTACCTAATCTTGTTACAAGTAACACCTAAATCTTATACAACTGAAAGAGATGGGAGAAAGAATACTCCTGTTTCCCTGATGCATTTGGCAACACTTTGTGTATGTTTGAATTGTCTCTGCATGGTTGTTCAGTTTCTCTTGTTGTGTAGCTCTTCCACTCAGCAGCATGGGTAGGAGCAGAAAGAACCCATTCAAATAGGGAAATATGATGAGGCATGGACTGTCATTTATGATGTGTTTATTCTGTGCCTGGCACAATGGAGCCCTGACCTAGTTGAAGCCTCTAGGTACTCCTGCAATATGAATGTTTAATAATAATAAACCACTATAACTGGCTGAGGGACTCAAGTGTGCAGCTTGAACAACTTCATTCACTTTTGAAATTGACTAGATTTCAAGGTGATAGGGTCCCTTTGGGTTTGAGACAAGAGGTTCCCTATTCAAAATGTGCTTGTCTGCAAAATACCATTTTATGGTAATATATGTGTTGCTAAAGACCCAACAGCTGCTATTAATTATTTAGAGGAAATAAAAGAGGCATATTAGGGTTGGTTTGTCTCATCTGACCTACTTTTTTCTCTATAGTAACAATATTGAAGTAATTGTTTAGTCTGTTTTTCATATATGATGTCAATGTTATATTACAAAAATCAGCCACACTGCTTTTAGCAAACTTACAGCAATGATTGAAAACAAAACCACAAACCCCCTGGCTGTGGTGTGGTCAAGGAGAGAGAGCTGCTAGTAACCAAGGACTTGTTATAAATGGTCTAAGGGAAGAAAGGTTATGAAAACTAACTTGACAGTAACTTTAATCTTTAGACTGATATTATAAATGTAGATGGTGCTGTGTAACAAAACATCTCCCGTCTTTCCTTTTAATAGTAATCTTACTTATTTTTACTCAAAGCTTTTGAATAGTTGAATTTAACATGATTCTTCACAGGAAGATGCCTTGGGGCTTATTCTTTGCTTTTTGAGTTTTCTAATACGTTGATGGAACTTAGGTGGGGTATGGGGTCATGGCATTTTTAAAAAGGAACCTATTAGATATAATCTAGATGACCCTCTTCAGTTGGAGGTGTCCTTCAGATAAGCCATTTTCAGTGATCTGCTGCCAAGAGGACCAGTTATTAGATGGGAGGAATGTAGCTGGATTGATGTACCTAGGGTTAAGATATTGTGTGCGTGCGTATATCCTGGTTGAAAATGTTGCTCAAAATTGGAATGACTTAATAACATTTGTTACCAGTGTTTGTGTCTCTTTTGATCTGTTTATCTACTATATCAGAACATACGCAGTGGGTCTTACTTCATTTTTTAGCATTGTGTAAGGCACATAAGAAGTGTACATCTTGTTTTCAGAGCAGTCAAACAGTCTGCAGTAGCTGACTCACTGCTGTTTTGTAAGACTTGCCTTCTCTTCTGTTTTTCCTTTCTTTGGCCATGTTAACTTACATTTTCTTTGTGTTGTATAGTGCTTTGGTGTCAAAACAGACTTGTTTCGGTAGTACCTAATCTTTTGTGTATATTTTATACTCATATTCATTTGATATATCCTCAAGCATGTTAATTTTTGGTTGCTTTGTTCCTTTCTAATTGTGCCACTGTTTATAACGTGAACCAGGGTGCAAGGTGCATGGACACTTTTATACAGCTATTTATTCTGAAAAGTATATCATGTTGGGGTTTTATTTTGTTGGTATTGATGGTTTTCATATTTATTTATTTTTTTGAAAGTTTGACTCTTCTGGGCTTGTTTTCAGCCTCTTCTGTGCTTTGTCTTGCACAAATTGCAAAATATTTGATAATCACTTGAGTCACCAGTTAATTGACCTAATCAAGTTGCATCTGTATGTCTGAGCAGTGATTTAGGGGAGGCTGCAGGGTGGTGTTGAAGCTTGGACTGTTGGGAGAGAGCTTCAGGAGGAGGGCTGGGAAAGAAAAATAAGAGCAGGGCTGCGACTTTGTATGGCTTTGATCCTTTTTTACCCCCCTTGTGCCTATGTGCCCATTCTTAATATAGCACACCTTAAATTATGTAACTAGTATTCCAATTCTGGGTTTTAAAATCACTTAAATGTACTTTCACAGTTTGATAACACCTGATCCCCTGAGTGAAATGTAGATACCAGTGATTGGCAGTAACCTTTTAATATCAAAGCCTATAATTTTAGTCTTTAAACTTCAATACAAAGCTTGAAAACTCCATTTCCTGTCTCTTTTTCTTGGGCCAAGTGGGAAGTTTGTCGTGGCGAGTGAGGGAGGGGACCTACACAGTCACTTTTGGCGGAAGTTAAGCTTTTATTTCAATAAAAATCCTTGCATGTTTGGTTGTGAACATAACTTTCCAAATTTCCACCAAAGTGAAAGATAATGCAGTGATGGCTCCCTGATGAGTCTTCAGACAGTTCCAGTATTTCTGCTGCTTTCCATAGCTTTGCCAGGCAACAACAGAAGAAGAAATAGTAAGACTGATTAGTTTCACTGATGTTATTGAGAACCTTGTGCTTAGTTGCGAAACTGACAAGAATAGGGTGAATTTTCCACTGTGGCTACTACCTAGAAAGCAGAGGCAGGCACTAGAGTTGTTCACAGGGAACCCATAAACCAGGCCCTGGCAGAGAAGTAGCGTAGCAGAGACCTTTTTTCATCTTTCCACACCCTGTTCACTGCAACCAGGAGTTGAGGGTGAGGCGTGTGACACTGGCAAACCAGGTGTCATCTCATCCGAAGGCCCGAGGCATCACTGAACACTGACAAATGCAAGCTGGAAGCCAGTCTGGCTTACGTGTGGGTTAGTATAGTTAAATATTAGTAAGAATGTGTTTAGACTTTATGGAATGTTTGTAGGACGCTGCATATATTAATCCTACTTATATCTGTATCCCATACTATAAGGCAGTGGTTGTCAACCTTTTTATCATTGCGGGCCACATATGCGGCCCACAGTGTGTTACTTGGGCCACAGGTTGAGAACCACAGTCTCCCCATCCCCCCCGAACACCCATTCCAGGCCCCTTATGTGCAGCACCTCCCTCCCAGAGATCCCTCCACAGAGTGGGGCCAGGAGCGGAGCCCTGGGTGGGGGCTGGATGGCAGGAACCCTGGACCTGGCTGTGTGGGGCAGCTGGCGACCCCTCACCCTGCTGTCTGGGCGGCCGGGAGCCGGACCTCGCTGCGCGGGCCCGGCAGCCTTTAGCGCACACCTGGTCCGCAACTGTTTGCTAGTTGGGCCGTGGGTTGAGAACCGCTGCTATTAGGTAATACTTAAGTGTTTGCTGTGTAACTGTAAAATGTTTGTTCTGAAACTCTAACTCCCCAAACAGGAAAAAAAAAACGTCATCTAATGCAAAATGCTGGATTCCTGCAAAATGTGTTATCTCCTGCCCGTCAAGATGGACTATTGAATCCAAATGAGCCATTGGAACAAAGATTTTGTCAATAGCTCCGCCGACTCACCCATGAAGAGATTATGTGTCAGAGTGCTTGTCCCATCAGTTTGAACTCTAGGAATAGGGTGATAAAAAAAACTCGGACCAAAGGAATGAGGTTCTCTTTGTGCTGTCTGGACTCTGCGGGAAAAAGGTGTCTAACCATAAGCAAGAGATCCCCATGCTGCTTATTATAGGTGCTTATGTTACCTTTTTACATTTAAGATTGTACCTCCTTTGTGTGTGTGTGTTTCCTGTTTTAACCTTGTAAATAATTCTCATTTCTTTTCTTAGTTAATAAATCCGTAGTTAGTTTATTACAGGATTGGCTACAGGCGTTGTCTTTGGTTTGAGATCTGCATATAAATGACTTGGGGTAAGTGACTGGTCCTTTGGGACTGGGAGTAACCTGAATATTATTGTGATTTTTGGTGTAAAATTACCATCTATCACATAGTCCATCTTGCCTAGGTGGCAAGATAGACTGGAATGGCGAAGGAGGCTGACTGTGACTCCTTGGTAAGACAGTTATGGTGCTTTAGGAGCACAGTTGTTACTGGGTTGGAGAAATCTAATTCTACAATGTACAATTAGTTTGGGGTGCTTGCCCGGCTTTTTGACAGTTTGCCATGAGGTTGGTGCTCACGGCTGTGAGCCACTCCAAACAGCGTGACAGCAGGAGAAACGGAGAGAACAGTAGCGATCATCCTCTTTGTGGGAGAGGCTATAAGTTGGGTGGAGTAACATTACCTCTTCTCTTCCCTGCCGCAGAGCAGCAGGAGGCTGGAGGAAGGGAGAGAAGTCAAGAGTTTCCCTTCTTGGAGCATACACGAGGCTATAGAGAGGGGGAGATAGCTCTTCATTTCCAGGGTGCACTTTCATATTTATGACACTTAAAAGCTGGAGGCTAGGAAAAATGACTGTGTCCTGGTAGAAATTGCAACTGTTGGCAGCGATAGGTGGACTTCAATCTGGGTGTTTCCTCTGGAGCTTGTTGGTGAAGCCCTCCATCCTCCTCTTTTGTGTCTACCTCTGGCTTGTAGGTGTCTCGTATGGTTTTCTGTCACTGTTGACAAAATAAGAAAAGAGCGTGGGTGGGAGATATGCAAATGTGTTCCATCATTCTGAAATAATTTTAGTGCAGGAAAGGAGCAAACTGCTTTTGTAGGAATCCAAAATTAGGCTCCAATTCTGTAGCTTAATTCATGTAAATAGTCCTGTAGATTCTGAAAGCCCTGGTCATGTAAGTATGGGCTGCAGGATCAGACTGTTAGTTTTTCAGGCTCTATAAACCAACACCTACAAGGAGTGCATGCTTAAAGTTAAATCCTTTGAAGTTAATAGGAATTGTCTGTGTGAGGATAACAGAATCAGGCCTTTTAATTGCATGTAAACTGAGGCTGTAATTAAGAAGATCTGGTGACATAAACAAAAAATATTCTTTGCTCGAGGCCTGTAGCATCATCAGAACCGTCTACCTTATGGGTGGTTTTATTATAAATGACCGTTAGAGATGGAAGTTTTATCTCCTCTTGCTGCTATTAAAAATATATAGATCCCAAGTGTTGCTTTGATATATAGCTAATTATAATTTCTCTTACAGTTCACTGGTAAGACAGAATTTTATTAAACTGCCTTTGTCATACCTTGGGTTAAATATTACAGATTACATGGTAGTATGTTAGTTGAACTATAGCCCTTTTATACAACTTTAACTTTAGCAATGAGAGTGAGTGACTCATCACAGGAGGTAGGATGGATGAAAAGATTCATTAATAATTAATGTGTAAAACAAAAAATCCTTCCCCATGATTTGTTCCAAATTTAAGCATTCAAATTATCTTCAGATCCTCACATATAGTTTACTCTGAGTGATAGTGACATGTTTATTTTGATGTCTCTCCCTAAACTGCAAATGTTGCTTCCTCTCTGCATTTGTTTAGGTGTTATTTATAGGGACATAAATGTTGGGTACAATGTTTACAGTGCTTTGAAGACATTACAGCAGTCTTAAGTAGCTGAGTATTGCCATTATTTTCATTTTATTTTAGGCTTGAAATTAGATGAAGGTTTCTAACAGAGGAGTGGAGTTCTGGAACAGCCTTCCAAGGGGATCAGTGGGGGCAAAAAATCTTAACTGGTTTCAAAACTGAGCTTGATAAGTTTACGGAGGAGATGGTATGATGAGATTGCCTGCAAGGACACGTGACTGGTAGTAGCAAATATCTCCAGTCTGGCCAAAGATAGGACAATAGATAGGGAGGGCTCTGAGTTACTACAGTGAATTCTTTCCCAGGTGTCTGCCTGATGGTCTCGCTGACATGCTCAGAGTCTAACTAATCGTCATATTTGGGGTTGGGAAGGAATTTCCCCCCAAGTCAGATTGGCAGGATTTTTCACCAGCCTGGGGCATGGGTCGCTTGCTGGTTAGAGTAAAAGGTGGATTCTCTGTAACTTGAAGTTTTTAAACTGTGATTTGAGGACTTCAGTAACTCAACCTAAGGTTAGCGGGCTATTACAGGAGTGGGTGGGTGAGGTTCTGTGGCCTGCAATGTGCAGGAGGTCAGACTAGATGATCACGATGGTCCCTTCTGGCATTAAAGTCTGAGACTGGTGTTTTCATGTGATTAAGGTGGTTCATTATACTTCAGTCTTTAACCCCTCATTACTTTCTGGCAGTAGCTGGAATGTGGACAAGCTTTTTAAACGATTAAGTGTGTGTGTGTGTGTGTGTGTGTGTGTGAGAGAGAGTGTGTGTGAGGGGGGCAGGTAGGGTACATCACACACATACACTCAAGCACTTTTTCTCTTAAACATTCATTTGTCTGACAATCTGGAAAATGCCAGTGTTTTGCATTTCTTGTGCTTTTAAGCCTGGAGGTAAAAGGTGAGTGAACACTTGTAACAGTTTTAATATGGGGTTGCTCGTCATCCTGACATTGTAAAGGGAAATTGTGTAATTAAACATAAAGTTCACATTTTTTTACTTCAGTTGCCCCCGAGACACTAACTCACAAATTAAATTATGACTGGTCTCGTTTCATGATAAAAGGAGGTGGCTCTCAAACATTTGGCACTGTGATGTAGTTACGACCTTGTGGTGTTTGTATTTATGGCATCCCATTTTGCTGTTTGTGCAGGGGTGCATCACCAGAGCCTTGTGCTCCTTGAGGCCAAAACTTGTAAGGAGTTATCTAAATCTTCTGGTTCAGAGACAGAGGTGCATTTTGGCCAACTTTAACCTTTAATTTACCTTAGATCACAATTTTAGATGTAGCTGCAGTGCAGCATGAATTCTTTAGTTGTAGTGCTGAGCTGCAGTTATGGATGGTGTTAACAGAAAGGGGGAGAACATGCGGGATCATTGTAAACCTAAAGCAACAGTCAAAATCAGGATGGCTGTGTAAAAGCCATAATATTGCTCCTTTAATAAAATATAAAATTAATGGTCCTTTTTAATTTTGTGCCCCCCTTTTTTTTTTTTTTTTTTGGCACTTGTATGAGATGAAACTGAGGACAGCAAATGTCTTCCCCACTTTTTGTACGAGCAAATTTTAGCTGTAGGGAAACGGAAGTCTCCTAGTTGAACCCAGCACTTATGGATCATGCATTTTAGCTCCGCTCCGTCACAGCTCCATCAGGGAAACAACACATGCTGGGTGCTCAATAAGTAGAGTCTGCAGGAAAAGGAATGAAACCTCTCTCAAAGCCCCTGTTGGGAGATGGAGAAAGAAAGAAACTCATTTGGTAGAAGAGATGGCCAGCCTGCCACCCCAAGAAACCAAACTTTCCTTGGTGGAAGATCAGACCATGGGATATTCACCTGTGGAAGTCAACTTGGGAGAGGCAGGTTGATGACTTGTTCACCTTAGCCTCTGAGGATAGAACAAGAAGCAATGGGCTTAAACTGCAGCAAGGGAGGTCTAGGTTGGACATTAGGAAAAAGTTCCTAACTGTCAGGGTGGTTAAACACTGGAATAAATTGCCTAGGGAGGTTGTGGAATCACCATCTCTGGAGATATTTAAGAGTAGGTTAGATAAATGTCTATCAGGGATGGTCTAGACAGTATTTGGTCCTGCCATGCGGGCAGGGGACTGGACTCGATGACCTCTCGAGGTCCCTTCCAGTCCTAGAATCTAATCTATGAATCTAAATCTATGACGGGCAGAGTGATTTCCCCTGGTGGAAAAAGGGAATTGGATCTGCAGTGGGAGACTGGTGAATCAGAGTACATCACATTAGCCAAAGCAGGGTGCTGGGGTGAATCAGGTTGATGTGTGATGTCGATTTCCCCCCACTCCACTTGATCTGTGTCGGTGTGGGCAGAAGAAAGGGGCTGCATTGCACTAGTGGCACCAGAACAGGAGGGGCCCAGGGCCTTCCCACTTCTTGAAAGCGGATGGGCTTGGCCACTTTTTGCCAGGGTGGACCCTGCCCCCTTCCCCTCCTCTTCCCCATGAGGTCCCACCCCCCGGCCAGGCCAGCGGGGAGCCCGGGCAGTTGTGGGAGCCATGCAGACCCTCCACCTTCCCGCTGTGCTGGGGAGTTGAGAGCAGCCCCTGGCCTGTGTCCCTGTCCCCTGGGCTCCCTGTCCGTCCCAGGGCAGGTGGAGGGTCCATGACTCTGTGGCAGCTCCCCACAGCTGCCGATGTGACTCTCCGCAACCTGGCTCCAGCCGGGGGGAAGGGGGGGCGGGGAAGAGGAGGGTCCATGAGCAAGTGGAGGGTCCACCAGGTTCCTTATCATGGCCAGGCTGTGGCTCTGAGGCCCCATCCCCTGGCCAGAGCTGCATGGGCAGCTGTGGGGAGCCTGGGTCCCTCCACCTGCCCTGGGTGGTGAGCCCAGGGGCGGGGACACAGGCAGGGGACTGCTTTTGGGCCCACCCCCACCCTGAGTTGGGGAACAGGGCTCCCCGGCCCTCCTCCGGCTTCCAGCGTGGCCGGGGTGGGGCCTTGGGGGGAAGAGGAGGGGCCTCGGGGGTGGGGGCTTCTGGCCTCTGGTTTCCCACTTTTGGGAAGGCTCCAATGCGCTTGCATTGCACCCCAGTTGTGAAAATCTGTGTGGGTGTGCTGTGCAGGTGGAAATGCCGCCAGGAAGCCCTGTGCCTTGCTAGCTCTTGGCTGCTCGTGCCTGAGTGTGCCTCGACTGTAGTCGCTATTTCAGGGTTTCCCTTTTGCCTCCTTGTGCCCCTGGAACTGCCCTAAAAAGGGGCTCCATCGTGCAGAGGGCTCTGAGCAAAAGTAAGTGCATCTCAAGACTGTATTTATCTTCTGCCCTATGGGATCATCGTGGGATTCCTGGTGGGTACAGAGAGAGATGATTTATGCCTTCTCCTGTCCCCTGCCTCCCCACCAGCCCTTTATTCTCCCTATGCATAGATTCCTGGTCCTGTGGAGAGCTCTTTCTGGATCCCACAATGCTGCTGTGGAGGTGGCTGGATTCCCCCTTCCATGATAAAATGAGTGGATCTGACTGTCGAATATCCCTTCTGTGAGCAGATCTCAGTGGGATAATTTACTTGGCCCCTGGTGTGGTTGGTAGGAAGTAAAGGGGAAGTGAGTGTGTTTATATATAGACTTTCTGAGGAGTCTGGACCACCATTCACATCTCTGAATAGGTGACAACTGCTTAGGTCTCACTTCTTAAAAATGTAATTGGAACTGAAAACAGTTCACATGGGGTTCCTGAAGTTGGCATGAGCATGTTGCTACCATGGTGGTGCTCCATGAACCAAGAAGAGCTGAGATTCCATTGAGCCTGACCTAATTTTCAAATACTTACTTCCCTTCTACTCCTGTAAAAACTAACGCAGTTGCACAGTGTTTCCATTATCATGGTGGTAAAGCCAAATGGAAAATTAGTTCAGAATATTATTTTTATAGCTGTTTCCCTTCAGCATTTCTGAGTTCACTTTTTGTAAAACTGCTTGCTTCTCTGTTAATATCAATTGACTTGCAGTTGATTAGTTAATATCCCTCTCAGAGGAATTATTAAGATAACTGGTGTATTAGTTTCTATAGTTCCCTTTGTGATGCAGCTTTCACTGATCAGCCTGGACTTGATTTGTGCTTACACTGGAGTTGTTTACATGTTCAGAATATGCTTGAGGCAAGGGGAAGTGAAAGAGCATCTTCAATTTGGGGCAGCTAGTTGCTGTAGTGAAGGAGGCCTCAAACTTCTTCATAATACAGACCACATTTTAATTGTCTCATGGAATTCTTCCCCCCACCCCCATTCTCTGTCAGTCTGTGTTCCTGTGGATGCTACGGCAATTGCATACATGGAAAAGTAAGGAAAGTCATGCATTTCTCAACTGTCTTTAAAGTCAGAAGTCTGTGATTCTCTCTGGAAAAACATTAATCACAGTGTCTCTTGTTGCATGGCAGTGGTCTACGTAGCAGAGGCAGAGACACAGGCTGCTCCTTGGTTCCAACTGCTTTTACAAGCCTCAGGGCTTTTCTTTGCAATGAAACAGCAAGGAGGAGCCTGCACCGTATAAGTAGCCTGCTCACTTCTGCCCTCAGGGACGTGTTCTGTGGATCACTACTTTAGATTTCAAGGAGACATTAAATATTTAATTAAGTCCCATTGCTTTGTGGAACCCAATATAAAATTCTTGTTTCCATCTCCTCTTTTGTATCATTCCTGGTGTTATTAAAAAACCTCAAGTGTTCAAATACACCTCTACCCCAATATAACGCGACCCGATACAACACGAATTCTGATATAACGCGGTAAAGCAGTGCTCCGGGGGGGGGGCTGCGCACTCCAGCGGATCAAAGCAAGTTCGATATAACACGGTTTCACCTATAACGCAGTAAGATTTTTTGGCCCCCGAGGACAGCGTTATATTGAGGTAGAGGTGTAGTTTTTTTTGCTGCCGCTGTAAACTGGGATCAGTACACAATGTGAACTTGTGGTCACATAAATTGCCATCTAATTGTACATTATTAAGTTGCCCAATTACCAGAATTTAGGCTATCGCTTAGGTTTTAAATTTCTAACCTTTTATGGTTGTGAAGAAAAACTTTTGGAATAGTCCGTGTTTATGAACCAATGTGCTGATATCTGCCTACAGCATCAGACTGCCTTGAAACGATAGCTCCGAGAACGGTGTGAACTGATCTGTTTGTCCCAGTGAGTTGACTCTGAACTAGAAATGTAAAGTTAGGCAAGGAGCACTGTATAGCTTGGACTAGACGTAGGCAAACAGATAAATAATTCTGGATCCCTGCCTCATATTTTAGGTGTAATGCGCTGTATAAAACAGGGACATGACTGTAAATTCACTCTTAATCTATTAAAAAAGAACTAGGCTGTCCTCCCTGTTCCCCATCCCCAACAAATGTTTTTAAAAGTGAGAACTGAATGGCTAAAATATTGTATATTGATTTTCTTTGTTCATTTCCCTTAATCATCTAAGACTGTTCTCCCCCACACCCCTCCAAAAAAAGTTGCAGAGTTCCTGATGAACAGCAAGTGCCAGACTCTGTTGACTTGAACCAACACATTTTGTTTAGTTCACTGAAGTTCAACAAAAGGGACTAACTTGTACAACATACCTCTGGCCCTGATCCTGCAACTGGGTACCTTCTGAGGTGCCATTGACTTAAGGCTGTGCATAGGTGGAAGTGGAAGGGTCCACCTGTGTAGATTCAGTAGGGGTGTGTGTGTGTGTGTATGTGTGTGTGTGTGTGTGTGTGTATCTCTGAGTTCATTTAGATCACAGTTAATGGCTATTACATATTAATACCTACCTTGTTTGCTTACACTTGACATTAAATTACTGACAGGGCTCCCCCACTTTTGCGAGGCTGTTACATTTTTTCTTAACTGTTGTGTAGAAGTATGTTTAGTGAGTTTATTGCTCCTTGAAAGAGACACTCATAGACACTGAAGGCTGCTAACTCCATTTTTATGTACAGAACAGTTACAGCACAGGTACAATACATCTCATCTGATCAATTTTAAAGACTGGGATGGTTTAATGTAAACCAGGACAGCTAAGACTAGATATGATAGAGGCATGTGTGACAAACTAAAAATATCCTGAACAAACCTCATGGAATTAAGATAAACTTTATTGAACTAAGTTAAAACCTTATTGAATTAGGGTTAATATATTTGCGGTTCATTGTATTAAAAATGCAATTGTGTATGTGTTACTGTGGCACTGTATGTATCTTCTTTAATAGGGAGGGGGAATGCAAATGTATTTCTTCCATTACCAACCCTTTGAAGCCACCCCACTGGACAGATACACATATACTAGAAAAAGAAAGGGTTTTAGGTTTTAAACTGGCTCAGGGCCTTTTCTGATTCAGCAAACAGACCAAACCCCTTGTCCATGGAGGGCCCCAGTCCTTAGGGTAGGGATCAAAGGACTGTGAGTGCTTGTTCTGAGCTGAAGCTGTGATGAAGTGGTAACCACAAGAATCCCCTTGGGTGGGGGTTTAAAGGACTACTCCTGCCAGAATCCATGTTAGGGTTGGGATTAATTTTGGAAAGTTTTAGTGTGTGTGTAGGTTCTTTTATTGCTTTGAGTAAATTTTCTCTGTAATGCTTTTGTACCTTAAGAATAAAGCAGGCTTGCCTTGGAAGTGGTGTGTGGTACCTCATAATTGTAGCAATTACACCTGTTAACTGTTTCTGAAGAGAAAGCAAGCAGGTGTCCTGGGGCAACCTGTCAACAGGGACGGCGCAACCCATTAGGCAACCTAGGTGGTCGCCTAGGGCACTACAATTTGGGGGGAGGCGACCAAGGTGGTATTTCGGCGGAAGGGACCTTCCGCTGCCTCTGTGGGGGGCGGCATTTCGGGGCTGGACCTTCCGCCGCCTAGGGCAGCAGAAAAGCTGGCGGTGCTCCTCCCTGTCAGTGCTGGGAAATACACAGTGAAGGCAGGGCGCTGTGCAGCCTGGAAATACCCTGGTCAGAAGGGAGAGAGATGTGGGTCTCCACCCGAGAGAGGTGACAGGTGGGGAGCTGGAAGCCCTGCTCTGAACTGTGGTAAAGAGACGGTAAATCGGGTGTTCCCATTTACCACTTTTTTTAAAAAACAGGAATAAAGAGATGTTGATGAAACTGAGCATATGTCTACACTGCATAGTAAACCCAGGTCCACGTGAACTGCACTTTCAGATCTGTTCTTTTGAATCTCATGCTTGAGCATCCACACTGCATTGCTATTCGAGTCTCATACCCATGCCAGCACATCCACTCTATGCACATCTGAGTCAGACTTTGTTGTTTCTGGAGCATGTCCCAGGATTCTTAATATCCTTGGTACTGTGGCCACTCTAGGGCTTGATTCATTGTGTATTGTAGGAAACTTGTCCGTCCGTCCATCCATCCCGCGGGACTTGATCAGAAGTGGTTTGAGCCCGCCAGCGCATCCAGCTGAGCCATTTTTGAGTCTGCATGTCCCCAGCACTGGAGCTATCAATATGGATCCCAACCCAGTGGAAGAACTTCTCCAGCTCACGGTTTTGCTCCTATTTTGGGAATCAGGCAGAGCTCTGTGGGAGCCTGGTGGACATTTCTGTGGGACAGACTGGTGGGACCACATCTTCATGTGGACCTTGGGATGACCAGCAGTAGCTCCAGGACTTTTGCAAGAAGAAACAGATTTTCCCAGACACTTGTGATCAGCTTGTTCTGATGCTCCAGTATCGGGACATATGCCTGAGGGCAGTTATGCTGGCCCAGAAACTGGTTGCGTATAACCCAGCTGGAAACTACCCCAGATTGCTTCAGGTCCACAGCTAACCAGTTTGGAATTGGCAAGTCTGGGGGCTGGATCCACATGTGCAATGGAAAACAGGGATGCTTTGTTTGCCCACAAAATAGGTTTGCACAGTCCCAGGCATGGAGGGAATGAAATAGTACTTTTAGTTGTGCTGTTTCCAGGTATGAGGCAGCTCTGGGAGATCATTTTTATGAATTTGTATTTTGAATTTTGTGAACAATGCTAATGTGCCTCCATGCTCACTATGCATGAATGGAACTTTTTATGCATTTTATAAAAACTGGCCATGTACTTCAACCCATAGCAAATGGATTATTATGATGAAATGTGTTGAAATTTTTTATTATTTTTATTGAGACTGGCCATGTACTTCAACCCAAAGTTTATGGATTGCTGTGATGAAGTTCCAACTTCATTAAATGTAATAAAATTTGCTAATGATTCCTCTTGTGCAAATTCAGCACTTTTATTTTAAACATTTATTTAAATACAAAGTGGCAATGTAAAAACCAGAAAGGCAGACCAGCTGCCATCCACATGTACAACACAATAATCAAAATTAGTGCAAAAGCAGTGAACAGCGCATGTTAAAACATGAAACGGAGAACAGTGCAAATCACTCCAACAATGTATATTGCCACTGAAGCAGTTTATCTATTTCTGGGTGTCCAGTTTCCCTTTGTTTGTAATGGCCTGTCTGGTGCATTTTGCAGCTGGACTGGAGTGGAGAAATGCATAGGGTACATTTGACCATTCCATGTACTAGTGTTCATTGCCTGTGACATTATCCAGCTTACCCCTGAATTGTCCAAAGGCTGTGTAGTATGCAGTACATGATAGGGTGGTGGGTGGGAGGCCTAGGGAATGGGGATGGAGCAGGAGCTGAAGGGGTCTGTGGAAGTGGTGCTAGAGCCTGCAGTCTGATGACCATAAGCAAAAGCAACCGCTCAAACAGTTGCTTCTGTAGTAGCCTGGCTTTCTCTCTCGACTTGTGGTCATGCTCTGCAAGAACTGGGCTGCCAATCTCTGTGCACTTTTTCTCTTTCCAGGGCTGGCTTTAGGCACCGCGGGGCCCGATTCGAAGGAGCTGTCGCCAAAGTCCCGCTGCTGTCTTTGGCGGCAGCTCAATCGCTGCCGCGGAGGAAGGACCCTCCGCCGAAATGTCACTGAAGACAGCGTCAACGATTGAGCTGCCACTGCCGACAGTGCCGGGACTTCGGTGGCAGCTCAATTGGCTGCCGGTGCCTTCAGCGGCACTTCGGCGGTGGGACCTTCCTCTGTGGCAATGATTGAGCTGCCGCCGAAGACGGTGGCAGGACTTTGGCGGCAGCTCCTTTGGGACGTTGCGGGGCCCTCTTAGGGGCTCGGGGCCCGATTCCGGGGAATCGGCTGAATCGCCCTAAAGCCTGCCCTGTCTCTTTCCACCTTTCTTGCATCCTGATCACTCTGGTACTTCATCTGCTCATTGGTTTTCTCAGAAGTATCCCCCATGGACTTATCTCTGACTTTTTTTCTTCTTCTTTTCCCTTGCCTGTAGTTGGAGAGTCTCTTTCCCCCAGGCTCCTGGACCCTTGTGTGTGCCATGTAGAGGTGGAAGAGCCTGGAAAGGAACATGAAGGAGCACGTTATTATCTGGCCATGATAAAAAATCACATTTCTACTCTTTCAAAGGGCCTGCGTCAATTCAAGGTCAAAAGATGATGCTTCTAATCACTGGGTCTTATTATATTCATACAAAAACCACTGGCCAGTTCAGACATCCTTTGGTGTAGTACTGAGAGCCATCACACATCATGGGAAGATACATATACAAATTCAATTAAAATTATTGATATATCCCCACCATTTTTCTCAGCGTGGAGAGGGAAGGGGGTTCAGATGAGGGGGCCTGTTACTAGCTATGGTTTTACAGTCCTTTCAGGAAGGGCAAACTCTGAAGGACATTTTTTTTTTTTTCCTGGAGCTCCCTGAATGGAGCATGAACTTCTGTTCCAGGCCAGCGGAGTACACCCAGCTGGGTATGCAGAGGAGATTTTTAGGCTTCTAGGGACCGTCCAGCACATCTACAAATGGATGAGGCTCATGAGCTACAGAGGCAGTTCTGTCCCAGAACGTAAACGACTATCTGGAGTTCCTGCTCTGTGAGGTCACTTTCATCATCAGCCGGGAATGGGTTGAAAGTTGTGGCACAGTCAACAAGAGACTGCGTTACCATGGAGATGTACTACAGCCTCCTTACAAGCACCTTGTGTTTGTGCACAGGCCTGACTGCCAGCCATTGGGACCCTTGTCACACACAGACAGCCACCCTCTGCTGTAATTTGGGCTCATATTACTGTGCTATGGACCAAATACACCAACACTGGGACAGAGCAGTGTGTCTGACTTATCAGGTACACTGTATTAGCAAGGTTGGGCATGTGCGGCTCATAATTTTAGTGCCCCAACCCACCTTTCTAACAATCAGTGAGTACACCTCTACCCCGATATAACGCTGTCCTTGGGAGCCAAAAAATCTTACCACGTTATAGGTGAAACCGCGTTATATCGAACTTGCTTTGATCCGCTGGAACACGCAGCCCTGCCCCCCCGGAGCGCTGCTTTACCACGCTATATCCGAATTCGTGTTATATCGGGGTAGAGGTGTATCTAGTAAAAATTTCATAACTGCTTGTTTAACTTTTCCCCCTTAGTTCCCAGTGTTCATTTTGTATCCCACGTGGTGTCGGGGAAATGGAGGGGAGGTGCTAGGGAACTGGCATGGGTTCTGCCCTGAATGGAAGTACACTACAACTCCTGGCTTGTATTAATCATTTCTGAGGGCCAGAAGCTAGAAACCCCTCCCATTCATATATTAATAACAAACATGGTGGCAGAAATATACCAGGCTACGGCTCCAGATTTCTTCTGCTCTGGGTTGTGCTATGGGCTGCTCCCTAGGGCTGTTCCCAAACAGGTCCTCCTCTGAATATGGACCCGGGATGTGTTTTAGCTGCTCTGGCAGGATAGCCTTTTCAGGGACTGGCATTAGCACCAGAGTCACTTTATTATCTTCATCCAGCAATTACTGGCTCTTCTCCAGTGGAGCCTGTGACTGTGGGGTTAACAGGGTACCATCCCTGCTCTGCAGATTGTCCTATGCCATGGTGGGCTCAGTGCTTGCTGAAGTCCTTAGCACCATTGAATTCCTTGCAAAAGAAACAGATGGATGGGGAGCTCTCAGAAGTGCTGTTAACATCTTTGACTTTGTTGTAGTCAGTCTTGAGCCGTTTGATTCACTCTTTGCATTGATCTCCAGTGTGGTTGATTCTTGATGCCACCAGCTGCTCGATATAGATTTGTAGATGTGATCATTTCTTGTGCTCTTGCTGAAGTCAAATGTCTTGCTTGGCACGCACCAGAGATTAACCAGAATCTGTTCCTCTAGCCAGCCAGTAGCACTTTTGATGTAGGATTTCTTATTAGTGCTGGCCATCGCTAACACACATGAGTATTAACTGTGTTGATCAGTCTGTGGAAATGAAGGGTTAAATGCTGAGCAGCTGTGTTTGAAACAGGTTGCTGGGAATTGAGTGGGAAGCTTTGTGATGGATGGGCTGGGAAACACAGGCTCAAAGGATTGTTGGCTTGCAATAGTGGACTGTTCGGACATGAGTCTGGTGACCCAGGCTTGAGCTTCATCCATACTGCAAATGCCTGGGCTTGAACCTGCAGCATAGCAGGACTTGGGCTTGGACCCACACTCCTGGGTGGGTCTGTGGGTCCAAATCAGATTTGTGTGTTGATGTAGAGGTACTTTGGCTTAAACCTGAGTCTGAGCCTGGGTTTGCGATGCAGTATAGACATACCCTGAAAAGCAACCAATGTAAAATTGAAAAAAATATATATTTTATATAATGCAAAATTAACCTTGGGAGTTCACTGCCACGAGATAACATTGAGGTCAAGAGCTTAGTAGGATTCAGAAAAGGATTAGACATTTGAATGGATGAGAAATTCTACAGTTCTGTTAGCATAAAAAAGGATATTAAACCTTTGTGCTTCAGGGCTTAAAATCACTTGTAGGGGTAGGAAGAAACTGACCCTGTTCGGAAGGTTTTTCCATAATTGTCTACTACAGAGCTTCTTGCATATTCCTCTGAAACATCTGGTACAGGCTAATGTTAAAGAGATGATATAGGAACAGATGGTTTACTGGTCTGAGCCAGTATAAAATAACTTTAGAAATCTAATACTGAGGAAGCTGTGTTCCTGGTATTTACTTGTCATAATAAAACCACTCAATTTTCTCTTTGTAATTTTTCTCCTAATTTGAACACATTCCCACTATGACAAAACAAACAAGATCTTCAATATAATGTATTTCATTCTTAGGGTATGTCTACACAGCCGATATTAACAGAGCTCTCCCAGCGCTGTAATAAAACCTCCTCCACGAGGGGAATAGCTACCAGCGCTGGGAGTGCAGCTACCAGCGCTGTAGCACTATCTAAACTGCCATTTTAAAGAGCTGAAACTTGCATTGCATTGCATTGCATTGTGTTTTTTCACACCCCTGACCGAAGAAAGTTTCAGCGCTGTAAGTGGCAGTGTAGACAAGGCCTTATTCTCCAGCGAGCAGGGGTGAAAGTAACTTACAGGACTTACCGGTATGGCCGGAGTCCTGAGCGGGGGCGGGGCCTCAACCGGAAGAGGCGGGGCCTCAACCGGAAGAGGCGAGGCCTCTCAAGATTTAAAGGCCCTGCGGCACCGGCTGTGGCTGGGAGCCCCAGGGCCTTTAAATCACCTCGGGGCTCCCAGCTGCAGAGGCGGCTGGGAGCCCCCGGGGCTCAGGGGCAAATTAAAGGGCTTGGGGTTCCCTGCAGCCGCGGGAGCTCTGGGCCCTTTGAATCCCCGCCCAAGCCCGGCTGCCGGAGCTGCGGCTGGGATTTAAAGGGCTCGGGGCTCCCCGCAGCAGCCGGAGCACTGGGCTCTTTAAATCCCCGCTGTGGAAGTCGGTGCAGTACCGGACCGTACTGGCTTACTTTCACCTCTGCCAGTGAGATAAGGAATCAAGTTAAATAGATGTGGTTAACTAGACAAAAGAATTGTTAAGGATCATATCTTTTTGGTGGTAGTTTTGTTGAAGCAACAAACAAGTGGTTTGGAAAACAAAGTTTAGTTCTAGTTTTGTGGCAGTAACTGAAAAATAACTATATGTTGCTTTGCATATATCAGCCTTCTGCTGCAGGGAGAGTTTATACTTTTATATAGTGTAAATTAACTTTTAGTATCTCGTTAGTAATGTCACAAAGAATATCTACTACTTATTACTTTTTGTTTTTGCTTGTGCAAGTCATAGTAACCTTTTGCACCATTTTAACAATGTGAAAATGAATAATAAGAACTTGGTGATAGCTAAAGATTATTTGTCCTCTCCCTCCATTTGCAAGATCGTTTACCCCAGATGACAATACGATGTGTTTGGTGTAGGACAACACTTTGAAAGGCCCTGAATAAAGTTTTACACCAAGACTAACTTGCGGTGGCATTCTGTACCTCAAAACAGCATCCTGGAACCCCCGTATTCACCCCATCATATAATTAGGATATATTTCATACAAAGCATGCCATGTAAGATATCATATGAAAGGTCACGATCTATTGAAACCCATTGTTCTGTCAAAATATGTATATCGTTGGTGTGCATCAAATTATGAGATTTTGCTGTATGGTTGTTACTGAAATATGTTGTAAGTTTGCGAGTAACAACAAAGGAAGTGATCCACACCCAGGAGGGTTTTAACTGACCATTAATCAGCAGGGGAGTTGTAAATAGGGGATTTACAATGCTGTAAGAGAGCTGGGCAAGCATCACACATCTGGGATTGCTCAACTCTGTGACTCAGCAAAGCCCACCAGGATATGTCTGGGCTAGTGTCTTGTGGGGTTTGAAAAACTGCTTGATCCAAACACTGCCGAGTCTAATATGGTTTCAGATTTAGCCTGTGCGCTTACCTTTTATTTTCTTAGGCATAAAAGGTCAGAGATAGATTTTGAGTGATTGATTGGTAACTATCTTTTTTTAGTTAATAAATCTGCTTTATATTTTACCTAAAACAGTGTGTTTTGCTTGAAGTGCTTGGGAAATCTCAGCTCACTTTACAAAGGCTAGCGTGGATCCTCTCCACATTGAGGCAGGTGCGAACTGGGTAATAAGCTTACACCGGTCAGGCTTCTGACCAGGGCAAGATGGTACAGTTCTGGGGTCAAGGCTGGGGGTTTGGGAGATTTGCTGGTGCCTTTCTCTATGTGATTTGTGAGTGGCTCTGGGAGCATTTATGCAACCTAACTGGGTGTGGGGCTCCACATGCTGTTGTACTAAGTGATAACAGCACCTGGAGAGGTTTGCTGCTTGTCACTAATAAAGCATCGTGAGAGACAGCCCAGACTGGAGAGTTAAGGGGGCACAGTGGTACCCCCAGTTGCAGCTTGTACCCCGGGAACCCCATCACACTTACAGGTTTTTCCCTTTGCGGTTTTATTTGGTGGCTTCATGATATATAAAAAAGGCTCTCTTGGGTGGGAGGGGTGGCAGGAAGAGGGAGATATGAGGGGGGGAAAGGTGGTTCTTGTTTTGTCTAATGTAGACGTTCTTATCTTCCTTCTTGCTGTAGGAATCTTTGGAGGACTGGAGAACTAGTGAGCTTATCCCATTACTACTTGGTCAGTACTAGAGGTATTATACCAGTTAAAGCCCCCTGTACATTTATAGATCACTTTGCATCAGCACATGCACAAACACTTAAAAAAGCTTATGCAGTGTTTTAATAATCAGAACAGCTATCTTGTCAGCGAGTGTAATAACTGGTTAAACTTACTGGTTCAGTCTGAGTTGGCTTAGGACCAGTGTGGCTGCAAACAAACTGAAATGGTTCAACTAGTCCACTCACACCCACCTTTTTTACTTAACTTTTCAGAAACATTTGGGAGAAAAGGTCCCTTTGTTAAGATTAAACTGCACCCTCCCTTAAACTGAGGGCTGAGGAAATCTCACACTTGACCTCTCCATTCATCCAAGGACAACTTACTTGTCTTATGCCTCTATTCCATGTGGAACATATGGTGTTCACCACTGCCTTCCGTCTTTGATGGTCTCTTGCTGCAGTTTCCAGTTGTCCTTGGTCTACCCCATTGCCTCTTGCCCTGGAGATTCCAGTCCAACACCTGTCTTATGTTATTTTATTTGTTCCATAAAGTCCTGTCCTGTCAGTTTCTGTTTCATCCTCTTCCAGAGTTCTTCTTCTCTGGATTTTTTTTCTGTCCATCTGACATTGAGGATTTGTCTAAGGCAGCTGTTTATAAAAACTTGGAGCTTAAATGGTAAGGTCTTGATAAGTCTCCACATTTCTGTGCCATATAATAAGGTAAACTTTACAAGGGCATTAAATATTTGAAGTTTAGTTCAGACGGCAAGGTTTCTGTTTCTCCATATCGGTGTTAGGGTTGCAAAGGCATGTCTGTTTTTTTCCATTCTGGCTTTAATGCCTTTATCTGTTCCAGCTGTTTTGCTTATGATGCTGCCAAGATGTGAAGTGTTGGACCTCTTCAATGTCAATCCCAGAAAGTGTTATTGGGGTTTCTTGTTGTGTGGGTTTCGTTTTCTTGGTGTTGACTTTCAGCCCTACTAACTGTGCATAGATCTGGAGATGATTTGTTTTAGCTTGCATATCTCTGTGGGTATAGGATAGCAGGTTGGTGCCATCTGCAAAGTTGAGGTCTTGTAGCTTCTGTGTAAATGTTATTCCTAAGGCTATGTTTTTGTCATGGGTATTTTTAGTGAAAGTCATGGACAGGTCATGGGTGCTGGGGGAGGTGGCTCGGAACCCCACTGGTGCTGGGGAGGGCAGGTGGGCCACGGTGTGTGGCCCGGGACTGCTGCTGAGGGGGGCGGGACTGGCAGGGCTCCCTACCTGGCTCCGTGTGTCCCTGCAGCTCCTAGGCATAGGGGTCAGGGGCTGTGTGCACTGCTCCCGCCACAATCCCCGGCTGCACAGCTCCCATTGGCCAGGAACCGCAGCCAATGGGAGCTGCGGGGTTGGGGCCTGCGGGCAGCGTGCGGAGCCCCCTGGTCCCTCCTCCGCCTAGGATGTGCAGGGCCATGCCAGTGGGAGCTGGTGAGCCCCCCACTCCAAGGTAAATGCCCCCCGCAATCCCCTGCCCCTAGCCCTGAGCCCCCTCCCACGAACCCAAACTGCTGTTGCTGGCCCAGGAACCCCGAGCCAGCACCAGCCACTGCAGAAGTAGTCACGGAATCCGTGACCTCCATGACAGACTTGCAGCCTTAGTTATACGCCTTTGTTGTTCTATGGTCTTTCTAATTACTCAGCCCATAGGAAGGTCATGGGCAATATAAGACATCCTTGTCTGATGAAGGTAGTTATGTTGAATGGCTTGGTCAATTTGTTGCTATGTATTAGTTGACATGTCATATTTTCATAGAAGTTCCAGATAATATTCACAAATTTCTGCAGCATTTCATAATGGCATAGCAAATTCCATAAGGCTATTCTATCTGCTGTATCAAAGGCTTTTGGAAATCTATGAAATTCATGTATATCAGGGTCTGCCATTGGACTGACGGTACTATGATGATACATAGGGTTTATAATTTGATCTGTGCATGATTTCTCCTGCCTGAACCCTGCCTGTTTTTGCCATAGCCTTGAATCTACTGCCTTTCTTAGTCTGCCTAAGATAATGCATGTGAATATATTACAGTTGGATGCCCCTCCATTTTTTTGCACTGACTGAGTTCTCCTTTCTTTGGTAGCTTCACTATATAAGCTTTTCCCACTCATCTGGTATTTTTTTCTTCTTCCCATATCTTTTGTGAGAGGCCTGTCAAAATGTCTACTTTGTTCTTCAAGTCTTCATTAAGGCTCTCCATTGGGATGTTGTCTGAACCTGGTGCCTTTCCATTTTTTAATCAATTAACTGCCCTCTCTACTTCTGTGTCTACTTCTACTGATCAGTCCTAGTTCGGCATCTAGAGCTTGTCCGACCTCTATGTCAAGGGGGTTGACTAAAAGTACTGCCTCCATATATTTAATTTTTTTGGTATTTTCATTGTTCCATTATCTTCACTGTCTTGGATGCTTGGTGTTTGTTCTCCCTCACAGCTGTCTAGTGATGTTTTACAGAGTCTTGATATCATTTTGTGCTGTGGTGACCTGTGCATCTGTTGCCATTTTGTCTATAAAATTTGTTTCTATTTCCTGGCACTGTTTTTGATCTCTTTGTGGCATATTCCTCCTGGAGTCACTGTTTGTGTTCTTGTGCTTGCTTGAATTAATTTCAGTTTAATTTTATATCTATCTTCTGCCATGTATCCTCAGACAACCATTCACTGTGGTGTTTCTTCATGAAGCATCACACTTCTTTGCAGGTTTTGGTGAAAGATTCCTTTACATGTTTCCGTTTGCCTTCCGCTGTTCTATTGTCTTCATTTCAAGTGCCTGGTATCTATTTGCTAGTGCAATTCTAAACTCTAGTGGTGTCTGTTCCAGCCTGGCAATGTTATAATGTGGGAATGTCTCTGTCCAGTTCTCTCTTTACTTTGTTCTTATTTTTATTCTCAATTTAGCTATCACTAATGCATGGTCCATTCCCACGTCAACCCCATTCCCTGCTACGTACTGTTGTATTAATTTAGATAGAATATATGGGCCTAACGAGTCAAAGGTGTTAACATGACCCAGTCACTGTCTGTCCAACCATTTTAAACAAGGTTCAGGGTTTGGTTTACAGGTTTCTCAGCCTGCTTAGTACCATGGCATACAAATCATTAATCATTTCACCTTTTAGTAAAGATACACAAAAGGAGCAAAAACACTTAGAGCATTTGAAATATTAAAATCTTAAGTAAGACTTTCATTTTGGCAACATCCCCTGTTCTCTTTAGCGGCAAAGTTTTTAGAAGGAAAAAAACTCCCTTGTTTGACAGTCTTTTAGGCATATCAGAGATGGCAATAACTGTCCTTTTTGGGGAAAAGAGAAGATGTTAGTTGAGATGGGTTGGAATTGTTATTGTTGCAGTTGTGAATGTCTAATCCCATTTTCTAAGAAGACAAAAACACACAAAAGAGGAGAGAAAAGAATAGTAAAGATAGAAAATGCAGCTTCTATCTCTGCAACGTCACTGATAGAAAAGAACAAGTATGGTGCATGGTCTTATCAGTCACTCTTGAGACCTGTCAAACTTGTATTAGCAACCAGCTGTTTAGGTCATTGCTTTTAGTTTCCTCTCTGGTCAGAGGCTCACAGCATTGTTACAGAATGTGTAGTCTTGGATGGCTAAACCAGACTCATATTAAACAGAAGGCTAAAGGAAAGAGTTAGGAAAGAAAAGAAATAGGGTGGGGAAGGGAAAGGACACACAGTGGGAGGAGCAGGATCAATAGCGTAGCTAGGGGGGGAGCACGGGGAGCGCCTGCTCCCCTGAGCCCAGAATTCCCCAAGTGGCACCTTTTCCAGCGCCGCTCCATCTTTTGGCGGCATTTCAGCGCATGTGCAGGGCCGCCGAAATGCCGCCAAAGGACGGAGCGGCGCATGCGCAGGGCCGCCAAAATAAGAATAATTTCGGCGGCCCTGCACATGCGCCGCTCTGTCTTTCGGCGGCATTTCAGCGCATGCGCAGGGCCACCGAAATGCTGCCGAAGGACATGCGCCTTTTTTCTCCGCCGCTCCTCCTCAGCAGCAACCCTGGCTACGCCACTGAGCACGATGAAGTCTCACATCCTAGGTAGTGTTTGGGATTTAGACAAATCCGCTGGAGGTGGTGATGTCACCTGGCTCCATCTCCCTGGCCTGATCTGGTCAGGATGTCTTTCAAGATTAGGATGAAGAAGGTCTGGGGTTCCAGGACGGGGGGAGGGGGAAGTGGCAGCCCTGAGCATGAAGCTTGCTCCTTCCCCTTCTTTCAGTCAGTCAGTGTAGCATAGCCAGCTTTCTCCTCCAACATCTTTTTTTTTTAAAGAGTGGTGGGTAGAATAGTGCACCCCTTCATCATTTTGTCCACCAATGAGGCCAAATTTTCATCACACCAATTTTGTTTTATTGGCTTCCAGTTCCACAATTCTCTTATTTACCAAGCATGATCTTAAGACATAGAGCCCTGCAAATCCACAGATGTCCACAGACCATTTTTGCAGATCGGATATGGATACAAATTTTGTAGCCGCAGAGGGCTCTATTAACATAGTCCTTGAGTTGTATCAGTAGGCGTTTTTGTTTGGACTAATTCAGTTTTTGTCTTTTTGCAGCTTTTCCTGTTAACATTTATTGTTATAGGTTATTGTGACATTTTACAAACTTACACTTACTTCTTACAGTCCAGCTCACAATTGTGGTAAATTTGTAGGCCCAATTATCACAAGAGTGCATCCTCTAAAGTTCTCCATTTGTGCCAAATTGTAATATGATTCATTTGGTGACCTCCAAGTTGCCTTGTGAATAGTCTGGTGATGGAAAATAGTACCTCTAATGAGCGGGTCATTCATTCCACAAAAATCAGCAATGATTTCACCATTTCCTTTCATTTCACTGAGGCCTTCCCCATACTTACTTCCCTGTCAGTATTGTTGCTTCCCACTTTAGTGTTCATGTGTCCAATTGCTAGGGGGACATGCTTATTCAGAACCTTGTTTACTGTGTTCTGGAGTCGTTTGTAGAAGTTTTTCTTTTTCCTCTTGGCTAGCTTGATTTGTTAGAGCATAACTTTAAATAATAGACACCTTCTGGAACTTCGATATAAACTGTGCTGTTATAATCCTTTCTGAAACTGGTGCCCATTTTCTCAGGCTTTTGGTTGCCCTCCTTGATAGTATCAGAGACACACCATGTTACTGGCATTTGGTAGCCCAGAATCCAGTAGGATGTGTCCAGCTGGCAAAGTTATTTGTCTTGATGTTACCCATCTCACTGCACTTAGGCCTAGTATGTTTATTTTATATCTGTCTATTTCTTTTGTTACTTGGGCCATTTTATGAGACTCATATAGTGTCCACAATGTTCCATGTACCAATTTCAGTTGTAGATTTAGGAGAGAGCAGTAGATCAGTGGAGTACCTCCCTTGCTGGTTTGGCCACTTTGCATCATCATCTCTGGTCTAACTGAGTTTGTTGAGCAGAGCAGTAGCATAGGTTTCTGTAATAGCTTTGTTTTTTACAGGAGTGGCTCATTAATCCACTCCCAACCCCCTATCAGGAGGATTGGTGGACTGCCTTTGGTCTGGCTCCTGTCCTTCGACCTGTCTGGCTTGGATGGTCCTACCATTTTTACACCCCCTCCCCTGCATAGCTCTCAGGGTCATGGGAGCACACAAGCCTTCCTGCCACATCAAGGCGCAATTCATGGGAAGGATTCTTCCAAGGATAGAACAGTATTTTTAGCTTAACTGAAGGGCCTGGGTTTAGCGGTTTGTTTGGTTTTTAAATTCTTTGACAATTTCACATTTTATATTTTACGTTGTCAACCCTTTTGACTGGATGAGCAGAGACTAGGACTCATGCTTTCTTGGCTCCCAGGCCGCTGCTCTAAATTTTAGCCCAAAGAGTATTGGGGTAATAAGAGCCGTTTTGGTTTTGTCTCCTATGGAGACTAAGCACTGTGTGGTAGCATGGACACCATGCTGGAGATTCAGCAAGTGCTGGGTGCATGTGCAATGTATTGGGGCAAGAGTCTGAACCTCGATAGAGTGATTCATTGCTGCACGGACTCTACAGAGCATGTGCAGATGGTGTGTTTCAGTGGCTTACAGCTGGCCAAACCACAGGGAAAGTTAAAAGCCCTTTTGTGACTTCAGGACAACCCACTCCACCGGGGTCAAATTTTTGCTTATTTTCAACTCTTGAGCTGTTCGTAAAAAGGCTACATAAAATGCGGAACACTAACAAGACTGGCTTTATTTTCCTTTTCTGACTCAGTTCTCCAAAATCGCTAAACTATATTTGATCAAACTTTCAAAAAAATCAACCTGAGGCAAGACCAAGCATGGAAAATTTCAGACCCAAAAGTTACTGTTTGACAACATTAGAACCTACTAAAAACAGAAGGTTGCTATGGAAGTTGTTAGATAACCTTAATAATAGACATTGCTATGTGTGCTGCCTATCATTAAATAACCCAGGTTACACATGGGTTTTTGTGTGTGTGTCTTTTCTACTCCACAACAAACAGATGTGGAGTGGGAGATAGTATCTTAGGGTATGTCTACACTACGAGAGTAGTTCGATTTTACTTAAATCGAATATGTGGAATCGATATTACAAAGTCAAAAGTGTGTATCCACGCTAAGGGCAATAATTCAACTTTGTGAGTCCACACTAACGGGGCAAGCGTCGACATTGGAAGCGGTGCACTGTGGGCAGCTATCCCACAGTTCCCGCAGTCCCTGCTGCCCATTGGAATTCTGGGTCGAGCTCCCAATGCCTGCTGGGGAAAAAAATGTGTCGAGGGTGGTTTTGGGTAACTGTCGTCATCCAACCGTCACTCCCGCCCTCCCTCCCTGAAAGCGATGGCGGGCAATCATTTCATTTCGCGCGCTTTTCTGGTGAGTGACAGCGCGGATGCCACAGCACTGCGAGCATGGAGCCCGCTGCGACCATCGCTGCAGTTATGGCCGTTGTCAACACCTCGCACCTTATCGTCCACCTTTTCCAGAGGCAGATGCTGAGAAATCGGGCGAGGAGGTTACGGCATCGCGGTGAGGACATGAAGTCTGAGAGTGGCACAGACCTCTCGCAAAGCACGGGACCCCGCGCCGTGAACATCATGGTGGCAATGGGTCATGTTGATGCTGTGGAACGGTGATTCTGGGCCCGGGAAACAAGCACGGACTGGTGGGACCGCATAGTGCTGCAGGTCTGGGATGAATCACAGTGGCTGCGAAACTTTCGGATGCGGAAGAGAACTTTCCTGGAACTTTGTGAGCTCCTGTCCCCTGCCCTGAAGCGCAAGGACACCCGGATGCGAGCAGCCCTGACTGTCCAGAAGCGAGTGGCCATAGCCCTCTGGAAGCTTGCAACGCCAGACAGCTACCAGTCAGTCGCGAACCACTTTGGCGTGGGCAAATCTACCGTGGGGGTTGCTGTGATGCAAGTAGCCAACGCAATCGTTGAGCTACTGCTCTCAAAGGTAGTGACCCTTGGAAACGTGCAGGTCCTCATAGATGGCTTCACCGCGATGGGATTCCCAAACTGTGGTGGGGCTATAGATGGAACTCACATCCCTATCCTGGGACCGGACCACCAGGCCAGCCAGTACATTAACAGAAAGGGCTACTTTTCAATGGTGCTGCAAGCACTGGTGGACCATAGGGGACGTTTTACAAACATCAACGTCGGATGGCCGGGCAAGGTTCATGACGCTCGTGTTTTCAGGAACTCTGGTCTGTTTAGACGGCTGCAGGAAGGTATTTACTTCCCGGACCACAAAATAACTGTTGGGGATGTGGAGATGCCTATAGTGATTCTCAGGGACCCAGCCTACCCGCTAATGCCCTGGCTCATGAAGCCCTATACTGGCGCCCTGGACACAGAAAAAGAACTCTTCAACTACCGTCTCAGCAAGTGCAGAATGGTGGTGGAGTGTGCTTTTGGACGTCTCAAGGGGAGATGGAGAAGCTTACTGACTCGCTGTGATCTCAGCGAAACCAATATCCCCATTGTTATTGCAGCTTGCTGTGTGGTCCACAATCTGTGTGAGAGCAAGGGGGAGACCTTTATGGCGGGGTGGGAGGTTGAGGCAAATAGCCTGGCTGCTGATTACGCCCAGCCAGACAGCCGTGCGATTAGAAGAGCCCAGCGGGACGCGCTGTGCATCCGGGAGGCTTTGAAAGCTAGGTTCCTCAGTGAGCCAGGGTAACCTGTGACTATTAAATTTGTTTAAAGAGAAGCTGAACCTGCCCCCGTTTCTTTACCCAGTTTATGTTGACTATCCTCTGCAGCTACATACCCCGTCCCACCCCTTCCAACACACGTTTAAAAATAAAATACATGGAACTTTGTTAATGAACACCGTTGTCTTTATTACGGGTTTCGCGGTAAAGGGTTGAAACTGGGACGCAGACTGTGGTGGGGAGCGGGCGTAGTGATGGAAAGAACGCTTATAAACTCGAGGAATGACAGGCTCCTGCTCCTAGAGCGGTCCGCAGTGCTGGACTGGTTGTTTCAACGGAGCCTGCCACCCCTCCTTTTCATGTTCTGTGTGGGGGTGGGCTATGTGACTTGGTGGCGGGGGAGGACGGTTACAGATCCCCTGCTGCGTGGCTCTGTGATCCAGGATAAGGACCGCTGCATAAGATCTCTAACCGCCCTCCCCCGCCACAAAGTCACATAGCCCACCCCCACACAGAACATGAAAACCACCTCCCACACTGACCAGGGTGCCTAGTGACTGCAATGTGTGTGTGACCTTCTGCTGAACCTGCCCCCGTGTCTGTACCCTGGTAAAGGTGACTGTCCTCTCCAATTACCAACCCCCTTCCACCCTTCAAACACACTCTCCTGTAAAAGAACATGATGGAAACAGTAATTAACAGAAACATATTTTTTATTAGCAACTACACAGTTAGGGGATGAAACTGGGACGGGGCCTTGGGTGAGGCGGGAAGGAAAGGACTTATCAAATTTTGGGGAATGAGAGCCTTCTGGTACTCGAGCAGTCTGCAGGGGTGGAGTGAGAGTTTTCACGGTCCCTGCCACCCCTCCTTCTTGGGACTTTGGGTGAGGGGGGTATGGGACTTTGTGGCGGGGGAGGGCGGTTAGAGATAGACTGCAGCGGGGCTCTGTCCTCCTGCCTCCGGTCCTGCAGAACATCCACAAGGCGCCGGAGCATGTCCGTTTGCTCCCTCATTAGTCCAAGCAGCGTTTGAGTTGCCTGCTGGTCTTCCTGACGCCACCTCTCCTCCCGTTCAATGTGTGATCGATGGATTTGGGACATGTTCTCCCTCCCCTGGGTCTGCTGGGCCGCCTCGGCTCGGGAGCAGCCCATAAGTTCTGAGAACATGTCGTCCCGTGTCCTTTTCTTTCTACGCCTAATCTGCGCCAGCCTCTGGGAGGGGGATGCCAGGGTAGGTCGGGAGACAGTCGTAGCTGTGGGATGGGAAAAAGGGAGTGAATTCCTCACAAAGATAATTTTTTGTGAACAATGAACATAGTCTTTCTCTGTGAAGAAGACCATGCACAGCACCTATCACATGCGCACTCAGGACAAGGTCGAATTTTCGGCCTTCGCATTCAGTGCCTGGGGTCTTGCACTGGAGATCAGACAAGCAGGGCAAGACAGCGGAATTCGGGTAGCAGGCTGACATGGTAAGCCGTAGACTTTTGGCTGCTTAAAACTTAAATTATAGCAGTGCCCTCCTTTCACGTTCAAAGCAATGCTCCTAGCGTTGGCCAGTTCCTGCTGCCGGCAATCCGGCAAGCATGAACTCTGCCCCGTCCCACCCCCTCGCGGCTGTCCCTGGGAAAGATCCCTGTATGCTGCCCCTCTCCCGCCTCCACCGCGTGGCTGTAAACCGCCGGTTACAGTTCTGTAAAGGAACAGGCAAGCAGTCCCAACAGTAACATTCCCCTAATTCAAAACAGGTCACCATGAGCGACATCACTCTGCTGAGGATTTCTGGGACAGAGAAAGACCGCATGCTGCTTGAAAGCCAGCAAAAACCAGGGCCGTATGCCGCCATGCTCTGCAAGGCAATGATCCCGGAGTACTTGATGATAGCCTGGCGTGGAAAAGTTTCCTACCACGGAGGACCCAATAAGGCCGCTCTCCCCAGGAACCTCATGCAAAGGCTTTCCAATTACCTCCAGGAGAGCTTCGTGGAGATGTCCCATGAGGATTTTAGCTCTATCCCCGGACATATAGACCTTCTTTTCCAGTAGCTGCACTGGCAAGGACTAAAAAGTAGAGCGCCTAGGGCAAACTAATCATCGTAAACCGGACATTGATTCTTTTGCAGTAGTTGCACTGCCAAGGACTAAAACGTTAAGCGCCTAGGGCAAACTAATCATGAAAAACCCATTGTTAATATTGTTAATATTCCTGTTCTGTTCAAAATAAATGTTTACATGTTTTAAACACTTACCGACTGATCCTTCCCCTGATTCTGGCTCCGGGTTAACGCCTGGGGACGGTTGGTAGGGGAGCTCTGTGAGGGTGATGAACAGATCCTGGCTGTCGGGGAAATCAGCGTTGTAAGCACTGTCGACTGCCTCGTCCTCCTCATCTCCTTCCTCATCTTCCCCGTCCGCTAACATCTCCGAGGAAGCGGCCCTCGACAATATCCCATCCTCAGAGTCCACGGTCAGTGGTGGGGTAGTGGTGGCGGCCACACCTAAAATGGAATGCAGTGCCTCGTAGAAACGGCATGTCTGGGGCTGGGATCCGGAGTGTCCGTTTGCCTCTTTGGTCTTCTGGTAGCCTTGTCTCAGCTCCTTGATTTTCACGCGGCACTGCGTTGCATCCCAGCTGTATCCTCTCTCTGTCATGGCTTTTGAGATCTTCTCGTAGATCTTTGCGTTCCGTCTTTTCGAGCGCAGCTCCGAAAGCACAGACTCATCGCCCCACACAGCGATCAGATCCAAGACTTCCCGATCAGTCCATGCTGGGGCCCTCTTTCTATTCTCCGATTGCATGGTCACCTCTGCTGGAGAGCTCTGTATCGTTGCCAGTGCTGCTGAGCTCGCCACGATGTCCAAACAGGAAATGAGATTCAAACTGCCCAGACAGGAAAAGGAATTCAAATTTTCCCGGGGCTTTTCCTGTGTGGCTGGTCAGAGCATCCAAGCTCGGACTGCTGTCCAGAGCGTCAACAGAGTGGTGCACTGTGGGATAGCTCCCGGAGCTATTAGCGTCGATTTCCATCCACACCTACCCTAATTCGACATGACCATGTCGAATTTAGCGCTACTCCCCTTGTTGGGGAGGAGTACAGAAATTGAATTTAAGAGACCTCTATGTCGAACTAAATAGCTTTGTTGTGTGGACGGGTGCAGGGTTAATTCGATTTAACGCTGCTAAATTCGACATAACCTCCTACTGTAGACCAGGCCTTAATGTACACATGATAGGGACTTTATGGCTCTCTGAACTGGATTAGAGAACATGGTGGTAAAAGTCCCTGCACCATGTTTATGCTACAGTTTACAACATTGGTAACCATGGTGCAGAAACCATAATTTTCCTTTGTGGATGCACCCTGAAAGGCCCTGTCTACCCTAGAGCATTTTGGCATTACTAGCCCCATAGCAACATTGCATAACATTTGCTTGCAGTGATATAAAAGCAATCATGCTGCCATTGCAATAAGCAAAGCTAAGCCTTTTTGCATCCCACACTGGGTCTTCCTGCACATTTGCATTTCCTGTATGGACAAGAAATGCAAGCTCAGTGGTAGCGCTGGGACTCATTGCAGCATTGCAACTCTACAGTCCTTCTGCTTGCCCTTCAGTGGTATTTCAAAGTTGCATCACCTGTCAAGCCTATCCTGTGCTGGCCTGAGAGCAGCTGCGATGGTTCTTGGTAGATATATATGCTGGTTGATAGATATATATGCTACTTCTCCAACTCTTCCTTGACACCCCAATCTCCAGTGTGGCAAAAAAAAAAATGCAGATAGTATGAAAAATGCAATGTTGTTGTTACTATTGACAGATATGTGACATTTTTGTTTGCCCAACAGGGATTCACCTGCAAAACACAAAGGACAAAAATTGGAGGTCAGTTAGCAGGCAGGCATGTACATGCACATAGACACTTCCCTCCCTTTCCCCAGATAGACTTCCTTCACTGAGGATTGGCCACTCCACTGTGTTCCCTCAGCAGCAACTCTCATGTTCCTGAGATGTATAAAACAGCAAAGAAAAGGGTCCTTAGTTAAAGGTTGCAGAGCGAGAGTACCTGCCTGCCTCTCCTCGTATGTCCAAGTAAATCCACTTAGCTCATCTGTGCTGCTGAAACTCTCTCTTGTTACTTCCCCCTTTCCTCACCACAGATATATATCCAGGGCTCCTAGAGCATTAAGTTGAAGAGGATTGAAGGGAACCTCATTGGATCATGTTAGTCCAGATACAGAACAGAGAAAAATTTTACCCAAACAAGAACATAAAATAATGCAACAAAACTAAATTCATAAATATTGAATTAATGAACACTAAGCATAAATTCAAGCTCCTTAGTTTCTCAGGGCCACCACCCATAGGTGTCAGGGTTATCAGAGTCTGTGACTCCAGGCCCACAATTGATCCGGCGGAGTTTGAGGAGAGACTGGTGGCTCTCTGCCCTGACATCTGCAAGTCTGAGAGTGTAGCTGTAGCAGGGCATAGTACCTACCCTTCGTGACTCCGGTACCTATCTACATGCCTCAGAGAACCAGCCAAAGAATCCAATAGGACATGCCAAAAACTCTGAACAGGTGCAAATGTTTCACTAAAACTATAGACCCTATGCATCTGCTCCAAGGAGCTGTGCTATGGATTGTGGGAGAGGTGCAACAACACACTGGCCAGAATTATTGTGTGTGGAGGCAGGGCACCTGGAATAGGCTAGCTAGTGTATGTATGGTGGATCTTTGTAACTTGCAGAGTGTTCAGTCACAGTTCTGAAAATGGAGGAGTAGTCCAGGCTGCAAAGGGACGTGTGTTGATTTTGAGACATGAAGAATATATGAGGCAAAAAGGCTCCTACAACACTTGGTACAAGAGAAATTTTATTTGTTAAATGAGTTTCTCAGTTCATCGATACATCCTAATATATTGCTGCTTGCATGATGGTTTGCAATGCATCTGACCTGTACTGTGAGGGTGCATGTGTACTTAATTAATTAGTTCACTTGTTAAACTGTGGTGATATGTTTTGTTTAGTAGAGGCTTTTAAAAAAAAAATTAAAGAGTAAGTCACAAGTTAAGGGCATTAGTTAATTGACCAATCCCAAATATAAACTGCATTCATAGTTCTTGGCATTCTTGTCTACCCACAGGAGTCCCAAGAACTGAAAGAGATCATAGAACAATACAGGAAAAAGTGTTGCTGCTTTCATTCTTCATTTGGGGAAAATACAATGAACTAAGTAATGACATGCATGCTTTAGAAGACAGCATGACTGCTGAGATGTAGAAGTGGTCTGTGTGCTTCTACCAAGGAACACATTGGTGGGATTTGGATTTTGTGCTTTAAGCAATCCATGCAATTAAAAACTAACCAAAAAAGAGAAACACAACATAGACCCATTGCAGTTTTTTGGTATACAAATGATTAAAGTCAGTTTGTTACCTTAAATTGGTATTATAGGGTTGCAATAATTTCATAATTTTCTATCCTATAATTTGTTCTATATAATCTTAATGTACTAAACTCCTATGTTCATTTCACTTGTAGCATATTGTGAGCTATAGTTACAGATTATGGAAATGTTAGCCCCCAGTTAGTTCTTGCTTGAGCTTTGTGTCTCAGTTAAGTTGAGTGTTTCAATGATATTTTTTTAACAATGTTGATAGTCACTGCTCTATTGTGTCAGTATTTAGAAATGCTGAGTGCCTTGTTCCAAAGGGTTATTACCTGTCCTAATTCCTGTGGAATGGCAAAGCAGAGTGTATGTAAAGCCCTGTTTTACTGCTCTTGGAAAAGGAATTTGAACTGTGGGACCAATATCAATAGTGTCTGGGAAGTAGTGATGTTAATATGTCATTGGGGCCCTACAGACTGTTGTAATAATCTTTGTACAAATTATATCTTCTTGGTTGGCATTTGAAAACTAATAGCTCACTGATCATTAATATTCTTACGTGATGTATGTATGTGGTGGGTATTAATAGAGCCCTGCGTGGATACATTTGTATCCTCTTCTGATCTGTGATCCGCAAACATGGTCCACAGATATAAAGGGGATATCCGCAGATTTGCAAGGCTCTAGATATAAAATTTGGATACGCATCCATCTGTAGACCTCAAACATGGTCCACGGATATCCGCATCTGCGGATATAAAGTGGGGATATCCTCAGATTTGCAAGACTCTAGGTATTAAGAGTTATGGATATATGCCAGAATTATGACTAAAGTATGTTTAAACCAGGCATGTCAGGGGAAGTTAGTAAACACAACTGCCTTAGACAAAGGAATGTGGGTTTGATTCTCTGACCAGCCTGATCTTCAGGCAAAGTCAATGAAGGTCCATACAGGGGTGTTGGAACAATTTGTATAGTGGAGGTGCTGAGATCCATTGAACCAAACTGTATAGGATGGAAACCACTTCAAGCCAGGAGGTGCGGCAGCACCCCCAGCACCGTTAGTTCTGGCACCTATGGGTCCATATTTACATATATTTACATATAAGCAAACAGCAGGACCATCAAGACAGCAGTGGGAGGAGAGGGCAGGAAACAACAATTTGTACGTAAGCTAACGTGAGGGAAGAAAGAGCATGGAGCTTCCTTCACCACCAGACTTTGTGGCCTTCCTCACAGCTTGAATAAACTTTACTTTGAGGGTCAACCCTCAGAAGAACCCATATCAAGGGTTTACTGGTCTGTAAAGACAAGGGACTGAACA
The DNA here is from genome assembly GCF_002925995.2 of Terrapene triunguis. Lineage (NCBI taxonomy): Eukaryota > Metazoa > Chordata > Testudines > Emydidae > Terrapene > Terrapene triunguis. The sequence goes on along the minus strand of NW_020664562.1, from coordinate 24,650,265 downwards.
TCAAGTGATACGCAACTGAATCAACTGATTGAATACAATAGTACTATATTATAAAAGTGTATATAGAGTAAGTGACTTGCATGCTTGTACCCTGGTTGTGAGCATCCCAGGTTGGGAAGTACAGCAGCAAAACATTGTGAGGGACCCAGGGCGACTGGGCAGATGGTGACTCAACCCCTCACTCGTGTGGATTGCACTCCAACCTTCATCACAGTGGTCTATGCCAGAATAAAAGGGTGTTCAGGTTCTTATGACTGAACTTTTTCTGAAAGGGCATCAGATGCTGAGACCCTACAGATTTTTGCTTTGTTTTTTCCTGGTGATTCATCCTGGAAGCCAGTCCAGCTTGAATCGAGGAGTATAAACGTGTTTAAATGTCTGGAGTTGGACGGGACTCCCACCAGCTCACAGACATAAACTACATACTAGTTGTAGAGTACAAAAGTTGCCCTTCTTGTGGACTGATTTTATTAACAAAGAGGTAATTCTAAAGGTAATAGTAGATAACTGCAATCTAAAGCCTTTTCCCCAGGCTTAGCTGCTTCTAGGGTTCCTACTCTGAGGACCAGCTTGTCCCAAAATCTAGTTCCCTTTCTGAAGGGTATTCCCACCTCTTTTCTATGCAGGGTGGAGTTTAAGGAGCCATGCCTGCCCCAGGGAATAAGCAGTAATTAATCTGCAGCATTCCAACACTTGCTCGCAGGGATGGGGCAGTAAGAGAATCCTGTCTCCTGTGAAGAAGAGGAAATAGGGTCAGGAACAGAGGGGCACTGTAGGAACAACCTTAAGCACTGCCAAGTTTGAGAGAAGGCTTAGGCTTGGGTTTATGTCCTATTGTTGTGTAGGTTAACAGTAAACTCAAACCAAAGAACAGGAGTAAGTTTGGAAGGTATCCAGAGTGTTTGGAGCAGGGTGGGAACTCAACATAGCTGTTGCTGAACTGGATCAGACCAGTGATCCACTGTGGCCATTGTCCTATTTCAGAGGAAGGTTAAAGAAACACTGCAGTGTACATTTACTGAATAACCTGGCCAGAAAGGGACATTCCTAATTCACTGCTGTCAATTAGCGGTTGGCTTATGTCCTGAAGCATGTGGGAAGGAGAGGTTATATCCCTTGCTAGAATTAAAAAAAAAAAAAAGCAAACAGACATTTTTTTCTTAATCTGATTGTTACAGTTGAAGCTTCTTCCATTATCCATATGAGTTTGTTTACACTGTCCCCCTAATACACTACATTGCTTTAATTTTGATTTCTAATAAATTATAGTGAAAAATATATAAATATATTTATCCTGGTTTTCTTTTCAAATCACAACCATGTGTAAACAGCTAATCATTAGGAAGGCATAGTTTTATGTGACTGGAAACTGGCTTTCATCATGAGAGCCCGCTCATCAAGTGATTTAGTTTATTCACTGGAGGCAGTAAAGAGTTTTTAATAGTTAAACCACAATTGCATTATTTGCTTTTATTTGTATGAATGTGATTCCACTGTCTAATCCTCCTGGACTTTACCTTCATTAAAGTGTTGCGATTTTTTTAAAGCCACTTGATTACTCATATTTGCTCTTTGTATGTAAACATTCCCATCTTCTCACTTTAGTGATCAAAATGAGTCTTTACTGTTGCTTCTGCAGAGCCAACACAGTTAAGAGACAATGAGCTGGATTCTGTTAGTTTTCTTGCATTGTCAGCAAATCTGTTTACTAAGTTCCAATCAGTTACACCTGTGCAAATCCCCAGCAAGATGTGATTTCACAGATGTTAGTTGAGGGTCTGATTTAGCCAATGAACCTTTATTACTTGCGAAGATGTATAAGGAAAGCACCCAGCTTGACTTTCAGATCCCAGGGAGAGTTTAAAGGATTAGCAGTTAGTAAACTGTGCATATATATGGAAATAATGAAACACAATAAAATGGGAAATTCCACTGTTACTTTTAACAAGTTATGTTGTGAGTAGAACTGCGCAGTAAGAAACACCATTTAAATCATAACCCAGATAAAGACTTGGATAAATAATCTCACCAGATCTTGAGCATACAAAACAGTTTGGTGACTTCATCTTAGATTAAATAAGATAGCGGTGATGTAACTAGCCATTGGGTAGTGTAGAATTAGATCGGTGTTGCTGTCTTACTCTCCTGAGTCTAGAGATTATACCAGTTATTGCTTCCTGGGGTTTGATAAATCTGCTCCTATGAAAATTTATTTGAGTCATAATTTGGTGTGCAAGTTCTCAGCCACAGAGCGAGGAGCTGTTGCAAAATTATAGTTAATCAGACTATTTTGTCATTGTTTTGGTTTGTCTTGCTAGAGCAAGACAAACTTTTAAAATGAATGTCTATAGGAATTTAATCATGTATAAAAGTTTTGTGTACCCACATTTGCAAGCACTAGTTCATATTGTGCATCTGTGATAACAGTAACATAGGAAAGTAATTGATGCTTTGGCTAGCTGTCTTAATATGAATTCTAGATTAGATCCATACTAAAATTGTGACAGTCTATAATTTATAAGTAAATCTATGTATCCTAGTTTGAAATAGGATGTTATATTGTCACATAGGTTGATACTTTGTATCCACCCCCCCCTTTTTTTTTTTGGCAGAGGGGGAGGTGTCAAAAGCTTGGCATAACTTTCAAATTAATTTTGCAATAGCCTCCAGGGTTGCCACTCTTAGAATCACAGTGTATCTTTGATATTCCGTCTTGTTCAAAGGGGGGTGAGGGTGGGAAGGGAGGAAGAGTATCCTGTGTCAGGACTATACTTAGTATAGCTACACTAGCTGGTGCATTGGGGGGTTGGAGTAAGGCTCTTCCCACTTGTAGAGGGGGGAAACATAGCAGCCCAGAAGAGGTTTCTCTCCTCCCTACACTGTTACCTAGGATGTAGGTAGCTTGTGCAAGTGAGTTAAGGGGTCAGAGAAGAGCCACAAGAATGATTTAAGATTTGGGAAAACATGTCATATAGCAGGGGTAGGGCAGTGCCCAGGTCCTGGCCACCGGTCCGGGGGGCTCTGCATTTTAATTTAATTTTAAATGAAACTTCTTAAACATTTTAAAAACCTTATTTACTTTACATACAACAATAGTTTATTTATATATTATAGACTTATAGAAAGAGACCTTCTAAAAATGTTAAAATGTATTACTGGCATGTGAAACCTTAAATTTGAGTGAATAAATGAAGACTCGGTACACCACTTCTGAAAGGTTGCCGACCCCTGCCTTATAGTGATAATCTCCAGGAGCAAAATCTGTTTAGTTTAACAAAGAAAAAGTGAAGGGATGACTTGATCACAGTCTGTAATGATACCTACATGGGGAACAAGAGTTTGATAATAGAGGACTCTTCAGTCTTACACACAAAGGTATAAAAAGATCCAATGGCAGGAAATTGAAGCTAGACTAATTCTGACAAGAAATAAGGTGCAAGTCTTTAACAGTGAGGGTAATTAATAATTGGAACAATTTACCAAGGGTTGTAGTGAATTCTCCATCACTAGAAATTTTAAAATAAAGATGGGATGTTTTTCTAAAAGAGATGCTCTTGTTCAAACCGTAACTAATTCAATGAAGTCCTATGGTATGTGTTATGCATTAGGTCAGCCTAGATGATCTGACCTTATAATCTATTAACTTTATGCCCCTTATTCACCTGCATTCATGTCTGAGACAGGCAACAATTTGGCCCAAAATAAACAGAGATACAGAAACATAATTAAAATAACATTAAAGAAAAAATGGAAAATTCAGGTGAAGGCTAAATCTCAGATCTTAACATTGTCCTGTTGTGTTAGCCCACAAATACATTTGAGCATAAGATCTCACCTCTTTCTGAAGCCCTTCTCAATACCTATAGTTGAGGGCAGAATAAGAGCTGTGGCAGTGAAATTTGTGGCATTTTATTGATGTACTTTTAAGTCAAGACTTCTACATTTATGTATCTTATTTCCCTTTAAAAATTGGAGCATGTTGGCAAAATGATGCTCCATGGGAGACAAAGTTAGAAAATAGGTTCTAAAGAAAGTGATCTTTCTTGTCGCAGTCATTCAGATATGAATTCAAATTCAAATGGAAAACGTATTACTGGAGGAGTGGGGCCTGGGGAAAAAGTAAATGTTCTGTCTCTGAGTTGATTCTTTGCCTGGCTAACTAAATAGATTCCATATTGGTTGTAAAAGCCAGACAATGAAATGGAGCAATAGTGGGTACCTCTGACAATGCCTGTTGGAAAGGTTTTTTTTAGTGCATCAAGTTAGGGCTCTGATAATCATGACTCTAGTGATAAGAATCTGGAACAAGTCTAGCAGTGCCCATGGGGAAATTCTATAGGCATGTGTTTCCTGCTTTTCAGTCACAGCTGAGTAGAGCATTAAACTCGGTTTAATGATAGGGGGAATGAGAGTCTGTCTGGAAGTGAGATTAAATAAGATTTCTTCTTCCTGCATCCATATGTCTTATTTCTTCATGATCTGAACTAAAACAAATATTTAGAATGCTTCATTAACTGTTAAAACAAACCTGACTAGAAAAGGTAGTTTTAAAGAATGTAGAGTTTTGGTTTCTGTGTGACTTATTTTGGAGATAGAATCCTCCTAAAAGCAGTGGACAGAGTGTGGCTAAGCATATAGGAATGTTGTACTGTAAAGGGATTTACAAAGACACTTTGCTAACCCTCTTCAAAGATGACTGCCTAGAAGAAAGTTGAATTAGAGTGATTAAGCATATAATATGTTATCCTACAGCTTTTTTCTGTTGTAGTCTGTGATAAATCCTGTCTTTTTGTCTTGTACAGCAGCAAGCAGCAGCAATGCCTAACAAATGATCATTTTTAGATTGTAAACTCTCTAGAGCAGGGATTGTCTGGTTTGTGCCGCACCCATCATAATAAAGCCATAATCCCAATTAGGGCCTTTGGGCAAAACCATAATATAAAGATTTACTGCTGCCACTACTGACTTCAACTTTCCGATTCAGTGGGATCCCAAGTTAAACATAAGAATGGCCATACTGGGTCAGGCCAAAGGTCCATCCAGCCCAGTATCCTGTCTGCCGACAGTGGCCAATGCCAGGTGCCCCAGAGGGAGTGAACCTAACAGGTAATGATCAAGTGATCTCTCTCCTGCCATCCATCTCCACCCTCTGACAAACAGAGGCTAGGGACACCATTCCTTACTCATCCTGGCTAATAGCCATTAATGGACTTAACCTCCATGAATTTATCTAGTTCCCTTTTAAACCGTTTTAGTCCTAGCCTTCACAAACTCCTCAGGCAAGGAGTTCCACAGATTGTGCGCTGTGTGAAGAACTTCTTCCTTTTATTAGTTTTAAACCTGCTGCCCATTAACTTCATTTGGTGGCCCCTAGTTCTTATATTATGGGAAAAAGTAAATAACTTTTCCTTATTCACTTTCTCCACACCACTCATGATTTTATATACCTCTATCATATCCCCCCTTAGTCTCCTCTTTTCCAAGCTGAAAAGTTCTAGCCTCTTTAATCTCTCCTCATATGGGACCCATTCCAAACCCCTAATCATTTTAGTTGCCCTTCTCTGAACCTTTTCTAATACCAGTATATCTTTTCTGAGATGAGACCACATCTGTACGCAGTATTCAAGATGTGGGCATACCATGGATTTATATAAGGTCAATAAGATATTCTCCGTCTTATTCTCTATCCCTTTTTGAATGATTCCTAACATCCTGTTTGCTTTTTTGAGTGCCGCTGCACACTGCGTGGATGTCTTCAGAGAACTATCCACGATGACTACAAGATCTCTTTCCTGATTAGTTATAGCTAAATTAGCCTCCATCATATTGTATGTATAGTTGGGGTTATTTTTTCCAATGTGCATTACTTTACATTTAGCCACATTAAATTTCATTTGCCATTTTGTTGCCCAAGCACTTAGTTTTGTGAGATCTTTTTGAAGTTCTTCACAGTCTGCTTTGATCTTAACTATCTTGAGCAGTTTAGTATTGTCTGCAAACTTTGCCACTTCACTGTTTACCCCTTTGTCCAGATCATTTATAAATAAGTTGAATATGATTGGTCCTAGGACTGACCCTTGGGGAACACTACTAGTTACCCCTCTCTGTTCTGAAAATTTACCATTTATTCCTACCCTTTGTTCCCTGTCTTTTAACCAGTTCTCAGTCCATGAAAGGATCTTCCCTCTTATCCCATGACAACATAATTTACATAAAAGTCTTTGGTGAGGGACCTTGTCAAAGGCTTTCTGGAAATCGAAGTACACTATGTCCACTGGATCCCCCTTGTCCACGTGTTTGACCCCTTCAAAGAACTCTAATAGATTAGTAAGACACGATTTCCCTTTACAGAAACCATGTTGACTTTTGCCCAACTATTTATATTCTTCTATGTGTCTGACAATTTTATTCTTTACTATTGTTTCAACTAATTTGCCTGGTACTGACGTTAGACTTACCGGTCTGTAATTGCCGGGATCACCTCTAGAGCCCTTTTTAAATATTGGCGTTACATTAGCTATCTTCCAGTCATTGGGTTCAGAAGCAGATTTAAAGGACAGGTTACAAACCATAGTTAATAGTTCCACAATTTCACATTTGAGTTCTTTCAGAACTCTTGGGTGAATGCCATCTGGTCCCGGTGACTTGTTACTGTGAAGTTTATCAATTAATTCCAAAACCTCCTCTAATGACCCTTCAATCTGTGACAATTCGTCAGATTTGTCACCTACAAAGGACGGCTCAGGTTTGGGAATCTCCCTAACATCCTCAGCCGTAAAGACTGAAGCAAAGAATTCATTTAGTTTCTCCACAATGACTTTATCGTCTTTAAGTGCTCCTTTTATATCTCGATCGGCCTGGGGTCCCACTGGTTGGTTAGCAGGCTTCCTGCTTCTGATGTACTTTAAAAAACATTTTATTACCTTTTGAGTTTTTGGCTAGCTGTTCTTCAAACTCCTTTTTGGCTTTTTACACTTAATTTGGCAATGGTTATGCTCCTTTCTATTTACCTCACTTGACTTCCACTTTTTAAAAGATGCCTTTTTATCTCTCACTGCTTCCTTTACATGGTTGTTAAGCCACCATGGCTCTTTTTTTAGTTCTTTTACTGTGTTTTTTAATTTGGGGCATACATTTAAGTTGGGCCTCTATTATGGTGTCTTTGAAAAGTGTCCATGCAGCTTGCAGGGATTTCCCTCTAGTTACTGTACCTTTTAATTTCTGTTTAACTAACCTCCTCATTTTTGCATAGTTCCCCTTTCTGAAATTAAATGCCACAGTGTCGGGCTGTTGAGGTGTTCTTCCTACCACAGGAATGTTAAATGTTATATTATGGTCACTATTTCCAAGTGGTGCTGTTATAGTTACCTCTTGGACCAGATTCTGCACTCCACTCAGGACTAAATCGAGAATTGCCTCTCCCCTTGTGGGTTCCTGTACCAGCTGCTCCAAGAAGCAGTCATTTAAAGTATTGAGAAATTTTGCCTCTGCATTTCGTCCTGAGGTGACATGTATCCAGTCAATATGGGGATAATTGAAATCCCCCACTATTATTGAATTCTTTATTTTGATAGCCTCTCAAATCTCCCTTAGCATTTCATAGTCACTATCACTGTCCTGGTCAGGTGGTTGATAATAGATCCCTACTGTTATATTCTTATTAGAGCATGGAATTACTATCCATAGAGATTCTATGGAACATGTGGATTCATTTAAGATTTTTACTTCATTTGATTCTACATTTTCTTTCACATATAGTGCCATTCCTCCCTCCCTCCCCGACCTGTTTTGTCTTTCCGATATATTTTGTACCCCCGAATGATTGTGTCCCATTGATTGTCCTCACTCCACCAAGTTTCTGTGATATCAATTATATCAATATCCTCCTTTAACAGAAGGCACTCTAGTTCACCCATCTTATTATTTAGACTTCTAGCATTTGTGTACAAGCACTTCAAAAACTTGTCACTGTTTATTTGTCTGCCCTTTTCTGATGTGTCAGATTCTTTTTTATGTGAATGTTTCTTGTCTGATCTGGCCCATACTTTATCCTCTTCCATCCTCTCCTCCTGACTAAAACCTAGAGAATCTCTATCAATAGACTCTCCTCTAAGAGAAGACTCTGTCCGATCCACACGCTCCTCTGCAGCAATCGTCTTCCCCCCATCTCTTAGTTTAAAAACTGCTCTGCAACCTTTTTAATGTTAAGTGCCAGCAGTCTGGATCCACTCTGGTTTAGGTGGAGCCCATCCTTCCTGTATAGGCTCCCCCTATCCCAAAAGTTTCCCCAATTCCTAATAAATCTAAACCTCTCCTCCCCACACCATCGTCTCATCCACGCATTCAGACTCTTAAGCTCTGTCTGCCTACCTGGCCCTGTATGTGGAACTGGAAGCATTTATGAGAATGCCACCATAGAGGTCCTGGATTTCAGGCTCTTTCCTAGCAGCCTAAATTTGGCCTCCAGGACATCTCTCCTACCGTTCCCCACAACCACCGGCTCCTCCCCAGCACTACACATAAGTCTATCTAGTTGCCTCCAGAGATCCTCAACCTTCGCACCAGGCAGGCAAGTTACCATACGGTTCTCCCGGTCATCGCAAACCCAGCTATATATGTTTCTAATGATCGAATCTCCCATTACTAACACCTGTCTTTTCCTAATGACTGGAGTTCCCTACCCCGGAGAGGTAACCTCAGTGGGAGAGGATACCCCAACATCATCTGGAAGGAGGGTCCCAACTATGGGAAGGTTTCCCTCTGTTTCCATTGACTGCTGCTCTCCTTCCCTGAGCCTTTCATCCTCCTTAACAGTGCAGGAGCTGTCTGACTGGAGGTGGGATAAATCTACAGTGTCCCGGAAAGCCTCATCAACATACCTCTCTGCCTCCCTTAGCTCCTCCAGTTCCGCCACTCTCGCCTCCAAAGCCCGCATGCGGTCTCTGAGGGCCAGGAGGTCCTTGCACCGAATGCACACATATGCCACCCTCCCACAGGGCAGTAATCATACATGCTACACTTAGCGCAATAAACAGGGTAGCCCCCACTCTGCTGCTGAGCTTCTGCCTGCATTCTCTCCTACAGCTACCTAGGTTAATGAGAGGGGTTTTGTTTAAATCAAGAAGTTTTGATTATAGTTTAGTTTAAAGGTTTTAAAGAATGGCAAGTGTACCTTGCCCCCCTTCCCACTCCCTCTCAAAACTCCCTGTTAGCGGCCCCTGGTCGCTGACTCACTGCTTTATAAAGCCCTGGCCTTCCTGATAGACCCTGCCTCCTGACTAAGGCTCAGCCAATGAACAGAGGCTTCTAGATTTCAAACCTTGTTTAGAAGCTCACAGCTTCCAACTGCTGGCCACAGCACATGGTCCTTCAAACAAACAGACAGACAGACACAAGCTCAGCACACAGCAAGTAACCCCCAAACACACAGAGTTTGAAAATCACTGAGGAAAATACTCTGAATGCTAATGTTACTTCTGTAGTATAAGATCACCATTACCTGTGTTCTGAATGGCTTATTTGCCAGCACCAATTGTGGTGTGATGGGCCCTTGTGAAACATATTGGCAGGGATAAGGGGTTTTTTTAAAGCAGGGTTTAGTGAGCAAGGAGACTGCAGACCTAGAAGAGAGCAAGTCTGTCAGAGCAGTTTTCTTCTTGTTGTTTTACTTCATCATTTTGTGCAGGTTTTTGAGGAAGTAGATCATAAAACACAGTTAGTGGTCTGTGCATGTCAGCAGAATCCCAAGATAAAAATACAGTCTCTAGGCATATGTATAGTGTGGGTGTATTTTATTTATTCATGAGTATTGAGAATAAAGCACACCTAGTGCACCCAACAGTTATTGTGCTTGGTCAGTGTAGGTACAACACATTCTCTGCTAGAGAGAACATGTTGTTATATTTGTAAGAGAAAATATCTAGTAAGTTTAAAAACAAAAACACTTCCCTTCCGTTCCCCTCTTTTCCCCCCCCCCCCCCCCCCCCCCACAAAATAGTCCGGATTCAGAGGGTCCTCTGGCAATAAAACCAATGGTGTTCAGCAGTGTTGGGGGGAAGGGGCAACAGGGATCTGCACCCTCTATTTGACATAGGCCATGCTCTGGATGGCTTCCTTGTATGATAAGGGCAGGCAGGGATGAGGTCAGAGGACTGGATCCTCCAGTCTCTGCATGTGTACACACACACACACACACACACGTTTTGAATAGAGGAGAGAGGTCAAAAAGACTTTTCCTGCTATTGGGCTGTCATGACCACATGGGCTGAAAATAAAAGTAAATTCAGCAAACACATCAGGGATTAGGGCCCTAAAGATCCTTGGGGCTTCAGTGTTTTTTAGATGTCTAAAGTGATTACAATAAATATAACTTTACTCTCACCTTCTACCCCCCCCCTTATCCTACTGTTTCTTTAAATGAACCTCTGTTTTAATGGTGGAGAAGCAAACGAAGGTAAATGGTGCTTATGCAGAACCACATGTACTTCACTAGAAACCAAAGAGACATCGGTTCATGGTGAGGCAGCAGGCTGCATGTATGATGTTTAAAATCTGTCGCTCTGCTCACCAAAGTGGGGACAGACGGACGGGGACACACACCCTGCACAAATTTCACTGTGAAAAAGAGAGAGAGAAATAGCACATTTTGGAACCTGACTCTCAGCCCACATACAGTATATGGATTATAGACTCTCATAACCTTATGTGATCATATAATATGCCCAATCAGGCCAAGTTAAATGAAGAGCAATCATATTTAGTGGTGCCTTTACTGCGGCAATTAAACAACAAGTTGTTTTGCCAAATTCTCTTGTGTACACAAATCCATTCTGTATCTTTATCAATATTACTGGTTGTGTGCATCTTAAAAATTCTCTGGAATGGGATGTGAACTTTGGGTATATCTGTACTGCACACTCCTTATGGTGGCCTGTCGCATACATATCCTAGCACAGGTATAAATAGTAACGTAGATGGTCTTACCAGAGGTGAAGACACACCTGACTCTTTATGGACTCTTCATGGCTCTCTACACACCCAAGCAGGTCCTATCCTGTCTACACTGCTATTTTTAGCAATGTGGTGTCACGCTGACTCCCACACTAGAGCTTTTCAGTGCCGCATGTAGCTACACACCGTAGTGTGGACGCAGCCTGCTTTTCACTGTGGGTATGCATACCCTACATGTCATTGTCAGTGCTGTGCAGTGTAGACGTACTCTGTCGATCCACAATCTCAATATAGTCTAATTATAGATAGTGTCAAGCAACTAATTACTGCGTAAGTAACACACTTCACTTGTGAATCTGTAATTTAACCTGAAATAAATGCTACTTCTATTGTCTCTACTCAGATCCTTGTCTCTTGTAAAATGTGAGTTAATCTGGTACTCATTTTAGCACTAGTCTGAAGCTGTTTGTGCATAGCTCTGGTGCACTGTCAGTCTTGACCTGTAGCACCAAGTATTGTTCTTGTCTAGGTTGGGCGCTGGTCCCTGAGATCTCCCTGATACAGTTTAGGAAGGTAGCAAGCTGGTCCCTGGTATCAAAAAGGTTGAGAAACACTAGTCTAGGATACTTATTTGGTAGACATTAAAAACTGTGCCAGTTTGAGCATTGTAAATGTACATGTTGTACATAAGCAGGAATTAGAATCAACCCATCAAATTTGTTTCCTGGTGACTGAAGCTAGCATTTGATTCCAGATATGCAGAGGTGAAAGGTCAGTACACAAGGTTCTTGTGTGGCTTAGTTCCATTAACAATATCTCTTAGGCCTGGTCTACACTAACACCCCAATTCGATCTAAGGTACGCAACTTCAGCTACGTGAATAACGTAGCTGAAGTCGACATACCTTAGTTCGAATTTACCGCGGTTCAGACGCGGTCCACACGCGGCAGGCAGGCTCCCCCGTCGACTCCGCGGTACTCCTCTCGCTGAGGTGGAGTACCGCAGTCGACGGCGAGCACTTCCTGGTTCGAATTATCGCGTCCAGACCAGACGCGATAAATCGAACCCGGAAGTTCGATTGCCAGCCGTCGAACTACCGCGGTAGTGTAGACCTGGCCTTAGTTTTGTGTGTCCTCCTTTCCTAGGTGGTGTGGCTCATATTGATTTAAAGCATGTATAGCTTTTAAAACACTGACTCTAAGCTCCTATTTAGATTGTAAGCTTTTTGGGGCAAGGACCAGCTTTTGTTCTGTGCTTGTACAGCACAATAGGGGCCTGTGACTGGAGCTCCTAGGTGCTATCATAATTAATAGCATTTAGCAAAGCTATGGGAGTCTGCAGTAAAGACAGTGTTAATGCTGTGGGTATATACCTCATGAGTTATAACAACTGCAACAGGAAATGCTTTCTGCTCCCTCCCCTCTCTACTCTTTATTACCCTCTCTTGATTAGCTGTTGTGTTTGTGCATGAATGGGAATAGTAAACACTGACTAGTGAAACTACTATTGAGAGTCATGTTAATGAACCTGAATCTCTACCTTTTTTTTTGTTCTTCATGACCTCATTTATTGGCTTCCTGCAGCTCTACCTTTGTGACCTCTGCTTAGGCTTTCAGCTCACTTATACTCCTGTTATTCAAAGCTTCTGCTTTCTTCCTACTCTGAGATTCCTATTCTCCACCCCCTACTGCCTTGGCACCTTTTATGACCCAACTGGGGATGGGAGAGGGCCAAAGATACAGAGGCATGCGTGCACAGGGCAATTGCAATTAGAATACTATTTGAAACCCTGCCTCATGTACCTCTGGTTGTACAGCTCTCCCCATGTGAAGGGGTTACTCTTTCAGATGTATTCTGCCCATCTGGCCTAACATTCCCTTGATTTGCTGCTGCGACTGGGGAGAAGGCAGAGATAGTGACAGTTAGACCAGCATAAAGGGACCTTAGTGTAACTGATGTCTACACTACGAAATTAAGTCGAATTTATAGAAGCCGGTTTTATAGAAATCGGTTGTATACAGCCGATTGTGTGTCTCCCCACATAAAATGCTCTAAGTGCATTAGTTCGGCGGACCGCGTCCACAGTACCGAGGCTAGCGTCGACTTCCGGCGCATTGCACTATGGGTAGCTATCCCACAGTTCCCGCAGTCTCCGCCGCCCATTGGAATTCTGGGTTGAGACCCCAATGCCCAGATGATGCAAAACAGTGCTGCGGGGGGTTCTGAGTACCTGTCGTCAGGCCCCTCCCCCTCCGTCACAGCAACGGCAGACAATAGATTCGCGCCTTTTTACCTGGGTTACCTGTGCAGACAACATACCACGGCAAGCATGGAGCCCGCTCAGCTCAGCTCACCGTCACCATATGTCATCTAGGTGCCGGCAGACGTGGGACTGCATTGCTACACAGCAGCAGCAGTTAACTGCCTTTTGGCAGTAGACGGTGCAGCATGACTGGTAGCCTTCATTGGCGATCTGGGTGCCGGCAGCCGTGGGGCTGGCAGCCGTAGGGCTGCATTGCACCAGCCCTTGCCTTTTGCCTTTTGGCAGTAGCTGGTTTATTACGACTGGTAACCATCCTCGTCGGACAGCAGTGGCTGTCGATCATGGGCACCTGGGCAGACAATGATGGTTATCAGTCGTAGTATACTATTTTCTGCCAAGCACCCAGTTTTCTGCTAAGCACCCAGAAGAGGCCGAGGGCGATCTGGGTGCTGGCAGACATGGGGCTGGCAGACGTGGGTCTAGATTGCTACACAGCAGCAACCCCTTGCCTTGATGATGATGGTTATCAGTCGTAGTATGCGAAGTATGGGGTAACATTGCTACACAGCAGCAACCCCTTGCCTTTTGGGCAGTAGATAGTATATTACGACTGGTATCCATCGTTGTCATACTGCAGTGGGTATCAGATTGTGCAGTAGACCTGAAGGCTAACTGCCAAGCGCCCAGTATTTGCTGCCAAGCACCCAGAAAATGCCGAGGGCTATCAGTCATGCTGCACCGTCGTCTTAAGATGTAAAAAATAGATTTATTCTGTATTCATTTGCTTCCCCCCTCCCTCCTGCTAAACCCAGGCTTTTGAGTTCAGTCTTTGGGGGGGGCCATTCTGTGTGACAGTTGTTTGTGTTTCTCCCTGATGCACAGCCACCTTTCTTGATTTTAATTCCCTGTACCTGTATGCCATGTCGTCACTCGCCCCTCCCTCCCCTAGTCCGTCAGATACTAGTTTCGCGCCTTTTTTCATACCAGGCGCCATAGCTAGCACTGGGATCATGGAGCCCGCTCAGATCACCGCGGCAATTATGAGCACTATGAACACCACGCGCATTGTCCTGGAGTATATGCAGAGCCAGGACATGCCAAAGCAAAACCGGAACCAGCCGAGGAGGTGGCGATTAGAGCACGGCGACGAGAGTGATGAGGAAATGGACATGGACCTAGACCTCTCACAAGGCAGAGGCCCCAGCAATGTAGAAATCATGGTGTTCCTGGGGCAGGTTGATGCCGTGGAACGCCGATTCTGGGCCCGGGAAACAAGCACAGACTGGTGGGACCGCATCGTGCTGCAGGTGTGGGACGATTCCCAGTGGCTGCGAAACTTTCGCATGCGTAAGGGCACTTTCATGGAACTTTGTGACTTGCTTTCCCCTGCCCTAAAGCGCCAGAATACCAGGATGAGAGCAGCCCTCACAGTGGAGAAGCGAGTGGCGATAGCCCTGTGGAAGCTTGCAACGCCAGACAGCTACCGGTCAGTCAGGAATCAATTTGGAGTGGGCAAATCTACTGTGGGGTCTGCTGTGATCCAAGTTGCCAGGGCAATGAGAGACCTGGTGATATCAAGGGTAGTGACTCTGGGAAACGTGCAGGCCATAGTGGATGGCTTTGCTGCAATGGGATTCCCAAACTGTGGTGGGGCGATAGACGGAACCCATATCCCTATCTTGGCACCGGAGCACCAAGCCACCGAGTACATAAACCGCAAGGGGTACTTTTCAATGCTGCTGCAAGCCCTGGTGGATCACAAGGGACGTTTCACCGACATCAACGTGGGCTGGCCGGGAAGGGTACATGATGCTCGTGTCTTCAGGCAGTCTGCTCTGTTTAGAAAGCTGGAGGAAGGGACTTTCTTCCCGGACCAGAAAATAACCGTTGGGGATGTTGAAATGCCTATCGTGATCCTTGGGGACCCAGCCTACCCCTTAATGCCATGGCTCATGAAGCCGTACACAGGCAACCTGGACAGGAGTCAGGACCTGTTCAACTACAGGCTGAGCAAGTGCCGAATGGTGGTGGAATGTGCATTTGGGCGTTTAAAAGCGCGCTGGCGCAACTTACTGACTCGCTGAGACCTTAGCGAAAAGAATATCCCCATTGTTATTGCTGCTTGCTGTGCGCTCCACAATATCTGTGAGAGTAAGGGGGAGACATTTATGGCGGGGTGGGAGGTAGAGGCAAATCGCCTGGCCGCTGATTACGCGCAGCCAGACACCAGGGCGGTTAGAGCAGCACAGCATGGCGCTGTGCGCATCAGAGAAGCTTTGAAAACCAGTTTTGTGACTGGCCAGGCTATGGAGTGAAACTTCTGTTTGTTTCTCCTTGATGAACCCTCCGCCCCTCCCCCCCCCCCCGGTTAACTCTACTTCCCTGTAAACCAACCACCCCACCCTCCCCTACCCTCGCCCCTTCAAGCACCAGTTGCAGAGGCAATAAAGTCATTGTTACTTCACATTCATGCATTCTTTATTAATTCATCACACAACTAGGGGGATAATTGGAAAGGTAGCCCGGGATGGGTGGGGGAGGAGGAAAGGAAAAGGACACACTGCAATTTAAAACTTTAAAACTTATTGCTATGGAAATCATCTAGGGTGGAGTGAGTGGGTGGCCGAAGGCCCCCCCACCGTGTTCTTGGGCGTCTGGGTGAGGAGGCAATGGGACTTGGGGAGGATGGCTGTTGGTTACACAGGGGCTGTAGCGGCGGTCTCTGCTCCTGCTGGCTTTCCTGCAGCTCAACCATACGCTGCAGCATATCAGTTTGATGCTTCAGCAGCCAGAGCATCGATTCTTGCCTTCTGTGTGCAAGCTGATGCCACCTCTCATCTTCAGCCCGCGATTCAGCACGCCACTTCTGCTCTTCTGCCCGCGATTCAGCCCGCCACCTCTCCTCTTGGTCATATTGGGCTTTTCTAAAATCAGCCATTGACTGTCTCCACGCATTCTGATGGGCTCTGTCAGCGTGGGAGGCAGTCTGTAATTCTGTGAACATTTCATCACGTGTCCTTCGCTTTCGGTTTCGAATCTTCAGTAGCCTCTGTGAAGGAGACACATTTGCAGCTGGTGGTGGAGAAGGGGAGAGGTGGTTAAAAAAGATACATTTTAGAGAACAATGGGTACACTCTTTCACGTTAAATTTTGCTGTTCACATAAAACAGCACATGTGCTTTCGTTACAAGGTCGCATTTTTCCTCTTATATTGAGAGTCTCCTGGTTTGGTGTGAGAGATCACTCACGCAGTGCCAGGACACAGATTTCAGCTTGCAGGCAGCCATGGTAAGACATACAGTCTTTGGGCTTTTTTAACCTTCTTAACATGTGGGGATGGTTTCAAACAGTACTGCCCTCATTTCTCATACCAAGCACCCGTTTGGTTGGCCATTTAAAATGGGTTTGCAATGTAAAAGGAGGGGCTGCGGTTTCAGGGTTAACATGCAGCACAAACCCAACTAATTCCCCTCCCCCCCACACCCAATTCTCTGGGATGATCACTTCACCCCTCCCCCCCACCGCGTGGCTAACAGTGGGGAATATTTCTGTTCAGCAGAGCAGGAAGGGGCACCTCTGAATGTCCCCTTAATAAAATTGCCCCATTTCAACCAGGTGACCGTGAATGATATCACTCTCCTGAGGATAACAAAGAGCGATAAGGAATGGATGTTGTCTGCATGCCAGCAAACACCAGGACCATACGCTGCCATGCTTTGTTACGCAATGATTCCAGACTACGTGCTACTGGCCTGGCGTGGTAAAGTGTCCTACCATGGCGGACGGGATAAGGCAGCCCTCCCCAGAAACCTTTTGCAAAGGCTTTGGGAGTACATCCAGGAGAGTTTTCTGGAGATGTCCCTGGAGGATTTCCGCTCCATCCCCATACACGTTAACAGACTTCTCCAGTAGCTGTACTGGCCGCGATTGCCAGGGCAAATTAATCATTAATCATTAAACACGTTTGTTTTTAAAACATGTGTAATATTTACAAAGGTACACTCACCGGAGGTCCACTGTGTGCCCGCAGGGTCTTGGGTGAGTTCGAGGGTTACTGGTTCCAGGTCCAGGGTGATAAACATATCCTGGCTGTTTGATAAACCGGTTTCTCCGCTTCCTTGCTGCTGTGAGCTATCTACATTATCTCCATCCTCATCTTCCTCGTCCCCCGAACCCGCTTCCCTGTGTGTTTCTCCATTGAGGGACTCATAGCACACGGTTGGGGTAGTGGTGGCTGCACCCCCTAGAATGGCATGCAGCTCCGCGTAGAAGCGGCATGTTTGCGGCTCAGCCCCGGACCTTCCGTTTGCCTCTCTGGCTTTGTGGTAGGCTTGCCTTAGCTCCTTAATTTTCACGCGGCACTGCTGTGTGTCCCTGTTATGGCCTCTGTCCTTCATGGCCTTGGAGACCTTTTCTAATATTTTGCCATTTCGTTTACTGCTTCGGAGTTCGGCCAGCACTGATTCATCTCCCCATATGGCGAGCAGATCCCGAACCTCCCGTTCTGTCCATGCTGGAGCTCTTTTGCGATCCTGGGACTCCATCACGGTTACCTGTGCTGATGAGCTCTGTGTGGTCACTTGTGCTCTCCACGCTCAGCAAACAGGAAATGAAATTCAAACATTCGCGGGGCTTTTCCTGTCTATCTGGCCAGTGCATCTGAGTTGAGAATGCTGTCCAGAGCGGTCACAATGAAGCACTGTGGGATAGCTCCCGGAGGCCAATAACGTCGATTTCCATCCACACTAACCCAATTCCGACCCCATAAGGCCGATTTTATCGCTAATCCCCTCGTCGGAGGTGGATTAAAGAAACCGGTTTAAAGGGCCCTTTAAGTCGAAAGAAAGGGCTTCGTCGTGTGAACGTGTCCAGGCTAAATTCGATTTAACGCGACTAAAGTCGACCTAAACTCGTAGTGTAGACCAGGCCTGAGAATCAGGCTCATAGGCTCTCTCTGAATTGTTGTTCATAAATCAAAAGAACACTGTCAAATAGTTTAACCCTAATGGACCAAAACCTGGGAGGTGCTGAGCACCTGCAGCTCCCATTGAAGCCTGTTTTGGACTAGGATGAACAGAAATGTTAGGAAACTTTCTTTGAAAGGGGAAGGGGGCCTGAAACATTCCCCTCTGGTGTGAGAAATAATTTTGCTGCTCTAAGCATAAGCAGCACTGATTAGACCCCACATCTGTGTATGGTTGATTTATATATCAGTACTTTCAAGCAATTATTAATTAAATGGGTGGTATGCAGGGTAGATAAAAATCAATGATTTTTTTTAAAAAATTGGATTTTTTTTATAAAATGGTTTTTTCCTTAAAAAGCATCTAAAGGTAGTTTTAATTAAGATCATTATAGCTCAAAGATATCTCATCATGGAATAGGGATTATAAATTCTAATTTTATAGTATGAGACAATATATTCATGTAATGTTTAATGTTTTATAAATGAGTTCCAACAGTTCATGGATTAGGGACCCAATCTTATGGGGTTCCACAGGCTTCTGTATAGATTATTTAGGTTAATCTTTCTATCTATCCACTGGGACTCAGCGCTCAGTCTAGAACAGTGCTTCTCGAAGCTGGTCCGCCGCTTGTTCGGGGAAAGCCCCTGGTGGGCCGGGCTGGTTTGTTTACCTGCCGCGTCCGCAGGTTCGGCCGATCGCGGCTTCCACTGGCCGCGGTTTGCTGTTCCAGGCCAATGGGGGCTGCGAGAAGGGCAGCCAGCACATCCCTCGGTCTGCACCGCTTCCTGCAGCCCCCATTGGCCTGGAGCGGCGAACTGCGGCCAGTGGGAGCCGCGATCGGCCAAATCTGCGGACACGGCAGGTAAACAAACCGGCCCGGATTGCCAGGGGCTTTCCCTGAACAAGCGGCAGACCGGCTTTGAGAAGCATTGGTCTAGAAGATACCATCAGAGATGCTTAGTTTGAAAACTGCAAAACTGTGGATTTGTGTCTCCAAATGTTTTAAATAAATAAATAATAGAGGTGAGAAATAACAGACAACTCTATTGTTTCTCTGCAAATTTGTGTACACAAAATCAATCCTTTACCTCTCTCTAAAAGTGCAGAGTTTAAAAAAGTTCAATGAATAGAAGATTGTTGGGGGTGGAATAGATCTGGACAAGGAGAAGAAGTCTGGAGATAAATGTGAGAAGCGAGGGACATATGCTTATTTTGTTAAAATATTATATGTTTGCTGTTGAAGAAAAAATCCAGAATACTTAACGTTGTTGTTTTAGTTAACTAAAACAATTTAAATGTCTGTCTGGTGATGTTCTCCTCCTAATACAGCATAGCAAGAAAATCCTCCGAATAATGATTAACCTGTTGAGTTGGAGATAGTTCACCTCCCTATGACTTCATAAATATCTGCTTTAATTACCTTTGGTAAATGAAATAACCAAACAATAATTCATTTTCTGATATAGCTGTAAAACTAATCTGAAAAGTTTTCAAAATAAATCACTGTTTGAAAATGTATCATGTGTACCTTCTAAAAATGAAACCTACATCTATCTCTGAGTTGTGAAGAATATGTATTAAGGTTGTAACAACCAACAAGAATGCACTTTTATGTAGAAAACCATGTTTAAATCGAGTCTTCCTGACTAGTGATTAAATTATTATTTAAATCAATTAGATTTAAATCAAATCCACCCTGGTGGTATGCAGGGAATATAGAAGGTAAACAGTAAAATAGCAGGATTGAAAGTTAAGTTACAAGGTGTTTCATAACCAGAAAAAGTCTAGCTTTGAAGGACAGAAAACTTTTGAGGAGTAGAAGAGAGGGGTTTTATAGAATTTTTTAACAAAAATATTGAGCAGTAGTCTGACATTGTTTATAAAACAGGAATCCCATTTATGACACGAAGCTAATGAAGCACAAAGTTTACATACCCAGCATATATAAGGAATAATAGAAGAGGGTGGGTTAGTTGATGATAGACATTTATTGCACCCTGGCATCATGCTTGGTGCTGTCTGGAAAGAGGAAGATAATGGCTTTGAGGCATGTATGAACAATCTAATCTAGACAGAGGATACTTTTCAGACCCAGTGATATGCTGGGAGAAGATCCAGCCCTTTAGCTGTTATCTTTTGATTCACTTAATGTACTGATTAATTAGCATGATTCTTTTTCTCTTTTTTAATCTTCAGGTACAAGCTACAAATTATGGTATAGGGCAATGGTGTAACTTCTTACTTTTTTTAACGCTAGAGTTAAACTGTTATTCCTAATTTTTTAATTGCTCTTTGTTTGGAATTCCTCCTTCAACTTTCCTGAAATATTTTCCTTGTCCATTTGGCCCCAATTGTTTTTCTAAATTAATATCTCATGCTTTATAGTATAGCAGGTCTCACAGAAGTGCCTACCTGCTGTACAGTAATTTTAGTACTGTAGAAAAAATTACTTTAAAATATACTGAAATCAAATGAATAAGAAAATTCCATCCTTCCTAAGATTGCCTAGCCTAAAATATCTAATAAATGAAAATAACATATGCTAAGTTAAAAGACTGACTAAATTAAAAAAACAATCAAATTGTGAAATGTAAGTTCTAATGATTCTTAAGGATGATGACTTCAAAGGCAGGAAGTGTGAGTGACATCACAAGTAGCAGAAATCTCATTGCAGCTCTCTTACTCACGGCTTTGGTGTGAGATGATGATGTATTCTGTGATACCTTCAGTCACACAAGAAGTATCAAAAAGCAGAACTGAGAAACATTTAAAATAGTTATTGAAAATCTATATATATATTTCTGTGCTGAATTCTCCCCAAGACCTGATGAGTAGGAGCACTCAGCATAGAAATCTGCACTTTGCTGAATTCTCAGTTTTGATTTGTACGTCACTTACAAAGATAATCGTCGCCAGCACTTTGAATTGTACCTGGAATGGAAGAGGTAGCAAAACACAATTGTCATGTGCTTATAACTATTATTCCATCCTATTTCTCTTGAAATGGGAGACGATATTGGTAGGTTGCCATCATTTCTGTGAGTAACTAGAAGCAGCGAGTGATCCAATGGGACAGGAGACTTTAAACCATGCTAGGAAAGGGTGATGCTACACACCCAAGTAAAGTTTGAGGCACAGTCTCCTCTGAAATGAATCTGTCTTCTGGCATTGATTATGCCTTGTCTAGGTTAAACTTCAGGAAGTTTGCTCCCATCCAGATTTGAACTTCCACTAGGTTCAGTAACCCTATAATCCAGGTTTGGTGAAAATGAGGCATAGAGGTCAATGTCATCTGTATGATGGTGCCACTGGGTCCCATAATGCCTGATAATCTCTCCCAGGTTCTCTGTATACACATTATCCAGGAGGGACGAAAAGATCAAATCCTCTGGCCCCTTGCATTAGGTTCCTTGGGAAGAAGAGAAGGTGTTCTCAATACCATTCTCTGAGATCTCTCTGAGGAAGTGTGGAACAACTGTAATCCCTCATACACCAGCAAGACACTGCAAGTATCAATCTCATCATCCACTATATTAAGTTCACTTCTAGTCACCCCATCTTCTATAGAGTATAGCACAAACAGAAAAGCCCTAGAGAACAGCAGTGTCAATGATCAGAGAGGCATGGAAAGACTTCTATATGAGCTAAGAATAAATATATTGGGACTATTTTACCTTTCTGAAGGTGATGATTAATAGCTAGGGCTGGTCCAAAAAAAAGAGGAGGGGGAGGGGGGAATAATGTGTGAGAGAGAGTGTGTGAGTGAGCTGAGTGAACTTCCTGTGTGGGGGGGGAGGAATTCATCTAGTTCAAACAGGCATTTTTTTGTTGGAAAAGTTTTGGCAGGAATATTTGATCAACACCAGTGAATGATGTTGATGAAATCATCTTTCCATTTTCAGAGGGGTACAAAGACAGGTGCCCCCCTCGCCCCCCGCTCTCTGTGAAATTAATGAAAACATGAAATGATTTATCAAATAGGGCCTGTAACTCAAAGATACTCCTGTTTTTACAGGAGCAGGCAGATGAATTTTGATCAGTGAGTACAGGAAGCAATGGGATGTAAATAAACATAAAGAATGCAAACCAAGATGCTGATTCCTATTCCAATGATTCCTTTAGATTTTACACTGATCTTATTTACAAATAGAATAGTTTAATTTCTGACCCAGTAAGAAATATCCCAACATGTCCACTCACTGTTTGTTTGAGTAGTTGCTTTCTGAGGTCTGCCAATGAAACTCCTGAGCTGTTAATCACATCTCTCAAGGGCTGTGCTAATACTTACTTTTCAAAAACTAATTAAAGGGAATTTAATTGGGCAGGCAACACAATTTATGTAATAATGGTTACAGTTGTTGATTTATCTGAAGCCTGTAATTTAGATCAGTAGTATTATTATCTTTCTGTCTGTGCATACGTAATTGCCAACGGTTCTCATTCTGCTCTGATTGTTTTAACTGCAAGTAATTTCTTTGGTTTTTTACAATCACATCTAAGAGAAAGTGAGACTTTATAGAGAATATTTTCTTTTTCAATAAAAGTACAGGTACATTATACTCAGATTAGGTTGGAGCCTTTAGGAATCATTAAACTGCCCTGATATCTACCTATATAATAGAATAAATTAAAATACTTTTAATTCTAGACCTCCCAAGTCACCTTCACAATGAAAGGGGAGTTGGTGCACTCATGCTGCCAGGACTTTGAAGGTTCTTTCTAAGATTTTAGGAGGAGATGAGAGCAAAACTGAGGTTCCTAACCTAGCTAACCATAATTTATCTGAAGAAGAGAGAATTCTCACAGAAAATTGCTTTCTGAATTGGGACTTGGCATTGCTGATAAATAATGATCCAAAGAGAGACTAAGATAAAATTCTATCATCTTGACTACTTAGATTGGCTAAATCAATGATTATTTTGTTGGAAGGTTTAGGTAAGGAGAGGAGGTTATTCATCAAAATACAAGGATTTCCTGTAGATAGCTTTCTTGTGTATTCCAGTTATTTATGTAGCGTTAAGCTGTCGTGTTGTAATAGCGATAATTGAAATGACTAGTTTTACATCAAAACTGAACTTAACCACACTGTCTTAAAGTAAGTGTCTGCTCTCTAAACTCTGTGCTAGGGAATGGAAATCACTGAAAAACATCTTCGGGAACCAGGACTTTCTAGTTTCAGTCCTGGACTATGGTGTCAAAAAAGCAGTGCTTCGACTGGGAGACTGGAGGCCTATTTACCATTTAGTGCCTGATGAACCACAAGGGCTAGAAGTAGATGGGTTTTTTACCACAGGAAATCTGGTTCTTGGCTTTCCAATGAAATGGTATGTGTTCTCCAGTGTTCTAAGAAGTCAACCTACAGAATAGGCTGCCCTGGATCTTTGCACAGAACTCCCATTGACTTCAACAGGAAGCCTGCTATAGTCAAAGTGTTGTTTATGGCCCTGGTTTTCTAATTCCAGGCCACAGATCCAAATTTAAACTATAGTTTGTCCCCCAATGCCGAATGAGTCTGATATTCCTACATTAGACTTACAGGAGTAATTCAGTTTCTGCCTTCCCATCAAACCTGATCCCTATCCCCAAAATGAAGATGAAAAATGGTTGTGAAAGAAATTGTTTTCCAGCTTATGAAAGGGTATTGCACAGTTTGAACATGTTTTTTGTTCTATAGTTTGTAAGTACGTAGAGCTGGCCTTTTTAGTAAAATAATCATAAAAACAGTGGCAAACTTGTTGTCCTGAGTTCAATTTAAGTCTCAAGTCCTCCAAATCTGCAGTAGATGGAATGTGAAAAATTAGCATTGAAGTATGAATTCAACTTTTATGGTTATTAGTTCAGTGAAATTGAGGAGATTGAAGACTTGTTGTGGAGTATATCGAACTCACTTGCAGCTTCTCAGAATGTGACTTATGAACTGTGTGGGCTTTTGAGGTTTTTTGTTTTTGTTTTTAACTCAGAGTGCCTAAATATTTTACAGGTGGGGAAAGGAGAGCTGGTTTTCAGTTCATAAACCCAACGATACTAGCTAGAAACTGTCTACCTCTCTTTTTATGCCATGCTGAATTTTAGATTGTAATACATCATCATTTTCCATGTTTTATAACTGCTAATCTCTGTTGAAACAGCAGTTCTTCTGTGGGCTTCAGTAACTTGAAAGAAAAGACCTGTTCAGAGAGCTGAATGCTGTTCTTGTGTAAAGCTCTTGTTACATCAAACTGGCTGCAGCCTACAGTAAGAGGATTACAGCAACTATCAAGTTTACTGGAACTTTTGAAATAATTTTGTGCATAGGACAAAGTCTGCAATAGATTATTTAAAAAAAAAAAATCAAAACCACTTGAACTCTTGAGCTCTGTCTCTATTTTGCGCATTTCTCCCCCAGCCCACTGGATGACTCTTAACTTGCTGATGGTGGCCAGTTTTCAGGTTATATAAATGTTCTCATGGCATCCTTTCTACACTGTGAAATTAAGCCCTGGGTGGCAGTGGTTTTAGGAATAGGTTCCCCTGAACTGAAAATGGCTTCTGCTAGCGTAGACTGAATGAAACCATTTTCTGCATAGTTAGCCTGTGTCTACATAAGGAAGTTTTTGAGAAAAATGCTGCTATTGTACTACCATCAGTAGCAGTAGTACAATGGTGGGAATGGTACAATAGACTGGCAGCTAGTTCTCTGGCTGCTGCATCGGCTGACCATGCTCAGCGTAGGTCTAGCTGACAATGGGCAAAGTACCAGTAGCTGTTGGTGGGCTGTCTTTGCTAGCTGTCTCACCACTGTTACCGTTCATTGGTGGAGAAATTTTATTAAAATTCTAGTGTAGACCAGACCTTGCAGAAAGTATCTGAGACCATCAGAAGCCTTATTTCAAAGCCCCTTTGAAAGATCTGTACAGGAAAAAACATTTTATTATTATTATTTTCCTTTCCTACACTGGGTGGGATAGCCATTTTGCCACCTATGACCCCAGCCCTGAGGGGTGGGAAGGATCATTATATGTTTATCTATCTACATAAATTACAAATGACTAACATACGGTGTCTGGTTCTGGTGCCATTGAAGTCAATAGGAGTTTTGTCATTGACTTCAGCTGAAGCAGTAGTGGGCCTTTCCAGCCTGGGGATGAATTCTCTTTACTGTGGAGGCTGTTCGTTTTGGGATTCCCCCAGAGTAATCATGGGCGCAGGAATCCCTGGTAAAATGGCTCCGGTGGAGCCACATTGAGTGGATGGCGTCAGTGAAGGCCAGCATCAGTCTGGAGGTACTGGGTCTCTAAGCAAATGACCAGATCCACCAGCTTTGTGGGTGGCCCCCACACCTTGTTTTGACAGAGGAAGGGAGGGAGAAAAGAACATGCTGTCCTCATCCCCTCCTACAGATCCTCATGGAAGACTGCCTCCCTCAAAGCTGTTTCCCATGAGTTTCCCCACAGGAGGTGATGATGTGGGCCATGGCTTTTGTGTTGTAGCTACAGTGCAGGTAGTTGTAGCAGCATGATGGCACTGACTCTTCCATTCTGGGCCCCTATTTTCAGGTGCCTATAACTTTCTGACTAAAATTTGGCTTTGGCTGAAATGTCTCCTGCTCATTCTCTGCCTAAAGGTGAACTCTATTTATATAAGAAGTTGGCCAAATGGAATGTGGCCAGTTTTTGGGTTCTGCACACAGATGTGAGCAAGAGGCAACTATTAATTGCACTATTTGGCCTGTAAATATTCAGTGTCTTAAAATACAGTCCTGCTATAGACTCTGTCCAAGCTTACTTGACAAGTATGAAGAAATATGGATTAGAAATAACCAAGTGATCACATTCTGTGCATGTACACTTGTGACTGTACCCTCTAAGTAACGAACAGCAAACTGAGGTGTACTTCTACATAGATCTGAACTGCCACACAGTTAAAATAATTAACCCAGCTGGTCCATCCTAGGCCTGTCTGCTTTGGATTCTCCTAGTATCCTGATTGGCCATTCTCACCATTAGCTACTCCTACTATGTTAAACTGACTGTGTGTGATACAGATTTCCCTTCCCCTCCTCCTCCCTGCCGCTTGTGTGGGTATAGGTGATGCACGTGACACATGCACTACATAATTACAGTTGAAATTACAAATTTTAGTCATGAATATAGCAGTTAAACTGGTGTTTTTACCACATCCTGGTTGCAAGGGAAGTTTATTCTTTGAACAGATGGGTTCAACCCTCCAGACTGCATAATAATAAAAGGAAACATCTATTTGATGGCAGTAAACTATGCTGCAACAAGGATTGGGTGGGAATCCAAATCAGATTTACAGTTCAAGGTAGCAATGGATAAAATTTAATTGGAAAACTAGTTTGCTATATAAACTGATTTCCAGATAATTCTTTTTTTTTTTTTTTATCTTCATTAACTGAGAAATGAGAGATTCTATCCATTTTCCAGACTATTTTAAATAGTTTTATTTATTTTATAGTAAGATATTCAAAATATTGAAAGCAGCTCTTTTAGTATAGAATTTTTGTATAATAGCTGAAACATTAACATTGCTAAGATGTGAGTTGGTGGTACCTAAAGAAAAGGATCTGATAACAAAGGAGTGAAATGTATTGGGGTTTTTTTGTTGTTTTGTTTTTTTTAGCTTATTTGAATGAATCGGAAATGAGAGGATTTGTCATATTGTTATAAGAGAGTGCAGAATGTTTTGCAAAATGTTTTCTATTTTTTCTGTTTTAAAATATACTTTTAATTAACACTAATATAGTGCTTCACATATTCAAAGTGCACAGTGCAATCACTTTTACAGAAACTGATTTTCGCAAGGTATATTCTATTTGCTATTCATGTTTTTAAAATATATCAACTACAGCTCTTAACAGTCCAGATATTTATATCATACAGTGCAAACCTTTAGCTCTTGTAATGTTAAGTGATGGCTCTCTCTAAATATAATTTGACAGTAAAGAGAGAGATTTTGTTGTTTTTGTTATTCTAGAGACACCATACACCCTTGAAAGGATCCTGTCTGGCTTGCTTCCATTTTATGGGGTGGTGGACAATAGCATACAATTCAACAAAATACAAAGAGCAGTGGAAAACTTTTTCAGATTCTATATGTCTTGTGATGTTACATTGTTCAATAGAAAATAAAATTATAGCCAGTCTGTCAGCAACAAATTATAGTAACTTATGTTTTGTTTTGTTTCAGGAATGTTTACCCTGGCAGAAGTTGCATCACTTAATGACATTCAGCCAACTTATCGCATCCTGAAACCATGGTGGGATGTATTTATGGATTATCTTGCTGTTGTTATGCTAATGGTTGCCATCTTTGCTGGAACCATGCAGCTGACCAAAGATCAGGTGGTCTGCTTGCCAGTATTGCAGTCTGCTGTAAATTCAAAAGCACAACCCAGCATATCAGGGAATGCTGATGTTACACCAGGATTTGAAGCAACCACTGATCAGGATAAAGAAATGGCAATGAGAACAGTTTCCTTTGAAAGTGCGCCTACCATAACACCAGACATACCACTGAGCAGAACTACCTATTCTCAGTTGCAATCTACTGTATCAAATCAGGAGCCGAAGAATGAGAAACAGGATTCTTCAGGCCGAAAAACCAATTTGGATTATCAGCAATATGTATTTATTAACCAGATGTGCTATCATTTGGCTCTTCCTTGGTATTCAAAGTATTTTCCCTATCTTGCTCTCATACATACTATTATTTTAATGGTCAGTAGCAATTTTTGGTTTAAATATCCCAAAACATGCTCAAAAATTGAACATTTTGTGTCTATATTAGGAAAGTGTTTTGAATCCCCGTGGACTACAAAAGCATTATCTGAAACAGCATGTGAGGACTCTGAGGAGAACAAACAGAGACTAACGGGTGCCCAGTCCCTGCCAAAGCACGTTTCCACTAGCAGTGATGAAGGAAGCCCAAGTGCTAGTACTCCCATGATAACCAAGACTGGCTTCAAGTTTTCAGCTGAAAAGCCAGTTATTGAGGTTCCCAGCATGACTATTTTAGATAAAAAAGACGGAGAACAAGCCAAAGCCCTGTTTGAAAAAGTTCGAAAATTCCGGGCCCATGTGGAGGACAGTGACTTGATTTATAAACTCTATGTTGTCCAGACAGTCATCAAGACAGTCAAGTTCATATTTATTCTTTGCTATACAGCTAACTTTGTAAATGAGATTAGTTTTGAGCACAACTGCAAGCCAAAAGTGGAGCATTTGACTGGCTATAAGGAATTTGAGTGCACACACAATATGGCTTATATGTTGAAAAAGCTGCTTATCAGCTACATTTCTCTCATTTGTGTGTATGGTTTTGTCTGTCTGTACACACTCTTCTGGTTGTTTAGAATACCCTTAAAAGAATATTCCTTTGAGAAGGTCAGAGAAGAGAGCAGCTTCAGTGATATTCCTGATGTTAAAAACGATTTTGCATTTCTTTTGCACATGGTAGATCAATACGACCAGTTGTACTCCAAGAGATTTGGTGTCTTCTTGTCAGAGGTAAGTGAAAACAAGCTACGTGAAATTAGTTTAAACCACGAGTGGACATTTGAAAAACTTCGGCAGCATGTCTCCCGCAATGCACAGGACAAGCAAGAGCTGCATCTCTTCATGCTATCAGGGGTCCCTGATGCAGTGTTTGATCTGACAGACCTGGATGTGCTGAAACTTGAGCTGATTCCTGAAGCAAAAATCCCAGCTAAAATCTCCCAGATGACTAACCTTCAAGAGCTTCATCTCTATCACTGCCCTGCAAAGGTTGAGCAGACTGCTTTCAGCTTCCTTCGTGACAACTTGAGATGCCTTCACGTGAAATTCACAGATGTTGCAGAAATTCCTGCTTGGGTGTATTTGCTCAAAAATCTCCGTGAGTTATACTTGATAGGCAACTTGAATTCTGAAAACAATAAGATGATAGGGCTTGAATCTCTCAGAGAGTTAAGACACCTTAAAATTCTCCATGTGAAGAGTAATTTGACCAAAGTCCCCACCAATATCACAGATGTGGCACCGCATCTAACAAAACTAATAATTCACAATGATGGCACCAAGCTTGTGGTACTGAATAGCCTTAAGAAAATGATGAATGTAGCTGAGTTAGAACTACAGAACTGTGAACTGGAGAGAATTCCACATGCCATTTTCAGTCTGTCTAATTTACAGGATCTGGATTTAAAATCAAATAGCATACGCACAATTGAAGAAGTCATCAGCTTCCAGCACTTAAAAAGACTTACTTGCTTAAAGTTGTGGCACAATAAAATAGTCAACATTCCTTCCTCCATTACCCATGTAAAGAACTTGGAGTCACTTTATCTCTCCAATAACAAACTCGAATCCTTGCCAGGCGCAGTGTTCAGTTTACAGAAACTCAGATGCTTAGATGTAAGCTATAACTCAATTGCAGTAATTCCACTGGAAATCGGATTGCTTCAAAATCTGCAGCATTTGCATATCACAGGAAACAAAGTGGATATTTTGCCAAAACAGTTGTTTAAATGTGTGAAATTAAGGACTTTGAGTCTGGGGCAAAACTGTATTACCTCGATCCCAGATAAAATTGGTCAGCTCGTGCAGCTAACTCACCTGGAACTGAAGGGAAACTGCTTAGATCGGCTACCAGCTATGCTAGGACAATGTCGGCTTCTCAGGAAAAGCGGGCTTGTTGTGGAAGATCACCTCTTTGACACTTTGCCTTCAGAAGTTAAAGAAGTATTGAATCAAGACACAAGCATTACCTTTGCTAATGGGATTTAAATACAGGTGTAACTCCCAAGCAACTGACTTCCAAGCAGCAAATGCTAGTGTACAAGTTATTACAAGATCATGAATTTTAGAAATACTGGAATCTTTATAAGAAAGAACTATTAGCAGGATGATAGGGGATGTAACTGAGTGTTCAGTGTTTGTAGCATTTTAAATGATCCTTTCCAATTTTTTTGAAAGAAAAAAACCCTTAATCTCAAATCTTTTTCTTCTAAATTGTTTGTAACTTGGATGCTGCCGCTTTTGAATGTTTACAAATTGCTTGCCTGCTTAAAGTAAATGATTGATTAAATTGATGACCTTTTTCTTACTATATAAGTTATTCTTTAATGTCTGGACTTTAATTCCCCCCCCCCCCAATGCGCAAAAGTAAGTTGTTTCTACTACAGTATTATCCTAAAAGCACTTGAAATGCACATTGGTGTGTAATGTAGTATTAATCCTCATACATTGCTGCCTCACTTACTGAGGATGTATGTCTGCCTTTGATGTTGTGAATTGCTGCAAAACTTCCAATTGTTTTACAAAGGGGTATGTGATTTGTTTGTGGGAGCAGGGCTCTCCACATCCCTCACCAACAAGGCCTGATTTTTTGGATGGGATTCCCATCATAATCCACCAGTACTAGAGCACTAGTCCTTTGTACACAGTGCTATTTCTGCTAAGCAGTAAAGGCCTTTCCCCATTTCAGAACAGATTTATGTTGCCCCACTGTGCTCCCAGATACTGCTAACTGGAGTGGTGATAGATGGTCAAATGTAGATCTCTACCACTAAGCTGTTGGATTGGCCCTAGGAAAAGTACTGAACTTCGTCATTTTGAATTGTTTTGCAAGGTGATGGTGGAAGGTCTTTAGATAAAGATACAGTGGTTTTACTACTGCTGCTTTACTCCTCTACAGAGCCTTCCATCCAGAAATCTCACGGTGCTCTATAAGTACCGATGAATGTTTTGTCTTATAACACCTGCGTGAAGGAGGCGGGAATCAGCCCTATTTCGCAGATGTGGAATGTGAGGCTATCACCTGCCCAGTTTCACACAGGAGACCTGACAGTCTGTGCTTTTAACCACAAGATAATCCTTCCGCCAAACAAATCCAATTTTTGGGTCATTTAAGCACTGAAAATGTTAGCACAGGAATCTATAAACACTTGCCAGATGAGGCAAGAAATAAATTGAGAAAAAGCAGCCAGCATAGTGTATTATTTTTCAATTGACTAGTATTGCCTGAATCACTACAGAAGTATAAACTGTTAATCTGCAAAATCACCTGCTGGGAGATCTGATTACAAGTTAGACTCCTGTAATAGTTAAAACAGTTCTTTACTGGAGAGTGGTTGGGTACTGAACTGTGCTACAGCCCTGCTAAAATCCGAGGGCCTGATTCTCCTCATGCA
This sequence comes from Terrapene triunguis, assembly GCF_002925995.2. NCBI lineage: Eukaryota > Metazoa > Chordata > Testudines > Emydidae > Terrapene > Terrapene triunguis. The sequence goes on along the minus strand of NW_020664562.1, from coordinate 24,618,914 downwards.
CCAGTGCTACCATGGTGGAACTCCACTGACTTCAGTAGAGCTACTCCCGATTCATGTCACTGTAAGTAAGGGTACGTCTGTATTTGCAACTTGCTGCCAGTTTTGCGTATCTGTGTTAAGTGATCTGCAACAAGTGTTGCATGAGCGGTTCAGACGCATGACAACATTACCTTGTGATTAAGGTAGGTTTTGCCTTATATCGTTGCTGCCACACAGCAGAGCAGTATTTTGAAACAAGCATTCTGCATGCTGGTCAGGCATCCCATAGTGCATTGCTCTGCTCCTGTGCTCAGTGCTTTCTGGGAGTCTTTCCATTGTGGGATTGTGACATTTTGAGGATCTCCCAAGAGTAAGGTGCTCTGTCAGCGCCTGTCTTGGAACTTTGGGTGCTGTAATGCTGTGCTGCTATGACACCAGTAGCCAGCCCCCAGGCATAAAGGTCTCAACCTGGCTTGTACCAGCCTAATTGTTACTTGCTGGGTGACCCTGCCGGCCCTTCTAGTCCTAAGAGTTCCCAAATCTGTCTACCCCGAGTTCTTGTCTGCCAGACACTCAGACTTTCCCCCTCTGGTTCATCACGCCAAAGGTATGAAACCTGCCCCCAACACCAGCTTATTTTGGTGCACACACTCCACACAGTTTGCACACCAGAGACTGCCTTGGGGTAAAAATAAACAAGTTTATTTAATAGAAAAATCACCGATTCAGAAATGAAATAATAAGGAAAAGCAAACACCAGTTACAGAGAAAATAAACATAGCGACACAACTTCAAGCTTTGCACTTCTATATTATATACATTTCCTTTTCTAACACAAGTTACCTAGTGCCTTTGAACAGTTTCCCAGTGTGCCCCGCTCCATAGAGGGGATCCAGCATTGACAGGCAGCCACTCCCTCCTCCCCACCTTCAAGACTGTTCCTCCAGTTCTGGATCAAGAGCTCGGTTTCAAGCCTCCTTTTCAAAAAGGCTACTTTCCTTTTTTTTCCTCCTGCCATGGTGACCATGGTTACGTGGGTGGGGAAATTCTAGCTTGGGTGTCTGTGTTTTCCCATTAACTTTACTGGCCCATCATTTGTCTTTTTCTGGGTTGTACAATGCTAAGTGTTTGGGGCTAGTCTCATTAGGTTGGGGAGGCATCCCCTTCTTGCCTGGCCCACCACTGCCCTGCTGTCAGATGGAGGTAAAGCTTTAAACACCCAGTTCTCTATATACATAAATTCATAACCACCATCTCTATACGTATCTTGTGATGACCATCGAGCTCAGAACATTACAAGCTTCCATAAAAGACCTTACTCAACATATTTTTACACAATAACATTATATACAACCAGTTGATTCAATTGTTTATTCTTTGGGGTCATATCCCTTGGGGTTTCTGGACACTGATCGTCATGGGGATACCTACTGAAAGGCACTAGAATTCTGAGGCTTCGTTCAAACTGTAATTGCCATGATTCCCCTCCCTTCACGTCATCGTACATTGGGCATTGCAAGCAATGCCTTTTTTTTAAAGCTCTGTCAGGCAGCATGAAGCACTGGTGAGCTCTGCAATCCTCATGGTGATGACTATAAACAGGCCACTACAGGCCTGTGTACAGTTGTGCAGTGACCTCACAACCAGGCAGTAGTCTGCAGCCCTAGTAAGGCACCTAGGGATGAGGCTGACATTGAGCAGACACTTCTCCTAGACCTTTACATGGAATGCTTCATTCAGTGGACTGCTGCTTTTTTGGACTTGGCCAACGTGCACGGACCGATGGGACAGGATAGTGCTACAGACTTGGGATGACCAGTAGTGGCAGCAGAACTTCAGGAGGACAAATGTCACTTTCCTAAAAACCTGAGCAGAGCTCACCCTGGAGCAGCAGATCCCCTACATGAGAGCTTCCCTCAGCATAGGAAAGCACGTGGCCATCAATCACCTTCTGGAAGTTCACCACTGCCAGTTGCAAGCAGTCCACATTCCCACTGCTCCAGCTCACAGTTAAAAACCCACATAACTTGGTTCTATAGAACTAGACCATTGTCTTGACCTGAGGGCTAATTCTTTCAGCCAACTGAGCCTTGGCACTCAGCTTCTTCTGAAACACTCAGATTTTTTCTTTAGGAGGGAGGTGATTTCAATCCTGACCTTTACTTAGCGTAGCAGCAGTTCTTAATTTAAGAAGAACCTTTTCAGAGGGGGAGGAAAAAACAGCCTTCCTCATCATACACGAAGTGGTTAGTTTTCCACATTATTTTCCCATTTCTAATCTGACTTTGTCCTGCTTAAAGCCTTGAAGTTCAGCTCTCTTCCAAAATAAGACTTCAAAAGGCACATACTTATTTTTTTTTTTTTTTTAGAAGAAAATATTACAAAACCTCTCCCTGTCTGTTCTATTATGCATGAAGATGTGTGTTCATGCAGTCAAATTCCCTGTTTCAGGTATTTCAACCCTAGAGAATGTTTTGGTGTTTCTAAATATAAACAGGTGTGGAGAGTTCTTTACTAAGGTAGACCTGAATATGGCCTCTTGCTATACAACAGTAACTGAGGCTGTGTATTCCTCAAAGGATTTGGTGGGGGGGAGGGGAGAAATAGTATATAGAGGAATACTTTTTGATGGTAACTTTCCCATTGCCATGTACAAATTTAAGTGACTGGGAGCCCTTTCATTTGTCTAGAGAAATTATTTTCTTCCTCAAATCCTGTGCATTCCAAAGGGAGATTATCTAGAACAAGTTTGCCTTTTATAGAGTTTGGCAGTCAATTCACCAGGTCTTCTAAAATGAGCATCTTAATGCTATAAAATTAAGACTGATTGCTCATCACCTAAAGGACTTACAAAATGATTTAAAGATCTATAAATGTAACTTCTCTGGAATTTTTACTTTGTTTCCAAGTTCTTTGCTGGACATGCAAACGTCCCATTGCAAATGTAACAGGTTGCCTAGAGAGAGGCCGGTTCAAGCAGAAGTCATGCTTTTTACAAACTAGTTGATTGTCTCCCTTGCAATAAAGCCAGAGGTTCAAAATGTATACTTCCAAACCACTACCCCACCTAACTTTCCCCCTGCCCAAATTACTCTGCCACTCCATTGGAGGGGTGGGCTCTTCAGGGGGAGAAGGGACAATATGCAGAGCTAGTGTAGGTCTTTGCAAGGGGTTTCGGGAGCAGGCCAGATAGACATTTGTTGTTGGGGAAGGAAGGAAATAAGAGGAAGTGGGGAACTGTAATGTACCCCAGCCAGCGCCATGAAAAAGCAGGAAACATCTTGATGATCAAATTATCATCACAGGGTAATCAGCACAAAGCAGGTCATATTCTACATAATGTGGCACCACATATTTCACTGAAGTTTCAACTGCCCTTGGGTACGGTGCCTCCTGGTGATCCAGTACCCCCCACGTCTGCAAGTTCTGGCCCTGGTCTAGAAAGGATATCCAGTATTTTGTTAAAGGTATATGACTGTGTCAGACAAAGAGAACAGATCATATTCTACTTCTTGAATTATCTTCATCATCAGTCATGTGTATCTTTGTTTGAAGGGGAAAATATTAACCACTGTGTTCACTATGTCACTATAATATGTTCATGTTGAAACAATTTTATTTTTCAAGTGGAATACCCTGCCAGAAATACATCACAAGATTTAATCTAATTAACCTTTTCTTCTTTTCATTTATTAATCATGTCAAAAATTGAGCATTTCAAAATTTAAAATAGTATCCCAGTAATCATGAAAATGGTGTTTGGCTGGTGTCTTAATCACAACCAGCAGGTTTTCCAGTCTCATGCGATCTGCTCCTGTGTTGAGGGGGAGGCTCTGATCCATGCAACAATGTCGAGTGGTTTTTTTTTGTTCAGTTGGTCACAAAAACCTCAGGGAACCCTAGAGCCCTAGACTGGGCTACACCTAGAAATGGTCAGTCACTGTCTAGATAGGTTTTCGTAGGGCCTCCATCACTGGTAGCTGAGTACCTTCCAAAATTATGTACCGTACATATACATAGAGCAACTGGGCTTTGTTTACTTGGTGTTGGGGGTTTTGTTAGTTTTCTCATTTTCAGATTTTTATTTTTAATGTGGTATTACTGTCAGAATAGTGGGTCAAAGCATGGCATTTGTATTTACTTCTGAAAACTCTGGGGTTAGTAGTCATCCGAATCTCTTGTAGGAGTGAGTTCCAGATTTCAATCCTCAATCACCAGGAAAACAGCACTCACATGCCAGAGTTTAATAGTTGAGGATAGCTATTCTATGGGTCTGGTGGAATGTAGGTGGTGCAGGAAGCCAGGATCGTGCAGAATGCAACAGTCCCTCAGGTCACTTGGGACAATCCCATGGAGGGTTTTGAAGATGAGGCCTGAAATCTTGAATTTGACGTGGTAATCCAGTGCAAAATGTAGAGCACTGGGGTGACGCACCCCATGGCACCCCTGTGTTGCTGAACTTTGGGCTGCTGTTCTGAACCAACTGTATCTTTATAAGGTTGCCTAGGTACAAAGAAATACAATAATTAAGCTGGGGCGGACGGTCATGCATGTGTGGATCATTATGGTGAAGTCTAGAACCAGGTAAGAAGGATGGCCTAGTGGATAGAGCACTGGATTTGGCACTTAGGAGACCTGGGTTCATTTCCTAGTTTAGCCACAGACTTTGTCTGACCTTGAGAAAATCATGTATGTTTTCCTCTGCCTGAGTTCCCCATCTATAAAATGGAGATGGTACTTCCCTAACACACCAGTCTGCCGTAAAGATAAAATCTGTTAATGAATGTGACAGGTTCAGATACTATGGCAGTGAGTATTTATACTGTATAAATAGAAATCCAAGAGTTTTCTTGCTAGCTGCAGATAGACAACAGAGTCCATTGACATGGTTGTATTTGCAGTGTAGGCGAGGCCAAGTCCTATTCTTGTGCATAAGTAAAGAAACTATTTGATTTAGATAATAAAGTAACATAGTCACAGATCATAATAGATTGCTGTCTTCCTAACATTTGGCTTGGGCCATCCCATTCCAAGCAATTAGAGTCTTCGTGCAATAGAAGGACAGAAGATTTCCCAGTTGATAGTGCATGAAAGCAGTTACACAGTTCTGTTCTGAGTACTTCAATCCAAGGGAACAGAATGTTTACAGATCTTGCTCAAACGGTGCACAAATTAATACAGCCTACAGGCAGGTTTAGACTGCAGAACTGGCACTTGCCCAACAAAAAGTCAGTCTAGGTCCTTTTAGTTAAATAGATGCTGTCTAATTAAAAATGTTGTACAAACTTTTGTTACGAGTAATCCTTAAGATTACCAGAACTGAAAGATTAGGGGGCGGGGGGCGCACACTCAATTTTTTCCTACTTTGTTTTTTTTAGTCCACAATGGTAGCCAATGTAAACTGCACATTTAACATTCAGCTTAGGAAATTCTTTGTAACCCATTAGGTATTTTAATGCTACAGAAGAATGACCAGTTGATACCGGATAAATGTGGTTATACAAATCTCTCTTGAGTTCTTAAACCAAGGGAACAAAACATTTCTGAATTCTGCTGAAACTGAGTGTGTACATTAATGTGACATATGAGCAGGCTGGAATTGCAAACTGGCATTTGCATAGCTACTCAGCCTCCCTTTAACCATACTGAGGGATGCCTATGGTTTAACGACATTCCCTCTAATGGCTGTATTTGTAGCATAGGTGGGGCTTTAGAACTAAACTCACAAATAGATTTGCAAAAAGACAATTTACAGCCACGTATATATTCCAGGATAAAAGGTGAGTATACAACACATCTAAAGGAATACCCCTTGCCTTTTTGCTAATGAAATGCAACCAACTCTGGGATGTAATTTTGGCAATTGACTATGTACAGTACACCATCACTACACAATTCTTTAGGACAGGAGTTGAAGAGCCAATACCTGTTTAAAACCATGGGTGGAATTTTAGGCAGTGAGAATATTATTAAGAAACCTGGAATTCAGCCAGGCTCCATCCACCCCCCCTTAGGGCTGAAGATCTTTAATAACTACAAGGGGTCAGGACCCTGGTTTTCTGACTTATCTAAAGTGGACATCTACAACATCACATTGCCCCTTGATGCCTCGGGTAATGCTGGGTGATTGGTTTAGTAATGACTGATTGGGAAGAATGCCAGCTGCTAAATCACCTCCACAATGTCCTGCGGCAGGTCTGTTCTGGTTCTGCTTAACTTGAAATTGATGAGACAAGTTGCGCACGCACACACACACACACACAAAAGCTTTAGTTGAGATTTTTTCTACCTGATTCACCATTTGTGTTGCAAATAAATGTGCATAGGTGAGTCATCTGTCAACAACCAATTCTGTGTGTTTGTGTGTTATCTGCTCGTGCTAAACTATCTGTTCCATCTTATATTTAGCTGTGACACTCTGTTTCCCAGACTTGAAGAAGAGCTCTATGCAAGCTCGAAAGCTTGTCTCTCTCACCAACAGAAGTTGGTCCAATAAAAGAAATTACCTAACCTATCTTGTCTCTGCTCTTACGGTCAATTAAAAATTGTACACTTTTCTACAAGCATCTCTCCCCCCACCTTAATGCAATGTCTGTTCAGTGAACATCTCTATGGTGCAACTTGAAATGATAAGAACACCCAGGATCACCCTCAGGGTAGTTTCCCCAGCAGATCTTAGAATGGGAGAAGAGTTTTGCTGTGCTTTAGCTCTTATTTCAACCACACTCTGCTGATCGCCTCTCTAGTAGTGACAGGTTTCAGAGTAGCAGCCATGTTAGTCTGTATCTGTAAAAACAAACAGGAGTACTTGTGGCACCTTAGAGACTAACAAATTAAGGTGCCACAAGTACTCCTGTTTGTTTTTACAGATACAGACTAACACGGCTGCTACTCTGAAACCTGTCATTATGCAAGGCACTGCATTTAGCCGTATGGAGTGGAAATCCATCAACTTCATGAAAAAACTCGTACAGATAAAGACATTTTTTAATTTGTTAGTCTCTAAGGTGCCACAAGTACTCCTGTTCGTTTTCTCTAGTAGTGGTTGACAGATTTGTCTAATGCCCTGAGTGTACTGTATCTGAGAGCAGTCCTGAGAAGCTGCACCCATACATATAATTTAAAGATAATTTCATTTATACTTGTTGCCACTCTAGTATATTTGCAAAGTAGAAATCCCCATAATGCACAGAAAATATACAATAGAAAAGGGATTAGACAGTTGCCACTTTACTGTTTCCTACCTAAAAGGATGTTCGTGCTGTTGGCAAGTTTTTGAAGTTTCATGAAGAACATAAAGTTGCATGTAAATTATAAAACCCCATTTCTAGAGGCCTGAGCCTGACCTCAGTCCCAGGCACACTGGATTCTATGGAAACAACTTATTCTCCAGTCTCATCTTTCTCTCAGTTGGAGATCTGAAAGTATCTATCTACTTAGGCATTTATATGGCTCCCTACCAGAATCCCATCTGAGCACCATATTCAGTAAAGATGTTGGTGTTTTTAAATGGTCACCCCAATAGGTGCAGTTAAAACTACTGACACCATGAGACTATACAAATAAGCACATGTATCGTTACCACCCCTGCCATGTGCTTAGGCAACTTAAGTCAAGGGGAAACTTCCCACATTGGAGCCAAAAAGTCCAAAGCTTGGAGGCTCCATTTTGTAACGATTGTCATCCTTTGATTGGCAGGCTACACACAAAGTGATGCACAACATTTTAATACCAGGATAAGTACATTCCTCTTAAAACCCAGCTTCCTGTGTCAAAACCATTGTGGAAGATGGCTGAGAGTCCTTGGCACTTGAGCCATGTGTCCCTGCAGAACCCTATGTCTTTGTCCACCTCATCCCCCAGTTAGCAGAATCCAAAATTTCTTTTATGATTATAGAGTGAAATAAAAGGGAATGACAAAAGGATGTTACCTACTATCGGGACTTTATTTTAAGTAGGATGTTTACTCAGAAAAAAGTGACTATGCTACTAATGTATCCTTTGCCTTCCTGACTCACTCCTTGCCAACTCTCCTCTCCAGCTGCCTGGAGCCTTCCACCTCCTGATCTGTGAATCTCCAGGGCAGGAGAGAGCAGCAGATTCATCACACTACTCTGCTAGTCAATTAATGTTCAGCTGATTCATCACAAACACATTCTTGACTTGTGTTGCAGCTCCACACAAGCCCAAAGGCTGAACTCAAAGTCCTCCCCCTGTTTCTGCTCAGCCCTCACTCTGGCAAACTTGCTTAAAGGTTGATTGGAGTTTTCCAGGGTAAGGCATGAGGAAAAGCTGGGGAGTCTGACTCCACACTGCCTCTCACCTTGTGTTGTAACTTACACCTGTAAATGTTGACCTGGTGACCAGATAGCAAGTGTGAAAAATCAGGACACTTTTTTTTTCAGGGAGGGCGGGGTATAGTTGTGTATATAAGACAAAGACCCTAATATTGAGATATCTGGTCACCCTATGTAAAGGGGTGCTACTGAGTGTAAAATACAAGCACCAGTATGAAGGGGACTTCTGGTTTGGTGCTTATGTCCACTTTGGACTAGTGTAGATGACTACCCCAGGAGCAAGTCAGAAAGGAGCCAGGCTGAATATGGGGACCTCAGGATTTAACCATAGCAGGATTTGGAAGCATGACTTCAATTTCCAGGCAGGGGAAAACTGTGTTGTAAATGAGTCCTTGAAACCAGAGACATTTATGATGTAGATGAGACCTATGAAAATATAAATGTTAATCGAGTACATAAAAACATTGGTATTTCCTTAGGCTTTGTCTATACTAGAAAAATGTGCCAGTTTAACTATATTGGTTAAAAAATTAAACTGGTGCAAATCATTAATGTAGCTACACTCAAAGCAGTTCGATTCCAGCTTATGTCAGTTTAGCTTAAATGAGGGTATGTCTACACTTTAAATTCTACAGTAGCACAGCTGCAGCACCCCAGTGTAGACACCATCTATGTCGATGATAGGGTTTCTCTTGTTGATGTAGGTAATACACCTCCCCGAGAGTTGGTAGCTAGGTTGATGTAAGAATTCTTCCATTGATCTAGCACTGTTTACACCAGGGGTTAGGTGGGTATAGCTGCATCTCTTAGGAGTATGGATTTTTCATACCGGAGAGACATAGCTGTACCAAAGTAAATTCCTAGTGTAGACCAGGCCGGAGTAATTTACACCTTGCCTATGTGACACAGTTTTATCAAACCAAGCTGTTTAGTTAAATTGGTGCAATCTTTTTGTGTGGATACCCTTGATTCAGTTTCAAGGCTTGTCTACACTTAAAATGTTACAGCAACAGCTGCACCACTGCAGTTGTGCTGCTGCAGCTCTTCAGTGTAGATCCTGCTGATGGGAGGGTTTTTCCTGTAATTCACCTTCCTGAGAGGCCGTAGCCAGGTTAATGGAAGAATTCTTCAGTTGACCTAGCACTGTCTAGGGCTTGACACAGCCTTGGCGCTAAAAGTCAGCGTATGCAAATGCTCTTTTTCGGTAATTTGTCAGCACTTTTGCCAACAAAATACTTCCAGCCCCGCGAGCGGCATTAACTTTGCCGGCAGGAGAGCGCTCCTGCCGATGAAGCCGCGTTCACACTGCCACTTACGTCGGCAAAACTTTTGTCTTTTGCAGGCGGGCTTTTTTAAGTACTCATGAAAGACAAAAGTTTTGTCAACAACTTCGCAGTGTAGACAAGCCCTATGTGGAGACTTAGGTTGCCTTAACAATGCTGCTCCGGGGTATGGATTTTTCACAGCCCGAGTGATAATTAAACCGACCCAATTTTCTAGTGTGGACCAGACATAAGTGCCCATGAAAGGGAATTGCACTGATATAATTAGATCAGTTTCTGAGGCCTGGACTACACAAGGAATTTACACCAGTATAGCTAGTCTGTCAGAGGTGTGAAATATCCACACCTCTCAAAGGTGTAGCTATACTGACCTAACCCCCGGTGTAGACAGCGCTAAGTCGAAGGAAAATTCTTCCATCAACCTATCAGAGGGGTAGCCGTGTTAGTCTGGATCTGTAAAAGCAGCAAAGAGTCCTGTGGCACCTTATAGACTAACAGACGTATTGGAGCATGAGCTTTTGTGGGTGAATACATCTGACGAAGTGTGTATTCACCCACGAAAACTCATGCTCCCCAATACATCTGTTAGTCTATAAGGTGCCACAGGACTCTTTGCTGCTTCCATCAACCTAGCTACCTACCACCTCTCAGGGAGGTGGATTTACTATAACAATGGGAGAAGCCCTCCTGTAGGCATAGGTAGTATCTATCCTGAAGTGCTATAGCGGTGCCGCTGCAGTGTTTAAAGTGTAGACCTACCTTAAACCGATTTAGTTAAATTGGTACCATTTTCTCATGTAGCCAGGACCATACCAATGCAATGCACTCTTCTAACATATACAAGCAAGGCCTCAGTGTTGTGGTGGCTTTGTTTATCTTCCTATTCATGTTGGCTTGCTTTAGCCGTTTGTTTATCTCCGAATAATTTGTTTAATTGAATGTTTTTAACATCCACTGTCATTCCAAAGGGCTACTAATTGCTGATTCATTCAGTGGGATACAATAGCAGGAGGTGTAAAGCACGGAACAATTGTGAATGTATTGGACAGTCCATGCTGGAGAATCCATATGATTGAAAGCTAGTGTAAGGATAAACCTGCTATTTTATTTTTTGCAAAATTCAGCACTAAGAGATTCAGAAATTGTAGTTTTCTCAGCTTGCAGAGTAGTTATTCTAAGACCCTAAGATGCTGCTATCACGTTGACAGTGTGATTAGCACTGTATGAGACTCAAGTCCCTGTTGCAACTTAAAGTCTGAATACATAGAGAAGGATCAGCTCAGATGCACTGGAGAACCTGGAGCAGGTCTAGATGGCCCTGCGGGTGGTGCTAACTTGTGGCCCAATTCTCCAACCTTTACTTGCATTGAGTAGCACTTACTCATGTAAGCAGTTAATGGAATTCCTTGTGAGAGTTAGTGGTACTCAGTGCAAGGGCTGGAGAATTAGACCCATAAGATGCCAACACTGTCATTGCTGTGGAAATTTCCTATCATAGCATGATGCTGGAAGCACTAGTGTAGTTTTTTGGCCATCATGCTGTCTAGAACTGCTCTGAGCAGGTGTATAGGAGAGAGGGATAGCTCAGGGTTTGAGTATTGGCCTGCTAAACCCAGGGTTTTGAGTTCAATCCTTAAGGGGGCCATTTAGGGATCTGGGGAAAGAAAAAAAAAATAGGGGATTGGTCCTGCTTTGAGCAGGGGTTTGGACTAGATGACCTCCTGAGGTCCCTTCCAACCTTGATATTCTATGTGACATGCTAGTAAAAATGCCTTGAACCCTAAATACAATGGTGCTCTCTGCATCACTGCCACCCAGGGAAGCTGGCTTGATTACTGAGGAGGGCAGTGAAGTACATGCACCCTATTGTCTCGGAAGCTATTCTTGTGTTACCTGGCTATACAAAGTGTACACGCAAAATATGGTGGATAAATACGCATCATAAGAAGTTACTGTTTCTAATAAAAATGTAATTTTCTCTTTTTAAGGCTTTTTACATGGATGCCAACCTTTCAATGAACTTGAAACCAGTCCTAACACATCATGAAAAACAAAGGAATGTAAATGTCCTGCAATACATGAGCATTCAAAGTGCTAACTGTTCTCTCTGACACAGTGTGTTGCAACTCTAGCCTATGAGGCATATAGTTAAATGAGCACCATTGTCTGAGTCTTCCAAGAAACCTGGGCTGTTTCTTAGAACTTGATCAGTAGCTGAGATACAGCAGTGAAGTATTACAACCCTTCGCCTTTTGATCTTTTTTTTTTTTTTTCCCCTGTTTCCAAGGCTAGCTCCTGTGGCTTTACAGTCCCTAAGAAATGGTTCCAGTCTTTTTCCAGATACCTCTTTAGAAATTTGCACACTTGAACCATTGTGCAGAGCAGCTCCTATTTCAACCTGCTAAAAGTTTGACAGCACTTGAAAAACTCCCTTTGAAGTCTCTTTATTTTTCCCCTCTGTGATTTGTTTTTTCTTGAAAAAGTTTCTTTGTCACATCAGGTTAACTCCAGCTTCTGAGACCTTTGTTAGACGAAAGAAGAGAAAGCATTTGGAGTGGCCCTTTATATACTTCTGAATTCCAGTGATCTCCCCTGTGAGAAACAACATGCTATCTTGGGGGTTGCACAAATAAATCACTTGGGAAAACACTTTTCCTCCTTTGCTGCTGGTTTGGAGCTGTACAAGGAGGAAATATTTGGTCTGATCCTGCTCCCACTACAATCTAAGTCTAAATTTCCATTGACTTCAATGGGATCATTCCAATTCTCTCTGTCAATATTGATTCTAGGAAAAATGTCAGTTTTCTTCCTAAATTAGTTTGCCACACATCTAAGATGACTATATCAGAAGCTTCAGGAATCTCATAGTTTTAGAATTTGAGGTAAAGTGGCAAAATTCCCATGATTTAATTTGCTAGGGAATAGGAAGCCACCACATTTGCTTCAATGGAATTATTTGCCCAAGTAGGTGTTCACCATTGTGAGTAAGAGTTGCACAATCTACCACATAGCTTCTGTAAAAACAAATTTTACAAAGCTTAAAATCAATAGAAATGTTTCCATTGTCTTTTTATTTCAATGGAGACTGTTGTTTGTGAAACAAATAAACATTTGCCTGTAGTTTTTTCCTGGTCAAGCACTGCATCTTTCTAAATGAAACTGACTTAACTAATTCTTATTGTCCAAGAAACTCAAAGAGCAAATAAAAAAGCCCAGTGTTGATTGTAATTTGGATTTTAAATTATTCTGTTCTAAAAAGCCAAAGGTGCAATTAGTAACATAGGCTAAGAAATTCGTTTACAATGTATGAATTTAACATTGTCATGTTTATTCACAAATCAAGTGCGGCTGGTGGGACCCTATTTATGCTGTGCCATCATCTCTGAACTGGAGAGAGACCATACATAGAACAGCTCATTCCTTCTACCCATGGACTCCTCTTTACTGCAGCTGCCAAGAAGGGTGCCAGCTAGTGCCATCTGTGACAAAGGTTTGTGATGTGGACCCCAGCCTGTTGGGAACTGTTCTGAGACCGTCAGTTTATTTCACATCCAGCAGGCCATTGCACAGCTTCTAGAGCAGGGGCGGGCAAACTTTTTGGCCCGAGGACCAAATCAGGTTTTGAAAATTGTATGGAGGGCCGGTTAGGTGAGGCTGTGCCTCCCCAAACAGCCAGGCATGACCCAGCCCTTGCCCCCTATCCCGCCCCCTTGCTTCTCGCTCCCTGCCGGCCGCCCCCCGGGACTCCTGCCCCATCCAACCCCCCCCCATTCCCTGATGGCCCACCCAGACCCCCCTACCCCATCTACCTCCCCATCCCCTGACCGCCCCTGGAACCGCCACCCCTGACTGCCCCCTGCTGCCCCATCCAACCTCTCCTCTCATTCCTGACTGCCCCCCCACTCCGGGACCCCTGCCCCATCCAGCTACCCCTTCTCCCTGACTGCCCCTGGAACCCCTGCCCCTGACTGCCCCCCACTGCCCCATCCAACCCCCCCTCCTTCCTAATTGCTCCCCGGGACCCCTGCACCCATTCAACCCCCCCGTTCCCTGCCCTCTGACCACCCCGACCCCTATCCACACCCCCACATTCCCCTGCCCACTATCAAACCCCACCTGCTCCCTGCCCCCTTACCGTGCCGCCCGGCTGGAGCCAGCCATGCTACCACGCAGCACAGAGCACCCGGTCAGGCTGCGGCTCTGCAGCTGCGCTGCCCGGCTGCCCAGAGCATTTGCACCGGCGGTGTGGCATGCTGGGGCTGCGGGGGAAGGGGAACAGCAGGGGAGGGGCCGAGGGGTAGCCTCCCGGGCCAGGAGCTCAGGGGCCGGGCAGGAGGGTCCCACGGGCCGGATGTGGCCTGTGGGCTGTAATTTGCCCACCTCTGTTCTAGATGGTAAGAGTATGTGGTAGCTGGTGGTATGATCTGCATTACTGACTTAGATGTGAAAGGCCATTTTTTACTACCCTTAAGACACAGCATCTTAGAAAACTGCCCTAAATGGGTAGCTAGTGGTGATTCCACTTATGTAGGGAAATTTCAAGTTGATGTAGAGATGTTTATTCTGTGTTTGTACAGCACCTGGTACAATGGAGTTCTGGTCCCTGACTGTGACTCCTAGGTGTCCGCGGTGCTACAGTAATACCACTAATTAATAATAATAAATATGCTGCCTCTATGCCACTCCTGTCCAGCCCTCTGATGTACAAGTGTGCCAAGGATGGTCCTGGGCTTGTGGAATGGTTCCGGAGGCACTGTTACAGCAAGTTTAGGATAGAACAGCCTTGAAGTTTCTCTAATAAGTGCTGGAAGCCAAACCAGTCTCCAGCCTCCCCAGGATCAGGGGATCTCAAAGATGGCTTTGTCACTTTTTCCCTGTCCCCCCTCAAATTCTGTGTCAAATATAGTTTGACCAAACCTGAAGATCTGGTCCAAAAACTCCAAGCCCTACTTACTACTAACCCTTTGAGCCAGCCATGACCACATTTCAGAGCATTTAGTTTTCTATTGTTTATAATGATTGGCTATAGAGACACACTGGGATTTCTGCTCTTGACAGTTGGATACCCCAGACTTTTGCAAAGGTGAATTTTGCAAATCTTCTGTGTAACTTGGATGACAATCTTATTTTGCTCTTCCATGGGTACGTTTTTCTTTGTGTATCTTGGAGAGTTCACACATTTTAACAGACTTTTGCAAAGGGCGGAGGAGAGAAGGCATTGCCCAGAAAAGAGAAGGGAATGAAGCACAAAGAGGTGGGAATCTCCAAAACTAACAACTGAGACCAATTTCCCTGAAGATCCAGCTCCAGGTATGTAAATGACAGCAGCGTCTAGTTATGTCCTAAAATGGCAACACAATCATATTGAGCACATCACTGGGAAATCCTAATCTTCACTGTGGCCTCACCGTGGCTTTCTTCAGAGAGTTTTCTACAAACTTGCATTCCAAAAGGAAGGCAATATTAGAGAGATATTCCAGGGGACAGGCTATGGAATGTCATTTTAGGAACTACAGATTTTTGATAAAATTATTGAGCAACCTTTGGTTCAGAAGTCTGAATTTTGATTTTAGGAGTACTGCACAATAAAAGTTCCTTCTTCTGTTTTATAGGTATGTCAATAAGTTTTCTGTTTATTTTAGTATGTAGTAATTCATTTGTGTAATAACTACCCAAGGATCTCTGTGATAGTTACACAGGAATTGTGTATGCATGGGGCATGACTTTATACAATCAAAGGTCTCTGTTCTAATCTTAGATGATATGCATCACAACATACCCCTTTCAGATAAACCACTGTTGTCCTGTTTGCACACATGCAGTAGAAGACTGTCCAAATTGCATAGTGGTCCCATATACCTGAAATGTAGAATCTGGTCCTTAATATTTGTGCCTAACACTTTACCAGATGTTGGTTGTTTGCCATAGGAATGACGTGCATACCAGTACTGCACAAGTACTTTCAAAGTGTGGGTCAACCCATTCTATTGCTCACTCACATTTGTGTCATTTCTGAAGGCACCCCTAGATACCCATAGCTTGGAAGAGAAGGACTGGGGCAGGCATGCTGATATATCCCAATTCCAAGGGCTGTAATTATGCATGTATATTAATGACAGTGGGCTCAATCTAATTCCCATTGAAATCAATGGAAAGACCCCAGACAGATTTCAATGAAATGGGCTCAATATGTATATTTTCAAAAATTGTTTCATTTCAGCTTGGTTAGGATAATGATCATCTGACCCCAGGAAAGAAGCCAAGAGCAACACCCGTTCCTATATAAGGAATAGTTTTATTTGAGACAGAAGGGTTTGCAAAGGAATAAGAACAGCATATGGCAACGAAGAAGTGTGTATATGCTAATATAATAATAAGTCATACATAGAATCATAGAATATTAGGGTTGGAAGAGACCTCAGGAGGTCATCTAGTCCAATCTCCTGCTCAAAGCAGGACCAACACCAACTAAATCATCCCAGCCAGGGCTTTGTCAAGCCGGGTCTTAAAAACCTCTAAGGATGGAGATTCCACCACCTCCCTAGGTAACCCATTCCAGTGCTTTGCCACTCTCATAGAGAAATAGTGTTTCCTAATATCCAACCTAGACCTCCCCCACTGCAACTTGAGACCATTGCTTCTTGTTCTATCATCTGGCACAAATGAGAACAGCCAAGCTCCATCCTCTTTGGAACCTCCCTTCAGGTAGTACCCCCCCCTTCTCTTCTGCGAACTAAATAACCCCAGTTCCCTCAGCCTCATTCTCATGTGCCCCAGCTCTATTTTCTACTAAACTATTCTCTACTAAACTTCTTGAGGGAAATTGGAGAAAAGAGCAACAGTTAAGTCTGGGCTGGTAAAATGCCTCTTGCCGTGCACTTGCTTATCTCTTGGACAGAGGCACCAAGATATGGTAGGTCCCTCATCTTCACTGTCTAATTATGCCATGCTTCTAAGCAGGTCGGGTGGTCAAATCAGAAGGATAGAATTCAATTTTTTACAGCTAGTTCACATTTAGACCTTGTCCGTGCATTGCAGAGGAACTAGGTGAGCTACACATGCTTTTAAATATGGCTGTTGCTAGTAGGCCTCTGGCACAGCTTTCCCACAGCAGTGTGGGCAGGGATCTTCTTTTGGTATGAGAACCATATTGTTGTGAAGCTAATCTAACAGCTTACTTAGTGGTCTAGTTGATAGTGTGGTGTAGCTAGCATCTGGGACACAAATACCCTCTCAGGGAAACTGTGCTAGAACCATACCAGCTGCAACTGGATAGCTGTACCTGGCGTGGCAGTGCTGTGGACAAGGAGGGAAACTGGTGATTATGGTGTTCATTTCAAGGTAGTCGCCATTCACTTATTGTGTTTAGTTTCCTTCTTACATATGGGGTTTGGTTTAAATTTTAATTTGCCATTAGTCTTTTTGGCTTTTTTGAGAAAGCCAGATGTTTGGTTTGTTGGCTTGTCTTTTTTCTTTTGGTGGGGGAAAGGAAATATTATTGTCTGGAATGATTTGTCCCTACCACCACCATGCTGTTTTCTTCTGGGCTTTTGAGTTGGGTGGTGCTCTTTTAAATCTTTGTTATGTTGGTGTCTGTGCATACTGAGGTTGCTTTTTAGCACAAATTTCCACAAGACTGTTGCACCACACAGTGGCTGTTTTTATAATTCTGAGATTTCCCTATCTTTCCCAGAGCCCTTGGTACAACACACAGAAGTTCACATCACCTCCCTACTTCCACTTTTTTGCACGCACGCATGCTAGTCTCTGACTTGAGAGGTGACAGACTGGAAAAGTGGGAGTGCAGCACTTAAGGACAGACCTGCTGTGGCAGGACTGTGAGGTTAAGCTTGCAGAGTCCATGCTTGAACTAGTATGATTCATGCAAATACACTTCTCTCTTTCTTCCTTTCAACAGCATTAAATTTACACAAACACACCCCAACTGGAAAAAAAAAAATCAGAAACAGGTATTGTATATGCAGGTTTTACTCCTCTTGAATAGTAAATTGTCTGCTGCAACTTGTGTCTTCCTCAGAGCAAAAGAAAAATTGTGTGTGTGTGTGTGGTGTGAGAAAATGTAGCCATTTTCTTATATGGTAAGTTACAAAGAATTCTGCCTACATTTGTAGTAATACGTCTGTAAAATGTAGATGATTTGCCAATAAATTGCAACCTAAAATCTTAAACATGTGCACTGTGTAACTACAGTACATAACAAACCTGGTAAAGTCAGCTGGCAGTTTCTCCAAGATCTGTGAAAAGTCCCTCCTGCAGCCCCTCTCCCTCAGCAGTATCTAGCAGGGGTGTAATATAATGTTGTTCCTCTGAATGTTCCAGTTGGGAGTAGAAAGTGGTGATAGTCAGGTATTTCTTAGATGCAATTTTGTTTATTTACAAAGAATGTACAAAACCCGTGTCTCTGAACACAGAAGAAATCAGTTTATTTTGCTCACAACACCCAGAGCACTCTTTTCAGCCTGCAGTCCTGACACAAAAACCTCTTCTGTTTTTTTTTTTTTTTTGAGGGTCAGCCACTGTACTTCCAGCTGCTCCTTTTGGCTCTTTCAAAGGGTGAGTTCACACCTATCCACCTCAATCACTAACAAGGTTTCATCCATCTCATAACACTAATGAAGGAGAAACTGTGCATTCTCTTGGCTGGAGGCAAGGTACCAGACTGAAATTACTCCAGTGAAGGGAGAATTGGAAATAAAAAGCAAAAATATTGAAGATATTGGCACCTTCCTATGTTGCCAACTCTTATAATTTTATCATGAGTCTTGCAGTAGTTAGTGCTTTTCTTAAAGCCCCAGCTGCTAGAATCAAGAAGCTCAGGCTTTGGCTACACTACCAACTTTTGTTGACTACACTTATTGACACCCAAAAGTCGACTTAATAAAAATCTGAAAAGCTTGCTCACACTAGCCCCCTTTGGTGTAAGATCATGTCCACATTGGGGGCACCGTCATTGACAGTATGAGCAATGCACTGTGGGTATGTATCCCACAGTGTAGGGTGACACCTTCTGTCGCTAGGAGTTGTGGGAAGGCGGAGCCGATCGCAGTGCATCTTGGGACTGTGCTAAATGTCCCATCGTGCATTGCTTTATGTCCCAGTCCTCCACTGGCTTCCAGTTTTCTTTCACGCCATTTTTTCAATGGCCATTCTTTGCTGTGCACTCCGGCATCTGTAGTGAGAAGGGATGGATCCCGCACTTCTGTCCTATATTCTGTTAAGTGTCATGAGGACATCGCACTTGGCAGTGCAGTTAATTGTGAAATTATTGACAGAGGAAGAGTCACAGGCACCCGAGATTCTGCGTGATATGAATAGCAGCAACTTTATATTGCTTTTGGCATTCACAGAGCAGCTGCATAGGGTAGACCATCACTTTTGGGCTAGGGAAATCAGCACTGAATGGTGGGATTGCATCATCATGCAGGTGTGGGATGGAGAGCAGTGGCTACAGAACTTTTGGATGTGTAAAGCCACCTTCCTGGAACTGTGTGCTGAGCTGACCCCAGACCTGCGGCACAAGGAAACCAGAATGAGAGCTGCCCTCTCGGTAGAGAAGTTTGTGGCAATTGCTGCCTGGAAGCTGGCGACTGTAGACTGCAGACTGCTCCAGGTCGCAAATCAGTTTGGAGTGGGGAAGTCTACTGTTGGGGCTGCATTAATGCAAGTGTGCAGGGCAATAAATTGCATCCTGCTACGAAGGACCATGACTCTGGGAAATGTGCGTGAAATAGTAGACGGCTTTGCAGAGATGGGTTTCCCTAACTGTGGAAGGGCGCTAGATGGCACACACATTCCAGTTTTAGCACCAGACCACCTTGCAACAGAATACATCAATGGGAAGGCGAACGTCTCCATGGTGTTGCAGGTGCTTATGGATCACTATGGGCATTTCACAGACATCAAGGTGGGGGTGGTCTGGAAGGTGCATGACGCATGCATTTTCAGGAACACCGGCCTGTACAGAAAGCTGCAAGTGGGGACTTTCTTTTCAGACCACAAGATTACAGTGGGGGATGTGGAAATGCCTATAGTGATCCTAGGAGACCTGGCTTACCCCTTACAGCCCTGGCTCATGAAACCTTACACGGGACACCTGGACAGCAGTAAGGAGCATTTCAACAACAGGCTGAGTATGTGCCGGATGACAGTTGAATGTGCCTTTGGCAGATTAAAGGTGCGCTGGCGTTGCCTTTATGGCAGGTTAGACCTTAATGAGGAGAATATTCCCATGGTCATAGCCGCATGCTGCACTTTGCATAATCTCTGTGAATCTTAGGGTAAAATGTTTTCTTAGGGGTGGAGTGCTGAGGCAGAGCGCTTGGCTGCTGAGTTTGAGCAACCAGATACCAGGGCTGTCAGAGGAGCCCAGAGGGTGGCAATTGAAATCAGGGAGGCTTTGAGGAAGCACTTTGACAATGAACAGCAGCAACGTATATCTTTAGAGTAGCTTCCATGGTGCATTCCATGTTTTTTTTCTAAGAGGCTATGTTGACATTTGGAGCCGCATATCCCAGTAAGAAAATGATTAAAATGCCTGTACATGTACTCGTCGTGATTGCAATGTGAATTTGTAGAAAACAAAATAAAGATGATTTACCATTATAAAATTTTGCCTTTATTGATCAAGAAAAAACACAGTGACACTCACCAAAACATAGATGCTTGCTGAGAAAGGAGGAACTGGGAAAGGGCAGACCCTCACAACTGTGTGTAGCTCCAGCTGTCATCGTGAAAGTTGTGCGAGGAGGTGGAATGATGGGGAAACTGAGGAGTTCCAGACAGTGGAAAGGAATGTGCAGGCGGAAGGGGGTGGGGGAGGCTGGTAAAGAATTGTGCATGTGCTGCAACGGAGGTCGAGCCCGGACCTGCTCACTCTGCAGCATTATTAAAGACTTGAACATTTCTATTTGCTCCATTACTTTTATCATCTGCTCAGTTGCATCCCTAGTAAATGCTTGATTTTCTTTTTTGTCCTGCCTTTCGGCTTCCCGGCACTCCTTTCGTTCCCTTTTCTCTGTACTGGAGCACTGCAGTACCTCCCGGAACACGTCGTCTTTGCTGTGTCTTGGCCTCTTTCTTATCTGGCGGAGATGGTTGGCAGGGGTGTGTGGGGTGTTCCTGATGGTCACATCTGGTGAAGTATGGGACAGTGCACAGAAGCAGGATTGTTAAATTCAAGCAAGGCATCGAAACATTTCACTTATATGCACCTTTTGCAACATACCAATCACTTTCTCACTGACCCTTGCCAGGCACACATCTCTGCAAGCAACCAAAACATGGTGAGTTTTGGGCTGGGGCGGGAGGGGGGTGCTGCACCTGGACAGAAGAACATACAGTCTTTGCAGGGGTTGCGATGCAGCTTTACAAGGAAATAATTCTAAAATTATCTCACACTTTTCCACAGGCAGAGAGCATTCTAGCAGACCAGGGTACAGGGTACATCTACTGCATGCTCGCGGCTTCCGCCCTGCTATATATGCAGCTCACCTATGTGCTGCTTCGGTTCCTGCACAAGTGATTGCCGAATGGTGTGGGACAGTGTCCTACAATAGGGGAAGGAACAAAGCTGCACTGCCATGCAACCTGCGGCAGAGTATTACTGAGTACCTCCAGGAAACTTTTCTGAAGATCTCTCTAAAGGATTCCTGTGAGATCTCGGCGTGCATCAACACCCTGTTCTGCCGTACCAATTAGCTACACGGGGAAATGTCCAGCTCACAGAAACACAGCCAGCCTCCCACATTTCTATGCCTTGAACCCACCTCCACACTACACAAGCCACAGCCACTTACCAGCAGGGGTGGCAGGTTTGTGTAATTTTTGGTGGTGCCCAGAACAGGTCCAAGTCTCGCCCCCACCCCCACACCTGCCTAAGGCTCTGGAAGGGAGTTTGGGTGCAGGAGGGGTGCAGGCTCTGGGAGGGAGTTTGGGTGCAGGAGGGGTGCAGGCTCTGGGCTGGGGCAGGGGTTGGGGTGCAGGAGAGGGTGCGGGCTCTGGGAGGGAGTTTGGGTGCAGGA
>NW_020664562.1:24548379-24597304 GCF_002925995.2 Terrapene triunguis | reverse complement strand
TCTGGGAGGGAGTTTGGGTGCAGGAGGGGGTGCGGGCTCTGGGAGGGAGTTTGGGTGCAGGAGGGGGTGCGGGCTCTGGGATGGAGTTTGGGTGCAGGGTGCAGGCTCTGGGCTGGGGCAGGGGTTTGGGGTGTGGGAGGGAGTGAGGGGTGCGGCACTTACCTTGGGTGGCTCCCGAAAGTGACCCGCACATCCCTCTGGCAGTGGCTTCTAGGCGGAGGGGCCGGGGGTCTCCGCACACCACTGCTCGCAGGCACCATCCTCACAGCTTGGAGGGCGGGCAGGAAGCCACTTTAGCCCTGCTGCACTGCCGGTGGTGGCGGTGCGGGCTCCCGGGCCCTTTTAAATCGCCCAGGGGCAGCAGGCATGGCCGGGAGATGCTCCGGGGGAGGCGCATGGGGGCAGCAGGTGGGGCTGGGGAAGAGACCTGGCCCCAAACATTGGTGGAGCCGGGCCCCCATTCTCTTGAATATTCCTGGAGCAGGGGCACCAGGGGTCCATACAGCTCACCACCCCTGCTTACCAGGCGTCTCATCTCCTGCTGCTTGCTCACCGGAGAGCAACTGCTGAGACTGGCTGGGTACTTCAGGAGTCGAGAAAAGTTCCTGGCTGCCTGCCCCACCGGGAGTTTCACATCCTTGTCTAGCGCCACTTCTTCATCAATAACTTCATCCTCCGGGTTAGGTCTTCTTTCCGCTGCCTCCATTCCCTCTGAAGTATCCACGGGGCTCTTGGCGGTGGAGGTGGGGTCACCACCGAGGATACCGTCCAGCTCCTTCTAGAAATGGCAGGTCTTAGGTGCAGCACTGGAGTGACGGTTTGCCTCCCTCACCTTATGGTACACCTACCTCAGCTCCTTTATCTTCGATCTGCAGTGCAGCGTGTCCCAATCATAGCCCTTTTCACCCAAGCCTTGAGAAATGTGCCCATAGGTATCCCAATTCCTGGCACTGCACAGACTCCTCTCCCCATGTACTGATCAGATCCAACAGCTCTGCTGTGGTCCAGGCGGGACAGTGTTTGGTGCAATAGCCAGCCATGGTCACCTGGGAAGATGTGATGAGACCCTCCCTGAGCCAACAAGCAGAAAATGGAATTTAAAATTCCCGGAGCTTGCAAGTGGGAGGGGCGGATTGTTGTTTACCTGGCTGCAGGGCAGCGGAGTTCAAACTGCTGCCCAGAGCGGTCAGGATGGGCATTGTGGGACACTTCCAGGAGCCCAAATAAAGCGATTAAAGCATGTATGGTGTCTACACTGGCTCTTTGTCGATAATAAAGGGAAGGGAAAAGAAAAAAAAAGTCTCTCGTAGGGGTGGAAGTATTTTGTCGCCAAAACCGGGCATTTTTCCTGACAAAAGTCGCATCGCAGTGTGTACGCACTCACTGTTTTGTCGCCAAAAGGCAGTTTTTTACGACAAAACTTGGTAGTGTAGACAAAGCCTGAATGAGAATTTCAGCTTTAAAAAGTTTATAGCCCTCATGGCTGCAGAGAAAAGCTTGAAAATTTCACTCAAGTGCATCCTAACAGCTTAGAAATTAGAATGCAAATAAAAATAACATGTTTGTAAAAATCTCATGGTTTTTAAGCCAATTTCATAATTGTCAGGACCCTGACTCATAACTCTTGAATGCTTTGTGTTGGCAATACTGCATCCCAATTACTTTTGAACCTAGGTCAATATGGAGAAAAGTCTGAAATGGAGAAGTGATTAACAGAGAGCAGAGTAAGGAAGCATGCCTCTGCTCCCCTCCTCCCCCCAAAACACAGATTGAGAGGGCAACAGGGACACTGCCATGCACTGTTGAATAGGTGGAGAACCAAGGCAGAACAATAGATTGAGCAAAGCTGCCTGTGATAGATTGCTTCTGCTCCACCCAGACCAACTGGTATGGAAAGAGACTTTCGTTTTTGGAGTAGCACGTCCCCTGAGAGACAGCCCCATTTCCTCATGAAGGCTGCATTCTTCCCTTTCTGTCCTCCTGTAACAAACACAAGGTTTTTTATATACACAGACACCATGTTCAGCGGCAGGGTGGAAGCCCAGGCTCTTCAGCACCGAAAGCAGAAGCCTCTACTACTTAAGCTAAACAAATAACTTCATTAGTAAGGCTATGATATAATCACGGGTATTTTTAGCAAAAGTCATGGACAGGTCACAGGCAAGAAACAAAAAATCACGGCCCATGACCTGTCCATGACTCAGGGCTGACTCCAAGCACCAGCGAAAGAAGCAGGTGCTTGGGGCGGCCAATGGAAAGGGGCGGCACATCCGGGTCTTTGGCGGCAATTCGGCGGCAGGTCCCTCTGTCCCTCTCTTCCTCTTTGAACAGCCGCCGAACTGCCGCCGAAGAGGAAGAGAGGGAGCGAAGGACCCGCCGCCGAAGAATGAAGCGGCGCGATTGAGCTGCCGCCAAAGTGCCGCCGATCGGCTTTATCTTTTTTTTTCCCCCTTTCGCTTCGCTGCTTGGGGCGGCAAAAAAGCTGGAGCCCGCCCTGCCATGACTTATACCATAAACAACCCTGATTTAATCTTGGGGCAGGGAAGCCCGTGGCACCAGCTGGCGGGGTGGGGAGGAAGCCCCAGAGGACCTGCTGCCACTCCGGCCACCACTGGGCAGGGGGAAGCCCCGGGGGGCCATCCACTGCTCCGGTGGCCCCAGTACTGCTGCCGGGAGCCACTGAGCTGCGGTTGCTCCCACCGCCCCTGGGAACATTGCTTAGGCAGTCTCTGGGGCCAGCCACATGGCCGCTGCTTGGGCAGTTCCTGGGGCCAGCTGCCCAGAACCACCAGAGCAGCGGCCAGTATGGCTGGCCCCGGGCTGCAGTAGGTGGGGCTGGCTGCGGGGTCGCCTGAGCGACTGGCTGCAGAACGCCTCCAGCAGCGGCCGGTGTGGCTGTCCCCAGGGCCGCCTGAGCTTGGGCGGCTCTGGGGCAGCCACACTGGCCACTGCAGAAGTCATAGAGGTTGCAGGAAGTCACGGAATCCATGGCTTGCGCGACCTCCATGACAAACACGGAGTCCTAGTTATGAGTATGTAGGAGACTTGTATCCTTGGTGCTAGCCACTAAAGGGAGACATGTTCCCTCAGGTCTTATTCTGGCCTGTGTATTGGTCTCTACTGTCACCACTCCCAGTTGTATCACAGCCAGTACCACTGTTTTAAAGAGTTTTTTTTTAAAGGGACAAGTCTATTAAACAAACCACAAAAAAATCCCATGTGAAAATATATATATATATATAAATGCATTTTATTTATTAGTTCACCACTTGCATTTTTCTTAGGAAGGAAGTGAGGCTCCCCCTGCATATGACTCAGCAGAAATTGTAACATCAAGCTGAAAGAAGAAATGATACAAGGCACTGGTGGGTGGCTGGTAGGAAGAGAATAAGGAGCAATGGCAGGATTCCAAATCCTATATTTGCTTAGGACAGCAATGCAGCTATGATCCCTTTCTCTCTCCCTTGCCCACCATGGAGGGAAGAGGGGTAGCCAAGGCATACAGTCCAGCCAGAGTCCTGTACATCTGAAATGGCACTTTGATGTACAGATCAGATAACTGCAGTTGACATCCAAATTGTGGAAAATGAAGGCCAGTTGTAAATCTAAAAAGCAGTAAGCATAATTGTTAATGAGTAGGGATCCATGCCTGTCACGGATATTGTGGCAGTCATGGATTCTGCTACTTTCTGTGACCTCCATGACTTCTGTAGGGGACCAGTGTGGCTGATCCCAAGGCCACCCAAGTAGGCTCCGGGGCCAGCCACATCAGCCACTGCTGGAGTGGCTCCAGGGACAGCCACACCAGCAGCTGCTCTAGCAGCCCCCAGCAGCGGTCCTCGAGCAGCCAAGGTCCACGGCCCCGGG
This sequence comes from Terrapene triunguis, assembly GCF_002925995.2. Lineage (NCBI taxonomy): Eukaryota > Metazoa > Chordata > Testudines > Emydidae > Terrapene > Terrapene triunguis. The sequence goes on along the minus strand of NW_020664562.1, from coordinate 24,593,437 downwards.
CAGCAGTCCTCAGGTGGCCAGCCAGAGCAACTGCAGTATGTGGCCATGGCATCGGTCCCTGGGCAACTGGCCGGAGCAGCTGTGGCCCGCAGCCCCCGGGAGCTGGTGCCACTGGCCCTGGGCGTCCCCCGCTCCAGTCTCTCCTCAGCAGTAGCCCCCTGGATGCTGCCCTCCAGCACCCCCTCCCAAGATTTAATCACAGGTATTTTTAGTGAAAGTCATGGATAGGTCACAGTCCGTGAATTTTTGTTTATTGCCCGTGACCTGTCCATGACCTTTACTAAAAATACCTGTGACTAAATTGTAGCCTTATTAATGAGGTATTTGCATGTAAGAAAAGTAGAGTACTTCATTGGTAATTTGCTGGTTACTAATATGCTGCTGTGCAGAGATCTTCATGCTCTAGCGAGGTGAGATTATTAAGTCTTCATTCTGTGTATATATATATATATATTCCCAACCACATACTGCAAAACATATCAAAACTGAACTGGTGAATAAAATGACTCTGACTGCCACCCTAGTATATTTCACTATTGTCAAATGAAGTGTTCTTTCAAATTATTCTTCTGATTTCTGAAAGCTATTTATTTATTTCTGAGGAACTATGTTGTCAAGGAAGAAGCAGAGCAAAAGTTTCAGGAACTGTGGTGCTGTGTGCAATAGTTCCCAGAGGATCCCTGGGTTCTGTGGGTCTTACGCTCCCAACCCTCTTCCTCAAGAGGGGAGCATGTGAAGGAAAAGCTCATGGAATTTACTGAGCTCTCTGTCTACCTCCTGTGGGTTTGACTGTGGGAATGTACCATGTGGCCATCCCATCACAGAAGAGTTTGACCCTTCCCTCCCACTCTAGTGTCTGATTTAGTTTTTTGAATGCAGTGCAAAGGCAGTAATGTAGCTGTCATAACTATAAAGGGAAGGGTGGCAGCTCTCCTGTGTGCAGTGCTATGGAATCCCTCCTGGCCAGAGACTCCAAATCCTTTTACCTGTAAAGGGTTAAGAAGCTCGGGTAACCTGGCTGACACCTGACCCCAAGGACCAATAAGGGGACAAGATACTTTCAAATCTTGGGGGGGAAAGGCTTTTGTGTGTGCTCTTTGTTTTAAGGGGTGGTTCGCTCTTGGGACTGAGAGGGACCAGACATCAATCCAGGTTCTCCCCATCTTTCTAACCAAGTCTCTCCTATTTCAAACTTGTAAGTAAAAAGCCAGGCAAGGCGTCTTAGATTTACTTTGTTTTCTCAACTTGTAAATGTACCTTTTACCAGAGGGTTTATCTTTGTTTGCTGTACTTTGAACCTAAGACAGAGGGGGGTCCTCTGAGCTCTTTAAGTTTGATTACCCTGTAAAGTTATTTTCCATACTGATTTTACAGAGATGATTTTTACCTTTTTCTTTAATTAAAAGCCTTCTTTTTTAAGAACCAGATTGATTTCTCCTTGTTTTAAGATCCAAGGGGGTTTGGATCTGTATTCACCAGGAGTTGGTGAAAGGAGGGTGGGAGGAAGGAGGGGGGATGGTTAATTTCTCCTTGTTTTAAGATCCAAGGGGGTTTGGATCTGTGTTCACCAGGGAATTGGTGAAAGGTTTCTCAAGGCTTCCCAGGGAGGGAATTCTTGAGATGGTGGCAGCGGACCAGAGCTAAGCTGGTAGATAAGCTTAGAAGTTTTCATGCAGGCCCCTACATTTGTACCCTAAAGTTCAAAGTGGGGATACAGCCTTGACAGTAGCAGTCTAGGAAATGCCAGACTATGGTTCTGATCAATCTCGAAATTAGATCCACATGTGCATCTGGGCCCACTGAAGTCAGTGGGCTCTGGCTGGTTGTATTGGTCTGCCTGCTTGAAGAATCAGGGTCTGCTTATATCTAATTGAAATGGAGGAATTAGATTTCAAATTCTAGAAATAAGAATGATTCAAGTTCCCCCCTCCCCCCCATGGAATATTGTATTGAAATGTGAGAGAAGAAATCAAAGTGGTTAGTCTCCTAAAAGTGTCAAATGAAAGAGCCCTGTGTTAATGTTGCTCAAATCCACTGGTGTTAGCAGCACTGAGCCCTTGGAATAGAGATAGGCTCCTGGAAATCTTTTTGTCAATTAAACCTGCTTTAAATAGGGTTAGAAGACTGACACAGGGCCAGTGGTGAACTGGAGCCGGTTCGCACCGGTTCGCAGGAACTGGTTGTTAAATTTAGAAGCCGGTTTAGAACCGGCTGTTAGGGTTACCATACGTCCGTATTTTCCCGGACATGTCCGGCTTTTTGGTTCTCAAATCCCTGTCCGGGAGGAATTTCCAAAAAGCCGAACATGTGACAGGGCCTTGAACCAAAGTCCATGAAAATCAGTGGAAAGACTTTCATTGTCTTTATTGGGCTTTGGATCAAGCCCACAATGCTTAAAACACTGATGACTTGTCCAGAGGAGGGCTCCCAACATTGCTAATACCAGTGGAGCTGACCCATTGTTAGCAACAGTGGAAATTTTTTGCAAATTTTCCTCAGTTTTTAGACAATATTCTGAATGTACAAAAAGTAACAGAAAACATGGCATCCAAAACATGGACTGCTCAAAATAATTGACAAAAGCACCAGTAAAATAAAGGATGCAATAGAACATGAATTCAAGAGCAGGATGAGAATTCTGAGGGGGATTCTGTGTTTAGCCAAAACATTCACATTTTGGATCATAAAGCACAGTACTATTCTCACTCCCCTTTTGCTCTCCATTTGTTTTTCTTTGCTTTGTTTTTCACTTTTGGGAATCCTGCAGGGAGTTAAAAAAGGAGCCTTTGTTTTAAAAAGGGTCAAACCAACAGTAGCCAATTGATCATAATTAAGGCTAAAATAATACACTTTTATTGGCCTGTTTATCTTGAATCGAAAGACTTATGTGCTACGCCTGCTGCACCTTCAATCTGCTTGCAGGTCCAATTTCTTAGCACTCTCTATCCTTTTCCAAGTCCCAAGCTTATTGGGGGCAATGCTTAGTGCCCAAAGCACCTCTCTTGTTACTGTTCTGTGTTCACTTTTTTGGGGTCATACATCCCTTTTATACCAGTGTGTTACTAATGAGACATATCACTGTCCCCAAGACAGTCTCTTCAACTGTCAGTGATCGCTTTATAATGTAAAATGACCCCAATGTATATAGCAGTAATTCTAGTCAGAATTTTGTGTTTTATATTTAAATTATGCTGGACTTTTAATCTTTTTTTGAATGGGCCTCATTCAAAGCTCACTGAAGTCAATGGAAATCTTTCTACTGACTTCAGTGGCCTTTGGATCAGGCTCGATAGGCATATTTTGTATGATGTTGATTTCTCTGTGGGTTACTTCTATCCTTTTGGAATTAAATTTTCATATGCTGGATAGAGATCTCATGAATCTCAATAGCAAACAGCAGAGAACTATGTGCTCTTGTCAATGGAGACTAGACTTGAGTGAAGAGGTGCTAGAAGATAGCAGGGAAATTGACAGAATAGAACTAGGTGGACATTACAAATTTATTTCTATGAATGTTAAGTAGAATTTGCATTTACTGTTTGTGTCCATTTTGTGCTCATTTTCTAGTGTATTCTAGTGCATAAGTTTGTCGGTGGAATGTTCAGAGACAGTGCCTTTTAAGACAACAATGGAGAATATTTGCAGAAAGTCTATTCTGTCTTGTACCAAGGCCACTTTACCTCAGGATTGATGAGCCACAGAGGTGCCTTAGTCCCATTCCTGTTCCCTCCAGACTTGTGCAGAACACAGCTCAGCCAGTCCAGAGGACCTGGGCCATTGTCTGGTGTTAAATGGAATACTCCAACCTATAGGATTAAGTGGTAAAGGAATGATTGTAATAGGCTGTTGTGTAGTCTGCTTCCACTTCATCAGGTGTCTATGGAGTCCATTTTATGTCCTTCCATGTGGAAGCTACAAACTTGATTTTAGTTGAATTAGTCCTCAAATACTTTATTCATAGGAAAATGATTTCTGCACCTATTGGTCGACAGGAGCTATGCAACCTTTCTGGATTAAGCAACCATAAAGCTACCTATACTGAGCAGTTACTTTCTCCTCTTGCTGTCTTTTTTGACATTACATAGGCATCTCCGATTGCCCAGTCAGGCTCATTGGAAAAGTGGTGGGGATTCACTGTGTGTGCTCAGTGAATTCTTTAGCATCCTGAAGTGTATGTTGAGTTTCAGGTAGTGATGTTTTAGGGGCAAATTTTCAGTGGGGTCTTCACATGTGTGTATGATTCTACACATGAAAATCACTGTGCCCACAAAAAAAATATAATGGGTGTGCACAATGTATTTGTGCTTAATTTATCAAAAAGGTTTAATCCTACATATTATTTCTATCCTTTACATACATAATAGTAATAGTAATAAGTAATACAAACAGGGCTTTGGAGTGGAGCCCGCAGCTGGAGGGCGGACCAGTAGGTTTTATGCCTGGAGCTGGAGTGGAGCAATTGAAAAATTTGATTGCTCCAAATCCCTGAATCCAAAAAAACATTTTGCTTGCATAGGGCTGCATGTGCAAAGAGATGTGTGCACAGACTGCATGCTGAATACTTGGCTCTCCCCGAGAATAATGTATCTTTGGCTGAGAACTCTGTGATAGAGCCAAGGTGAAGGCTCCATTTGGAAGAAAATTTTCATCCTCTCTGCCCACACCTCTGCAGGGGTGAGAAAGGAGGTTAGCTTTTTAGAACAGGATTGCTCTACAAGAAAAGCTATAGTGCATGACCCCCTCAGTCCACCATTTCCAAAGATCAAGATCAGGAGTATTCTCAATTGCCTCCAGGTATAGAGATTGAGGGTAGAAAACATACTTAGTTGCTTTAAAATTTAGTTTTTGGTTTAGGACAAAAAAAGGAGCCTGGTTCTGGGTTAGTCTCATCTTCCTCTCTCCTGTAATAGGGCTATAGTAACTTGCCTTGGGTTCATAGAGAAGTCGGTGTTGAAAAACATTGGGTTCAGTATATGATGTGGAGATATTAGGTAAATAAGCACTCCACTGTCCAAACAGCTCTGCAGTTCTTCAACAGGGGACTGATTTTCTCCCTCAGTTTGAGGGAGTGAGCAAGAGAATCAGTGTATATTGATTTAAATCAGCAAGCGGGAATTTTATTTAAATCAATTTAAATCTTGTTTTGCATTTGTACTGGTTAGTCATTTTCTAAAATGGTTGATCACTGGTTAGCAACTAAATCTAGCCAGTACGCTACATTTGTTAACCAAGAAGATACACTATATATGTATTTATTTAAGGAATTATATAACTTAACAAATGTAAACATTAAGGATCTGAGTAAATGTAAGTTATGTTAGAAAATGGTGACCGATGCACTTCTTGTTTATTAAATGATTATTTATGTGTGACTAATGTCAAGCTTTACATGGATGGAAATTATTTTTTTTATTAAATATAGCTACCTTCCATGGGCTGGATACCTTAAAAAAAACAAAGTGAACCACGCCATTGTTTTGCATTTAAAAGTGATTTAATAAACAAAGTCCTGCTCTTAGGCTATATGCCACACTCAAACATGGCCGCCCCCAGAAACCAAGACGGCCGCCGACTAGTCAGCCAGTGACCTACATGGCCCTAAAAAACGATGCCTGGAGCAGACATGGCGGCGCCCACTGCTCTTCCCCTCTGCGTTGTCTTTCATTTCTGTGCCTCTCGATGGTCTTCACGCCCACAAATCGTCACGTGACGCCACTAACCTGACCAATCGAGGACCGACGTCTCTGTGCGGTCGCTCCCGTGCCCCGCCCAGCCTCGTTGTGGTTGAAGGCGCCATTGAGAGACGCTAGAGTCGCCGCTGTCGTGGTCCCAAGGAGGCTTCCACCGATCCCGGACACAGGGCACCGCCGCCGTTGCCATGGATTACGGGGAAGGTGAGGGCGCTCCCCGGAGCGAGGGGAGAGTCCGGCCGCCGCCGCCTCCGCCTCCTCGGGACCCGCCTCTGTCTCAAAATGGCAGCGTCCGCTTTGTGTCGTACAGCGGGAACGGGCGCCCCCGGCTCCGCCTCCCGGCCCTGGGGCAGCGGGGCGGTCTGTGCCCGGGAAGCGGGCCGCGAGGAGCAGCCTCGGCGCAGTGGGGTGGGGGGTACGCGCCCGGCGTAGGGAGAGGTCGCGCCGGAGGGGAGTGAGGGGCCCTTGGTGCGAGTTTGTGACAGGAGCAGTAGCTGCCTCGTGGCAGCCCAGCACCAGGGCATTCACGCTGGCCCACCCGTCCCAGTTGCGGCTCCCCAGACACTCCCTTGCGATATGGTGTCAGTTTCAGGTGTGAGCAGCAAATCCAGTCCAAAGCGATCTGCCTGAGAAGCCACTGTTATTCGCTGGAATGGGTATAACGTGCGCTAGCTGCACACATGATCTGGATCTAGATTAATTGTAATCAGCCAGGAAAAGGAGTTGCGTGTCTGCGTGTATCAATACAAACCACTGCTCGTTCAAAAAAAAAAAGGGGGGGGGAATAAAATGTTGAGCTATTCAAAGAGTGGGATGGAAAATAATGAAAAAAATAGAATGACATTACTTGGACTACTGTGCTCACTTCTTGTTACTCACAGTGACATAGTAGAAATAGAGCAGGGTTTGTTGTCATCCCACTTTTACAGGCATGGAAAACCTTCCATATAAGTAAAGATTGGGGTTGTTTAGTTTAGAGATAACTTGAGAAAGAGGGGGGACTTGAAAGGAATCTGAAATAATAAATGATCCAGAGAAGGCAAATTGTTCTTGTTTTATGAAAAAGGGTTTTTAAAAATGAGGCTACAGATTTAAGTGATTAAAGTAATAAATGTTAATATGATGCATAATTAAGGCTATGTTTAGTCAGGTATTTTTAGTACAAGTCATGGACAGGTCAGGGGCAATAAACAAAATTCACGGCCTGTTACCTGTCCATGACTTGTATAAACACCCCTGACTTAGGCCTTGGCTACACTTGCAAGTTACAGCACTGTAAAGCCTCCCCCAGCGCTGGCAGGGCACTTACAGCGCTGTATCTCCCTGGGTACACGCTGCAGGTACTCTACATCTCTGAGAGGAATAACAGCTGCAGCGGAGTGGCTACGACTCACGGGTGTGAGTGTAAACGCTTGCAGTGCTGTAGTAATCACCTTGTCACGTGGCCAATCCTCTCCATTGTTGTGACCAAGTGCCGGTTTCAAAGCTCCTACCACAGAGAAAAGCAAACAGATTGCAGCTTACTTTGAGTGAGTGAATGAATGAGCAGGGGGCCGGGAGTTCAGAACTTGCAAAATAGAGAGCTGACATGCTCCAAAAAGCACTCTTTCTCCCCCCACACTCCCTGTTACAATCCACCCCACCCCGTTTTGAAAAGCAAGTTGCAGCCACATGAATGCTGGGATAGCTGCCCATAATGCACTGCTCCCAACACAGCTGCAAATGTTACAAGTGTGGCCACACCACTGTGCTGGCAGCTGTCAGTGTGGGCAGACTGCAGCGCTTTTCCCTACTCAGCTGCACAAAGACAGGTTTACCTCACAGCGCTGTATAGCTGCAAGTGTAGCCAAGGCCTAACTCTTAGGTGCTTCTAGGGGGCTCCAGGGTGCCACGCCTGTTCCGGGGAAAGGGAGGGGGTGGCCCGGAGCATCATGGCTGCTAGGGGGCGGGGCGGCCCAGGGCACTGTCGCTGCTCCCGGACCACTGCTGCTCTGGCATCCCCTGGGGAAAGCTGCTTGGGGCTGCGGCTGGCCCCCAGGCTGTCCCAGCTGCTCAAGCAGCTCTGGGATCAGCCACACCGCAGATGCAGAAGTCATGGAGGTCCCAGAAAGTCATGGAATCCCTGACTGCTGTGACAGACTCGCAGCTTTATGCATAATTAATGTGTGGAATTCATTTCTACAAGAAGTACAAGGACGAGATAAGGATTCAAAAAAGGATTAGACATCAATATTCTCATTAACTATATCCACCCTTACATTAGAATGGCTTTTTAAAAAAAATTAGGTCTTCTAAATCCTTATGCTTCAGTACATAAACAATCACTAAAAGACTGGGATTTTGAAGATGTTCCCTCAATAGGCAGATTATTTCATAATTGTTCCTTACAGGATTTCTTGTAAGCACTTCTAAATAGCCACTATCCGAAACAGTACTAGACCCCAGTGTCGCAGTTCCTATGGTATGGTCTTTCAGCCTTTGGCTGAATGTATTCCCAATAAATCCAAAGTTTGATTATCTTTTATAGAAGCCAAAATAATCTGTTTAAAATCTTTTATCTTGATATTAAGTTAAAATGCCCATCTTTAGTAATTTTCAGCTTTTTAGTAGAAAGTGCATTGTCAGTGGAAGAGACTGGAATGAAAAATGCAATTTTTTATATGGGCATTTAAAATATTGAAACATTCAGTAAAATCATTAACCAAATGGGATGACTCTAAAACCTATCTGCTGAAAAATGCTGTAAAAGATCTGGATGGTATTATTTATCATTATTAAAATGAATCCAAAATCAGTTTTCTCTCTGAATGAGGGGTAGTGGTCAGTTGTATATATCATATCATTAGAATGTAACTTTAAGATGCTTCTAAAATGGCTTCGCTTTGCATTAGTTAAAATAAAAGAGAACACTTTTTAAAAGTACTAGAAGAAATCAGTTGTGATGCCACAGACTGTGTATAGGATCAGACTTAATCCTTGCCATGCGTGCTGTAGAAGGGGATGCCTGACCCATTGTTGCATCCAGTTTGGGTCAATTCACCCTACAGAGCAGTGTGGATTGAAAGTTAAATTGTAAATGTCCAGTAGGTGGCAATAGAGGACACAAACTGCATATTAGTACAGTATATGGACTTTTTCCTTTTCCTCAGTTAAGTCTGGTTTGAGTTTTTGGCAAGTTTCTTTCTGATGGAATTTTTTTAGCCAGTTCTAAGCACTTTTTAAAGGGTGACTGATGACTGCTGTAACTCTTCTAGGACCTATAGCTTGGTCTGAAATTATGAAGGGACAGTAAAAACTTGGAGCGGCTTGTGGAATAAATTACCTAAAACTATAGTAAATTAATGTAAATACATAGACTGCTGTAATCAATTTCATTTTAATCTGGAAAGAAAATGGATCTAGGTGCATACATGTTCTAGAACATACCTGAATGTTACCCGTTACACATTTTAAATATGCTCATGTCTGTATATATAACTCAGTTCCTAAATGTTTTATGTGCACATAAACCCTCATTCCACAAATTCATCCATATGGATGGATGAGGCATTGACTTGAGTGGGGCTCTGTATGCACAGAGGTGTGACTTTCTGGATCTAATTGCGAGACAGGGGTCTTAAAAGGGACATAATCAACTTTAACACAATTTTTGCCAGAAAACATTTGACTTATTATTGCACAACCAAGATTTAAGACTACTATAGGCAATTCTGGTTGTAAAATAGCAAAATATTGAATTTTGCCATCTGAAATGGACAGAAGTTGGTCCAATAAAAGATATTACCTCACCCACCTTACCTCTCTAATATTCTGGGACCAATACAGCTACAACAACACTGCATATAGGAATTGTCAGTCAAGAGGAGTCCCTTAGCTCAGATTTTTAAACTTTCCTTTTAAAGATAGTTTCTTTAAGGTTGGCATTGAAATTATTCACAAAAACGTTTTTCTTTTCCATTAGCTGTTTCAAATCAGTGTTAGCAAGAACTTTCTTTTTCTGTCCCTGCTTCTTCTTCTTTCTTTTGACTTCACAGTTATCTGTGCTTGAAAATGATGCTGGTCCTTTTGCTTCTAAATATATTCATAGTACTTCCTAATTTTATGTTGAATGCCTTGAAAGGGCAGGCCCCTGTTAGGGATGACGTTAGTTGGGCATTCGCGAACTCTTGAGCTTTTTATTAGCTCAGCAGATTTGTGGGTGTTTTTGTGGGTGGTTTAAAAAAAAAAAAAAGCCCCAGAAAATAATGCAATAGCAATTTCAAGCTAAAAGTTATTTTTAGGTATTTTTTTCAGGTGTTATGTCAAAAAGGCTAACTTTTCTAAGGAGCTTTATAATAAATTAATAATCTGAAAGAGTAACATCAGCTCAATCTTCAGTGGTATTCTGGAATCACATCACCTCCATTTTGGTGCACATAACAAAATTAATGTGGCGAGGTGGGGTCGAGGGGTTCAGTGTGTGGGAGGGGGCTCAGGGCTGGCAGAGGGTTGGAGTGCGGGGGCAGGTGAGGGCTCTGGCTGGGGGTGCGGGCTCTGGGGTGGAGCTGGGGATGAGGGGTTTGGGGTGTGATGGGGTTCCCCAGGGCGACAGTGTGGAGAAAGGACCCGTTCTCTCTCCCCATGGAAGCATCTGGGCTTGGGGGGAGAGGCGCCTCTCCCCTGGCCGCAGCTGGGTTGGGGCTGGGGGAGGGGCACCTGTCCCCTTGCTGTGGCAGGTTTGGGGCCGGCGGAGGGGCGCCTGTCCCCCAGCCACAGCAAGTTTGGGGCTGGGTTGTGCCCGGGGGTCTCTCCCTCCGTAATAGTGCACATAACAAAATCCGTTCCCCACATGGGTGGGAAAAATTAGAGGGAACACTGATGCATATGTGTGTTAGGGGACAAAGGAGGGAGGGCCAAGCTGAGGCAAAAATCAATGCTCCTAGACAGCACAAGTTATATGTAAACTTTTTTTAAAAGTTAATGAAAACCCTGCAATAAAGCAATATTCCAGTATACCACTGAAGATTGAGCTGATGTTATTGACACACATCTTTCCTTCCAACACCTGTTGTACTTGTGTGTTATCTTACCTATCCCACCATTATGGGCACGGTATCCTGCGGCAATATAATATGTCATCACCCAATCAGTGTTAGTGCTTCGATTAGTGAACCTGTACTAGTGCTAAACCACTGGTGGGAGAATTGCTGAAATATCTGTGTAAACACTGTCTTTGTTTAAATGAACCTTAAAACAGGAAGGAGGGCCTCTCCTGGGTAGCACAGGCAGGGAGTGATGGTCAGTCTGTGGGTGATTTGTCAGCTAGCCAGCTGATTATGTTGAAACTGGGACATAACTTGCATTTCATATCATCAGTTTGGGCACTATGGTAAACATTTTTGTCATCCTACATTTTGTCACCCTACAAATTTAATTTTTGAAACCTTATTTGTATGGAATATCCATTTAAAAATAATAGAGTATTTGACCACACCCAATAAGCACCTTAGCTTGGATGTTTCTGAATTTGAAATTGACATCGAATCAGGCAGCAAAATGGGGGAAGTCCACACCACTTTTAGTGCTAATGTTCCAGTCTGTCTGAAGACTCTTCACTGCATCTCTCCATGCTTGGAAGATTATTTATGTGACCAAAGGATTAGACACTCCTTAAAGTAAATTTATGTTTTGTGGACAGCATTGTGGACATAAGGAAAACATATATATATTTGAGGGAGAGTGCAAATGCATGTATACCCAGGCTGATTAACAATGCCCAGTCATCACAACAAAACTGTCTATTCACTTCTGTTTGCAGAATCTTTAATGATTATGATGAGAGAACACAGATCACAGAAGTTTTTGGTGGTAGAAGAATTAATTTTGATTTGCAAACAATATGATATGGAGGTCACTCTAACAATCCACATAGAACTTGATCACTTAAAAATCACTCTTATGACAACAGGTTTTTAATCCCAGAGCTGGATAAATTTGTGGTCCACAGGGTTAACATCTTTTTGATTTTTGTAAAATGTTTTCCTTAGAATTTTTCAAAGTGGAGGGTGGACCAACCTTTATTGGGTTGTCATTGCCATATTCCAGGTATTTTCTACAGCCAGTAATAATTCCATTTTACCCAGAGTGAACCTAGCTGACTGTCATCCAAGCATTAGTCTTTGACAGGCTGTAGACAAGCAAGGACACTACACAGTACAATCTTGATCAAAAAGATGAAGAGCTGCATGTCAACTGCATGCTCTACCAAATCTTCTTTGGATACCATCATGCAGCTCTACCTGTTTCTCAAAATAAAAGAGAACTATTAAATGTTTCTTTCTTGTTCTTTTAAGAAATGGACCGTGACTATGGACATGGAGCTTATGGTGGCCCAAGATCCATGGACTCTTATCTAAATCAATCTTACGGGATGGAGAGTCATGGAGGAGGAGGTGGAGGTGGAGGAGGAGGAGGTGGTGGTAACAGGTAAAATAATCATTCAGTTGTCTCAGGAACTTAACAAATCCAGTTAACATTTTGAAGAATATCTTTTTCCAACTTAAGTGTTCCTTAGGCATGTTGTGTGATATATATGGAGTTCCATTCTCTGTAAGTCATGTTCAGTAAAGACTGGAAAAGTTATGCTATGACATCTTGATAGTCCAAATAAATACCTTTGTGGATAATTCTTGCAGTCATAATGACATATTTACTTTTTTTAACTAAAACTTACGATGCTCTTTTTGTAATGAGTGACTTTCATCAGTCTGTGGCTGATCAGTAAATTTAGACTGGTTTGATTTAATGTCTCTTAATTTAGCAGTCTATAGATAAAACGTTTTAATTGGTTCAGTGCTTTAGATTGAATCTAAGAATAGAATCAACATTCCATTTCCAAGGAACATTTAGGATCTATGTTTACCCCTTCAATTCTAATGTAAATTGTGAGAATGTTCACTGGTATTATGACTTAAAGTCATGTCCAGATTATTTTATTGGCAGGTACTAATTACACCAAAATTGCGTATTCTGGGCTATTTTGTAAGATGCATTGGTCTAAAAGTAAAATTTCTAGTGCAGTGTTGCATATTTAATGCTCAAGTGTTCCTGATACTCTTTCAGGCTAAATTTACACATACAGTATATACCAACTGGTTTATTTTAGGTTTTAAAATCCTGTGCAGATTAGTTTCAACTGGGACAAAATAAAGCTAGAAGAAAGTGTAATAACTTGTTGGTATCCTCATTTGCACAGTTGAATCCTCGACTGGAGGTAGCAGGACTACTGTATGGTAACTGTATGTAGCCATTGCAGTGCCATTGGGCAAGGACAAGAGGGAAGATAGAGAAAATGCCATTGCAGTGCCAATGGGTAAGGACAGGAGGGAGGATAGAGAAAATGCCATTGCAGTGTCATTGGGCAAGTAGGGAGAATAGAGAAAATATACTTTGCAGTTTTGTTAGACTACTAGATGATAAATATTAGGATTTGCAAATGATAAATGTTATGATCAATTAAAATCTGTGCAAAGGTCCAGGAATAAGATGTACCTACCATTTAGTAATCTGTATATGATTGAGGTTGACTGGAGACTTGAACACATTAAAATGTCTGTTGCCATAAAACCTTGCAATTGTGCATGGACTGTTTCTCTAAATAGTGTCATTTTGTGTGTAGTTTTGGGTCTTCTGAGACTAACGTCTTTAAAATGAAGGCGTTCGTGTTACCATAGACATGGGAAGCAATTGAGTCCGTTTTATTAGTTTGTATTTCTGTTAGTAAAGGGCTTGCCTTTCCCTATTTCTGTGGAATTGCCCTATTTTATTTCTCTGGGGAGACTAATGAGCTCCCCTTCCCAACATGGTTAGAGATGATAATGATTCCTTGCCCCGCCTCCTCCCTACCCCCAAAAAATAAAAACAAAACAAATCCCAGTGAATAACTAAAGAGTTCTGCTACTTATCACTCTACCGTGAGATTCCCATGGACCATCTCCATGTGTAATGTGTACATATTTGTACAGATTTTCCAAATGCTGAAGTTGCTAGACTTAATGGTCTACAAGTAAAAGATGGAGGGGTATTGGTGATCATGATCTCTGTGACTGGAAAATTTTAAATTTTACAAGAAGAATGTCCAAAAATACAAATGAGTACTATAGATCACTAATTTTCTGTTTTTTAAAGTAAAACTATGGGGGTGTAAAAATCACCTCTGTTGTATTATAAATACTAAATATATTTTGGCCTATTTTCCCAATTGAAAATTAAGCTATTTTAAATGCTGTTTAATTGTTAAAATGTTAGGCATGACTTTGAAAAAGAAACAGTTTGACTACCCTGTGAGCTTCTGCAGGTGATTATTTTCCTGAGACTAGGGCTGGGCTCAAATAATGTTTAGTAAATACTGCTGAGAAATTAATTTGAAGAAAGTTCAGACATACTGAACTTTAGAATTGTTTGTACAGAAAATGACTCAGATAGCGTTCTATCTGGTCCCAGCTTGAATTGCCCAGCCCTAATCAAGATAAAAACAGTAACACAACCGTACAAACCAGTCTAGTATACATTGATTTTAGTTGATAAATGTCAACTGATAACTTGTCTTTTGAAATGTATAACACTAGTAAGCTTACTTTTTTTTTTTTTTCCCCACTGTGCAACTTTTCCAGGTTTGGACCTTATGAGTCTTACGACTCCGGGTCTTCTCTGGGTGGGCGAGATCTGTACAGATCTGGCTATGGTTATAATGAACCCGAACAAAGCCGCTTCGGAGGTAGTTATGGTGGTCGATTTGACAGCTCCTACCGGAATAGCCTTGACTCTTTCGGAGGTAGAAACCAGGGCGGGTCTAGCTGGGAAGCACCTTACTCACGTTCAAAATTGAGGCCTGGGTTTATGGAGGACAGAGGAAGAGAGAGTTACTCTTCCTACAGCAGTTTTTCTTCACCCCATATGAAGCCTGCACCTGTAGGCTCTCGGGGGAGAGGAACGCCTGCTTATCCTGAAAGTGGATTTGGAAGCAGAAGCTATGATGCTTTTGGAGGACCATCAACAGGCAGAGGCCGAGGCCGAGGAGTAAGTACAGAATCTTTTCAGATTCTTTTCACTAGTCACTCTTTTAAACCCTTTCAAGACCACAGCTTTAAAACTAATACACTGTTCATCACAGTGTACTTCTGATCAAGCAAACTGTCGTGGTTGATCAGCCTGGTAATCCCTTTGAAGTTGATTTATGAAGAAGTACGGAGACCCTCTGTTTTGGAAGTAAAGAGCAATATAAGCTAAGGTTTTGTTAAATCTCTCCTTTTGTTTGAAAGGTGAAGATAAAAGTACTAGGTTTGGTCTAAAAGGGGTTAAAAGGAGTTGCCTTTTTCCTTGTAAACACTAGCATATTTGCTGGTGGGAAAGTTCTTGGATAATTATAAAAGGTTAACTTGAACCTTTTTGAAGTTTTGAGTAGGTTAAAGGTGCAATGTATATGTAAAAATAAAAGGTTAGGCTGTGTATGCCATAAAACAGTTTTTTTTCTTCTTCGTATGGGCAGGTGAAATTTTAGCTAATTCTTCATTAAACACATGCTTGACCAAACAGGAGGTCTCATTTTTAACTTAGTTCTTACTCTAACTTGTATCTGGGGAAAGGGGCGGAAATGTCAAAGGTAGGTGGCAAGCAGTTATAGTGGTTTTTCTTAAATTTAAAGTATTGTTTGAAAGGATGTCATCAACTTGAAATCTAGTAATCTTAAATGGAATTAAAATGAGTTTCAGATACTACATCTACTTATCCCACTACCTCTGCCAGTTTTGTTTTACTTACACATTTCCCATGTTGCTATGTACAAGAGCCAGGCAAATAGGATATAGTGAAACTGACTGCACAAAGTAGAAAAGCTGAAAGATTGGAGAAACATGCTCTACATTTTTCAGTTTGTTTAATCTGAGATATTATAACAGGGAAAAATATCCAGACAGAATTGATATTTAAGTTGATGGTGTCTCTTTAACTTAATTTTATAATTCCATCTTTGATTTTTTTTCCATGCAAATAGTTCACCTACTGAACATTTTTTGCCTAGACCTTAGAGATAACTTACTATCTTATACAATTTGTAAACATACCATGTTTCTTTATGAAGCAGTTTTGTTATAGTAAACTATATAGCTTGTTTGTAGCTTAAAATGTAGATGAGAATAATTTGTATTGGGTCTTCTAAATGCCTCTGTGTTTTGTTTTTTTGTTAAAAAGGTTTACTTATCCAATATTCTTAAGTAATATAGCTGCCATAATCAATTTAGCCCAGAAAACCTACAGATAGCTGCTAGCTAACGTCCAGCTTAGTAATTGAAAGAGATTCTAATTTTTATATTCCTCTGTTTGTCAAACTGAAAGTGGTGGGGTTTTAAATTCAGATGCCCTCCTTTTAGAACTGTTTCAGACCTAAAAGTTCTGTCTAAAAATATAGTATAGTACTTTTATCTAAACTTTTTTTCTTAAAAATTAATGTTATCAGTTTTACCCTTCATAAAGGAATTCTTTGAGGACAATATAAAACAACTTACCATATTTAAAATGCATTGCACCTTTAATAGATGATGGAAATATTTGCTTGTAAAAATGTGAATCACCTGGAAAGACTGTTTATTCAAGTGTGTACTTCACATCAAATTTAAATACATGCAGTATAAACACACGTGCTAGATACCTTTGTAGTAGTACCTTGATAATTAAATAGATACATTGGAATTACTTGAGAAATTGTGCATGGACTTCTATTTTTTTTAAAACTGTAAATATATCTATTTTAAATATGTACTATATTCCAGCCATGTGTGTTTAAAATGTGTTCACCGTTTATGAATATATATTTTTTCATATAGTACGTTACACTAAATGATTCTGAGGTACTCTTAATTTGAGTAATAAAACATTAGTTTTGTTTTCGTGACAGTATAGGTATTTCTGCTTATCTGATTCATCCATCCAGTCATGTGGGCTTTCCTGTCTACCCTCTGTTAATCAAGTAAATGAGCCAATAGGAGATCAGTTTTGTGCTGTTACGCCTTGGTTCCTCCTCTTCAGATTACTGCATTGCAGGGCCGCCCTGGGGGAGGTACACAAGTGGGGCAATTTGCCCCGGGCCCCACAGGGGCCTCCACGAGACTATAGTATTCTATAGTATTGCAACTTTTTTTTATGGAAGGGGCCCCTGAAATTGCTTTGCCCCAGGCCCCCTGAATCTTCTGGGCGGCCCTGCTCCATTGCCTCTGAAGAGTTGACTGTCACAGATACAAGTCTCCAGACTTCTGCACCATTATACAGTCTCTTTCAGAGACAAGACAGAAAGGAATTAGAGGACTTGTCATCTAGCTCAATTTCTTGTCCCTGTTGCTGACCTGTTCAATTCCTTTTTGCATGGATGTTTTTGCCTCCAAAAGCAATTTTGTAAAGAAGTCCTAAATTCACTGGGTTCACTGTCTTAAATCCTCCTGACAGGGTAAAATTACTAGAGTATGTTGGATGTTCTCCAGTAGTCAGTGGTCCACTGCGGACAACTTCTGTGCTTTTAGGTTGCCATCAAAATAGAAAAATCTTGATGGTCATCTCTATTTCCTTGTCCCAAATCCACAAAGAAAACATCTTTTCTGGCTGTCAGCTGAGTTCTAAAGAACTTGGATGGCTTTCTCGCCAGAAAAGAGAACAGACGTATCAACTAGAGACTCTAAAGAGAAGGAGCTGAGGTGTACTGAGCTATGAATTCTGATAGGCATACTCCTAGCCTGGACTAATGGTTCTGAATAAGCAGAAACCCAGTTCATAGGTGCACATTTAATCTATTAGTGAAGTATCAACAAAGTCATTAAGCACCCAATTTTGATGTGTTTTAATTTAGCAGTGTTTTGTTCCAGAGAACAGATTTTTATCTGCTTAAATGTATTTATAAATATTTACATGTAGCAATTGTGTTGTTTCTGTTGATTTCATATACTAATACTTTTTCTTGATTTCACAAATTTCCAGCATATGGGAGACTTTGGAGGGATGCATAGACCTGGAATTGTTGTTGACTATCATAACAAACCCAGTTCTGCAGCAGTTGCTGCAAGAGGAATAAAGAGAAAAATTATACAACAGCCATATAACAAACCTGGTGGGACATTTATCAAGAAACCCAAACTGACAAAACCTATTATGATGAACCAGAATAAACTACCTAGTAAGTAATTAAATGAAAAATCATACGACTAGCATTGTTTAATTTCCTCTTTTTAGACACAGGCATTTGTAATGTTTTGCAATTCTTCAGCACTGAAGTTCTCTAGTAGGGCTTGGTGTTGGCACAAGTCAAAACTTTATTAACTAGGGGCTTGAAAAACTATAGATCAGCTTGCCATCTTGGTGTGTAGATATTATGGTCATGGGCATGTTAGAAATACATATAGGTAGAAGGTAAATCCATTCAGTTGTATCTTTTTTTTTCTCCAACAAATTGTTTATTTAAATAAACTTTCTCGTTCTTTTGTTGTGAAGATAGCTTATCAAATGAGAGTAAGTGTCGTGTTGGTGTGTTAAATAAGTATTGCAGAAGACTGTCTCTAAGCAAACAGTGTCACAGCAAATTTGTTATTAAATAATCCCCCTTCATTATTTAAAGTAATTTCAGATCTTGGGATCACGTAAATGCAAATATTAAACCTGGGAGTCTGACATTCATAGGGTTTCCATCCATCCGTATTTCCCCTGACATGTCCAGCTTTTGTGTCTCTAAATAGCCGTCCGGGAGGAATTGGTAACAAGGTTAAAATGTCCGGGGTTTTTTTCTCCCTCGCCTCCCTCCCTCCCTTCCATGCAGAGTGCGGCTGCTGATTGGGCGGCTGGGCCGATTGAGCCGCTCCCATTGGCCTCCAGCAGCCAGAGCCCTCCCCTGCCCCCCCCCCCCCCCCCCCCCGCCCCCCCCCCCCCCCCCCCCCCGCGGGGTCCCCCCTCCCTGCCTGCCTCTCCCTTGCCTGGTTGTGCTGCCAGAGCCAGCATCAACTGCTGTCTGCTGCCCCCGGGTCCTAGCGTCCCCCATCCACTAATGGGAAGACAGGCTGCCCTTACCCTGCCCTTCCACCCTAGCCCTGAGCCTCTCCAACGCCCCAAACCCCTCAGCCCCAGCCCTCATCCCCCCTCACCCTAATCCTCTTCCCCAGCCCTGAGCCTCCTCCTGCATCATGAACCGCTCATCCCCAGCCCCAGCCAGAGCCCTCATCCCCCCACACCCTAATCCTCTGCTCCATCCCTGAGTCCCCTCCTGCATCATGAACCCCTCATCCTCAGACCCACAGCCCTCACCCCTGCATCCCCTCCTATCCCCAAACTCCCTCCCAAACCCCCTTCCCCCTTCCCACACACCTCCTCCTGTCCTCAAACTCCCTCCCAAAGCCTGCACCCCCTCCCTTTGCACTGCCTCCCACCCCCAAACTCCATCCCAGAGCCTGCACCCCTCACCCCCTCCTGCCCCAGCCCAGAGCCTGCACCCAGCACCCAAACTCTATCCCAGAACCTGTACCCTGCACGCCTCCTGCACCCTAATCCCCAGCCCAGGACCTGCACCCCAGACCTCCTCCCCCCACCCAACCCCCCTCCCAGAGCCTTAGGCAGGTGGGGGGGGCGGTTCTGGGCACTACCAAAATTTCTACAACCCTGCCACCCATGCGAGTGGATAAGGGTCGGGGCAGTCAGGGGACAGGTAGGGTACTAGGGGGGCAGTTAGGGTGGGGGGTTCTCAGCAGGGGGCAGTCAGGGGACAAGAAGCAGGAGGGGTTGAGGTTCTGAGGGGGGCAATCAGGGGGTGGGAAGTGGGAGGGAGTGGATGGGGGCGGGGCTAGGGCGGGGCTCCCCCCCGTGTCCTCTTTTTTGATTGTGGAAATATGGTAACCCTAGACATTCAGCTTGAACTTGGGCATTCTTTTTAAGTATTGAACCTTACTTTGGGTTTCTTTTCCGTGCCTGGCTCTGATGCTGTAAGAATGGGATTGTGCATACCTTTATCCTTGTTATTTTAAAACATATTCCCAGTATACCAATCATCTATGGAAAAACTGCAGTGTGATGCATCAGTGCCTGCTCAGGATGCTATGAGTTCAGTAAAGATGCATGATAAATGCTTGCTATTCCATAGTATTTTGTATTGTAGCTGTTGAGACTTGCCAAGTCTTAAAAAGTGCATTGTTGTATAAACCAGAGGAATGGAAACTTGACTCCAGTTATGAATTTTTCTACTGTGTTTTAGTTCTTGTCAGTTGCCATAACTAGTAGAGGGTGCTGTAAGCAGGAATTGTGAAGTTTTGAAATTAAAAGGTGTGTAACAACATAAATTACACAGTATGGAGGTTTACTTCAAAATGGTAATTTGCAATTTTCATGACTTTCTTTCCAGTATTGTGGAATCTGTCTGTTTGGGGTAAAGATAGAAAAATATTGATGCCTATAAAATGCTGCTTAAATTCAGGGAAATGAATTTTATGTAATACTTTTATATCTACATTATAGAGTCTAAGTTGGATGTTAATCTTTGCTTTTTTCTGATCACACTTCCTACTTCTCTAATGTTCAAGGCTTTAGACAAAACACTAATAAATGACAGAGTAGTTTTAGTCAGTGGTTTCATTTTCTTTAAATTTCTTCCTAATTTCATGCTTATAGAGCTGAAGACACTTATCAAGGATTCTGCTGCCAAGGTAAATATCCTTAGAATTGGAAAATACAGTTTTGGGACACTCTGGGATGGAGTTTATGAAGTGCACCTTTTAAGAAGAAGAATTTCTTAAATGCTTTTGACCGAAAGACTTTTAGGCAGTTAAACTGGCTTTATAAAATATTTAAAGTAAAAAAAAATGTATCTGTTTTATGTAAAAATTAAAGCTTACATTTTAGCATATTGAAAACTTGTGATTTTGGGCAGTTTGTCTATTCCATTCCAGTTGTAGTGCATAGTGTCTGCATATATCCTGTTAAAAAACGAGTGTTAATACTAGCTGGCAACTGTACATCTAGTTGGATAGGCACAGGCATGCATTTTAAAATTTTTAACAGGTGGCACTTCACAGCAAAAATGAGTATACAGTTAAATGAGAACACAGTCTGGGTGACCTTGAGGACGTGGAATTGTTTGTGCAACATAACTAGCTGTTTAACTGAACCTCCAATGTGAGGATGAAAGTCTGAAGAATTTACTTGGCTTACTGCCTTGAGTAGTCTAATTGAAAAACCAAGTCTGCTGACCCTCAGTCTTGTGACCAGAACATGTTCACTGGAACATGCTAGCTATTTAGTAAGCACTAAGTTCTCTGTATGTTGGCAGGTTGAAAAGGTTCCCCTTTGAAACGTGAGCACCGCTGATGTGGAAGCCAGCGACTAAAACTTAGAACAACAAAACACAAAACGTGGGGTGTTTGTATGAACACCCCACGTTGTTTTGTCCCAAGTTTCAGTCACTGGCTTCCATATCAGATGTGCTCAGTTTACAGGAAGCTTGTTCTGCCTACCAGGCCTTTAAATGGATCTGAGGCCTGTTCTGCACTAGAAATCTCCTTTTCTGATATGCCTTGCTATTGTATATATGGTTTGTCTGATAACAAGGAATGCTTTAAAATTGCTGCAAATTGTACAAAGTTTGTTTTCTTGGAATGCTCTGGGCATACTTTTCATACTGTGTAATGGACTTTCCATTAAACTATAATACACCTTTTTGTTTGTGTGGTTACTCTGCTTACAAGACCAACTGAAATCTGCAGAACAGTTTCTGAGACTTTCACTCAATAAATGCATAATACTGCAAATCATTAACTTTAAATAGTAAATTGTAAAGAATGGACTGCTAGTTAACCTATTTTGCAGGTGTGCTTTTCCAATGAGGTCCTGTATGAAACATTGCAAATCTCTGGATCCATCAATAATGCCACTTTAGTAAATGCATGTGAAAATTTATGCAGCTTTTTAAATGGATGCAATGTCATGCAGGAAAGTGGGAGACTCAAGTTCATATCTGGACTAAGGCTTCCATTCCCTGGCCTGGAGAGGCTGGGCATTTTAAAGGTATCTGCTGATCTTGAGGGTAAGATGCTCAGGCCATTTCACTCCACAAAACTCCATACCAGATGATTTATGCAGCAGTTAAACAAGGAATCCTTTGCCCATCTTCTGGGTTGAAGGTAAGGTGCCACATTGAAAATTTTAACCCTGGAGCGCTTTATTGGGAAATGTAAAAAGAATGATACGGGTGGGGGATATTCTCTTTTCTGCTGGAGCAGAGTAGTGTTGAGTTCCTACATGGAGGGTGAAGAGCCTATTCCACAAAATAAAATACAAAATGTCTTTGGAGGCCAATAGGGAAGCACAGCTCTTCTAAAGTAATTATGAATGTTTTGAACACTTAATACTACTTCTGGTTCCAGCTAGCTTTTTGAAATTCTCTTCACTGAGATGAGTTTGTCATGGGGGTGTGTACACATTTTCTGTTATTGTTTGGCTGGACACACGTTTCAGGGGAAATGACCTTTCTTTAAAGTTGACTTGCAAAAAGAAAAACAAATTATACCTTCTTACTTCTTGTGAACGGTGGCCTGAATGTTTTTTTA
Source organism: Terrapene triunguis (assembly GCF_002925995.2). NCBI lineage: Eukaryota > Metazoa > Chordata > Testudines > Emydidae > Terrapene > Terrapene triunguis. Next base: position 24,571,146 of record NW_020664562.1, on the reverse strand, counting down.
ACACATGTTGTTCATTAGAATCCTAGAGCAGAAATACAGAACTATTGTGATTGGTAAAAGATTGAAAACTGAGCAGTTAAGAAAGGAAGGGATTTTTAGTCAGACATTTTAAAACTTAGTTTCTTGGCAACATATTCTTACTCAAATGCCTGAGAAACACTTGACAGAATTTCTTTGCTTAAGATTCTACTATCCCTGCTAAGAAAATTCATCCTCCACTACTCTAGTCCTCTAGCAAAAACCAGGAAGATTTATTATTTATCTTTAAGCTATAAGCCAAAAGTGTGTGTGGGAGGATTTAAAAATTGATATTCAGTGCCTATACATCATAAATAATCAAAAAGAAACATTAACAATTGTGTTTTTTCCTTGTAGATCATCTTTGTATTTATTTTCATTGTATAAGCTATCTTCACAACAAAAAGGGTGGCTAGAGACTGATTTCTTTTTAATGATAAATTATGTTTTATGCAACAGCAAATATTGCAATGAAACACTAAAATTGTGGGGTGTTTGAATAATTGCGATTTTCCAGTGTCCCTCCTGGTCACTTACTTGGAAATGCCTTTAGTATCTAGGCAAAATGGGGTTGGGTTGGCTTTAACTCTGAATTTCCTCACTTTGTGAGTTTAATTCAGGCCCTTAACCTCTAAACTTGCATTGAAATATTAATGTTTACTGATTTTTTTTCTTTTTTTTTTTTTTAATTAAAAATACCCAAAACTTATGCCATTGAGTCACTATGACTTGAATTTATTTCACATTTTGGGACTAGAAAAGATGGTTGTTAAAGAGGTAGGGGAAGTCAAGCATTACACTTTCTACTCTCTGGATTTTGGAGATATAAAGTGTTTAACCCAAATCACTATGTGTTAAGGTACCAAACCAGAGGTCAAAAGTGAAGAGGAGGAAAAACGCCGAATTGAGGCAAGAAGAGAGAAACAGAGGCGTAGAAGGGAGAAAAACAGTGAAAAATATGGTGATGGATACAGGTTTGTGCTGTTGGTGTTGTTTTCTATTTAATATCATTATTCCCAGTACAGGGATCGGCAGCCTTTGGCACGCGGTCGGGATGGTTTGCTTACCTTCAGCATCTGCTGGTTCGGCCGATTGCGGCTCCCACTGGCCGCGGTTCGCCGTCCCAGGCCAATGGGGGCTGCAGAAAGCGGCGCGGGCTAAGGGATGTGCTGGCCGCTGCTTCCTGCAGCCCCCATTGGCCTGGAGCGGGAGCTGCGATTGGCCGAACCTGTTGATGCTGCAGGTAAACCGTCCCGGCCTGCCAGGAGTTTACCCTGATGGGCCATGTGCCAAAGGTTACCCATTCCTGCCCTTGTAGCACCTTTTGCTGGGTGCTCTCTATAGAGGAATACATCAAAGGGTGCTAAGTATACAACAGTGTTTTTAAAAAAACCATTTGTCTTGGAGGAGAGGAGATTGCTCAACTAGAGTACTTGAAACATTTTGAGATATAGTAGCATTAATATTTCTGAAAGTATATTAGTGCACACCACTATGCTTATGAGATGTTAAAATAATCATCTTTTACAGTGGTACCATCTTTCAGTACTACGCCATATGTTTCTAGTACAATTAGATGAATCTACATGCTGAAAGGGTATTTCTGCTATCCTCTTAAGCTCCTCAGGATAGGAATTGATCTTATTCTGTGTTTCATTTGTCTCCATTTTAAGCATTACAAAAGTGCCAAATTATCTGGGAGGCCTGGTTTTCACACAAAAATGGAATACTTTAGTAAATAAGAGGAGTATTCAGTTTCAAGTATATTCCACTAAACTGTGCCCCAGGTAAATGGATTCATTAAGATTATACCGGGATCTCAAACTCTCCAGAGTGCAAGGGGAATTTTGATGTAAGATTTCAGCTTTGTAGTAAAAATAAATTGAGATCTCCCTGATGTGATCTTATTCTGACTGAAGTGGGGTTTTTTTTTTTGGTAGTCTTGTGATTATATAGGATTACGTATTATATGGGTGGAGGGAAAGAAAAGCTCTCTGACTACATCTGTTCCTCAAACTGTCTCCATTTTTTTTGGTCCTCTTTCCTGTCCCTGCAGTTTGTACCTTTCCCCACCAATATGAGATTGACACACCTGATAGTTTCGCTATTGCTAAACACTGACAGAGTTTTTGAATATCAGCAATAAAATTAACCAACCTATTTCATTCTACAGTTAACAAAAGGTTGAGTAACAGTTCAGTACATACCTATTTAAAAATTCAAATAGACATCACTGGTTGGGTTCGCATTCAGCTCACTTTTGGCCCTTACCTTCAGAACCATAGCACTGCAAATTTAGCTTTCTCTTATGTAAATGTCATTAATAAAAATTATAGAAAAAGTTGGCTTAATTTTCTACACTTACTAGGGAAAACTTTCCTACTTGTCATGTGACTGGATTGAACATGTCCCCACATAAGCCACCTAGGTAATTCTTGAAAAACACTGACTTAGAAAAACAAACAAAAACTTATTGAACAGTAACACCTTTAACATACATGTTTCTCCTGCTAGAATGGCATTCACTTGCTCATTTTGTAAATTTCGAACCTTTGAAGAGAAAGACATTGAAGCTCATTTGGAAAGTGCTGCTCACCAGGAAACATTGGATCATATTCAGAAGCAAACCAAATTTGACAAAGTAGTGATGGAGTTTCTGCACGTAAGTCATTATGTTCATAGCATCATAGAAATGTAGGGCTGGAAGGGACCCCAAGAGATCATCTAGTACAGCCTCCTGTGCTGAGGCATGACCAAGTAAACCCAGTCCAACCTGTTCTTGAAAGCCTCCAGTGAGTCTTCTACAACCTAAGGCTATTCCAGAATTTAACTACCCTTACAGTTAGAACATTTTTCCTAACATCTAACCTAAACCTCTCTGCTTGTTCTAGAGTAAGCCCATTACTTCTTGTCCTACCTTCAGTGGACATGGAGAACAATTAATTATGTTCGCATCCGAAGAAGTGGGTATTCACCCACGAAAGCTCATGCTCCTATACGTTTGTTAGTCTATAAGGTGCCACAGGACTCTTCGCTGCTTTTACAGATCCAAACTAACACGGCTACCCCTTTGATAATTAATTATGGTCCTCTTTATATGTGCACTGACAGTGGCGTGTAGAGTTCAGTCACGGCATGCAAAGCTAGCACCAGTAAAAATACAGTGTATACAGTGAGGCCTGGCTTACGTAGAATAGAGTAAGTGCCCTGATTCCCTAGGGTATATACCCTACATGGCTCTCTACATGCCCATGCCGTGCCTCCCATGTCTACACTTCAAGTTTTAGTAGTGTAGTGTCCAGCTGCCTCCCCACTGCCAAAGCCTTTTCCCATGGTGGAAGAGAGGAGGCAGTGGGGAAAGGCTCTGGCTGGGGGTGGGGGGAGGAGGGGGGGAAGGAAAGGTTCTGATGGTGGGGGGGAAGGGAGCAGGGGAAGCAGTGGTGGTGGGATGGGGAGGGAGCAGGGGAGATAGTGGGGAAGGGCTCTGTCCGCTGTGATTTCTTGAAGATAATTGTTAATGGTTCTGAGATTGCTTCAGCTAGTTCCTTAAATACCCTTGGATGAATTTTGTCAGACCTTGCCAACTTGAATACATCTAAATTATCTTGATTTGTAGGTCACTTGCATATTGGAGTTTAAATTAAATTGTACCATTTATCATCTTCAAAACAAGTACTTAATTTTTCATTAGATCATTTCACTTAGGAAAAGGGTTGTCCACAGTAAACACTACTGAACAGAAAGGCAAGTTCAGAATTTTTGAAAAGTAGCATTGCTTCACAGCTAGTTAACAAAATAAGCCATTATTGAAGTTAATAGTTTTGAATGTCTTTGTTAGCCACTATGCCAGAACATTCCCTTGGAACTAATAATAGTTGAGATGTACACATCTAATAATCAAGAGTAGAAACAGCTGGGTAACTTTCAAAATTTAGTATGTTTCTGATTTGGGGTGTTGTGTAGGTGGAGAAATACGTCAGTCATTTAAAATTGATGTTCTATTTCCTGCATTCTAGGAGTGTATGGTGAATAAATTCAAGAAGACAGCTATGCGCAAACAGCAGACCAACAACCAAACTGAAAATGTCCAAGTTGTTGAAAAAGATGTAATGGAAGGCAAGTAACAGACTCCATATGAAAGTGCATGTTTTGGGAATACCCAGGTCTTTTTTCTTTTCTTTTAATTTAATTTTATTCTCATTTGAACATGCTGATCTGATGTTTGGATTAAAATCTGCTGGACTCTTTAGACTCTCTTTAAAAGCTGTTTACTCCAAAGGCAAGTCTCCTCATTTTAGTTCTAGAATTCTGGTCACCAGTGCATCTGTAGTGTTAAAGGTCTCAAAACCTTCCGAAACTAGGTACTATTACTAAGACTTTGAGTCAGATTATATGTCACTTATTCCACACCCTTCCTCTTTTGGGGTGAGATTCTGTTCTGGGCCTTTAAGAAGTGCAGCACTAAACTCGCAACTCGGGGAGGTGGTGGGGCTAAAATGAGTTTTAAGCCACTGTTGTAGCCATTCTGGGGCTGTCCTAGGGGCTAGAGAAGCCCTTGGTGTAACTTAGCCCTATAGACTTTTCTGAATTACAGTGACCTCCCTGCCTTATGAGCTGCGGTACTGTGTAAGCAGCCCTGCCCCAACACCCCTCTCTGTCCAGGTGCAGTTTCTATGCTGGGTCTTCAGGAGGCAGCATTGTGGCTGTTTTCCGGAGTGTGTGCACTAAGAAGAATCCTCCCTCATGCTACTGTGGCCCTTTTGTAGAGCATATAGTGGCCAGGATCTTACCCTTGATCTTTGTCTTGTCTTAATTAGCACAGAACTTATCAGATAAGATATCCACTGGATCAAAGATCCACACGCTTCATGTGTAGGCAAGCCCCTTAGACCTTTGGTCCAGTGGATGTCATATCTGCTAAATGTGGTGTAAATTACAGTGTACTATAAAACATTTAAAATAGTTTAAAATAAACTATTTACAGCAGTTCTAAAAAGTCATCCCCTTTTTTTTCGGTGTATAGGAAAACCTCTTCATGTTAGCTTGTTAACAGAAAACTTTGAGTCTTGCAACTTTTCCTGTCTGGGGGGAAAAAAAAATTCATATATCCTTAAGTAGGGCAGAGTGGCAATTCATACAGCTACTACAATAGGATCAATCCTATAGAATTTTTTTTTTTTTTTTACTTTAAAAATATCTAAGTACCTTAAATAAAATTAGGTTCTTCTTTTGAGTGCTGGTCCCTATGTGTATTCCACACATGGGTACCTATGCATGCCGTGTACCCGAGTCCAGAAATTCTTAGTAAGCAGTGTCTGGTGCCCTTCACATGCACAGTTGCTATCCTCATGCTGCAGACCGAAAGCATAAGAGTCAGTGCAGGCTGACACCTCTTCTGTTCCATCTTACTGCTACGTGGCCTGACTCAGCCCTGGTCTACACTGAGGTCGACCTAAGATACACAATTTCAGCTACGCAAATAGCATAGCTGAAGTTGGCGTATCTTAGGTCGATCTACGTGGCTGTGAGGACGGCAGCGAGTTGACCGCTGCCGCTCCCCCGTCGACTCTGCTTCCATCTCTTGCGAGCTGGAGTTCCGAAGTCAATGGGGAATGCGTTTGGGGATCGATTTATCCACGTCTAGATGAGACGCGGATAGATCGATCCCTATCCGCCAATCCGACAGGTAGTGAAGACCTGCCCTCAGAATCCTCTGGGTCCACAGTTTTCCCCAGCTTGTTTCATAGCAGTCTGTAAATATATATTGTAAATAGTTTTAATATTTAGCATAGTTAAAGTTTTGCGATAATTTAGTTAGTTTGGCTTAGCTTTTCCCATTTTGGGGAGTCCCTCTCTGTGGACTGGGACTAGGCCTGGTGTCCCAGGGTTCAAGAATTGCATATCTTGCCCTCGCTCCTTCTCCATGAGCAGTTAGCACCAGTGCTGCCACTACTGTCTGGGTAAGATGCATATCTCAGCAAAGTGCAGTATTTGAAATTTGTTTCCCCTATGAAAATGTGAAGCTCATGATGTTCAGCTTGGGAAGCACCTTATGGAGAAGGCCATGAGATCTCACTTGGATTCAGGCAAGGGAGACTCCCCTGTACATTGATCTTAACTGATGAGCTGCAATCCTCTGAGGATGAGCTTGAGAGTGGAGCCTAGAACTGCTAAGCCCAAGGGCTTTGCACAAGAGGGGTACTCTCATAGATACAAGGACAGATCCCCATCCAGGTCTACTCCTAAAAGAAGAGACCCCTCCCTGACTCTGTGTAGGTCAGGTGAGCCTTCGTTCACAATTCTGAAGGGCTCAGGACCACTTAAGACCCCCGGGCGGGTGGTTAAAATGCATAAGAAAAAGGATCTGTCAGGACTGCCTTTGGTTCCGATTTCTAAACATAAAGACTGTCATCCACTAGCTCCATTTAAGAGTGCTAGACCTGAGTCTTTGGTGTTTTTGTTTTTTAAATAAATCAGATCTTTGAAATATTAAAGTGAGTTTGATTTATTTGCCCAGGAGCATCTGTATGACTTCTTTCAGTTAAGCAACTGTCTCTTACTTTGGCAAATTTAATTAGCATGAACTGAGCTTTGTAAATGTTTGCTTGTGTATGATTGATATAGACAGTAGAGCCTCATAATTGTAATGTCTTGTTTTCTTTGTTAGGCGTTACTGCTGATGACCACATGATGAAAGTTGAGACTGTTCACTGCAGTGCTTGCAGTGTGTATGTTCCTGCACTACACAGTTCTGTTCAACAGCACTTAAAATCTCCTGATCACACAAAGGGAAAACAAGTAAGATTTAGTATTTTATAAATGTGTAATGCTCAGTTCGTAATTACTTGTTCTGTGAACTGCTGAAGATACAGTCTAATCTGAAGAGAAAATAGAATGCAGGTTTCCTTTTTAACTTTAGAATCTTATGTTTTGATACTGGGCATCTAATGAGGAGCAATAACGTAAGCTGTTTGACAAGAGGGCTGAGTTTGTGATCTGTAGCTACGGGGTTTTTTAGTTTTCTTGTGATTCAGTGTAAGCTTTAGATTTATATTCTGACTAATAAGTATACACTCTGATATGCTAGTTTTCTAGTGAAAGTAATGGTTTACGAAGGTTCAACTTTCCAGTAACAGTGTATACATTAATAATAAGGTGCTTTATGGCTGCCAATAGGGATCAAAAGAAAATCAGTGGTGACATACTTCTCTAGTAAATTCCTCGATCTATTAGAAATTAAAACTAATAAGAAAACTTACTGCACTAAATATTCAGGAGTACTAAATACTGTTCTTGGTTGAATGCATGAGATAACTGAAAGGAATTGTTGGAACAATAGTTATTTAAATTTATAAATAGGAGTTTAGAGCATTGATTTAGGTAATTATTTATAGTGATATTGCACTAGTATTTCATTGTCCTTTCCCGTCTATAGCAGACTTTAATGTATACCTAGTGCAAGGACTACATTCATGTATTTTGAGTGGTGTTGCTGCCATCATTTCCTCTGCAGGTTTCATATAGGCATATGCATGCCACCTCACTGTTGTTTAAAGCCAAGGTGTTTCTTCTGATTAAGCACTTTTTTAATCAGAAGGAAAAGTCTTATATAGAAAGAATTAGAACAGTTGAGAAGTAGTAGTGCTACACAGAAACAAAATTTCCATTGCAACTTAAAATGCTTCATTTTTAATTTAACTAATCTCGTAAGGTGAATGGTTGAAAGAGGAACATGACTGGAAAAATGGTGGTAGCTGGTGAGTGGGGCTTGGAGAATATAAATCTGCAGTAGTTTGGACATTCCTTGTCCATTATACAGTTACTGAGATTTTGTGTATTTTTAATAATTATTATAATAAATTATAGAAAATGATATGCAAGGCAATCTGCTCTGATACGTTGGAGAACTTTTTTGCATTAGCGGCCAATGTAAGTTTAAATGTGCATTAAATACAATCAGAGAAACCAGTTACATGGTTGCAGTTTGTAATGTAGATGAGGGCTTAACTGTCCCTAGACAAGGCTAAAGCCATGGGCCAGTCCACTCACCCACATACAAATACAGCTATGTTGTACCCAGTTCCTCTGATTTCATTTATTGTGTAGGTTGGACTGTTGATGCCAAGAGTTAGTGTTTCCTGCTTTGACAAGAAATGTGTAAAAGCTCTAAAGCAGCCCCTAACCAATATAGCATGAATTAAATTTGTATCACATGACTATTTAAATAGATCAGGTTTGTAATAGTTACAATTAAATCCATTTCATAGGCCTACAGAGAACAAATAAAAAGGGAGAGTGTACTGACTGCTACCAGCATCTTGAATAACCCAATAGTGAAGGCACGATATGAGCTGTATGTCAAGGTAAGATATGAATGGAAAAAATGATACTGTCATCTCTGATCTTGTTTATGGTGTCACCCTGTTCTCTCTACATCCCCCATTGATGCTAATTGATTTTTTCCCATCACCCTATGTTACGTAGGTTTTTAAAAGGCCTAATACATATATTTCCACCAATATTAAGGAACCATTTGCTACCTGGGACTTGAGCATGATTCTTATGTCTGATGGACCCTCTATTTGAACTTGTGTCATCTTCTTTGTATCACCTCTCTGTTTAAAGTGATGTTTTTGGTAGCCATCACCTCAGCACACAAGGTGAGCGAAATTCAAGTTTTGATGGCTGGCCCTCCATATGCTGTTTCATAAGGACAGAGTTACACTCAGGCTACATCCAAGATTTTTACCAAAAATAGTTTTGGACTTTCATATAAATCAGTTTCTTCCCTTACTGATATTTTTTCTTAAGCCTCTTGACTCTCTTCTGTGGAGATTAAACTCCACATATTTAGACATTCTTAGGGATATGCCCTTTTATCTTTTCACAACGAAGTCTTTTTGTAAATCATCTAGACTTTTTTTTGTAGCTTTTGGTAATAAGTCTGAGGGGCAGGCTGTATCCTCTCAGACTCTGTAAATAGGTTAGACTGCATTAAAATTTCCTATTCTTTTGAATAATCTACCTGTTCCCCCTCAAGTTAGGATACGCTCTTCTAGGATCCAGTTGATATCTGTGGCTTCTTTCAGAGGGGTTCCTATTTCTGAAATCTGTAGAACAGCTACTTGGAATTCTGTTCAGACATTTACCAATCACTGCTTCATTGTTACAGTTTCTAGATCAGATGCCAAGTTAGGTAGGGCTGTTCTACAGTCGTCATTTAGATAGGACTTTATCACCTATCTCCTTGAAGGATAACTGCTAGTTCTACAGTCAGATCCATGTGGATAAATGCCTGAAGAAGAGAGGTTACTTATGTTACAGTAACCAGAGTTCTTCAAGATGTTTTTGTCCACATGGATCCCAGGACCCACCCTCCTTCCCCACTGAAACAGGGTTCTTACCTGGATTTATGTATTAGTGAAAAAACTGGAAGTTTGGGCTGCTTTATACCTTTCCTGTAAGAACCATCCATGAAGGTACACAGGGTGCGTTCACAACCCTAGTGGACACTTGCATGTCTTAGGTGCACTTGTCTGCATTGGGATCCATGTGGACAAAAGCATCTTGAACTCCAGTTACTGTAAGGTAAGTAACCTCTGTTTTCAGGCTCTGTGTGTGTGTGTGTGTATCTCAAAAGAGGGCATAAATCCAGATTCAAGTGTTGCTTTTTTAACCCTAGAAATATTGATGTTATCAAGTTCCAGTCATGTCTGGTGTTGTAGTCCTCCTAAGTAGACCTTGAATAACACTGTTGTGCTTGAAAAACATATTAAAAAATAAATAAACTCCAGACTTACATGGCTTTCTTAACACATCATAAGTAAAACACGCAGAAGCCCAATATTTTTTTCCTTTTCAGATCACCTTTACGTAATACTCTTGGAAAACTAGTTGTGCTTTTATTAGTAGCTTGTGCAAAACAGCTGTCTACATTTCATGTAATTCCATTGTTTTTATTGCTTACTGTTAATACATAGTTCTTAAAGGTGTACAGCAAAACAAAAATGTTCTGTATTGAATGTCACTACTAAACAGGGAGAGCATTCAGGAGAAAATTAAGTTTTGACTAATCTATTTAAAATACACTTCTGTCTTTGAAATCTGCTTGCTACTTCCTGGTTCGCTAAGGTTAACCAAGAATATGAATTTCAGATCAGACAATTTCAGTGACCATTAAAAGGTTCATAATTCTGGGTTTAACTTGGTTATAATTTTACCTTACAGTTCACCTTTTTGACATAGAATTGTCTTCTTGAGAATGAATAGGCTGACTTAGTGTGAATAAGAGAAGGTAGAAGGAAACCAGTTTTTTCAAATTCACCCTTCAATCCAGGAAGCAAAGCTGCTGGAGCTATATGAAGAATTGCTTCTTTGTGAAGTTTAAGCATGCTGTTTTATCTATTGAGTTGTTAATGCTGAGGTGATACTGAGGTTTTAGCTGCATATCTAACACTTGGGTGCTTTCAGTCTGCAGCAGCTCAAACTGTTAAGTGCCAGTTCTGATTTCATTAGAGCCAAATATTGAGATCATGATTTCTAACATCTAGAGATTTGTACTTCTGTTTCTCACTTTATACTCATGTGGTGTCTGTTTTAAATATAAAAATTAGATGTAGCCCATCATGAACCTCGAAAATCCATTTTTTGATCTCCATGTGTTGCCCCAGAAATAGTGTAACAAATTTGGGCATTATTTCAACAGTTTTTTCTCTTACATGACTTGACAGTGCATGTTTCTGCTAAATAAAATTAAGATTTCATTTTTAATGTCTTAGATTTCAAAATATTTGAACAGTTTAATTTCTCTATTTTAGGGTGAAAATCCTTTTGAAATTACTGATCAATCTCAGGATCAGCAGGCGGGGGAAGAAGAAGAAGAAGAAGACAAGGCTGATGAGCCTGCTGAAGAGGAAGAGGAAGAGGAGGAGGAGGAGGAAGAAACAGAAGAACAAACTGACTTCACCCTTGACCAAACTGAAGATAACTAAATGCATGAAAATGAAAAAATTCAAATTGAAAAACAGCTTTTTATTTCTATTGTAAAGTGGCTAAATGTAAGACCTTGTAATAGTTTCACGGATGTGACTTGTGTAACATCCCCACCCTATGCATGCATTCCATTATGCGGAGAACTTGTTTATATAATTTCTGTGTTTCCCATTTGTTTAAAATGACATTAAGATGATTTTAGTTGAGCTTTTATAGCAACCAAACTGTTAGAGCTGATTAAAACATTTTGTGTTGTATATTTTTTTAAGCTTTCGTTTTCTTTTTTTGGTGTTGAAAAATTGACTATATTATTAGTGTTTGTTCTAATCACTTGAGAAAGGTAGTTTGAGGGTAAATATTCCAAGTGCTGTGTGACACAATACATTATGCAGCTCATAATATTTACCCCTTAGGGCTACGATGCATAAACTTAAAAATTGTGCTGTGAGTGTGGCTATTTTTTGGACTGTATTGCACACTGTATAGTAGTGTATATGTTATAAACATGCCTTGTAGCTTTTTGTGATAAAATGTACCAGTTTGTAGCAATAAAATGTTTTAGAAACATGGGTGTTCTTCTTTTTTGTAGTTAAATTCTAGCAAAAATATTTTTTTTCTGTAGTTGTGGGGAAATGTCTGTAAGTAAAAATTCAAGTATAAATCCCACTAACCCAATTTGCAAACCTACTATTCCATTTGCGGTTCAATGATTGACATGGCATCCTTTATTTGATGCTTCACAGTTTCAGTCCCCACCTATCAATATGCATTCCATGCTTCCACCTGGTTTGTATGTATACATGGGGAGCGTGTGTGTGTTTGTGCACACTCTGCATACAGTTCTATCCAGTTGGGGTGAAAGCCCCGTGCTAGCCTGCTGTGGAATATCTGTCCTTGTGGACCCTTGACACATGCATTAACATTTAATGTGCTTTGATCTAGTCCTCTTTTGAACTGGATTAATCAAAACACATTAACAAACTGTTAATTTGTAGCTATTTCACTGCCATTTTTATATTACAGACAGGGTTGAGAATAAAGGAGCTGGGGGAGGAGGGGGAAAACTAGTGGTGGTGGAAACTAAGAGATAATTTATGTGATATAGACCAGGTTGGAGTTTCTAGACCACTGATATAATCTGGAGTGAAAAGGTGAGCAGGGGTTGGCTGAAAGAGAATGTTACTTTTTGCGAAATATAAGGTAGGTAGTCTGTGAGACTAAAACATATTCAAGACGTGATCTACACTGTTTTGCTGTGCTCTATATTCTTTGAAAATATGCTTATATAGATATGACGTAGCAGATATACTTTACAAGACCCATCTTGCATAAGGTATCACTGGAAAGGTTATGATTTACTGAATGTGATTATCCAGTTTGTATGCATGTACCATTTCTGTATCTAAAGTTAGGAATATGGACTGTAACAATTACAACTGGGTGTGTATTGGGAAGACACCAGGAGACGACAGGCCATTAGATTTGATGGGCCATCAGGAAGGAACAACAAAACCATGAAGAAGGGAGGGGTCCGGGGATGTAACTGTGACACTATTAGGTCAGGTGGTCTTGTCACCTGGTACTAAACATTATCTGGGACTTCTTGTAACTTTCCACTGAAAGGGAAGGGGAGTCAAGTTTGGGGAAACAAAGGATTCCCGCCTTATGTAAATCTTATTTAAGGGTGGGGAGGAAGGCAAACGGACTCCTCCTCTCCATGGCCTGTCCGCCCAAGAAGAAAGACTGCTAAAGACACCTGAAGGGAAGGCAAGAGGGAAGTCCAGACTGAGACGGGTCCAGTCTGAAAAGAAATAACGAACTCTAAACCACAGAAACTTTGCAACCGGCCTAAGAACATTTAGGGCAAGAAATTATATTTTGTAACCTGCTTCTTAAGTATATTGAGTTTAGCTTGCATATTTGGTTTTATTTGCTCAGTAATCTATTTTGTCTGTTATCTCATATTCACTTAAAATTCACTCTTTGTAGTTAATAAACTTATTTCTTGTTTATAATATAACCCTGTTAATACAATTCACACGGGGGGGGGGGGGGAAGAGAGATGCTGTGAATACTTTCCTTCACATTGGGGGAGGAGGCAGATTTCATAAAATATCTTTGGGTCTGCACTCCAAGGGAGGTCGACACCTGAGTGCTGGGGCAAGTCCCTTAAGCTGAGCTTTCCCAGAACTGATCTCAGTGTCTGTTTCGTTCTGCAGTTGGGAGTGGCCCTGCCTGTGTGTGTGCTGGAGGAGGCTTAAGAGCTTGGCTCCGCAAGACAGGTAAAAAGGGTACCCAGGCTGGCATAACAGGGGAGCTCAGCGGTATCTGAGCACATCAGATGACATCCTAAAGGGGGCAACCCATCACAGATACGGTCCCTGAATGTATGTATTACTGAGATATGTCTGAGCTGCTATTGGCCCAAATATATCAGGTACAGGGGGTAGTTTGAATTGAGGGAAAATAAAGGCAGGTGGGCATGGCCATAATTGTTGCACCAATCTGAATTGCAAGCCTCCTTTTCCAAAGCTGGACTTGGTTGAGTGTGTCCATTTTGTGAAAGTCTTGTAATGGAGTTAAAATGGAATGTGGTATTGGGAAATTGTTCATCTCATTGCACTTCATAGCCCTGGATGATCTGGCAGAGTTCCTTTCTGGGGTGATTGTTCTGGCCAACTTGAATGTCTGAATGAACAGCCCATCAGGGTTAGTGTGGGATCTCTTGGCTTTCATGGCAATCATAAGACAGGTGTTTAATAGGGAAGGGTGGTTTCTGGCTATCTAGGTACATATGTGGTCCCCATTACTGTAGTTTGAGTATTTCAAACATTAATTACTTTATCCTCTGTACCTCTGTGAGGTAGGGCAGTATTCCCATTTAAACAGGTGAGGAAATTGAGACACAGAGAGACTTGCCAGGAATTCTGTGGTGTGGTTTAGCCAAGAATTAAACCCAGGTCACCTGTATCCCAGTCCAGTACCTTGGTTACAGAACCATGCTTTTTCTCCCATTCTCAATAAATATAGGTGGCCACATTCTGGATTTGGGTTGGGGCTGGAATTGGAGTGATATGGAAGTAAAAACCTTTTGTAATGGAACAACCATTCACGTACCTCTATTTTGATGCGAAGGTACATCTTTTACTTTAGTGTGCAAGTTTTCATTCCCACACCTCATACTTTGTTCTTCGAGTGATTGCTCTTGTCGATTCCAAGTAGGTATGTGTGCACAGTTGCCAGAAGGTTTTTCCCCTAACGATACCCGTCGGGTCGGCTCTGGAGCTCCCTGGAGTCGCGCCTTCGTGGCTGTGTATATAGTGTGATAGACCCAGACCAGTTGGGAACAGCAGAGTAGCAGAAGGGAGATATACTGGCCACTGGATAAGCAGTTTTCTGTTCCCTGAGTGACCAAAGCAGGGGCTGCTCCAGGCTAATAGAACACCTGACTCCAATTAACCTGCTAAGAGTCAGGTGAGGCAGTTAAGCACCTGACTCTAATTAAGGCCCCTCTGATGCTATAAAAGGGCTCACTCCAGTCAAGCCAGGGAGCCACAGGAGAGGAAGTGTGTGTGAGGAACTAGGAGCAAGAGGTGTGCAAGAAGCTGAGAGTGAATAGGCATACTGCTGGAGGACTGAGAAGTACCAGCATTATCAGACATCAGGAGGAAGGTCCGGTGGTGAGCACAAAGATGTTGGGAGGAGGCCATGGGGAAGTAGCCCAGGGAGTTGTAGCTGTCGTGCAACTGTACCAGGAGGCACTCTAGACAGCTGCAGTACACAGGGCCCTGGGCTGGAACCTGGAGTAGAGGGCTGGCCCGGGGTCCCCCCAAACCTCCTAACTCCTGATCAAACACAGGAGGAATTTACCTGGAGGGTAGCTTCTACCAGAGGGGAAGGTCTCTGGACTGTTTCCTGACCCACAGGGTGAATCTGTGAAGCGAGAAAATCCGCCAATAAGCGCAGGACCCACCAAGGTAGAGGAGGAACTTTGTCACAATAGGTACCTGCTGACCCGCCACCTCTTCAGTTCCTTCTTACCGCCAGTGACGGTCGTTGGAGCAGCCTCTCTTTTGCAGACAGCAGGCAATCCCCTAGTGGACTGTAAATAGTTAAAATCTTATAGTTAGTATAAATAGTATAGTGAATTTAGATTTCAGTTGGGGATTCCCCCCTCCCCATCATGTTTCCCCTCCTGGGGACTGGGGCATGCCTCGGTTTCAGGGTTTCAAATCGTGCGGGTCCTGTCTGAAGCCCATGCCACAGGGAGATCCACATGACTCCTGTCTGAAGTGCCTGGGAGAAGCACACCAAACAGATGAATGCAAGATCTGCAGAGGCTTCAGATCGAGGACCAAAACAGAGAGGGACTTTAGGCTGAAACTGCTCCTCATGGAGTCAGCCCTTCATCCCCAGCCGGTCCAGGTGTTGTCTGACCCCAAGCCCAGCACTTTGGTGTGAGGCACGCCAGCATCAGTAAGGGAGGCCATGGCGCCGAGAAAGGACTCGGGCTCCAGGGACCCTCAGCACTGCCATTTCCCAGTGCTGAAGACCCCTTCCAGTGCGAGTGCCCGGCATCGCTCCCATTTGCTGGTGCCGCACCAGAAGAAGAAGAAAACGGACAAAGGTCACTCTCCCACTAAGGTAGTGGAGTGAGCAGGCACCAGCAGGGTGTGTCCCATGTCGGGATACCCTGCTCCGGCTGTGACTGCCGGCACCGTTGACTCCAGCCTCACAAGGAGGTCCGTCGAGTCTAGTTCTTGTGGACTCCCCATTGCGGGAGAGTCTGGAGGAGGACATAGACCTCCCTTCCACGCCGGACACCTTTGAGGTGGCTAGGGGCCTTATTGTGATGACGGCGCAGTCCACTTTGCAGTGCAGTGCCGCAAAGAGGCACCGTGCCCTCAAGAGGCAAGCCGACGATGCAGCACCACTTGTCCTTGCCGCAGCACTGCTTCCCGGCACCATCTCGGTCTGCACCGCCCTGGTCGCCGAGATGGGACTATTCATCAGACTCTGAGGCGGAGTCATATGCCTCTAGGCGCAGCCGGCACTGCTCCCAGCACCACTGGAGGTGGGAAGAAGGGCAGCTGCTTCCCATGATGTCCTGGCCTCCGCAGTGTCAGGCGCCGGCTCAATGGCCCTTCTGGACACCGTGGGCTATCACCAAGCCCAAGAACCGGGATCCAGATCCCTGTGAGTGGCTTCGGAGGCATGGGTCCCTCCATCAGCTACTTTGGTAGCCCAGGAACTTCTGTGAGGGCAGGAGATGAGCATGCAGGTTGATACTGAGGCTGGCACAGGCCTGGGAACCAGCACCGCACAAGGTGTCTTGACGGGTTGGGGGGATAAAGCATTGATGGGCACTTCCACCACCACGTCTGCCTGCTATGGACACCAGGGCACACCAAGAACTGCTCAGGAGGATGGCTCAAAATCTCAACATGCAGGTGGAGACAGACCCTATGGTGGATATTCTGGTCCCTGAGGGGACCTTCAAGGGTGGCTTTGCCCCTCATTAAAACCATTCAGAACACCACTAAGGTGCTATGGCAAACACCCGCCTCTTTTCCCCGCACGGCAAAAGGGATAGAGTGGAAATATTTCATGCCATCCAGAAGGTACCCACCCTCAACTGGGTACTCCGGTGGTGGAGGCGGCCAGCTGGGGCTGACCCCTAAGTCTAAAGAGGCGAAGATGCTGGATCTCTTCGGTAGAAAGGTGTATTCTACCGGGGGGGGGCTCCAGCTTCGCATTGCCAACCAGCAGGCGGTCCTGAGCCGCTATAGCTACAATTCCTGTAACACATTGTCCAAGTTCCAGGAACTGCTACTGGCAGAATCCCGCTCTGAATTTGCAGTGGTCCTGGAGGAAGGCAAGGTAGTTGTGAGGACCTCCTTACAGGCCTCCCTGGACTCAGTGACTCAGGCTATGGTAACCACGTTAGCCATGAGGTGCAACTCGTGGCTTCAAGTCTTGGGACTCCTGCATGAAGTCCAGAACACCATTCAGGACTTGCCTTTTGGCTGCTCAGGACTCTGCAGAGCAAACAGACACTAGGCTCCACAGCCTGAAGGACTCACGGGCAACCCTTAAGTCCCTGGAGCTGCATACACCAGCCCCCCAGAGAAAGCCATTCAAACCGCAGCCTGCCCCTTGCTTCTACTCAGCTCTTCCCAGGCAGGACTGTAACAGTAAGTGGGGCAGGAGTAACAGGAGGAGGTCCTCAGTCCTCCTCTGGTCAGGGCCAGGATGCAGCAAAGCAGCCCTCTGTCTCTAAGGCAAACTTTTGTAGGTGCGCCCAAGGGCGACACACCAGTTCAAATCCTGGATCCTTCCCTTCCCTTTGTGAATCGTCTATCCCATTTCTACTGTGCCAGGGCTCAAATAACCTCAGATCAATGGGTCTTGAGCATGGTAGAATTGGGATATTCTCTCTCCAATTCTGTTCCCTCCTGCCTTCCCACCCGCCCTCCCCATCCCTCTTCAGGGACCCTTCTCATGAGCAACTTCTAGTGCAGGAGGTGCAAATGCTCCTACAACTCAGGGCGGTAGAGGAGGTCCCTCTGGAGTTCAGGGGCAGGAGGTTCTACTCCCCAAGGCCAAAGGGGGCTCAGGCCTATTTTAAACCTGCGAAACCTAAACAGATTCACGAAGAAGTTAAAGGTCTACATGGTCTCCCTGACTTCTATCGTTCCCGCCCTGGATCCAGGGGACTGGTACGCTGCCTTCGACTTGAAGGATGTGTACTTTCACGTGTCCATAATTCCATGCCACACCCACTGTCAGTTCATGGCCCTCCCCTTTGGCCTCTCGGTGGCCCCTCGGGTGTTCACCAAGTGCATGGCCGTTGTGGCAGCCTTCCTGTGGAAGCAGCAGGTGCAAGTATTCCCATACCTAGACAACTAGCTAATCAAGGGCCGCTCCCAGGCCCAAGTGGAGGACAACGTTCCACAGGCTCGGCCTCATTCTGAATGTAGCAAAGTCAACCATAACCCCCACTCAAAGAATAGAGTTTATTGGAGCCCTCCTGGATTCCAGTCAGGCCAGAGCATTTCTCCCGGAATCTCGCTTCCTCGCCATGAGCGCCATCATAGAGGATCTCAGAAGATTCCTTACCCCTACAGCACGGAACTCGGGCATATGGCTGCTTGCACGTATGTGGTACAGCATGCCAGGCTGTGGATCGGGCACCTGCAGGCTTGGCTAGCCCAGGTGTACAAGCCGAACCAGGACCACCTAGACTGGTCACGCTCACTGTTCAGGTCCTCGAGTCCCTCCGGTGGTGGCTTGACCTGCAAACAGTATGTGCGGGAATACCCTTTTCCAGACCTCAGCCATTGCTGTCCCTAGTCACAGACGCATTGTTAATGGGATGGGGGGGGGGCGCATCCAGGAAAACTCAGGACTCAAGTTCTTTGGTCCCAGGCAGAACTTCTGCTGCACATCAACGTCCGGGAGCTGTGTGCGGTGCGCCTCGCTTGCCAAACACTCCAAACCCATCTACAGGGCAGATGTGTATTGGTATTGACAGACAATACCACAGCAATGTTCTATATAAACAGACAGGGTGGTGCTCGCTCCTCTCCCCTGGGTCAGGAAGCCCTCAAGCTGTGGGACTTCTGCCTCACCCACTCAATATATTTGAACGTATTGTACCTTCCGGGCTCACAGAACAAACTGGCTGATCACCTCAGCAGGTCTTTTCATGGCCACGAGTGGTCTCTCTGCCCTGATGTCGCGATCAACATTTTCCAAAGATGGGGATTTCCCCAGATAGACTTGTTCGTGACATGGTGCAACAGGAAGCGTCAGCAATTCTGCTCCTTCATGAATCATAGCCCGGGCTTGCTCGCGGATGCCTTTCTCCTGTGCATTTCTGCCTGTGTGCATTTCTGCCTTTCCTGCTCATCCACAAGGTCCTCCTCAATGTCCGACGAGAGGACGCATCAATAATCTTGATAGCACCAGCGTGGCCACGTCAGCTGCTAGACCTGTTAGTCTGCTAGACACCTATAACTCTGTCCATGGTCCCAGGCTTGATCACACAGGACCACGGTTGCTTCCAGCATCCCAATCTAGAGTCTCTTCACCTCATGGCATGGAAACTCCATGGCTAAACCCATTAGAGCTTGCATGCTCAGACTGGGTTAGGGAGGTTCTCCTTGGCAGCAGAAAGCCATCCACTTGGGCCACTTATCTGGCTAAGTGGAAGAGGTTTTCAATTTGGTCTCTGCTGAAGGACACTCCTCCATTGCAGTCATTGATTCCCTTCACCCTGAACTATTTACTTCACCTAAAACAGCAGGGCCTGGTGGTATCGTCGATAAAGGTACACCTGGCTGCTATTTTGGCTTTCCATCCTAGCTCAGCTGGATGGTTAGTATTCGCTAACCCCATGGTTGGCTGCTTCCTCAAAGGGCTAGATAGATTGTACCCGCAAGTAAGGCAGCCGATTCCTCCATGGAATCTCAACCTGGTGCTCTCGAGGCTGATGGGCCCACCCTTTGCGCCCCTAGCAACATGCTCTCTCCTTTACCTTTCTTGGAAGGTGGCTATAACGTCAGCAAGAAGGGTGTCTGAGCTCAAGGCCTTGATGTACGAGGCTCCTTACACTGAGTTTTATAAAGACAAGGTGCAGTTGTGGTCACACCCAGCTTTCCTCCCGAAGGTGCTCTCGCAGTTTCGAGTGAACCAGGATGTTTTTTCTTCCAGTGTTCTTCCCTAAGCCACATGCTAATAACCAGGAATGGATGCTCCGTTCCCTAGACGTCAGATGAGCATTAGCTTTGTACATTGAGCGGATAAAGCCATCTCGGAAATCGACACAGCTCTTTATTGCGATTACTGAGCAGATGAAGGGGCTCCTGGTGTCATCCCAAAGGATCTCTTCATGGGTCACAGCACGTATCAGGTCATGCTGTGACCTAGCAAAGATACCAGCCCCAGTATTAATGGCACACCTCACAAGAGCACAAGCTTCGTCTGCAGCATTCCTTGCGCAGGTTCCTATTCAAGACATCTGCAGGGTGGCGATGTGGTCGTCTATTCAGACCTTTACGTCGCACTACACCATTACAGAGAAGTCTAGAGATGATGTCGCATTTGTCAGAGCAGTGCTACAGTCTGCGAGTCAGTAAATTCCAATCCCTTCTCCTACGGACTGCTTGGGAGTCACCTACTTGGAATCGACATGAGCAATCACTCGAAGAAAAAATGGCTATCTACCATGTGTTGCTCATGTCCATTCCAAGATCGACCCACCTCCCCTTTGTCAGAGTATCTGGCAAGAAGGAACTGAAGAGGTGGTGGGTTGTCAGGGAGTTATGTACACTGCCATTAAGGCATGACTTCAGGGGGTTCCACAGCTGAACCGGCGGGTACAGCAAGGGGAAAAACCTTCCGGCGACTGTGCACGTGGCGTGCACACACCTACTTGTAATGAATATGAGCAACACATCTCGAAGAACAACAGTTACGAAAGGTAGGTAACCGGTTTGGGGTTTTTTTTTTTGCTTGCAAGCCAGTGGCCCTGCTTAAGTGGGATCAACAGACAATCAAAGAATAATTTGGCACCTGGTAAAAGGCTCCAACAATAATCTTTAGCAGCAGTGGTGGAAACTAACAGGAACTGTGGCAGCATGTCAAAACCCATTCCTCAGATAGTTGAGGAGAAAACTGAGGCATTGTGCTGCTGATAGATTTCTGTAAGCATCTTCTGCCATATACTTTGCACATGTATTCTTGGCTTGGTTCAGAAAGGTCAAGAAGCTGCTCCTGTTATAGGGCAAGGATCCATAAGCCCTTCTAAACAAACTCTAAATATCTTTCTCCTTAGTTGCCACTTCCACTACAGACTCTAAGGATCTCTTTGCATCTTTGAACTTAGTGGCAATCAATGAAGTACCTGGGAGACAATTGGGGGACAGAATATGGAAAACAACTATGAGGCACACTAAGTGGCAGCCTCAACCCAACTTCAGAAAGCTCAACAATGTCATTGCAGATGTAATGCAAAGAAAGAAAAGTGGGCTCTGCCACATGCCCTTCCATGGAAAAACAGGATTCCTTTTTGTATTTGTTTCATCTGATTCAATCAAAAGGATCTTCCACCATCCTGAGGAAAAGTACGGCGGTAGGAACCTCAGAGACAGAATGTGACTTCAGGCTCCCCTACTCCAGATGATGCACATTGTTGGTATGATTACACACTTACCCAAGAGTGCCAATCTGAAATTGGCTTATTTTAGTTCTAGAATCTCAACAAAAATAAACCCAACGATTCTAGGGAGTTTGGGATGGAGATGCTGACACCACCCTAGACTACACCACAAGTACTTACAGACCTATCAGGAAGGCATGTATGCATTTCCCTTTCAGAAAGCCACAGGAAGCTCTTCAGATTTACTTTCATGTTCTCTGTCAAAGCTCAGCCATTCACAAATGTCCTGGTCAAAGTGAGACCAAGGAGTGTACCAGCCCCTTGGAGTCATTTCTAAATGACATATCTGAGATGTCAACTATCAGGAGATGCCAGTCAAAGAACTATGAGCACTTCTGAAACACGGCTTTACCATCAGTTCCCAAAAGGGCAATTGTACTGCCTCAAATAGTTCACATGGTGGGAGTTAAATCAGTTAAGAAAGAGAAATAAATCAACCGAGTTTTGTCAAGTTGCTCTAGCAAAAGTCAATCATCACTCTGATGATATCCCAGAACCAAAATCAAGGATTTTGGAACTCTTCTGGTGATGAGGGAAAGCTGCATCATGTACTACTTTGGACAGTTGGTACATCAGGACATTTTAAAGGTTCATTCACAGCAAGTTGCTTGGGGAACAATACATGCAAGACAGAGTTAGTTTACAGATAGACAGTTCTCTATCCTATTTGTGCTAGTGGTCATCCTGATTGCTCCTGAGGGAGTCTTCAGAGGCTTCAGATCCTGTTTTCAGAGAGACCCTATCACAATCCCTGCCTCAGTAAACAGGGAGAATGTTCACAAACTGCTTAAAAAGAACAGCAGCATCGGCCTCTTGGAGGTAAGAGGCTGACATCTGGCAAAGAGATACAACCATGCCTGTAGAGGCGACCACTACTGTGTGATGCACCATAACAACCTACCTCCCACTAGGCAAGGAGGCACAAAGGGAACCAAGCTGCACCAGAACTTACAACTTAGTTCCCTTTGTGCCTCCTTGCCTCAGCTGAAAGACAAAACACCCAGGAAAGTGGTCATCAGGCCACTTGGGTCTTCCAATTGACAGTATCCAAGATTGGAAAACTACAGGCTGATTAGCTTGCATTAGAAACAATGGCAAGACAGATTTGCAGCTTTAGAGGGACAAGAGAAGCAGGCATGATGGACATGATGTTGCAGTGTGAATTAAGATGCTTTCTTTATTTTCTCCAATACTTTCCTGGTTTAGGGCAATTTACAAGATTGTGCTGGGAGTGGGCAAGAATTATTAGTTTAAATGTGACCCTATCCGCATCCCCATGCACACACCTAGTCCAAGCAATCCAACTTCCTATTAGACACAAGCCTAAGAAACTGATCTCTCACAGTATAGCAACTGAATAGCAAGAGACGACTGCCCTGGGTACGGGGAGATACGTGAAGGACAGCTGGTGCTCATTGAATGTGTAGCTATTAAATTTTTTTATCTTCATTAATTGTGGGCCCAATGCTTTATTTACTGTTCTCCATCAACACATTGCGCTAAATGTCCCAAAAGAGGACACTCCACGGGGCCCC
>NW_020664562.1:24536411-24548279 GCF_002925995.2 Terrapene triunguis | reverse complement strand
GGCCGCCCAGCTCCGGCGGCCCGGTGCACCCCCCCCCGGCGGCCCAGCACCGCCGGCCCCCGGCTGCCCGGCGCACCCCCGCCCCACCGCCCAGCACCCCCGGCGGCCCGGCCCCCAGCCGCCCAGGATTTTCCCGGACATGTTCGGCTTTTGGGGATTTCCCCCCGGACGGGGATTTGAATCCCCAAAAGCCGGACATGTCCGGGAAAATCCGGACGTATGGTAACCCTAACTCATCATTAATGTATCTGAGTGCTTCCCGAACATTCATGAATTTATTTTCACAACACCACTGTCCCATGAGGTGTTAGCATTATCACCATTTACAGATGGAACCTGATTTTTCAAAGTACTTGCCATTTTGATAGCAAATGTTCAGAACAGTTCCCACTGACTCCAGTTGCAGTTGAGTGCTCAGCACTTCTGTGAATCAGATCCTAGGGTCTCAAAGTGGGCACCCCAAAAATGAGGAACACACAGTGACCACCCGTGAAAAGTTTGGTTTAAGTGACTTGTGAAGCATCACACAGAGACTCTGACAAAGATAGGGGTGGAAACCAGTTTTCCAAGGTAGCATTCAGCTGCCTGAACCACGAGACCACCCTGTCTTTTCCTGCAATCCCTTGTCTCATTCACTACACACCTAACTTCTGCAACAAATGAATCAAGAGGGTCTTTGTGATGGGGGTGTCCACCAGATAAGGCCTGAAGGGGTTAAGGTGGCTAGGTGGGCCAACTAACTGCCAAGACTGCAGCTGGAGGAAGAGTGTTGTGAGATGCTACCGGTGTGGTGCTCTGGTTGCTCCTATGTTGATATCACTCGGCTGCGTGCGTCTGTTCCCCCTGTGTGCTGCCCCAGCTCTGCGCAGATAGCTGACACAGCAAACCCGACGAGAACCCCCAATAACCACAGAGTCTTAGTAAGGTACAAAGGCACCTTGGCCAGGTTTATTGCGACCCTGACACAATTTCAGTTCCCCGTAGATTACTTAGTCTACCGGGCATACTGCTAGAAAGTGCCGCTCGGCAATGGACACAGCTCAGTGGCAGGACTTTCCACTGCCCCCTCGGCTGGACAAAGACACCACCCCGGGGATACATTCTTATACACAGGTACAAACAAGTTACACATCACTCCTGACGTATTGAGGTGCAACCCCTCTACGTAGCAAGATACAACCTCCCTACGTAGTAAGGTGCCGCCTCTCACCTTGTACATGTTGGTTTGATCAAAACAACTCTATCCATCATTTTACCCTTTTGCCCCTCTCATTGGGATGGGTCGGCCTGTTCCATGTTATCTGTGGAATGTTCCAGTATAGTATGTGTTCTGATATCTGGTGTTCAGTACCTTTTAGGTATGTCTCTTTTTGCAGAATCAGCCCTTTCCTTGCCAGCTTCTGTGAGCAGGGCCTGCCTCTTAACTTTGCTTTATGTTAGCAAAGTCTTGACCATTACTTTAGTTCAGGCCTTAGGCCTCATACCAGGCCTCTGATACCAAGGTTTATCTCTCAGGGCCTCCTCTTACTACACCAGGGAGCAGGGATCAATTAGACGAGGCTCAGATGGACAGGAACATGAGGGGCTCTATAAAGCCCAGGAGGAGCTGAGAGCAGCTGAGGCTTCATGGTTTAGTAGTTTGCAGTCACTCCCTGGGAGAAGGGAGGTGTATTGGGGGCTACAAAGGCAATGTAGCCTACAGTTACTCCCTGCGAGGTGGGAGTGGGGTCTGGCAAACCCAGGGAAGTGGGGAGAGCCAGAAGGTAAGGAAAGGCTCATGAAGATTCAATTCTGCTTCAAATATCAGTCTATTCTTCCAATATTTTTGAGAAGCCAATATGCAAAAATTTGCTGAGCAAGCCTTAGAAATTGTCTTATTACTGCATATTCTTTGCAAGTGACCCTGGGATATGAGTAACACAGCCTCTCTTCAGATAGGTTTGCTTCACCTAAATGTAGTCTTGCACACTGCAGTTGTTAAAACTCTAGGGAAAACCTTATCGGAAAAGATTCCATACCAGGCAGAAGCAGAGTCTCTTTTCCTCCCTGTGTTCTCTGTAGTGAGCAGGGTCTAAAATCTGCAACAGCCTTTGAATTTTTGTGGCACACTGGTGTAGCAGACTTGAAATTCTGCAGCAGATTCATTTAAATAAAAATGGAGATTTGTCATGAATTAAATATGAAAGTGAATGAATAATTTATATTATACATAGTGGTATAGTAGCTCCTGTTTATTCTGATATTAAATTCATTTTTAATTTTTTTGTCATATTCAGTTTTCAGTGTTGTACAGGCTTTTCTTCTGACCATGCATAATTGTATTGTAGAAGATGGAGGGGAAACTGGAGATTTTGGAAGCTGACTTGGGGACAGTCTGGGATTTTTTTATGTTGGGGTTGTAGGATAACCACATTAGGTGAATGTTTCTCTTGAACCAGGAATGAAATGGTTAATATTAACGTTTTAATTGTCATTAGGCTTGAGACAACAACTCATGGAGATTAATGGGATTGTTCATACCTCGGAGCATTTGTTTCAGACCGTCTGCAGACTTGGGAAGACAACACAGTGTTGGTTTGCATTACTGTTTTCAAGGTTACCGTCACAACCCTGTAGACTGTAAACTTTTAAAAATAAAAGCTTAGCTTGGTACTGGAGCACAATTATTTGGCAACAGGTAGATTCTATGACAGAAAAGGATTGTTTTTTGCTTGGTCATTGTTGGTCAGGGGAGTTAGGTGAAGCGGATGGACTCTTAAGTTATAAGAATTGTAATAAATTTCAGCCTTGAGTGCCTAAAATTCTAGGCATCTCAAGTCATACTCAGTAACATAAATAAAAGTAGTTCTATTTTTAGAGGAGCTGAGCACCTACACCTCAAGATGGTCCGGTTCTCTGTGGTGTTAATCAAGACTGGTTAAACAAGACTGGAAAAGACTTTGAGGAACTTCAGAAGTACCTGACAAAGCTAGGGGGATGGAGAATACAATGGCAGATAAAATTCAGTGTGGATAAATGCAAGGTAATGTGCATTAGAATGAATAATGTGAGCTACTTGTACGGCTTCCTGGGTTCTAAATGAACTAAAGCAACTTAGGAAAAGATCTGGGCATCGCTGTGGGCAGATGAATGAAACATCTGCTCAATGTGCAGCGATGGCCAATAAAGTAAACAAGGTTATGATGCAGTAAGCAATGGGATGAAAAATTACACTGAAAATATGGTACCATTAGGTATATAATGGTAAGCCCTCACATGGATTTGTAGGCCTGAGACCTGATCAATCCCCCTGCCTCCCCAAAGCAAGCCTTGTGTGAAACTCAGGGAGTTCATCACCAAAACTGAAAAAAGAATGTTTTGCTGCTGATAAAGCAGCTCCCCCCCCACCCCAGGAACGTCCCTAACAAGAGTTATAACCACCAAGGTTGTAAAGTAGACACACCCAGATGCTGGGAAATTAGGGAGGATATAGAGAGAGACTCAATAAATGGTAAGATAAGCTCTACCCAGTGTTTTTATGCTGGCCATTGGCATAAACAGACAAGGTCATAACTAAGTTACAGTTTAGGCATGAATGGTAAAATGTAAAAAACTTGGGTAGGAAGGAGGACACATAGATATCAGTGTGTAATTGGTTAACATTTTTGTTGTTTAGGAGTGTGGGATAATGTGATAGGTTTAGTAAATTTGAAGGAGGGAAGATTGTTTTTCATTTACGTTATATAGATAAAACTATGCTCTTTGGGAACCATTTCCAGATTGCAGTTCAACATCAAGCTGCTGGAACTCTGATCCTCTGCACAACCGTGATGTGCAGAGGCATCGCCGGGAACCCCCAGGTGAGTGGATCCTGACTGGCCATTGGGTGAAATGTCTGTATATTGGGAGTGGTGAGCATAAGAGATTTGCTTGGTATACATATTCTGTGTGTGTTGCTAATAAATAGATGTTTAAAGCACAACTGTGTAAGGCTCTTTCACTGGGAAAAGTTTCCACAGGCCCGTAGAGCCCTATGCTCCGAGGGAAAGGGCGGGTACTTAAATTGACCAGGTTTCTTCCTGAGCCCCGGGGGTAAGGATAGGTGCCTTACACCCTGAGCCCTCGGCCAGGGATATCAGTTGGTGGCTCCTGCATGGAGCCATGAGCACAGGCATGTACTTGGCGCAGTTCAGCCCTGTCCCCGACGCCAGTCCCTTTTGTGGCATGAGGGAGACCCTAGTGCATGTATACCGTGAGTGTGCCAGGTTGCAGCCCCTATTCTGGCTCCTCCTGGATATCCTTTTACATTTTTGGCTGCACTTTCTCCCCCCACCTTCTTCTATGTGCACACCCTATCCCTGGCTCCACAAAGTCACAGGATCTATTTGTCAACCCCCTCCTAAGCACTGGCCAAAGTGGCTATTTATAACACCAGGGAGAGGAGGTTGGCTGAGGGGGTTTCCTGCGATTGTGGGGCCTATTTCCGATCTTGCCTTCGCTCACATATCCGGGCAGAGTTCCTCTGGGCGGCGTCTGCTGGCTCCCTTGACATCTTTGAGGAGCAGTGGCCGCTGTCTGGGGTTCTCTGCTCGGTGTCCCCTTCAGGTTCCCTTTGTTTGACCCTTTGACCTTCACACTTGTCCCTGTTGTTTTTTCCGTTGTCCCAAGTAATTATTTGAATCCAATGGATCCTCCCCATAGGCTGTGGGAGGGACCTCTACCAGACAAGCCCACCCACTTTCTGGAACCCCACATGAAGGTGGGGGTGCCTAAGTTGATTGGGTCATGCCTTCAGCCTTCGTAGGGTATAGGCAGGCTGCCCTAGATTTTAGCAGGTGACAGATTACTCTAAATTCATAGATTCATAAGTCCAGAAGGAACCACTATGATTATCTAGTCTGACCTCCTGCATGACACAGGCTATAGAATTTCATGTAGTGATTCCTGTGTTCTATTCCTGACTCAACCATAGGCTCCTAGGGGTGTTATGAAGTTAACTCAATGTTTATGAAGTGCATTAAAATCTCTGGAAGGAAAGCACTATACAATTGCACATTATTAAGTTTTACAACAGAATTCACTATGGGGAAAATGTAGTCCCCTCTTTGGCTGTGGACACCCCTTTGGTTGTAGAAATGGCATGATTCTGCTGCCTAAAGAGCGGGAGGGGGTTGGATTTGAGGCTGCATGTATTTCATGGTGCCCCGGTCTATGCTAGCTCCCTGTGTGCACAGAGAGTGGGCCTGGGGAGGGCAGGGCTGGAGGTTCCATCACTGCCCAGGTCCTCTTGCCATTCCCTCCAAAGGCTTACTGAGGCTATTTGAATCATTGGGTTAGGGTAGCCTCCATGGCCTGTGAAAGGATTCCTTCCTGGCACATCCATCAAGTGTGTGGTACTTCTGAGCAGACTTCCGTACCTGTGCGGAGTCCCATTGATTTCAGTGGGACTCTGCATGAGTGTAAGGGTTAGTTTGTGCTGATCAGACTGCAGCACTGGATCTTAGCCTTGACCAGTGAAAAAAACTGTGCAGCTGTCCATCAGGATCTATAGAGCATCGCCCTACTGCATCTGATTGGCTGAATTCCAGATTAGTGTAACAAATTATTGCCTTTTATTTTTGAACTACTAACTTTAATGTAGGAGTTCAATCCCTTAATGTGCATGTCCCGGTTTTTTTATTAGCACATTTATACATTTTTTTGAATGAGGAACCTAATGCTGCCCATCAAATCCTAATGCCCCTTTATCGGGCTGTCCATTTTGTATAAGTGAAGTTAAATTAATATGTGAATAATCTTTTTTGTGTGCAGCAATTTTAACTAAACTATATTCTAACATTCTTTATTATTATTTTATTTATTATTTTATTATTATTCTGAGGCTAAAAGCCTCAGTAGAATGTGCTGTAGTAACATGCAGCAGCCCTAATGCTAGAGGTCTCAACCCACCCTTTACCAAAGGGTTAATGTGTTTCCATCACTGGGGATTTGAATTGCTTGTCAGTGCTGAGGTCGCTGTCACTGTTAAATGACAGATGTCTTCCTGAAAATCCCTTGCATCTTTCCTTGTGATGTAAAGTTCAGTGACTGCAATAACAGGGTGTTGTTCTTTAATAACTGTTAAATTTATTCTTTAGAGATTTTACAAAAACGTCCTATTGCTTCTGAAGAGCTCCCTTGACACCAAACTCTGCATTTTCTTTTTGCATAATGCCTACAGATTTAGAGTCACTGTACTCTCTGTTGTATAGCTTCTCTAGCCCTGGTTCAGTGCTGCTGAAATACTCGTAAATCTCCTTTCTTCTAGTGTCTTTGTGCAGCAGCTGGGGTATGACAATAAGGTCCCTGATCTATAATTCCAGACAGCCCCTGAGGGTGAACAGATTGACCAATCCTGAGCCTCTACGTCAGTTAAAGTGATGAAGCCTGGAGAACTCTGTATCCCCAAGAGGTAGTCATCTAATGCTTCCTATTTGTATTCTACATGAAACTCTTCTTCATACTGGACTGTTGTTCACTCAGAGAATTGTCCAGTGTGCAAGGTATAAACTCCCACTAGAGATTGAATACATCTAAATAAAAGCATGCCTAAAGTCTGACATAATGTAACTCTAAGTGAAAAGGAATGCACTAAATCTAAACACCATTTAAGGCTGCATACACTGTTCAAACTTTGTAGAATGGTTAATAAAATCAGTATCTGCATTTAAATATGGCATTAGTACATTCAAAGAGAGTATCTCTGAAATTTCTAATTATAGGAATTTCTTTTTATTGAATTTGATTCAAAAATACAAAAGTGGCTGTTCAAACTAACTGAGCTGTTTTCAAAGTACTAATGTGAAATATCACCATGTAGTTCCTTATGGAATGTGATAAAGAGCCCAGTTTGAAAAACTAGCTTTTATTTTATTATTTTGGATTTGTCTTGTGAAATGTGATGATATAGGTGTTTATTTCACAACACCCAAAAGCATGCAAACGCTTCAGAGTGCAGATAGAAAAGCAAGGTTCTTGCCCCCAAAGACCATGCAATCATTGTAACCTCTAACTGTATTAATGCTCGTTGGGGGAAATGGGAGGAGTGGTGGTGTGACTTTCATATCTGTATAATGGGTCTAAGTGTCTTGTGTACTTTCATTATAGCACATTTTTAAAGGTTCGTGGAGACAAATGGACATATCTAGAGACTAACATTCAGCTTTTCGTAAATGTTACACATCTACTGTAAACTTTAGGATGAAACAACATGTAAAGAGTGCGATATATTTTTAAATGTTAAATATAGTGTTTATATAGTTGCCTTTAAAAAAAAAAATCAAGGGGGTACTCTTATGTTATTAACCTGTAGCTGCACTTGGCTCAACTATGCAGAGTTAGTGCTGATTCATTTCTTGGAGTTTTGGGAGTCACGTTAGATGTTAGCTTAATTTTATTGCAGATGGCAATTTTAAAACAATTAAAAATGTTCAGTTCTAGGGATTTAATATTTGCCAGAAAAATGTTGTAATATATTTTTAGTTAAATGAAGAGCAAAACATTTGTTCAAGAAGAATGGCATGGGTGAAATCCTGGCTGCATTGAAGTAAATGGCAAAATGCCTATGGATTTCTGTGGGGCTGGGATTTCACCCGGTGTGTTTAAAATACTGATAAAGTGCCTAGCAACTTTCACCACAAAAAGTCTACAAAAAGTAAGAATAGAATGACTGATACTTTAGGAATTCATTTACACACATACTGTAAGAAGTCTAATCCACAATGATAAAGGCATTATCAGATTCCTTCCTTAAAATTGTTTACTACTTCATGTCATTTCATTTTACTGGGCTACATATTTTTAAAAATTAGTTATTAACGTTTACATTTTATACACTACTATGTATGAGACAGATCCAACTCTTCCTTAAAGTCACTGGGCGGCCTGGCTGTCAGAACAAACAGGCACAGTTAAATCCAGGCTCCAGAGAACAAAGAAAAGGAAATCCAAACAGGCATCTTTGGCTTGTATTTCAGTCTCCCACATTAAAGATAGCTATGTTCATAACCATCAGTCTGTCCTCTTTCACAAAGAGAGTTGAGGTGGGGGAGGAGAGGAAATCTTGTATGAAAGTTAGAAAAGGAATCCATGTCCCCTGCAGCCTGTGTTATTATTTTAAACAGAACATTATATTGCTCACATTTAATTTGGAAATGCATAAAATCCATCCCTAGTAAAATAAATACTGTACTGCAGAAAACTGAAGCAATGTATAATATTTATTAAGAAAAAGTGAGTCATAGAATTCACCATGTTCTGAAAGAAAAGCAAGAGCTACATAGTTACTATCCTACAGTAACTGATATCATACAGTTACTATCATAGTACCACAAGCTACTTATTTTTAAGCTTTTTAGTTTTGTTCACTGTGTGCTCTTGTACAGAGCAGAAAACAACTGTCCTACTCTTTCTACTAGAAAAATAATAACCTTCATGCACTTGTGTAAGGAAAGAAGAAAGCACAGTGTATAAAAATCAATAATTTTAAAAAATCAGATTTTTAAACTTCGGATTTTTTAAATTTAAATTAAATACATGTTTATTTAAAAAAATCCATTTACAAATAAATTTGAAATTGACAACCCATGTTAAAGCCTAAACATAATCTATTAAAATCATTTAAACTAAACACAAAAAATATTAAAATGGTATATATTTGCTAGCAACCTTTAAAGAAAGTCAAACCACTGAATTAGTTGAAGTCAGTGGCTAAGCACCTAGAACCAGAGTGTATTGATGCTGAATCAGCTTTAGACAGCAGTAGCCTCTTCTGCAGGTACAAAGAGAATATTTTTTTCACTTCAGTTTATTCAACTAGTTCAGTTCAATTACTAGTTCATTCAAAGTTAAGAAACCATTTGAGAGATGGAAAAACTAGAAAGCTTGTTTCTGCTCCACCAAACTACGAATTAAAACTAGTCATGAAAGGATGAACTCTACTAGTTCTAAAATCTTGAAGGACGTTGTGACCAGAGATAATCAATTTAATTTATTAGCTGCAGATAATACTTCCTTTGTTTAATTAATCAGTTTTAAATGCAAAACATGTTTTGATAAACGATGTTAAACTTTTTTTCTGTTTCCAGCACATTTAAGGTAGTTTTATTTATAAAATAAATACATAAATAAAATGCTGTTTTTGTTCATTTTTAATTGAATTTGAATTTCCATCCAAATAGAGCTTGACACTAATCACAAGTAAATTAATCATCACCTATTAAAGCATGATTCACTATTTCTGAACTTAATACAAAATATAAAAATTGAGGCTCTCAATAAATGTAAGTTAAACTATATAATTGTTTAAATACATGTGTATAAATACAGTGTATCATCCTGGTTTCCAAAAAGAAGCATAGCATTTTGTGTAAAGGCTATATTTAGTTGTAAATCAACATGTTTTAATAGTTATCAATCACTGAGAATTAATGTTTTTTAGGAAAATGACTAAAAAGTACAAATGCAATATGCAATTAAAATCAATTATTTAAATTAAGGTTTCCTGCTTGAAGGTTTAAATCATGATTAAAATCCATGTTTTAAATAATTTTGATTTAAATCAATCTGCCCTGGAAGAAAGAAACAGAAAAATAAGAGATTACAGAAGGAAAGTAACCAGATATAAAGGAATATTTATCGAGTATTAAACTACCATCATTGTTTCGGGTGGAGGAATGTATAATATCTCAGTTGCCTTTTTGGCATCAGATAGTCTAAATGAAATGTTGATCTGGGGTGGGGAAGCAACCAAGATACTTATTATTGTCTTTTTAAAGTCTTGGCTGATTGCAGTCATAATTTGTGCTTACCAAATCCCAGTGAATTTCAGACATTTTATATAAAAGAATGGTAGGCAAATAATTTCATGACAAGATGCTACAGTTAGGTAATTTTATTACTTAAGCACCACTACTGTGCTTGGTGCTGTGCAAGAAACACAGAAACTCATGGACCCTGCCTGAAAGAACTTTCCAATGTAAAAAATGTAGCCTCAGTCAGCGAAAATAAACTTAACATCAGAATCTAATTAATTGGTTCTTTATTCCATCATGCTCGCTAGAGATTCTTTTTAGCACCACGTCCGTGGTTATTTGATCCCAGAATACTAGACCTGGTTGAAAAATGCAAAAAAAGATTTTGCCAATAATATTAAACTGTTTCTATTTTGCAGGGTTTGAAATGCACCAATTTTCATCTGTTTTGTAAAAAATTCTGTAATATTTTTACCAGAGTTTGTAAACCAAACTTGAAGTAATTTTAAAATGTTTGAAATTTTTTCATTTAGCAAGAACCTGGTTTTTAATAAGAAAATGTGGTTTACAGTGAACAAATTTCAACAATGATTTTGAAAACTATTTCAATATAAACCATTGATTAAAGATATTGTAGGAAATGTCAATGGGTGTGTGTGTGTGTATTTTCCTGATCTAAAATTGTGCCTGGTGTTTATCTGGGTACTGGGTATCATACACTTAATTCCACTATCTGTGCCATGAAATAGGATCTTCGAGAAATTAAGTGACTTTCTTCTTGCCCAGGTAGCACAAGTAGAATTGGTGAAGGCTGGATTCCTTCCCGTCCATAGGATTTATTTTCCTCCTCTTTCTGCTGCATCCAGGGCTCTTTACATGTCTCAAGTGCATGAAAAGTGCTATAATGGTACCTCCAAGTTATTGCTTTCATTCTGCTTCCTCACAGGTATTCAGTTGCTTTTTTCCACATGTATTCAAGTTAAGCAATTTGGGCAGCAGCTTTTCCATAAATGCTGCAGGGTCCAGATTTTCCTTCTCTGCTGGAGTGCCTAGAATGCATACATTCTGGGAACACACGTGGCTTTCTAATCATTCTTCCTGTCTCTCAAGTAAAGCATTACTTTTAACCAGAGGTTAATACTTAGAGTTTGATTGCTGATGATATTATACTCAGTTAAGATTGGTTTGCTTTCTGTTTTTTCCATTATTTTTCCATTGTTCTGTTCTGGTTTTTTTTTCACTGTGGTAAATCTACCATCCATAGCCTCTGATTTCCCCTCTAATGAAGTCATAGGGTATGTATACACCAGTGGTGCAAGTAGATTTTTAACTCTTATCAGTACGGTACTGTTCCCCCCCTTAGGGCCCCCCCCAATAAATGTTATGTGACTAGAGCCCTGTGCGGATACAAATTTATACCTACGGATGTGGATATCCGCGGATAGAAATCGGTGTCCCCTGAACCACAGGGCTCTCCCGGGAACCGCAGTGGTGAAAGGAGCAGAACTTGGGGCCGCCGCCACCAGGAGCCAGCACCACGCGCTGGCAGCTCCCCTGGCGTGGCTGTACTACCCCCAGCCCCACCCCCATCCCTTCCATGCAGCTGCATTGCCTGTCTGGGGTTTGTACAGCCTTGTCGGAGGACAGGGCTGGGGACGGTACAGCCATGCCAGAAGAGCTGCCTGCGCAGGATTCTGGCTCCTGGGAGCGGCGGCCCCAAGTTCTGTTCCTTTCGCTGCTGTGGTTCCCGGGAGAGCCCTGTGGTTCAATGGATACCGATTTCTATCCAGATATCCGCATCCATGGTTATAAATTTCTATCTGATCGCTGTGTAATCCTCAGGAGAGTGATATCACTCTGGTAACCTGGTTGAAATACTGGAATTTAATTAAGGGGACAGAGGTGGCCATTCCTACTGGGCTGTTTGCCTGTGGCTGAAAAGAAATCCTTCCCTGCAGTTAGCCAAGCGCAGGGGGTGGGGGGGAATTGGCCCTGAGCTTTTCGCGTTTGGCTAGCAGGGATCTTCCCTGTTACCAGCCATGCGGTGGGGGGAGGGGTACAGCGATCATCCCAGATAATTCATGGCAGGATGGGGGGG
>NW_020664562.1:24427052-24536311 GCF_002925995.2 Terrapene triunguis | reverse complement strand
GCAGGGATCTTCCCTGATACCAGCTACGCGGTGGGGGGAGGGATAAAGCGATCATCCCAGAGAATTGGATGAGGGGGGGGTTAGTTTGTTTTCTGCTGCTGAAGGTTAACAGGAAAACCGCAGCAGTCAACGGGCTTTGCTTGGTATGTGGGAAAGGAGGGCGCAGAAGCCGAAAGACAATGGCTTACCATGGCCGCATGCAAGCTGAATTCTGTTTCCCGGACCTGCGTGTGTGATCTCTAACTCCAAAGCCACAGGCACTCAATATTAAGATGGAAAATGCGACCTTGTACTGAAATCACATGTGCTATGTAATGTGAATAGTGTTGTTCACCATGAAAGAGTATAAGCATTGTTCTGTAAAATGTATCATTTTAAAAACTTCTCTCCTTTTTTCCAACCCTCCCTCCAGCAGCTGCAAATTTTTCAAGCCTCCCTCCTCCGTCCTGAAGGCTATCTCAGATAAGGCGGCGGAGAAAGAGGACGCGAGACGAGATGTTCACGGAAATAATGTAATGCATCCGCAATGAAAGAGCTCATTTGAATGAGTGGAAGGACACGGTATCTAAATTTAGGAAAGATGCCAGTGAACGTGAGGTCATGAGGGATGCTCGAGATGAGAGGTGGCAGGCTGCAACGCTGGGGCTGCTACGTGATCAAACAGACATGCTCCAGCGTCTGGTGGAGCTTCAGGAACGGCAGCAGGATAACAGACTGCCCTGCAACCGCTGTATAACCTCCCTCACCATGTTCCATATCCTCCTCACCCAGACGTGTAAGAACGCGGGGGGGGGGGAAGGTTCCGTGCACCCTCCCATTCCACCCCAGTGGACAGCCCAACCAAAAGGCTGTCATTATATTGAATTTTTTCAGTGGCCTTTTACTTCCCTCCTATCCTCCTCCCAAACCTCACCCAGATTACCTTGTCGGTTCTCTCCCTATGTTTATAATCAATTAATAAAGAATACATGATTTTTTAAATGATAGTGACTTTATTTCCTTTGAAAGCAAGCTGGGGGAAGGGGGAGGGTGGGTTCCTTACAGAGAATGAGTCAATAAAGGGGGCGGGTTTTCATGAAGGAGAAACAAACAGAAATTTCACACTGTAGCCTGGCCAGTCATGAAACTGGTTTTCAAAGGTTCTCTGATGCACAGCACTTCCTGGTGTGCTCTTCTAATCGCCCTGGTGTCTGGCTGTGCGTAATCAGCAGCCAGGCGATTTGCCTCAGCCTCCCACCCCGCCATAAAGGTCTCCTCCTTACTTTCACAGAGATTGTGGAGCACACAGCAAGCAGAAATAACAATGGGGATATTGGTTTGGCTGAGGTCTGAGCGAGTCAGTAACGATCGCCAGCGACCTTTTAAATGGCCAAATGCACATTCTACCACCATTCTGCACTTGCTCAGCCTGTAGTTGAACAGCTCCTGACTCCTGTCCAGGCTGCCTGTGTATGGCTTCATGAGCCATGGCATTAAGGGGTAGGCTGGGTCCCCAAGAATAACTATTGGCATTTCAACATCCCCAATGGTTATTTTCTGGTCCGGGAAGTAAGTCCCTTGCTGCAGCCGTTTAAACAGAGTAGTGTTCCTGAGGACGCGAGCGTCATGAACCCTTCCCGGCCAGCCCACGTTGATGTTGGTGAAACGTCCCTTGTGATCCACAAGTGCTTGCAGCACCATTGAAAAGTATCCCTTGCGGTTTATGTACTGGGTACCCTGGTGCTCCAGTGCCAAGATAGGGATATGGGTTCCATCTATCGCCCTACCACAGTTAGGGAATCCCATTGCAGCAAAGCCATCTACTATGACCTGCACATTTCCCAGAGTCACTACCTTTCGTAGCAGCAGCTCAGTGATTGCTTTGGCTACTTGCATCACAGCAGCCCCCACAGTAGATTTGCCCACTCCAAATTGATTCCCAACTGACCAGTAGCTGTCTGGCGTTGCAAGCTTCCACAGGGCTATCGCCACTCGCTTCTCAACTGTGAGGGCTGCTCTCATCTTGGTATTCTGGTGCTTCAGGGCAGGGGAAAGCAAGTCACAAAGTTCCAAGAAAGTGCCCTTACGCATGCGAAAGTTTCACAGCCACTGAGAATCGTCCCACACCTGCAACACTATGCGGTCCCACCAATCTGTGCTTGTTTCCCGGGCCCAGAATCGGCGTTCCACGGCTATAACCTGCCCCATTAACAGCATGATTTCCAAAGCACCGGGTCCCGCGGTTTGATAGAATTCCATGTCCATATCCTCATCATTCTCGCCGCCACGCTGCTGTAGCCTACTCCTCGCTGCCTGGTTTTGCAGGTTCTGGTTCAGCATAAACTGCATGATAACGCGC
Organism: Terrapene triunguis; assembly: GCF_002925995.2. Lineage (NCBI taxonomy): Eukaryota > Metazoa > Chordata > Testudines > Emydidae > Terrapene > Terrapene triunguis. The sequence continues at coordinate 24,533,973 of NW_020664562.1, read as the reverse complement.
GAGGTGTTTACAATGTTCATGACTGCTGTCTTGAGCTGAGTGGGCTCCATGCTTGCCGTGGTATGGCGTCTGCACTGTTCACCCAGGAAAAAGGTGCAAAACGGTTGTCTGCCGTTGCTTCCCTGGAGAGGGGGGAGGATATACCCAGAACCACCCGCGACAATGTTTTTGGCCCCATCAGGCATTGGGATCTCAACCCAGAATTCCAGTGGGCGGAGGAGACTGCGGAACTATGGGATAGCTATGGGATAGCTACCCACAGTGCAATGCTCCAGAAATCGACGCTAGCCCCGGTACATGGACGCACACCACCGAATTAATGTGCTTAGTGTGGCCGCATACATTCGACTTTATACAATCTGTTTCCAAAATTCGAATTATATAAATTCGGATTAATCCTGTAGTGTAGACATACCCTCAGGCTCACCCCCCTCTTCCATCTACACACAATTCTGTCTGAATTGGGCCCAGGCCATGTGGGGGGAGAGGGTTTGAGCTGGGTCCTGTGGGGGCTTGGGATCAAACATCATCGTTTTGCAAAGGGGGCCTGATTGGGCCCAGGGCCCCCATACTTGGGCCCTGAGAGTCCACCAACACTATCCCACAATCCCATGGGCCAGTATTCCTTATCCCAAGAGTAACTAAAGAGGACAATGAACTCCAAGGAAACAGAAGGAACCTTGACTGACCGCTGAGCTACAAACAGAGTGAACTATGTCTTGCATTAGCTATAGCCACCAACAAAAAGTAGTCCTTTGCCAAGTGTGCCACTTCCTTGTTAGGGGAGCACAGCCAGATTTTGGTGAATCTGTGGGACAAGGTGAGCAATAAATTTGATTTTAGCAAGAAGTCTAGGAATGACTATGCGTACCAGGAAATAGCGAAGAAGCTGGTACCACTGGGGATTCACCAGGCCACTGCCTGGTGCAGAGAGAGGATTAAGTGGCTCAAGACCGACTACTGGAAAGCCAGGGAAAAGAACCACACCTCTGGGAACTTGCTGTCACACTGCACTTTTTATGAGAAGTTGGACCGAGTACTGGGTACTGTGCCAAGCACTGAGTCACCAGCACTTCATGACAGCCTGGCCAGCCGGGGGGCTAACCTTCTCATCCACGAATCCAGTACAGGAGTAGAGGGAGCCAGCAGGTGCTTGATGAGGCTACTGAAGTGACTCTAGTACTGAAACCCCGAGGAAGCTTTGCTGCTGGAGCAGCTGCAGCACATCATGGGTCCCTACTCGGAGGAGCTTTTTGATGCAGTCAGAAACGGAAGAGGCAGAAGTTACCCTGGAGCCTGGCAAGTTTTTGGCTCCATGTTTGTTGTTAATTTAATAATGGGAGGAATTTCCAGTTTATGAACCAATGCAAACGTTATTACCAGCTGTGTGTAACAGCACGTATCCACTAATGGTGAATTACATGCCAGGGGCTTAGTGTCCCGCTGCTCACCCACCACCAGCATTACGTGGAATTTTAATAGAAACCTCACACATTCTTGCTACCATGTGCTGGGGTGTTAAAAATATGACCCTTATGTTAACTTCTCTGTTACTATTCTGCTTTGTACCAGCCTGTAAACAGTGAACTGTACTGGGGTGGGGGTCAGGGTGGAATGTAGTCCTTTTACAAATGTAGTTCACTGAAGCTATGTAGTCGATGGGTGATGAAATCACTTGCCTGAAACATCTAAGAGTTTGAATGCAATCCAGAAATCTGCCTGGGTGGGAGAAGTGGCTAAGGAGTTATTTGCAAAAGTCTATATTTGTGTGTGTGTGTGTGTGTGTGTTTGCATGCATAACAGGTTGTATTAGAAGCCGGGGGAGCCAGTAATCCATGTGGATGCTAACACAGCATTCTACTGATTGCCCCATGAATTTTGACCCAGTCCTGGGTGCTGTCTGCAAACTTTTCCCGAAACCGGAGTTCCAGATAGGTAGACGCATTTTGGGGAAGGGTGTATTTTTGGGGTCCACTTCAGTATGCGACGAGCCCACTCCACTCATAGATGTGCTAGTCAGTCACCATAAATCTGAAAACTTCTGTGGCATACCTGGCTGGCTTGCCACTGGCAACTTGGGATAAAATATCCATTTTCTATTCTGGAACCCCAAGAATCATGTCCTCCAAAATGTGGAATGCCTGAAATGCTAGAGAGGGTTTATGTAGTAAACCATGGTTCATACCCTCCCACAAAACCTTATGTGGTCTGCAATTTCTAAACAAAACCAATTGTGGTTTTTAACTTGCCATTTCTGTGCACTTTTTTCACTGCAATTTAACCCCGTTGTATCCTTGGAGCTTTTATGATCTGAAACATTCCTCTCACAATATATTGAAATTCAGTTTTACAAAGTATTCTTTTCTGGCCTTGAGATTCCACAAGGGCTTTTCCAGTGCTCATGCACTGAACCATCTGTGAATTATTGAGAGAATAACACACTGTTTGCAGGTTCCTCAACCTCAGCTGGCCATTGTACCTCAGGAGCTTGGGCACACTCCAGCAGAAACATGGGTCTCCATAATGTCATGGATTGGTTGAAAAGGAAATGTTTCCATGGTGAACTTATGGTTGACATTCTGAACAGGACACGGCTGCTACTCTGAAACCTGTCATTATGCAAGGCACTGCATTTAGCCGTATGGAGTAAAATTTGTTAGTCTCTAAGGTGCCACAAGTACTCCTGTTCTTTTTGCGGATACAGACTAACACGGCTGCTACTCTGAAACAGGACCAAGAAGCAAGATCCTCTTATCTGATGGCCATGGGCAACTGAACGGTAACTTGCAAAGGAGAGAAAATGAGTTTGACATTTTTGCTTGTTTAATGGGTTTGCTTAACAAAAGATTTGTTTTTTCTTGTTTTTAACCTTAGTAATACTATGAATGTTGTTTGGGCTTCTCTGATTTTGCTGGACTCATTGGGGATCTAGGAGGTGTATATTAGAATCTTTCAGAGCTTTTGTTTGAAGGGATGGGGTGGCTGCGCTGCTGAAGATTCAAAGACATCTTTTCTCCTATGCTTTTTAATTAAATATGCATTATCAAAAAACAGCCAACAAACCATAGTTTTAATGAGGCAGAGTAAAACTCAGTTCCCATCTAACTAAAAAGGTTTGTCTTGTTCAGGTTACGTGTAATAACATAATGATCATACCAGTTCTTCAGGTAGGATGACCAGACGTCCCTATTTTATAGGGACAGTCCCGATATTTGGGGCTTTTTCTTATATAGGTGCCTATTACCTCCCACCCCCGTCCCGATTTTTCACACTCACTGTCTGGTCACTCTATCTCCAGGCATAGACTAGACTTGAATTTCTAATGGAAAAATAAAGAAAACCAGCATGTCTTATTGGTAGGTGGATGTTAGAGACTTTCAGGCCTTCTTTATCATATCAAAAAGAAAGAAGAAGGGGCTTGAGCCTAATTCTTTTTTTTATCATTATCTGCAGTTCATCTTTTAACAAACAAACAAAATTATGATCTACAATAAAAAGGGCAACATGCCTAAAGAAATCTGTCCCGTCCTCCCAGCATACAGCAAGCACAAAGCTAAATACATATTGGACAGGAAATAGCTTTTCCCTGAAGGAAGTCATATTGTTGGCTTGTTGGCTTAATCAACTGAAGTTACTGTCCAGGGCAGTGACTACCACCTGAACGCAAGCAGATGGACTGTTTCCTCTGATTAGGGTGACCAGATAGTTAACTATGAAAAATCGGGACATAGTGTGGGGGTAATAGGCGCTTATATAAGAAAAAGCCCCAAATATCGGGACTGTCCCTATAAAATTGGGACATCTGGTCACCCTACCTCAGACTAGATGTGAACAGTCACACTGCGCATTATAGCTTGTTGAAGTCAGTCTGTGTATGCTGGACAAGGAGACCCCATGAGAGATTATTTCAGTTTGTTTTTACACCTTAACTATGTATTTAAACTCTCCAAATAGGTTTATAATGTGTCCTGCTTTTTATTTAAAAAAGACACAAACAAGCTTAAGTGGGAACAGAATGAATATAATTTTATTGGAGCTCCACATGAAGACAAACCGTGTAATCTGCAGCTAAATCCTGCCTCCTTCAGCATTCTTTTTAATGTTTGATGGAAGTCCAGTGACTCAATGAGCATTTTCAATTCTTTATCCTCTGTCCAAGTAGTCTGAAAATTGACAGGTAGAGGGCAGCAAAGCCACATTTTTAAATAAAGTTTAAACTCTTTATCCATCAAAGGGGATTTTGCTTCTTATTAAACTAATGAAGCCTCTGTCAGTTTGATGAATGGCTGGCTCACTTTTTTACCGATTAAAAATTAACAAAATAAAAACTTCAATCAGGAAAACATCATCTTCATAAAAACACAAGAAACTTAAAACACCAATCTCATGGTGTGATTAAACTGGTTGTCAAGTAGCAGTGACACACACACACAAATCCATTCACAAAGCCAATTAGAGGGCAGCCTTTCAACTTCAATGGTGAGAAACTTGTACTGTTCTACACCATTATCTATAATTGCTACATACTGACTGGTATATAATGGAAATAAAGTTATGAAATCGTCATTGCTGCATAAATATCTCCCACTTTGTTTAAAAAAGAAAGAAGGAAAGAAAGCATTGCCTGTGGGTATAGATTGATTTTTGGATAAATGCCCTATTTTTGCTTTATTTATCTAGTAGTGTGAAATTATTCAGATTGTTCAGTGAGGACATTCTATTCCCCAGTCATCTCTTAAGTGTAGTTATGAAATAATGGCACCAAGTTTAAAAACAGTTACTCCTCCAGCATCTGTGTCTAAATTGTAAACATTCCGCAAGAGGAACTAAAAAAGTGTTAAAGCAAAGCACAAGTGTAAGTGGAAGCTAATTCTTATGATTTTATCCAAAAGGGAATATTCCTATTAATAATGAATGTTAATCATTAATGCAGAGAGTAGAATTTGCTTCATTAAATACATTGGAACATTTATTTTTCTAACAGAGTGATTGTAATGTTTTATTATTTAACTGGTTGTGTTAAAGTATTGTATACAACTAATACCTAGAAAACTTGAGTGCATATCCCATTATAGCTAGTGAAGAACAACATTCTAATTTGGAGACATCAGTGTGTTAATGTGGGTTTGAATTCTTGCACAAATATGGTTAAAGATTATTACTCTGCTTAAACATTATGGCCCAAATCCTGTGCCGACTTTTGTACGATGCAGATCCACTGAAAATAATAAGATTGCCTTGGGTTAAGTGCATATAACTGTAAAACTTCATATTATATATTGTGAGATCTGAGCTTAGGAGTGAATGTTCAGTTACATCATCTGCATGCTGTACGTGCTCAAAAAGCAAACCTCAGTACTGTATGAACATTTCCCCCAAGTATTCTTTATGTAGTTATTTGCTTTTTTTTGTTCATGATGATTTAATTAAATGCAGAAAAAAGCTTAAATAATGTAAAAGTTCAGTGTCAAACTGACAAAGCCCAGAAATTCAAACTTAAGGATGACAGTTTGCTTTCAAGAGGTGATGAAATATAATGTAGCAGTTAGAATTAGAGAGAGACTTTAAGCCCCACTTTCATTTCTTTGGTTTTTGTTGGCTTGTGTCACAAGATTAATAGTATTTTAAACATATTGAGCCACATTTGGCCTCAGATACTTGCTGGTGGCTTCCCCTACAACCAATAGCAGTCCCCTGTGAGTGCAATTGAGAGCAGGCTTCAGCCCCACATTTTTTTGTTAATCTTCTTGGTGTTTTTTTAATAACCCATTTACTCATGAGACATGAATGGCTCTTGGGTAAATACATTCTATATTTAGACTTGCTGCAATACCCCAGAGCTTCCCTGTCCCCCCTTATTGATCTGAAAAACCTCACTTATTCTGGGTAAGGCTGTAACCCCAACATGCATCAAATACACTGAAAAATCTCCAATTTGTCCAAAACCATGTTTATCCTTGTTACTTTAATCTCCATCTCATTTGGATAAATGAGGTTTAAACGTATTTGACCAGTTTTTTAAAGCTCATCATACATGGGAACAGTTTGAAATGAGTGCTCCTAGTTTTATCAAATAAACACACGTTTATACAAGGTATATCATACCCAATGATCTCAGCTGGCTGTGAGCTAAGTATTAGCATATTTATTTTAAAAGGCATATTAATTTTATATCTGGAAAACACACATTAGTTGTCCAAAAATTCATAGGAAATGTAGTTACCTTGTACAAATTGAAGCCATTTAAAAAAATTTAAAGTCTTGAGTATCTGAAAAATATCCGTTGAAACTGGACTATATTGCAGTATGAAATCATGAGTTTCCCAAACAGAAATCTTAAAACCCATAATAGCATGAAACAGCACCCAGATCAGGTAGCCAATTTTAATTTATGGTTGGTTGCCATTTGGGGGAAATGGCCAACTTATTTATATAGATTTGTAAATAAAAATAAAATTAAACTAAACTAAACGATATATAAATAAGGAGGGAAAACAGGCTTTTGAGCTTCAATTCTTTAAATGAAGGGTTGTCCTGAGATAAAATTCTTATGATCAGTTTACATTGCCTAAAATATGTTAATCTGAAACACCGATACAACCTTAACTTCTGTGTCACAAAGGCATGGCTACCATAATGGGTAAAATCTTGCATTTTTCATTGGTAGGCTAAGTCTATAGTGCTGCTGGTGAAAAACAGATTGACATTTGGTCATTATTTCTTATCAAGGGTGTTTTACTTGTAATGCTATTTGACAGCTATATTCTAGGTCTGACAGCATTGAACCATCTTAATTCCCACTGAACTACTCTAAATACGTGGTATTGCAATCAGTTTAACAACCCCTGGAGGCAATAAAATCTCTCCTTTGAACACACTCAAGGGGAAGAAATCTAAGATTTATAAAGGGCAGCAAGTATTCAAGAAAGGGGCAAAGTTTATGTGTGAGCCTATAATTGATGTTTTCTTTGTTGGAAGAGAAAGCTTGAGGATGCTTTAAGAATTAATCTTTAACAAGTTCTAATCTTCGCTAACAAGATCTGTTTGAGATGAGTGAAAGAGATATGTGATACTGAGAATTTTGTCAGTTCCAGCCTCCTAAGAAACTTCAAAAGTACCATAGTTTAGGAACACACAAATGAGATAAGGAAACTTCACAATTAGAAATGAAATCTGCAGCATCTTTCTGCTGCAGGTAGGTGAATACAAAAACTGCAGTCAAGTTGTCTGTTCTGTTATTTATCCAGGTGACCATTCCCATTGCTCCAGGGGCTTCCTGCTATACGTATGTAAGCAGACAGTTAGGAACAGGTTTGTAGGCTGGTCTTCCTTTGCTCTTGCAATATGTAATTGGGTACATAAGGCAATATCAGAACTGGGAAGCATGGTGATAAATTTACATTCCAAGGGAGTCCAAGTTCTTTAAAACATAATATATTAGACTTCCCCAATCAGTGAAATAGGATTAAAGATAGTAACTTTTTAACAGCAAATATGAACATGCATGGTTTAGAGGTGGCAAAGAAAGATGTCTTGTGTAATTGAAACTGAGAAGGATGCTTAACATCCTTTTACTCAGTTTTATGTCCAAAAAACACCTTCAGCAGCACGGTGAATCCCTTAAAACTAGGGCTGTCGATTAATTGCAGTTAACTCATGCGATTAACTCAAAAAATTAATCATGATTAAAAAAATCAATTGTGATTAATCATACTGTTAAACAATAGAATACCAATTGAAATTTATTAAATATTTGTGGATGTTTTTCTACATTTTCAAATATATAGATTTCAATTACAACACAGAATACAAAGTGTACAGTTCTCACTTTATATGATTGTTGTTACAAATATTTGCACTGTAAAAATGATAAACAAAAGAGAGAGTATTTTTCAATTCACCTCAGACAAGTACTGTAGTTCAATCTCTTTATCATGAAAATGCAACTTATAAATGTAGGGGTTTTTTGTTACATAACTGCACTCAAAAGCAAAACAATGTAAAACTTTAGAGCCTACAAGTCCACTCAGTCCTACTTCTTGTTCAGACAATCACTAAGTGAAACAGGTTTGTTTACATTTACGGGAGATAATGCTGCCCACTTGTTAATTACAATGTCACCTGAAAGTGAGAACAGGCGTTTGCATGGCATTGTTGTAGCTGGCATTGCAAGATATTTATGTGCCAGATATGCTAAAGATTCATATGCCTCTTCATGTTTCGGCCATTATTGCAGAGGACATGCTTCCATGCTGATGATGCTCGTTAAAAAAAAAAAATGTTAATTAAATTGGTGACTGAACTCCTTGGGGGAGAATTGTATGTCTCCTGCTCTGTTTTCCCCTCATTCTGCCATATATTTCATGTTATAGCAGTCTCGGATGATGACTCAGCACATATTGTTCGTTTTAAGAACACTTTCACTGCAAATTTGACAAGATGCAAAGAAGATACAAATGTGAAATTTCTAAAGATAGCTACAGCAGTGGACCCAAGATTTAAGAATCTGAAGTGCCTTCCAAAATCTGAGAGGGATGAGGTGTGGAGAATGCTTTCAGAAGTCTTAAAAGAGCAACGCCTGTGGAAACTACAGAACCCGAACCACCAAAAAAAAAAAAAAAAATCAACCTTCTGCTGGTGGCATCTGACTCAGAGGATGAAAATGAACATGAATCGGTCCGCACTGCTTTGAATCACTATCGAACAGAGCCTGTCATCAGCATGGACGCATGTCCTCTGGAATGGTGGTTGAAGCATCAAGTGACATAGGACTGCCCACCTAGAAAAATATGCAGGCATAAAATGTTATGCAAAAATATGAACTCTGCTATTTTATAGTGATCATGTTATTTAATAAATTATAACTGATGTCCTATCAACCTTCTATTAAAATTTATATAAGAAACCACACTTTGCACAAACAGAGACAGATTGTCATACAAGAAGAGGTTTTCAGAGGAAAACCCTTCTGAGCGCCCACCCACAAGAGTACATGGCTTAAAGACTCACTTGTTAAGACGAGAAGTCTTCATGCTCCTGGTTACCAGCTGAAAGCTCCCCATGGGAAGTCATGTACCTTCAGTACAGAGTGGGAGGAGAGTTAAGGATTGTTTACAGACGTGGAAAAGCTTGGTATAAAATTCTGTATCCCTAAGTAGGGCAGGGAGAATGACAGAAACATCCATATAATGGAATGAAAGTACCTCAACTTGGATTGCCTTCATGAATTCAAGGACTCTGAATATCATGAAAAATACCAATGTTCCATGAAATTAGAGCAAGGGTGCCATTTATCAAATGATTAGGGCTGCAGATTTGTCATGGCATTTTTGTTTATCAAAAAAGCACAGAGCAATCACTGTACAATTAGTAAAAGTCATGGATTTAGGGAGCAATGGTGTGTAAAGTTACAGGTGGGGTGCATGCCAGGGGAGGGGAGATTGGGTCCTGCCCCCAAGGGATGGGAGGCTCTTGGAGGGGATGAGACCACCCTGCACCTCCCTCCCTCCACCCCAGCAGAAGCTCCTGTCCTGCAGAGCTGACTTGGCTCCCCACTCTAGCCCATTGACTCTCACCACAGCATTGGTGGGGCCATGCCCCCTTCCTGGCCCTGGTGCCACCGGCTTGCTTGCCCTGAGCTGGGATGTGGCTGCAAAAATGGACACACGGAAAAATCCCAGACACAAAGAAAAGTCACAAACAGAAAAATCATGGTATCTGTGACATATTTACAACCATGACAAACCTTCAGCCCTATTAATAGTATGTGGAACTATGAATTAGCTTGTGTCCAGTATTGCTATGTTAGATTAACGTTGGAAATGTAAAGGGACAGGTATTGGTGGCTACGAAGCCAAAGAGCCAAGCATTGTGCAATTGTGTGGTTGAAAAATGTTCAGTAGAATAAATTGTGTTGTACTTTTCTTGTTTTTCTTTCTCAGCTTTTGTGTGGCTCTATATGAGAAAAACCTCATACCTCTACTTTTCACTGGATTTGTTCTGCATTTTCCAAAGGATACAAAGGATGTATCTGAGCTAATTTATCTGGCAAATATATTTCCTTTTTGTGCGAGCACAGATATCAGCTTTATGTTAATAATCAAGTTGTGTAGCCCCTTTGTTGCAATAGTTAACATTTGTTGAGGCTGCCAGTTCCTCCAGTAATGAACAGTGCGTTTTGTCAGAATTATATTAGCCTGCACTAAAGCTATCTACAAACTCAGTTAAATGTCTGTGATGGTGGAATAGATCATAGCAGTTTCTCATGCAGAATTTGTTTATGTTTATGCTTAGTAGTGAAACTATCTGATAGACCCAGGGAAAAAGTCTTTAAAGGGTTTTAAATCTTCACCGGTGGATTGAATTTTTGAGCAATAATTTGTTTCATGGAGTGTGAGAAACAATAACATTCTTGCCTGCACTGAGCTAGACAATCATCAGAAGAGAGCAATATTCCACCCCTAACTTGTCATGAAAAAAAGGTGTCAGACAGATGCTACAAACAATGGAGCAGATCCTCAGCTGGTGTAAATTGTCAACAGTCCATTGAAGTCAATGAAGCCACCACAACCAGATGAGGATCTGCCTTAATATTTTTGAAATTTTTTCTATTCTATTCCATGATTTAACAAACATTTTCTGAGAGTGTTGCCTTTGCTGTTACAGACCAGTGTGGGTGTATAATTGTGTTCTGGCGGCTCCCGATTGTCTTACTACACCTCTACCTCGATATAACGCTGTCCTCGGGAGCCAAAAAATCTTACCGCGTTATAGGTGAAACCGCGTTATATCGAACGTACTTTGATCCACCGGAGTGCGCAGCCCTGCCCCCCCGGAGCACTGCTTTACCATGTTATATCCAAATTTGTGTTATATCGGGTCGCGTTATATCGGGGTAGAGGTGTACTTGAACATAAAGAGCGTCCATTCATGTTGGTTTTTAATTATGTTTTCAATTATGCAAGCCTTTCGCTGAGTTAGGAGCGGGGTATTTCTGTACATATAGTTCAGTTGTTTGGCGTGTGGCTGTTGCTATGATTGACTGACCATCATTGTAAGTCTGAGTGTGGCATAGTTGTGGTGAAATCATTAGTGGGCATTATCATCCACAATGGACCTGGCTTTGACAGTTTTACAGTGCTCAGTTTATACAGTCAGGGAGTAACTTAGTGACATGGATTCTTTCATGACTGGATTAATTACATAAAATTTATTATTCAATTATTTTCTCTGTCTCACTCTCAATCAGACTGAGGTAGAGCTTTACAAAACGGCATTATAGATGGCAAACAACTTGAGACCTCAGTCCATTTGACTGCATTCAAGCACAGCTCCTTTGCTTTTCTTGCCATTGTTATCAAGTATCACTCTGGTCAAAAGCCACGTGAACTTTCTTAAATGATTCAGTTTTTAAAGTGGTTATTCCCAATGCCAGACAAACTTTAAAATTCCTGCCAATATGGACGTGTTAAAAGAAGAGGCTTCATTGACAAACAATTCTTTTAATATTACAGTAGTCCTTCATTAATGCACAAGGGCCCATAGTTTTCATGCAAAAGAGAAAAAATGCAATCTCCCCACATGCCAATAAAGATTTAATACAGAGGGCAGTAGTGAGGCCTTGTGTTCTAACACTTAATTATTTATATAAAATTTATTCGTATACTGTGAAGTATTTGCAGTCATTCAAAATAAGCAACTCTTGTGTAATTCAAATACATTTTGTGCTATTTTGCAATTTATTGTTTTTGCTTACTAATTGGAAAAAATCAGTAATTTCAAATGGGTTTTCCAACTGTTAGTGTGAATTTGCAAGGTTTGACGCTAAGTAATTTTTTTATTATTTTTTATCAAGTGAAGGCACTAAATATGAATCTCGTAAATGAAATTCTAAGGAGGTGAGAAAACGCACTTCCTGGCCATAGGATAGATTATAGATATGCCAGTGAATCTAGTAGATCCTTTCAAAATTGCTAATCTCGGTCAGCCAGGTAAACTAGAATGACTTTAAATTGGGTTAATTACTGTAGCTCAAATTTTAGCTCAAGAGCTCTTAATTTCAACTTTCAAAGGCTACACAAACCAATTTTGTACTCTTAGATTATAATGAGCAGTCTTTATTCTTTAATCAGTTCATCCAGTATCTAGCTGTCTAATGTAGCATTCCTTTGAAGTCTAACAAAGATCTAACATAATTGAAGAAATGTCGAACTACTTGACTCTCTCTTTTTTTTTAATATAAAGGAATTAAACATTAATCAGAGTTGTGCATCTCAATTAAGCCAATTAAAACTATCACAGAATGTACTGCGCACAGGAATAGGTAGCTTTAATGTTTGAATACATGATCAACTTTTACCTAATGTTCCTTACTTAAGATGTTTGTTACTCAGAAAGGGAAATACACGCAGCCCATTATGGAAAGCCATTATTGTTTTAAAAAAGTTTGACTAACTTCATGTAGAAGTTACTATTATATAAGCACAAGATCTATTAAAAATTTGTTGCATTTAGTTAAAGGTAATACCATGGATTACTCTTTCTATTGCAAAGTAATTTCTATATTTTTTATGATGATTGGTTTCTTTAGTAATACAAATAGTATAATATGTGTTTGAATTTGCTTCTATTACAAGGAAGTACAGTTTGGTCTTGCAGGCTGAAGTATATACACAAAGTCTATATAATTACTAATAATTTGTAACAAGTGTTAATTGATAAACAGCTCCCTCTGGTAGCTTAATTAAAGCTGTAGGATAGCTAGGCGATTTACAACTGGGATTGATCTCAATTAGTCAACAAAATCTGTGTAGTCTGTTCAAAGAAGAATAAGGAAATTTAGCCTAGTGAGGCTTTGGGGATTTTGTCTTGTAGTCTTTACTGTTCCGTTTTTTTAAACAACAGAAGTAAAATCACAAGTATACTAATGTTGTCTGCAGTGATCTATCTACTGTATACTATGCTTCTCTTTAACACTACCCAACGCTTGTTCTTTCATTTGTTTGTTCATTGTCAGGTTACAGAACAATATTCAAACATTTCATTGTACACAATGTGATAAAAAAGTCATTTCATACAGAGATGTACATTTTAGAATAACACCCCCAAGAGACCACAAACGAGAGAATGAAAAACATTTAAAATATGTCAGTTTTTGATCTTACTTAGAGATCTGTTTATAAACTGGCATTATGCAGCTTTAATTAAAAGATAACACAGGAAAGATGGCATTAGGGAATAACTGGGTATGTGGAAGCAGAGTGATCTTATAAAGTCAGCTATGCTGTTTCAGGATTCACTACTCTTTTATCATTTGAACTGATAGTAAAAATATAATCTAAGAGTACTTGAAATTGCCCCTGTGGAATAAAAGGAAAAAAAGTGTCATCTGTGTTAAAACTAGATCACAGACTGGGTGCAAACAGCTGCCGAAACATTAATTAATTTGTTTGCAAATAAATCATGGATATGTACTAACTGAATATACTGGTATAAACCAGCATGAATGTTGTGCTTCTTAGGGTACCTATGGATCCTTGGTTCATCTACATTTTTTGAGGTACTTTTGTTTACCCCACAAAACCAACACAGAAGCCAAATATAATAGATTTATTTCTGGAAGTTCTGAGCCCTTATCATTAATATTGTCATACGGACATTTTGATCTGCTAAAATGCAAATCCATTTCAGTGCTTTCAAAAATACATATCTATTTTAAATTTGTGTAAATCTGAATCTCATTTAAGAAAGATTTGTTAATCAAAGAGAATGAAATGTTTTAGTGGAGGCAAATGAATGTTGGTTTAACAATTAAAATATGATTTCGTGGTTTTGGTTGCTTAATTTGTATTTCTATATATAATATAGAAAATAAATGTATAACTCTCTATTCTATACTCTCTAGGTTATATTTATATATAACATAAAATATGTTCCGTCGTATGACAACTACCTGCTTTGTATGAAGTCTTAATATTATTTAAGGTATACAGTATGTCAAAAGTAATGGACCAAATCCTGGACTTGTAGCTCCAATGGCCCAGCCGGATGTACACAACCTGCACCCAGGAAGGCTTACATAGATCCTGAGGGAGGGCCCATATGCTGTTCATTCAAGGAGCTGGATCCATGACTCACTTCAGTGCTGCCTCAGACTCTGCCTATGGCAAATGGAGGGCCAGGGGATGACACTGTAGGCATTGCTTCTCCCTGATGACAAGTAAAGCTTTATTTTAGAAAATTTCTTTGTGTTTAACATGATTAAGAGCAAGATCCTGCCTCAAAATAAGAGCCACAGTTAGTACAGAGGAAAACCAATAGCAATGTAGATCTCATGTGGCACACTATGTTAAAAAGAGAGATCCACATTTGTGGAGCTGGCTGTGACAGGGCCATGGAAGACTTTCCTGCCTTGGGGACATCTGCACTTGCTCTGCTCCTATCAATCTCTAGCCCCAGATGATAGGGCTGATGTGAAGGGTTAGTAGGCACAAAGGTTTTTTTTTTTTTTTTTTAAACTCTTTAAAGAGTTTTGTTTCACTTTTTAATTTGGTAGGTGTTATTTCTAGCATTTGGAAAACTTCTTTTCTTTTCTTTTTCTTTTCTTGAGAACATCACCAAGATCATAGAATTAGGTTCTTTTCTCCTTTTCTCCTTCTTTTCTTTACCAAATACAGTCAAACGCATTTTAACACAAAAAATAAGAAAACGCTGAAAAGATTTAAAAAAATGTTTTTTTAAGAAAGAACCTAATTCCATGATCTTGGTGATGTTCTCAAGTCAACTTCTTTGCTCCTGCACTTTGAGCAGCCTTGCCAAACTGTCATTAAAAATGTACCAGCCCTTAGACAAATTTGACTTGCTCACCCTTTCCCAGGATGATGATTGAAACAAAACCCCTAACTTTGCCTGCCTGCAGATGAATGGATTTTCATAAGGGTGTTTTAGCAGAATTCCATCTCTGGTAATTACATTGCATTGCATTTTAGGACCCAACCCTGTAGGCGGTACCAGCTGTAGTGCTAAATGCCACGAACAGTCCCATTAGTGTTCACAGAAGTACTCCTTCTGCAAAGGTCTTCACATGTGATTTTTAGCTCAGGATATCAATTCATAGCTACTTTTGCATCAATATGTAAAGCCCTTTATCATGTAAGTGAAATACTTGAGCAATTGCCCATTGCCCTGTCCCCTGCCACTCATTCACCATTGGCCGGGGTGGATTTTCTTTTCAGTCCCCAAGCACAGTCGGAACTGGGGTGGGGGCAGGCTTTCTCAACCAGGGAACTGATTCCCGGAGGGCTTGTGTCAGAATTTCTTACTGGGTACTTTTGGGGTATGAGGCAAATTTCATTTATTTAGGCAGGCTAGGGTGACCAGATAGCAAGTGTGCAAAATCAAGACGGGGTGGGGGGTAATAGGCATCTATATAAAACAAAGCCCCGAATATCGGGACTGTCCTATAAAATTGGAACATCTGGTCACCCTAAGGCAGGCTCATCCATGACTGTTTCTTGGGCCCCCTTCTGTCTTTTTCTTTTTAAGATCCCTTTCTTTATCTGAATGCTGTCCAGATCATTCCCACTGAGTGGCAAGTTTCAAGTACCCAGCAATTTAATCTTTATTTAATCTGTACCTGGCTCATTCTTCATCTATAATATGTCATGCAAAGTCACAGCCAATAGGCATCTCCATAAGGTAGTGTTAGGGCTTCCACTTGTTAGTGAAAGTGACCAAAGATCTAAATGTTTTAAGATGACTTTGCTCTGTGTAATTGGCACGAAGTGAACTCGATGAACTGGCGGATCCAGCCCCCTTGCTTTTGCCATTTTTATAGTGAGGGAACTATGCCCTCATCTGTTTTTATTTTCTTTTTCATTTGTTACCTCCTTTTTCATCTTTATTCTTTGTATTGCCCTTTTGTCTGGCAGTGTGGCTCATCCGTGGGCTATCAGATTTGTCTGTGACAGATATTTTAGTTTTATTTATTTGTTTGTACTTTTGGGCTAGCTAGTCCTTCACTTACTGTTTCATTTCTGACTTTTGTTGTATTGTGCATAGATGCCTACTAGTAGAGGCTTTGAGAATTTATTAAATAATAACACAAACCATATCCTAAAATGATTTAATTACTGTAAATAATTTTGTTACAGAGTAAAATAATGAATAGCAGCAAAGGGGGAGACAAAATAACTATAAGCAAGGGGAAAATGTTTGTAGCTGAGAATTGAAATGAGATGAATAGTCAAAGATGTGATAGCTAAGGGCTATTTTGCCTCCTTTTACTGCTCACGATTGCACCATATGTGGTGAATGTGTGTGCAGAGAGAGAAAAGAGGCCACTGCTAGACATGAGGAGGGGACGGGGAAGGAAATAGTAAGACAAGGGTTTGTAGGAGAGGCTTTGATCAAATCTACAGTGGGTTTTTAGAAACAAAGGGGAATTTTGAGCTACATTCTGGTATGAACGGGGAGCCAGTAGAGGTATTTCAAGAAGATGTGCATATGAGAAGCTGGACAGCTGCATTCTGTACATGCAGGAACTGGGGTGCGGGGGGCACATGGAGGATGATATGGTTGAAGAAGTCAGCAGAGTGGATTTGACATGGGCAATGTTGTGGGGGTGGGAACAGGCAGCTTTCAAAATGGGAGCTGTGGGAAGAGGAGAGTTCAGAGTCAAAGGAGACATACAAGTTAGGGACAGTGGAAGCAAATGGAAGGTCACAGATGGGGAGGGATAAGGAAATGAGGGTTCTGTGTTTTGAGAATGTTCCTTTTGCACAAGAATAGCACTGAAGATTTTTGAGACATTTGTCTGAATGGAGTTGAATCAAAGCCACAAGTTAATTTAGGCAGAACAGGCAGAAAGGATTCATTGAAGGTGTTGAGTGCAGTCATGTTCCCTGAATGTATGTTATAGCTAGTGATAAAGATGACGGAACTGTATAGAAAAGACCAGAGGGCCAAGATTTGAACCCTAAAAAGTGCCATATAGGAAGACCGTGACATTGCAATCTCTAAGTTCCTGCTCATCAGAACTGCACAGGGGCAATTATTACTTGTCAGAGACTGGACTTACTCAAAAAGGTTCATTGAATCGCTTTTAATGGGAGAAAATATTTGGTGCATGAGCATCCCCATTTCTCCTTTTCTGCTTCAGTATGCCTCCTTTTACTGCTCACGATTGCACCCAGAGATGAGGGGTTTGCAGATGGCATGCTACAAGCATGTGGTTATTCGAGCATATAATATCTTTAGACTCTTATTCTTATCTCACTCTCTAGTAATTTATACATGTAACTTTCTTTGCTTCAAGATGAGAATAAACCTCAGTACACTGAATTGGGCACATTTAAAAAAAAATTAAATTGAATTGAATAACTAATGGAGACCCATGACAGAATTATTCTCATGGTGAGAGTTCCCTGAACAAACTTTGCAAGCAAGTACTTATTCTGGTATGAATACAACATATATTTCAGCCTTCTAAGTAGAGTAGAAAGCAATGTTTGATTTGTGGTAGTCATTAAAAATGAAAAACTGAATTGTAAAAAAAAAAAAAAAATTGTAGTAGGTTGGAATAAATGCTGCTCCTATTGGAAGTGCCCATTACCATAATGTACTTTAAAAATCTATACTTTGTTTCAATGTTATTCAAGAAATTCTTTAAATTGCTAAGGGATAAAATATATATTGGATCCTGTAAATTTCAGGATTCTTTTGTGTTTTAGGTTTTTTTTTTTTACACTTTTTCTAAGTAAAAATCTTGGGCCAAATTTTTCAGCCTTGAGTGCTTAATGTTAGGAACAAAAATAAAATTTCCATTATTGACTGACTTTATTTTTATATAAAAATGTACCCAATCCAAAATACTAAAGTTTATTCTAATGCAATGGAGGTTACATATGTAAATTCTTACACACTGAGATGAGGCAACAAAATAAAGCTTGAAAAGTTTGGCCCAACGTTTTTAGTAGAGGCGGAAACTAAAAAGGAAGAGTCTTGAAGTTTTTGGGATGGGATCCAAATGGGGAGGATGCCTTTAGTGGAAATTATTGGTGCTCACTACCTTTGAAAATCGGGGCACATTTTTTAGGTGCTTAATTATGGACATTAAATGCTAACTTTTTAAAAATATTGGCCTTGGTATTTATTTGATTAGTGGTACAAAAGATCAAGTTCAAGAGGTTGAACCCAAGAGATGTGGGGTGGTTTTTGTTGGTTGGTAGGTTGGCTTTTTTCATCCTAGATTTTACCTCAGAGTTATGCTTTCTCTTTCCCGGTCTTCCTTTGGGCTTACAACTGACTCTGACCACCATTTTTCTGCACAGTTTAAGCCTGATTGTGGTCATACCAGATTCTAACATGGTTTGGATAACCAATGCCAACCTAGGTCCTACGCTATGCTAGTGCATGTTTTTTTACTTGTTTGTTATACAATTTGGTCACACCCACACAATGTTAGCACTTGCTTTGGCCATATGTGAAAACCCGTTGGCGCTGTACAGGTCTGTCGCATCTTAGGTGCATTTAACATGTACGATTTCAGCTTTATGCGGTTGGCAAAAACAAAAACAAAGCCCCCAAAAAGAGAAAAATAACAATTTAAATACTGTTTCTGTAGTGCGGGTGATTCCGCCCGCCATTACACTCAATGTAATTTTGACGATACGCGATTTTCGCTTTAGGCGCTGACTGCGGAACGTAACCCCAGCATAAGATGAGACAGACCTGTAATTGTAACCCAGGTGTGTGTGTGGGGGGGCTTGATTACAATACAGTTGTCTCCTGACCTGATAATTACACTGTTGAAAATTGTGGTGTAGGTGGGACTTACCTGTCTCCCTGTAACTGGATTTAAAAATCCCTGGAACGTCCAAGGCTTTAACCAGTTACAGAGACGTGGTTCAGTCACTTCTGCGCTACAACTTATAACCATGTTGTATCTCCACAGATCTGAGTCATGCTTGAATTTATGGTCTGCAGGTGAAAGGCTCCATTATATGGTCCCTCAGGTCTTAGCATTTAATAAATGCAGGCAATAAAAGCTAGCTATGAAGTTCGGGTAAGGAGTGATAGTAAAATATAACCCCAGAAAAATCCTGCTAGCTGGCATGACTGTGTCTTACTTGAATATTCTGACTGCTGAAGTCTCTCCATACCAATGGCACTAATCAGTCATAGCCCTTCCCAGTGGTAGATTCCTGCTGCATTTACCTATAGGGCTCCTTTATCATCTGCCTGCTCTTTGCAGGGTCCTCCTTTAAGGCAGAGGTTGGCACATCTTGGGCTGAGATAATCTTATCTTCTCAGAGTTGTGCCCCTCACCCCAGGCTGCTTTTTTGAGTTCAAAACTAAATAAAACATTTTTTTAAAGAAAAATTCAGCAGAACTGGTAGGAATAAAGAGAAGCAAAAACACTCTAGGGGTTCAGCATAATCACATTTAATATAGTTGTACACCACTCATTTCTTTTGGGGGTTATTCAACTCTGTGATCCCTCCTATTTGTTTTTTTAATTCGTCTCAACAAATATCCCCATTCAACTACCTCATCCTAGTCAAGAAGGGTTCCCTCAGTCAGCACTACCTATGAGTTGTCTGGAGGCTGCGCCTTTTCCCCGCAAGCTCTATGCTGCCCTGGTATTGCTGCCAAAGCATGAGGGACAGAGCTTAGGGCCTAAACCCAGACCTCCCTCTGGGCTTGGCTGCTCATTACAACTAATTGTAATTGTAAATTTGCCCTTAAAAATCTAATTCTGTTTAAAGAGCAACTTTTGCCCTGGAGCAGCCTTGTAAGGGGAAAATACTTATCTAGAAAGCGGTTTACTTTGCTTGTGATTTTCCATAATCCCTTTGTTGTTGTTTAAGATATTTGTTTAGGAGGAGGCACTGCTTTCCACTGTCCTGCCTCTCCCTTTATGTATATGCTTGATCCTACGGTGAAGTCAGAATCTTTTGTATCATGACATCCCAGTCTGTTCCCAGAGAAATTATTTGTATAGTTGCAACATTCATTTATATAGGGTCTGATTTTCAGAGGTACTGAGAGCCCACAACTCCCATTGACTTCCACATTGGTGTTGTGACACTCAACACTTCTGAAAATCAAGCTCATTCTTTCCCCAAGGTGAAAAGCACTTTATAGAATTGAATGCTCTAGAGGCTATATACAGTAGCACCACTTTTATGTTAGCCACTGGTGAAATGCAGCTTCCTCTAGGGTAAAACATGGCAATTATTTATTGCAGCACTACACAAGAGTGTCGGAACTGGAACTGAAGTAAAGCGCCATGTTTAAAACAATGCCCCTGTCACTTGACTTCTCCGTCATTCAGTCCACTGTGTGTAAAATAGGGACAGTGATACTTGCCCAGCTTTATAAAGAACTTGAAAGTCTGTAGATGAAAATCTCGATCTAAATCTTGCTTATTATTATTTAATTTGTCCAAGATTCCTGATTGTGTAACACTGTGCTTGTAAAAAGTGCTGTGGAATGAATGAATACAACTGGTAAGGACTTGGTTTTACATCTCGTCTGAAAGGCAGCATTTTCTACTGCACAGGTTCTCACTAGGGGATAAGCAGTGTGGCTATTGGCTCTCATTGGGGGGAAATAGAAGGGAATAAACAAGCTTAGATAACCCTCCCCCACTCATTATCTTGTCACTTTCTGAATCCTAAAGTATAAGCCTATAAAGTGTTTTGCTTCAGTTTACATCACTGGTCCTTCATTAATAGGTTAAAGATTTACTAATGCTTTCAGGGCCTGTCAGGAGGAAGAGAGTGCTTGGGCTGGTCTGCCTACAGTTTTTCTCCAATTTAGTGAAATTGGTTTAAAAACTGTGCAAGCTAAACTGATATAAACACTTTGAAATTGATAGGAGTGTGTCCACACAAGGGAGTTCAGAGTAAAAACTATGTGTAGACAAGCTTGTAGCTATGTGAAGCGAAACAGCAAATAATTATCATCCTTGTCATGGGCACAGAAATACACATGAGGCTATTTAAGGGCAGAAACTAAACAAGGCACGTGAATTATGACATATGCTCAGAATAATGCTGGAAAACAAGAAGGGATATTATTAAAGCAAAACTAACTTCTTGTCTTTTATAACATTCTGACCAGAACAGTGAAACAGTGAAGGACACGACAAATCCATTCATCTATTTCAAAATTTGCAAAACAAATCCCTTCTTACACATTGTATTTGTACAATATGAAATTATTATTCAATAAGTTGACATTTTAAACCTATTACTGCCTAAACCCATCTATTACTGAGCTATTCAGAGCACTAAAGTTAACATTTACCAGAACATTCATCCTCACATCATGGGGAGATCAAGCTCAAATCCTTTATTTCATATTCAGATCTTGTTGGGTCAGGATTGAAAACTGCTACCTTTCTGATACTTTACTGAAAATCCACTCTGAAATCCACAAAAGAATTATTATCAAGTTACTGCAGTTATTCAGCTAGATGTTGACTTTGATATGTCAACTCTCTGATCTTTAATAGAAAATTGATGGTCTTGCCCTGAGGGTCAGTCATATGCATGACCAGGATAGGCCAAGGTTTGCATTAAATTACACCCAGCCTTGCATTGTCATTCTCTGACAGGCAAAGTCAAACAAAGCCAAATGGATCCGTTGTTAGTTGTGTTTTCTTCATTGTTTTGTGTTGGCATATGGATTTAATTCTGTAATGGGTGACTGCTGGGCACAATCTGCTTTATTGATTTTCTGGGGAGAGGTTTTCTTAGAGCACCCGGAAGTATAATAAAACAAAAGCAACTGGTGCAATTTTTCTTCCTTCTACAGTATGTTTTTTATTGCACCGGCAGCCCATTGATTCTGTCACAAGAACTCATAAGAAGGTATTACATTTATATTTCCAATCAGTTTGTTTCTAAAAACTTTCTTTGTCCATTACTGGGCAGAGGTAGCCAATCCAGCGGCTGCTTTTTGTGTTAGTGGTGACACACTTAGTTTTGCACATGCACTGACTGAAAGGAATTCTGCCAGCGCTGGCCTTTTTCAGCACTGTTGGTTGTCACTTCTTACAAAGTTGCTTTTGAAACTTATCTGAGGTAGGAATGCTGTGTGGAAAACTAGGACACCCATGTTCTGGGACTGCATTTAGGATCCTAGCTTCTGAAGTGTCAGCAGAGGCCCCAAGGGGTTGGGTGAGGGGCGCCACTCCATGCATAATTTCTTTGATGGCTACAGATGAATATGTTGTGTGGCAGCAGCTAAAGGAAATGGAAGGAAGGGAATAGCTTTCCATAAAAGAAAAACTATTCTTAAACTTCTGTTTCCTACAACTGCTATTACGTAAACACCACATCAAATCTGCCTATAGAGACTTGAATGGCATAGACACTTCTCTGCTCTTATTTATAACTTCCTACCAGGTACTTAGGTTTACTGTTTAATTCACACTGTTCAAAACAAAGACACAAGGGGGGGAATTGTGGGGTTTTTTTCTTTCAGGATTTATTGAGGCTTTCATACCAAATCATCATAGGAAATCATGGACAAGTTTGGACGTATGCCTCTGTGGATAGTATTATTAAAGTAAGCCCAATCAAGTAAACCCAATCCTGATCTGACTGAAGTGAGTTATTTCAGTGGGAGCAGGACTGGGTCCTATGTGTGTTGTACACATGGGGAATGAGTGCTGTGCAATAACTAGAACATACTTTCCTGTATGTTAATTAAAATGTTTATTCCAGGGACAGTGTGCACTGCACAGTATCACTCTTTTGGATAACTCCTTATTTTCAAAATGATCCATGCACAATATCATTTGATTTATAGAACTTATTGCTTTTATTTTGTTAGTTTATTGTCCATTGCTATTTTGGGGGTAGATTTTCAAAGGCACAAAGAGCAGACAGGTGGCCAACTCCCTTTGAAAGTCAGAAGCATTTGAGGGTGGAATTTTCAAGGAATGCTTAAATGACTTAGGAGCACATGGCCCATTGACTTTCAATAGGAGATGGGCTCCTAAATCACTCAGATGCTTTTGAACATTCTACCCTGGCCTCCCAACTCCCTTAGGCACCTTTAAAAATCCCAGCCTTGAGTGCTAATTGTGCTTTCCATATACGCTAAACAGTTTCACATAAAGTGGGTTGTGCATATAGCTCAACAATGGGCTCATACAACAATTCTTAGCCCTGGGGAAGTTGACTACAGTCTTTACATTTAATGTGGTAATTAATGATTCCATTGACAATTTGTCAAGCACACCAATGACAATACAGGAATAATTCTTTGCAAAACTCACATTCTGGGTTTGATTCAGCTCTTGCCCATCAAAATCAGGTGTCAGTGACTGTGGAATCATGCAGCCCTGTGCATGGATATAGACATGCAAATTACAAAAACGTCACAGACATACCAGGCCCAACATATCCCTGCTGTAACTGCTGATGTCAATGGAGTTACACCAGGGATGAATCTGGCTCACTGAGATTAGTGTAAAAAAGTAGACTCTGTAGCTTAGTTGGAAAGAGGCATCTAAATCTCAGTAACCCAAACTTTGATCAGCTTAACACTCAGATTTCTCTGTGAATCCTTTACTTTCTTTCTTTCTTCAGAGTAGATAATGCCAGCAAATGCCTGTTGGACCTAAAAAGTTGCAGTACTGTACTGTGTTGGTGCTGTGAAACTTCCAGAGCGTGGAAGTGATGCGCACATCAAACTGGCTTTCCTTTCCTTCATATATAGAAAAGAAACAGGGCAGCCCAACTTCTTAAATACACAGAACTGTTCTCTTCCTGCTTTAGCTACTGATCCTGTGAGATGCTGAGTACTTTCACCTCCATTAAATATAATGGGTGTTGAAGGTGCTCCTCATCTTGTAGAATTGGGCCCTTAATTATTCATTGAAAATGGGCATTTTATCAAGGGAGCTGAAATGGGGGTTTTCAGTATTACTTGATTATAACAACACTTCATGCTTGTTATAGGGCTTTACACCCACAGATGCAAAGCGCTTTGCAAAGGTAAGTAACATTTCCCTTCCCCCCCATGCAGTTCCTCTCTATGTTATACAGCAATGTATATAACTAGTGTATGTTTACAGTTTGTCTCTTGGGAGAGAAAATATTGTATCCATTCTCTAAAATAGCTCGTCATTGAATACTTTTCAGTATAATTAGGAAATAACATTCATCTGACAAAGTAAATTCATTAAATAATTTCAAAATAAGCCACGGGCATTGTTTAAACCTAGTGTCAACATAAACTGTAAAAATGTGCAGAATGGTTAAATGTGAGCCTATAAGTGTGTGTTAATGGAACAAGAACACTAAATGTTTTTCCTGCGTTTTAAGGCATCGAACTATATTTTAGTGCAAGTTCTGCCTCACAGCCAGATCTGGCCCCTTCTTCACCCTAGCCCTTTCATCTCCCTTTGTTCCCTGTCTATGCTGAGACTGAGATTTTCCCACCTCTCGCAGTCTGACTGTGGCTCTGAAAGATGATTGCCTTCTGGTGAAGCCCTTTCCCCTTCTTCTGTACCCAAGCTCCATGTTCAATGAACATCAAAAAGCCTTATCATACCCTGATGGTTTAAATCTTTAAACACAGAGTAACAGCCTGAGTACATCCAGACCCCTCACATCCTATAGTCTTGTCACTATGTGTTCCTGCAACAATTACCAGGAGAGGGAGGCTGCAGAGTGAATCAAGTAGCGTGTGTTGTCTCCCTGGACTCCATGCTGATGCTCTGATCAGGACTTCAGCAAAATTCTGTTTGAAATGAGAATAGACTAATTTTCATCAGACTCTTCTCGGAGGAGTCCCATGTGGGCCAGCATGCCAAGGGTCATCATTAGAAAACTGCCTTCAAAGAGCTGAGGTTTCTCATGGCAAAGCTCTCTCCCTTTGCTAAATTTATAAACATTTATGTAAAAATGTATACATTAATTGTTCAGGTTCTTGTATGCCTGCAAAATAATGCCCAGAAACATACGAGGGGAAAGATACCAATAAAAATAGCCCAAGTCAGGACAAAAATGTCCTCATTTTGACTGAAAATTCAGAAGAATTCTGTGATCAAAGGATGCTCTAACTCCCAGCTGTTCAAAGGGACTTATATTAAAAAAAAAAAATCAGATGTGACCAAGAATAGAAAAGAACTCATTAAGAGCTTAACTAGATGATGACAGGTGAAGCCATCAGTTGCTTAAACACTGTAATGTTTTTCTAAGCAGTTACTCTTTTTTCCCCCCCCGGAATCAATTTATACTTTCTAGAAATCATTATGGGATCAAGTAAAGTTTGTCTGCTATGGAAAATAAACACACATGTGAGCCACCGAGCTACAGAGTAATTAAGATATCACTTTCTTCCCAATTGAATATTTGTAAACATATAAGAGAAATTATTGAATTTATTTTACACTTTCCATTTATCAATTGCCTTCTGAAGTAGTTTCAGTTCTTAAAAGGCAAAGGAAGGATATTGGAAAGTCTATAAGAAAAGGAGTGATCTCAGGAAGTTTAACTATAAGGCTTCAGACATAAGGAAAAGGTTAGTTTTCTCTGTCTTTTGAGACTTACAAGCAATGAGCACTAGATGGATATGACTCTCTACTCATTTTTATAGCTATTGTTTAGCTGCTAGTGTTTGTAAAATACAAAAAAAAAAATCTTTATAATTCTCTTAAGCAGCTTAAATCCCTTTTCACTTTCCCCAGGCAAAACCTGATTCTCTTGCATGTTTTTGGGCTCTGACCTTCACAGTGCTTATCTCCCAACAGTAGTAGCCAGTTTCTTATTCTTTAAGTGCTAGAGGAGTCATGAAAAATTCAGACACTGGGTTTCCCTGAGACCAATCTGGTGGCTTTGTCTTTGTGATAACTGCTGCTTTCTATGCATCATTCAAAAGGTACATACTGTTGTCAGCCCCTGAACTGCTACTTGGTGTTAAACATGAATATTTGTAGCTTAGCAAGGGACTAAATTTAAAAAAATTAATATTTGACAACCTTTGAGAAGGCATTACTGGCATGAAACTACATATATGAAAGATTTTATTTGTGAAAAATGAAAACTTTTTACTTCACTGGGGCAATATGAAACACCACAAGATTTTTCTTTGAAATAGCTCTGATTATTGGACTATCTTCTGGATACATAGATCATAACTGTACCACAGAAGATACTACATAGAGTTGTTTTTCCTGTATACTGCAGGGAAAATTCATTCTGTGCATGTGCCACTAATCCTATCTGACCAGAAAGCAGAGAAAGATGATACATGGCTTATTCCAGTTACATATCAGAGATGCATCCAATGGCAAAATTGCCTTTTTCCACATTTCTTAATTAGAATTGGAATCAGCTTCAACTAATAGAATCTCTTATTAGTAACAAAAAGAATTGCTAGCTCTCTAGTTCAAGTGGCATATCTGCATAACTTATAGCCTTAAGAGCTTATGGAGTCACTCACACTCCTGGCAGAATGCCTTTTACTCTCCCATATTAATGAGTTGTTCTAAATTTAGTCTACTGTGACAAACTAATATTAATACAGTATTTTATGGCCCAGAGCATTGTTAATGCATAAGAATGAAACACTGAATCAAAGAAAGGGAGAGAGAAGGCAAGATTACTTTGTATGATTGTCAAGATATAAGATAATCCAAGTATGTAGATATTAAGACTAAAATATAATACACTGCTTATGGATTTATATTATGTGAAACATTTTCTATTATTTTAAATCCTTGCAGTATTAGTTTCCTATTTTCAGGGGTTTATAACTCGGCCATAAAAATGCGCTCTGGGCTGAAACTTGGCATACAGGGTCTTAACCTGGGAGCATTTTTTTTAAAGTAAAATTTCAAACAAATCTGTATTATGCCATTTTAAAAACTGTAAAAGTGTCAACAAAAGGCTATTGCCTTTGAAAGCTTTTATTTTCCTGGTGATGACTCAGAAAAAAGTTTTGAATAATAAAGTGTGCAATGTGATTAATCTGTAACAGGGTCTAGTTATTGCTAGTATTTTGCACACAAATAAACAAGATAGCACATGTAGAAAAAGTCCTGACTTTTATGGGCCAGATTCTTCTCCCATTGAAGTCAATGGAGGCTTGTCACTGTCTTCAGTGGGAGCAGGATTGGGTACTGTGTTTGGTAACTATTTTGCCATGAGGATTTTATATTGCCTAGTATTCTCCTAAACATATAATTGTTTAGCTAGGCATTTAAATGTTTACTGGAAAAGAAACACTTAAATATTTGGATACATTTAACCTGTAAAACCCAAAGCACATAGAATATATAATGTGCATGTAAATTAACATGTAGAATGGCATATGCCTCTAATTGATGGGAGCAGATCTACCACAAGAATGCCAAGGATGTCCAGTGCCTGCCAGAATGCTCCTCAGTGCTCCTGATATAAGAAGTATATCATGGCTTTCCCTTGTAATCAACAGACAGTAGCTACACTGGGGAGCTCCATATGGGCTCCTGGTGAACACAGGGAGTTTGGAGGCAAGGTACAGAGTGAGCCAGGGAAGGAGTGTGTCAGGGCCCATAGATCTGCCACAAGGACAAAGATTTGCAAGAGCTTGTGATTGGGGGCACTCCCCACACTGGCCCTGCAAGTGCTGAATTAGGCCAGGTGGCCCAATCAGCCAATTAGGCTGCAAATGGGGGAGATTTAGGCCAGAGGAAGCTAATTAGAAGGAAGCTCACCTGTGAGGAACAGTCAGGGCTTCTACAAAGCCAGAAAGCTGGCAACAGCTCCCTTAGTAGGGCTGTAGAGAATTAGTCTACAGTCATTCCCTAAGAGAAGAGAGGTGGGCGGGCTGGGGCTACAGAACCAAGGTGGGTTACACTCACTTCCTGGGAGAATGGAGTTTAGGTTGGCAGACTCTGAAGAAGGTAGGGGAGGGCTCAGGGAAGGCAGCAGGGTCCAGGAGGGAACAGACCTGGGATTAGAGCATGGAATCCGGAGTAGAGGGTGGGCCTGGGTTCCTCTACTAGCCACTGAGGGAATGGCACCATGGGGCAGTGAATGGGGAGACTGCCTGAGACTGCACGTGAGAAGGGACTTGAATTCACTCCCTCCCCCAGAAGGGGAAACCATATAGTGACCTGGCGAGTCACGAAGAGGAGGCTGCAGAGAGAGGAAAAAGACACAGTGCAACTGCTGGAACAGACACTCTAACAGACTATTTGCTGTGGCTAGAGCCACCACGTTTTGGTAACTCCTATTGTTATGAGCTGACATATGGCCTTCGTAGCTGCATTTGAAGTAAGTGTGAGGTATGTACATGGATCTGAAGGCAGAAGTTGGTCTGTAGGCTTTGCTATTCAGTAACCATGGAATAGTGTGGAAAATGTGATCTGAAAATATCATTAAATGTCATAAAACAATATCTAAAAGTTGAGATCAGAAAAATACCCTTATGATATGATATAGGAAGGGACTTTATTAAATACAGTCAACTTTTCTCTGAGCAATGGCCCAGTCCTGCAAGCCTTTTGTGCATAGCTGTCCATTGACTTCCATAAGGTTTCCATGTGCAGAGAGCTTGCAGGATCAGGTCCCTAGCCCTAGGTATTAGAGCTAGATCTTGATGGGTCAGTTAGTGAGCATGCTGCTGTACATACAGAACAAAAGCCCAAACGCAGGGGAAACGCCTTATTTCTCTGTGCTAGGGAGATAGGAAGTAGAAAACTTGCCCAAGGGAGTGGAGTGTACCTAATTTGTATTGAGGAGTCCTCACTGTAGCTCTCCACATGGCATCAGGGAAAGGAATGGGGAACTGGGCAGGTGTTGGAGTTTGGTGGATGGTGTTGGCACAGTCTGAATCCACAAGTACCCCACACTAGATTGGAAGGGATCTGTGGCCTACAACTGCTATTCAGTATTGCCAATCCCACATGTTCAAAAAATAATGAGTCAGGCCCCATAAAATCATGATACTGGCTTTAAACTCCTGAGATTAAAATAATAATTAATAATGCATTTTAGGTTCTTTTTATTTCCCTTCCAGTTTTCAATCCTTTAAAGTGCTCTTGGGTCACATTTGCAATCTTTTCTCTGGGACCATAATGGCTAGATTCTTCTTTATTCTGTCTACTTTATTTATTTTAAATAAAAGTTGAGATGTGTTTTGTAATCACATGTCTCCAGGAGCTGGGACTTCAAGGTAGGGTTGCCAACTGTCTAATCACACAAACCCAAACACCTTTGCCCTGCCCTGCCCCTTTCCGAGGCCCCGCCCACGCACTCCATCTCCCCTCCCTCTGTTGCTCGCTCCTCCCCACCCTCACTCGCTTTCACTGGGCTGGGGCAGGGGTGGGGGTGCGGGTTCTGGGCCTGCGCCAAGGGGTTCAGAGTGTGTGCTCCCCCTGCCTACAGGCACCACCCCCACAGCTCCCATTGGCCGCAGTTCCTGGCCAATGGGAGCTGTGGAATCAGCGCACGGAGACCCCTCCCCCCGCCTGGGGCTGCAGGGACGTGCCAGCCGCTTCCGGGAGTGGTGCGAGGCCAAGGCAGGCAGGGAGCCTGCCTTAGCCCTGCTGCACTGTTGGACTTTTAGCAGCCTAAAATCTCCCGGTTTGGCTTCAGTAGCCTCTGGGAGATAGAGTCAGATTCTGGGAGACTCTTGGCGAAACCGGGAGGGTTGGCAACCCTACTTCAGGGAAAACACCAAAGATCACAAGACTTGTGAGAAAATCTCATTGGCAACACCGACTAGTGCCCTTTCACACTCTGCAGTAGCTGGCTTGACACAGCTGACTATATAGGTAAGAAGGCAATGAAGCAAATGTGAGGGCTGAGGATTCCTTTCCCTCATCCCTGCTGTGTTTTCAGTGTGTTTCTCTCCAAGCAAAGCACTTTTCATATGGATTTGCTCCGGTTTGGGGGATTTGGTTCTGCAGTATATGAATGCTTTCGGTATGACACCAAACAAACTGCGTGGTTCATTAATCTTCATAAGCCATAATTAAGACAGTTTAAATATACAGCATTGTATATAGATTCCTTTAAACTGGTGTTTCTGGTGTAGTATGTTATGAAAAGCAATCTTGCAGCATAGCAGGTGAGATAAAATGAAGATGAATTTATCCTTTGTCATAACTGAAAATGATACCTGCATTTTATGTAGCTCCCTTCTAGGAACAGAACATATTCCCCTTAATTTTTAGCAATGGGAGGATATTTAGCCGTATGTATCCCATTGACTTTAATACAAGTCATGCAGCTAAATCTCTGCATACCCCAATGAAAATTTACCTGATGGTGTCATGTCACACATCTACATAATTGAGCTGCCCACATAGGCCTATGAATGAATAGTAATTGAAGTGTCCAGTCTGATGCAGTGCAGCATTTCTGTATTAACCCCTTCAAAGTCATGAGTCTGGTCATACCACATAAAGTAAAACCCTTTGATTCCAACATATCAGCAAGAGAATTTTTCATGACAGGGCCTAAAGCTTAGCAGTAAATACTCATTCTGGGCTGAAACTTTCACATTTTCTTGACATTTTTTCAAAGTTTTCCTGTTTCTATCTTTTTGGCACACTCATATGGTAACTCCAAAAGGACGTGAGCCCAAAAGAGGCTTATGATTTTGAGTGTCTACATTTTGTGGGAGCTTGATTTTTTTTTGCGGCTGGCTGCTCAGCATGTTCTGGAAGCCTGAAAGGTGTCTTAGGCTGGGCATCCAGAAATGGAGGGAGGGGCACAGAATTGCTAGCCCCTTTTGAAAGTTTTAGCCAACTTTGTTTTAAAATAAAAATGTTCAGGCCCTTTAGTGTAGGATGAAATTTACTATCAACTGCTTCACAGGCATAGAACATTGAGACCACTTGTGTTAGGGATCTATATGTTACTAAATATGGCATTACATAATAGACTGCAAAGACTCTACATTAGTTCATGTGAATGACCACTTTCTGCAATAGTGTGATGCATATTTGGCACTGTCAATTATTGTATATTTTTTTTAAAGAACTATGTTATTTTGGCTCCTACATTTTTAATCAATGACAACAGTGGGGTTTTAAAAGTAAAATAATGCTGGGGCATGGCTTTAAATGCATGTTTTTTTTAACTTGGGTCCCTGTTCCACAAGTGTGTTTGGACTGAGATGATAAGTCCAGATGATGGATTGTTCTTTTAATGCTGAAAGTGCTGGAAGATATACAGTATATTTAGAATTAGATAAGCAGCAAGACTGTCGTTTAGTGCTTAATACAAAAGTGTGCTTACAGGAAAATTATCTGTTGAAAGAAATGAATAAATGTTACTCAGAAACTATAAAGCAACTAGTTCCAACTTAATGGGGGTAATTGCTACGCGATGGAGAAATAAAACTAATACTATGAGACCACTGAGCACCAGTAAATGTTAAATAGTTGGAATGTATTAAAAGCATGCCAATGTGATAGTTGGAGAGGATTAGTCTGTACTGGCCTTTTCATTGATGCATCTGAATGAGAATTAATCTACAAAAACGTTCTTGTTTGATCTGTAATGTATTTGTCTCCTCTTCCTACTGCCACTGCATCTAAGTGTAAGCTGCGATATCTGAAATCTGGTATAAACAAAATATATCATGCCATCTCCTCTTCATAAGGAAAAACATGAAAAAGTTAAATATTTCTCCTAATACTAATCAAATGAGCTGGCTGAGATTATTAAAGGCAGTGCTGCTGCTCCTTCCCCCCCCACCCCCCAACCACCACCCCCACCCAACGAAGCCCAGGTAGTTATAGAATGCTATTGTTGTCTTATCTTTTGAATTAATTTAGCGTTGGATATTATCATTAGGTGAAGCACAATTTAATAGATGTTGGCGAAGCGTCCTAAGAATGGTAATGTGGCAAGTTGCTAGAAGATGTATTAGCTTTGAATCATATTATAGTCAGTCACCTGTATGTAATCTATCCTGTTAAAATGTACTTGAAAAATATTAGAAACCAAGGATGAAACAAAATGTGGGAATTTATCATTATTGATGAGCTTTTTATCATCCAGACTTCTGTTTTCCTCATTTGGTACATATTTTTATTATTTTGGTTAAGTTTTCATTTATCCTGTATGTATGCAATGTTCATTTGAAAGGAGTTTGTTCACTAGAGGGCAGCATTTGATAAAATGTATGAAAGGAGATTTTTTTCCACAGAAATGAGGAGAATAAATGCAGATCACTTTAACACTTTTAGCAGCCTTCTCTGACATGGGTTTCTAATTCTATTTGTTGGGGTGGGACACAATTTAGTTTGATAAGCCATTTTGAAGGAATTTTAAGGATTTACTCCACTAATAAATATGAATTGTTTTTAGATGGATATTATTTCAGGTTTGTGGAAATCAAGCTTACCCTACAGCCTCCATCTCCTAGCCATAGCCTTTTAAATGCACATAAATTAATATTTTAAATTCTTTTATTATTGTAACAGAATAAAACATGAATAGGTTCACTGGTCTATTAGCCCTATTTTTTTATTACATCTGCTTTTCAGACAGTCCTGTCAGTAATACTATCTTATTCAGCAAAAATCTTGATTGCTGCATAGGCTCTGTGAGCTTCTTCTACCTGTGGAGTCCAATACTGATTCTGGGGAAAAAGCCTTCCCCTCTTGCTGGCATTAGTTGCTCGATGGTAACTGGTTTGGAACGTGAAGACTCATTTTCCCCATGCCCACGTACAGAATGGTCTCAGGTGAACGATGTGCTAAAATCTCAGCTGTGCCTTCTCTGCAAGAACCATGTGAACACAGTGGAGAAGGCTCATGAAGGCTAACTGATGGAGGTAGGCTGACTGTAGACAGGAACCCTCAAAGTCAAGCACAATTTGGCTTTGTGGGTTAGCTAAGCAGATATTTCCTGATTCTCCACCAGCTGAGAAGAGCCCTTCTTCCCTTCAAGTGCTCAGGTATGGGTTTGGGCACAAATGAAAGATGTTTTTGACATATTTTCAGGTTAGGGTGCAGACACCTGCAGCTATGTCACTTTTTGCTATAATCCCATTATATCTCCCAAGATAAGAAGGCATGAACTAGTGTCAGTATTTGGATTGGAACCCCTAGGCATGATAGGAAATGGGCTGCTGTTTTAGTAGCTTGCCTTTTTCCCCCTATGACTCCGTACTGAATACCAGTGCATGGGGTTAGGGAAGGCTGAGCTGCTGGAGGTGGGCTATAAAACCAAGGTTCTGATAGCTTGTGGTCATTAAAGATACCATGGCAATTTTTGTAAGAGAAGGGTATTAGCCACAATGCCAGAAGCCAAAGTCAAATTTGGTTAATTACATTCTGCCTCCCTAAATTCCACTGCATTTTAAATGTGGATAAGATATTTTTCACTTCCTTTTGTGCGCTGTTGCCTTTTTTCACTCAAGGAGTGGCTGCATTACAGTGGTAGCTGAATGTATCTCTGTATAGTTTGCAAAGCACTAGGATTAATTTGGATGAAAGGAGCCATATAAATGGAAGATCATTATCATTATCTTTAGAATTGGATCTTTTCATGCACAGGTCAATATAGTAGGCCTTTAAACATATTTTCCCCTTGCTGACCTTATTACAAATGGTGTTTCATCCTTGAAGATTATTCAGCCAAAATAAACTCAGCTGCTGGGTTTTTGAATGACATTAGCATTCCTTCCTATGTATTTTATTTGAATAAACTAGAATTCAGTCAAACAGCCAAAAGCGAATGATAAATGGGTATTTTTTTTGGTATAGCCTTCTTATTTTAATGTAAGCCCATGTGCTTGAAATCTTTTTGCATGTGCTGACACTGGTTTGTGGATGATTGGGGGACCTATCCTTGTGTACTCACAATACTGGACTCCTGTTTCTTCTGCTCTGCTTACATCTGTCTCCATCTTGTGAAGTTGTGCCTCGCTCAAACACGTGCTGATAGAAAGGCGGTGAAGGAAGGCTTCAGTGACAGCCCTGGTAAGTACTACTCTCTTGGATTGTTCTTGGCACTTAGGATATCTTGAGTCACTTGCCACATATTTCTGACTGGGTTAATTACTGTCAGAATCTGCCACTATTTTGCTTACGTGTGTCATTCAGAGAAAAACTTGATAATTATCTGGTCAGAATTTAGGATAGTGGGATAGTCTGCTCTATTTAAAACTTTCTCTTCCTGAATGCATTGGTATGTTGTTGGCTTTTATTTGACTGAAGGTCTGATCAGCCTAATGGACGTATTCAGCAAACAGTAGGAAGCAAAGCACAAACTGTATTCACATTTATATGTTCATTGCTGTAATAGACTATCAAGAACATCTGTTGCACATTGTCAGGAACAACCAAGCTTCCAGAAAACAAAGATACCAATAGGAATTCTCTCTCTTCATTTCACTTTAAATGGTTCATCTAGCTCAGTTTGAAGCCTGCAGCTTAACACCCCCTTCCCTCCCTCCCTCTCTACACACACACACAGACTGTAGTTTACTGACAAGGTGAGGTAGAGCACAGGAAGGTTCAAGTTTTATTCTTGTGTGACCTTCACTTCATTGTCTCCTGAAGAGATACCACGCCATATTTGCAGTTGTTGCCAGTGTGAATTGTGCTAAAAGACAAACCACACCACACCACAACCTTTCTAGCATGTTTGATTAGTGGAGATGAAAGAGAAGCGTGGACAGGGTAAGGACCAGGGAATGTTAACATATCTCCAGTAAAAAGAGTTGTAAATCTTGATGCCCACATCCCCTAATGCCAGGGATGTTGCAAGGTGGGGGAATAGCAATCCTTAGTGATTCTTCTCACTCAGAAATCCAATAGAATAGCAGCAATGATTTGCGGTGTTCAGCAAAGGCCGAACATCTCAAGTGGTGGGAAGCCACATTATGCCTAATGATGTCATCCCATGCTCAGTTGCCTGGTTCCTAAGGAGGGTGAAAACATAGGCTTCTCTACTGTAGACAGGACACACAAGAAACCCTACAGGCCTGATACCCTTGGTACCCAATCACTAGATCAAGAAGACTCCAACAGTCCTTTGGCTATCTAACTGAAATGAAGACAAATTTTCAAATAAAGAAGCCTGATAGCTCTCATCCCATCCTAAATTGTCAGTAGACATAGGGTGATCCATTTCACTGCATCACTGGAGACAGCCATGTAGCTTCATCTCACCAAGATACTGAGGACAACGTAGCTTCTGGGTCTTCTCCAGAAGATGAGGAGGGCTGGAGGGGATTAGTGAAAATGCTCTGATCAGCCCCTTCCCAGAAGCCTCCTATGTACCTTAAAAAGGAGGGGACAGCGTTTGCCTGCCCTGGGGGCAAATGAACAGTCCTTCAATCACCATGTGCACAGTAAAAAGCTCCTCATCTATGGAGGTTAAAAAGGTTGCAGAATCAAATTCTGATGATGTCCATCTCTGGGGGGTGTATTAGGGAAGTCAATTATTGGGCAAACGTTGTGCTCAAGAACTGAGAGAAGTCCTTTCCTTATGTCATGATATCTACCATAACCCTTGAACAGGGCTGGATTAACACAACCAAATATCATTGATCATTTAATAATTAATGCAATGAATCCAAACCTCATTTGCATAACTAAGATCTGTGTGGACTATGCAATGACCCCTATTTTGGCACTACTCTGATTGTCGAAGTACTTGGGTCAGCATGAGCTTAGGGAAGATCCTTTTTCAATCTGACCTTAGGTGCAGATATCCTCATATAGGTGGGTTCCTAGGATAAAAAGAGTCTAGAAACTCTAATAGCATTCAGACACTCAGCTGATTTCCTAAATTCCTGGCCAAGTTGACTGACCTATTGGAACTGGAAGTCACCTGGCTTCTTATTCTGCACAGTTTGATAATGACAAAGATACTTGACCACTGGCCTGGGCTTGCATGGCCTCCATGACAACTAGAGCAAGATTCCAGATAGCTGCGGGTTCTACTCACGTATGTCGGCACACTCTGAATTTGATCATCCATGTCTGAATAGATGTAGGGAGTGTAGTGATAACAGTTGTCAGATTCACATTATTGTCTCCTTTACACTAAGATCAGGTCCTATCTGCTCATGTCAGGGTGGGAGTCCTGCTTCAATAATCCATTTTTTAAGATTAATGGAAACAATTGGATTCTAGAGAGATTATACTGTCCAATCATT
Organism: Terrapene triunguis; assembly: GCF_002925995.2. Classification (NCBI taxonomy): domain Eukaryota; kingdom Metazoa; phylum Chordata; order Testudines; family Emydidae; genus Terrapene; species Terrapene triunguis. Next base: position 24,497,835 of record NW_020664562.1, on the reverse strand, counting down.
GGATTGTGTTAAGTTGCTGCTCTGATGACCGGTAGATCGCTGAGCGATGTTCGGATGCTGAGTTGATGGCATTAGTTGTGAATTCTCACAGAAGGTTCATGGGTTTGACCTTCCATGGTCATCTTGGTCAACTCTGAACTGAATCCGAACCAACCATGGTAGATGTGTACATCTAATGCACAAATGGAAAATCAAGCACTCCCTGGCGTGCGAGTGTGGTTCCCCACGACAGACCATGGAACATATCACTACCTGCTGCCCAATTTATAAATATGAAGGAGGCATGACTGTGATAAATTCTGCTACTCTTGATGTAGCCATTTGGCTCGATCAACTTCAGGTGAAATTGTAGTTGCTGCTCTACACCAGCCATATGAATAAAGAAGATTGGATTGTGTTGGTGGCCTAATGGACTTCTGTCCAAAATCATGTACCCTCTCCGTATCAAAGTTCCGATCAGCCTATATATGCTCATTACTTAAAGGTATGCAAATATTTCAATAAAATAAGAACCTAGACAGATAAGTAACATACTTTTGAAAGTGTCCCTCAATGCTGTGTTGTGACTGGCACGCTGTTCACTGAAGTCTCTTAGTTGCTGCTTTGCATTTCCCTGCTAGACTATGCACATGTGGTTTCCAGCCTATGCCAGCCTATGCCTATTTCCACTCCTATATGGGCTATTCATCTAGAAAAGCCATTTCATTAAATGAACAGCTATGAATGGTGCACAGCATTGGGATGAAAGTACATGTACATTACTCTGGAAATATTGTCTTATTTTTCGGAGTGTCACAGTGCCCTCCTTCCCACCCCCATTACCTCAATGATAGACTCTTTTCCACTAGTAGTAATGTATTTAAATATGCCTTTGGTTGATATAAATGAGTTCTGTATACTTAGTCTGAGGTGTAACACTTCTTAATGCTATTACTGTTCTGAAACAAATAGTATGTGCGGCACATTCATTCCCTTTAATACTAGAAAATACAGAACTTAATAAAAAATGGAAAACAAAACGCTCAGTACTAACAAACACAGAATATCTAGAGAGATTTGAATTGAGCTGCCACTGAAGTCAATGGAAAGATGGCCAGTGATCACAATGGAGGATGGCTCAAGCCAAGGGAACAGTAGGGATAGGGGATACGAGATTTGTAGGGCTCAAATGGAATTGGATGGACCCATTCTGTTGGCACTGAGTGGAAGCAGGTGGGATGACTGTGGGGATCAAAGGGGTTGAGCAGACACAAAATCGATTTTTTTCTGTACCTTTAAAAAAATCACTGCACATGCTCACTAGCCACTGAGCATGGGAAGATAGAGGGGGATGTGGTGCTCTAGGCATGATCACAGCTCATTTAGTCACTCTTTCTTTGTGGCATATGCTGCCACTAGTCACACCAGTCGGCCTCCAATTTAGGTTGAGGGAATACTGACTGCAGCTTTCTGGCTGCCTTTTGGCCGAGGAAAGATGCCTCTACCCCACACCGTATGTGCCCGTGTTTGGAGAAACACAATTTGGCTCTCAATATAGATCACCACTTCCAGTTTATTGAATGGGCATATGTAGATTTAACAGGACAGGTGAAGGCTTGCAAAGGGGAATACCCATGTTGTCATGGGAAACTTATGCTAATTAACTAAGCAAAAATTTACATTTTCCCCTAAGCTAGGGTGTGTGTGAAACTCAAACTATGAGAACATCTTTTCACCATTTTGAATTCACTTGTTTGCCCCTCTGTGGAAAGGACTTTTCTCCTATGAAACCCATGCATCATAGGGGGGAAGCAATAAAGGCAAAAGGATAATTTCCACTTATGGTTTTTGAGAACTGATGCTGAGTTTTGCTTTGGGTGGCACTTCTACTTAATTCCCAGTGTTTTCTGCTTCAGTGATGAACACCCAGGAGTAAGATCATAGTTGCAGTTAGTCTTTGGCGCTCAAAGAAAAAACAAACAAACAAAAACCCCAAACAAAAAACCCACCCCTATAAAAATAAATAGTCAAACAAAAATCTCTGTAATTTAATTTTTGTCATGAGTTTTGGAGCTCATGATTAAGCAAAATTTATGCCATTGATGCAAGGTTTGTGCAGATGAAGTAAACATTTTGTTATACACCTCTACCTTGATATAACGCTGTCCTTGGGAGCCAAAAAATCTTACCGCGTTATAGGTGAAACCGCATTATATCGAACTTGCTTTGATCCACCAGAGTGCGCAGCCCCCCCCCCCGCGGAGCACTGCTTTACCACACTATATCCAAATTTGTGTTATATCGGGTCTCGTTATATCGGGGCAGAGGTGTACCATGCAAAGTGGATAAATGATTAAAAAAATTACAAAATTCAAAAAATTTGTCAAAAATGATTAGTTTTGCCTTGGGCTTTCCCACAAAGTATATTTAGTAATTTCCCCAAGATTGGATTACTTCTTCCAACCAAATTATAGTTTAGCATGTGTATAACCATTTCGCTTTAAATCAGTTTCTAGCTCTTCCTGAACTAAGTAAAAGCAAATATATTTTCTTTCTGGTTTAATGTTGCTCAGATCCCTCTGTCTTTGGGTATGTCTTCACTACCCGCCGATCCGGCGGGTAGCAATCGGTCTATCGGGGATCGACTTACCGCGTCTCGTGAGGACGCGGTAAAATCGATCCCTGATCGCTCTGCCGTCGACTCCGGAAATCCACCTCGGCAAGAGGCTGCAGCGGAGTCGGCGGCAGCGGTCGACTTTCCCCCGTCCTCACCGCCAGGTAAGCCGACCTAAAATACGCAACTTCAGCTACGGTATTCACGTAGCTGAAGTTGCGTATCTTAGGTCGGAACCCCGCTGTAGTGTAGACCTAGCCTCTCTGTTTTCTGGGCCTGATTTCTATTTAGCTGAGGTTCATTTTCAGCCCTGCTTTTTAACTTACATGGTTGAGCGCTTCTATCCACTCTTGTAGATCATGTGTGCAAAGTGAGAATATCTGCAAAGTTTAAAGTAGTGCAGTCACCATTCAGCTGTCTTAAAGATAAACTGCAAACAAAATACCCAAACTCTATAGAGTTCAACATATGTTAAAATTCCCTCTATAGTCGGGTTTAGGCTAAGGGGCCATTCAGTATGTTTTTACGTAAAGCAATAAGTCTGGTTCGTACTAGTACAAGTACTACTTCTGCTCTGACACCAAGCATGTTCCATGATACAACATCTGCCCGTGAAGTTCCCTTGGAGAATATATGTATATACTCACCCATAAACATCCTGTGTGAGGAAAACAATCTTACAGTCATTTTCTTAAATCCCATCTTTTTATTGTGGGTTTGACTGTCTAGCCTGTTGATAGATTTTCCTAGCTTTTGCTTGCCAGTACACTCTTCTTATGTCCTTCCCATAGACCCAGTACCACATGGCTGCTCTCTGTCAGGGTACAATGGATTTTCCCTTGACTACATTATTAGCTTTCTGAATCAGCTTCTCAATAGACATTTTCTGCGTGGCCACACAGATGCCAAACTGTGTTCAAGGAACTGTTACACACATTTTACATTTCCTGGAGGCCTGCTTTGTCTTAAATGGAGGCCGTTACACATATTTTCTCAGCAGAAATGGTCACCATATAGGTGATTTCCCATTTTGCACAGGAAACACCACTTTGTAGTGATGACTTTGCATTCCCCCCTCAAGCCTCTCAGCTTCCATCTGAATTTAGAAGCCTTTTACTATACACTGCAGCAACATCGCCAATGGACGGGTTGGAGGCACAGATCGCTCTTGCACCGAATGTGCACCCGTTGGGGTTAGTTAGGCTCTGGGATGCCCACCACTGGTGATGTACTTTGATCTCCAGAGGACATGTAGATTAATCAGCACTAAACCCAAAATCTGATCAAATTTCTGCAACCATTATAGCACAAAAATTATCTGATTTGAAATTATTAACAGGCTCCTTTGCTGTTCGTTGTTAAGAAATATCAAAAGGCAATACTCCAGAATAAGAACTAAATTACTCTAAAATTTTAGTTGCTCTAAGTTGATTTTATTAATAACAAAAGCCTCATTTATAGCAACAACTGGCCAAATCAATAGGCATAACATTTGGCAAACATCTTTTTTCCTGGCTGGAAATCTTGTACTGTAACCACATGGCTAAATCACAAACCTGGGGGGGGGGGGGGGGGGGGGGGGGGGGGGAACAGGATTAATAAAGGAAACCCCTTTACAACTGTAACTATATAGTTTATATAGTAACATTTTATACAAGTCAGGTTCTATAAATTGCAAGCCAGCATGTTCTGAGAATTACTATAGAGGGAATTTCAGATATAAATATATAAGTCACAGTTACAAAGGTCTTGTCTTCCCTTGATGTTCGGGCATAACTCCCATTAATATTAATGGGAGTTAGGCATGCACATAGAGGAGAGAGAAACCTCTAATTAGTGTGGTAACACATGCAACATTCCTAACAGAGAAACCATTTTGTACACCCTAATTGCACAAAATTGGCAACAAGTTACTGTGTGTGTGTGTGTGTGTGTATGTATGTGTATATATATATATATATATATATATATAATCTCAAGGGTTACTGCAGCACACATTCTCTTGTAGTAGGGAAATGTGCCCAGACTTCAGAGTTTGGGTGACAAAAGCTATTTGCACATGTGTATTATCCCTCTGACCTCAGCTACTTAGCCTTCAGGGATTTCACTGACTACTACAGCTTGGGCCCTGATCACATTGAGGAGATGAGGCTTTAGCTACCCTGCTATACAACTATGCCTTCTAACTAGGTGGAAATAACCTTTTGAGTCCCTTATTTAAATGGATAGCCATCCTGTTTGATACATTTTTGAGTATCACTTTGATACTCTGGAAGACACTATAGAAAACCTAGATAATTACAAATATATTAGGAGTACAGTAATTGCATTCCAGATTAGGTGATTATTTTTCATTTCAAGCAAGTTTGTTTATACAAAGTGTTGCTACAAATTACAAGAAAGTCACTTTGCAGTAGAAAGACATATTGGGTTAAATTTATCCCTGATACCATTCTATTGAAGATCTAAGAGAATTAAAATTTCTGCAAATATTTCAAATTTCTTCTCTTTTTTCCCAAAGGGAAAACAATTTTTTTCCTCCCTAAAATAATAAACCAAATTTATCTTGATGTAATATCTCTACAGTCAAATGGAGTCACTGGAGAAATTATTTTGGTTCAATGATTTTTGTTCATTCTTATATACATGACCACTTTTTCAGACCTTTAAACTCTCACAAGTACATAATGAACGCAGTTGTTTTTCTCCTTAAAAACAGTGAACCAAACTTATTCCTTCAGTAATAACAGTGACTTTTGATTGGTATTACACCAAGGAGAAATTCGGTCCAGTGTTTTAGGGAGACAAAAATTGTATTAAACAATGGCTTAAAAAAAGAGAAGCTTTTTGAAATACTTTTGTCTACTTTTTAATTCTCTTTGGTTTTTAATCAATAGATTCTCGTGGGCTTCCAGGAGATTCCATCCATCCATTCAACAAGAAACATGACTGAGTCACTAAATATCATCCTCACTGAGACCCATTGGTCCCTCTGCAAAGAAAGTGAAGGTTTCAGCATAATACTTCTTTCCTTCGGAGTTTGCTCTTTCCTCCAAGAACACTGCACTAATTGTTCTAGGGCCAAAGGCTTGCCCTGTGAAGCTGCCAAACTTATTTTGAGAATGCAAAAGCTTAATCCATCTAAGCAGCTCAGGTAGTAAGAGCATATCCACTTTATTAGTTCCTATGATGAGTCCTTGTCATATTTGTGGATAGAGAGTGTTGGCCCTTAATACTCAAACTGGTAGGTCTAATCTCATGACCATCTGTTAGAGTGGCATAGTGCCCATTCACAAGGTGGAATGCCAGTTTCCAATAGTGATGGTTACACACCAAACATAGGTTCAGGAGGAAAACCTACTGAATGCAGCAAATGACACCTTATTTGCAAGAAAATCTTCTTGATGTCAAGCAGTGCCAAATTAAGAACACATGCTTCATTACAAGGGGTCACATCTGTTGACAAACACTGGCACTTCATCATCAGTATCTGCCCTTCTCCCGGGTCTCTTATTAATCTGCCTCAGTACTGAAAAGCCTGCCTGAAAAGAGGTGGTCTGTGTACTTTGTTCATAGGGCCAATCATAGATTTATTTATTCTTTTCCTGAGGATTTCCCAATGACAGGCGAAAGTCTTAATCTCTCTATCCGATGAGACTGATGACCTGAGAATGCAGTAAATGTTTTGATAATTTGAAATAAGCGTATGACACAGAATCACATCGCTATTGGTCTTGGACTTATAAAAAGACTCAGATGACTATTTACTTTGGGAGGTTTGCCCTGCCCGTTGTGGTCCAGTTAGCCAGAACAGATGTATAAGTTTTCTTAAAACAGGTGGCAAAGAAACACCAAGTCTGGTAAAATGTAGGAGAATTGCCACCAGCTGATGGGTTTACCTTCTTGGTATAGTTATGGAGGAGCTACAGAGCATCTTAAGTGTAAATTAATAACTCACCCTTTGGATACCTCAGCTTGCAGGAAGAAAGGAAGGTGCAAACCATTGTTTGGCAAGATTCCCTCTGCAATGTGCTCTCAGATTTTTTATGTTGAAGGGCAGGGCTGGATTAAGGTGTTGGCAGTATGGGCCTGTGCCCAGGGCCCTAGCTCCTGGAGTCTCATGATTACACCAGTATCTCAGGTTTCATTTTTTTTAAAGTAAGTTTCCAACCCTCCTTGTGGTGAAGAAAAGCTTTAAACTGTGACTCAGCTATAGCCAATACAGTAACATCTGCCTGAGTCTGCAGACACTGAAGCCTCAGTTCTGAGAGGTGGGAACTTACCAGGAGTCACAAAGGGGTGTTAACTCCAAGTCCTCAGTTACAGGGAGCTCCTGCCAACACAGCCCCAGCAGAGGACTCTGTGGCAGGAAAAGTGCAGTGGGCCCAGCTCCCCATCCAAGCAGATACTGCAGGGGTAAGTTATAGGGGGCTCCCTGTTGCCTCTCTAGGGATGAAGAGGGATAGGAATCACTGCTGCTTCTCCAACAGGAGGACTAGACCAGCCATACCTTAACAGAAGGTTAAGGTCACTGCCCACCGTTACTTTGATATCTAAATTTGTATTCTGATTACTGTAGATCTCTCTTGAAATCTGATAAATTAGAGATCACAGCATAATTGTGTGCAAAGGGCAGAGTTTATTGTGTCTTTTGTATAAGCCTATCTATATGTATTAGTTTCCTGATTGAGAAGATCAAGGGCTGAAGTATTCAGATGAGTATACTATCTTTTTGATTATCTCAACAAAGGCATTTCAAACCATACATCTCCTTCCCAGAGATTTTGGCATGGTGAACAATTATAGGTAAAATAACTTTTTAATAGGATGCTTCATGGATGATAGGCTCTCCTGCAATTGAAGAAGTATCTGAACAGTTGTCCTCTATCCTTAAAGGGGTTAAAATTATTAACAGTAAGATATTATCTGAAATTTCTCAACGCTTCATTACTTCTCAAGGCTGTGGAGGCTGAAAAAGAAAAGAACATCTACATTTAATGACTGTTTCTATAACTTACCCTCTAAAAGAGACCTAAAAATGTCTAGGAGGCAGCAGGACCCAAGACCATTTGGCTTTTCTCTTAATTTCTCTTTAGTTATCTTGTTTCAGTCTGGTACAAAATGCTAATCAATGCAGCAAGTATCTCTGATCAATGAACTTGGAAATAATCTGTTTAAAAAAGCTGCATGTGAGAGAGTGTGTGCACTGCAGGTACCTGAAAAGGCAGAAGGAAGGCAAGTGTGTGGTTTGTCAGAAAGACCATCAGAACCGGGAACAGATTCTGTAGCTTTTCATACTGAGGTCCTTGATGGGAATCAGAGATTTGGAAACTCTTCACTGGATTATAGTCCACTAATGTGACTTTTCAGCTGAGGACAGAGATATTATCATTGCAATCTTGTAAATGATGCTCTCAAATAGGTCAACTGTGGGCCTGGTCTCTTTGGTACAGACAAAGAAATTGGTCAAAGTGAAAAGGCAAAAGGGAGAGAGGATTAACAGGCTCTGTTATATCTGCAGATTGTCACTGGCATTTACATTCTCTAAGGTGCTAAAGAAATGGCAGTTTTCTAACCAGCATAAGAGCCTGTTTTGCCATCGCCCTGCTGATAGAAGTTCTGCTGAAGTCACTGAGAGTTTAGTGTAAATACTGATGGCAGACTAAGGCCCAAAGAGATGGTTAAGATGGCAGCAAAACTGGGAGTAATGCTGTCTCATCCTTACTCAATATGAATTCCACAAACAGAAGTCTCGGTTCACAGAATGATTCTTTCAATCAAAACTGTAATTAGAAACCATTTCAAACTAGAGAGCTTTGGAAGCAGGTTCCATTCAAACAGATGGTGACGGTGCATCAAATGTAGATTATTTTTAATTGAAGAAAATATGAGCCTGATTCTCCACTGCCTTGCACCTTGAGTAGCCACTTACACCTATGCAAAGTAGGCTACCAGAGCATAATGGTAGTGTATTACGCCTGTTTTTCTCTAATGTTGCACAGATTCTAGGTTCAAGACAATAGAGAATCAGGTCCATTGCTTGTTTTGCCTACTTAAAAGTTCTCCTTCGTTTATTTCTGTTCCTTTCTTTGGTCCGTACATGTATGTTTCAGTTTGTGAAAGATTTCCCATGCAATTGGTCATCCTATGTTAGGAACAAAGCCGTTAATGGTCAAGATAGGACCTATGGATGGGGAAGCAAGAGAGGAAGAGAATTGCTAAATACTGGGTGTTTCTGAACAACTGCTACAGAGGTCAGCCCCTAAGAAGGTAAATTGAGCTCAACAAAACATTAGCTTAAACTCATTAGTAATTAACAACAACAACCAAAATTCAGTTACAATCTAAAGAAAAATGCTAGAGAGCTATAAAGCCTCAGCATTAAAATGTACAGACATTGACCCTCTTTAAATTCATAGAGAATGCTCTTTACTTAGATATAAAGGTTTAATGTAACTTAGCAGATCTGAGTTACTTCAGGATAGCTTTAAAGCTTGGCAGGTCTCTACATTTTATTTATGATATCAAAGCTGCAACTCAGATTTTTACTCAGTGGAAGACATAAAAGAGATTCAGAAGTCATCCAAATCATCTTGTAATTAATGTTACCATGCACGCCCAAGACATTAAAATGTTAACAGTGTTAGAATCGTGTGCTTTGGAATACAGAGTGAGGGCTTTATTAGAGAGAAATACACTGCAGATGTCATCCACCCTAATTGAGGACATCAGGGTGCCTGCTGCTTGTTCTTATCAGCGGTTCAGATTTTTTTTAATTTATTCATTTTCCTTACTGCTAGAATCTGCTCTCATTATTAGTCTATCTTGTCACTCATTTGCATTTCAAGTGCTGGGACTGTGGGGTACCAGCTAGCAGCCTTAGAAGAACACTTCAAGGGGTTACTCTATCAAATAGCAGCACAGTATCACAGTGAATTTGACATCTGGGTTATCTTATTCCCAGATGCTCCATGGTGTCATTAGCAGGATTAATCTTAGCTTTAATTTCATAATGATTCTTATTCTAATATATGTGAATGAACACAAAGTCTCTTGACTCATTATCACCAATTTACCCAAGATATGTAATCAGGCTCTTACATTCACCAACATTTATTTTTGCTAATACATCTAAAATTGTAGATTAAGCAAATACAGTTAGTTCCAGCTGAGTGAATGCCTAGTGAGGTAGCAATGTAGTATTTATGTTTTAATTAAAAGTACATTAATGGTGTTGTCTTTTAAATATGTGCTGACCAAAATCTTTCCACTGAGAACAGTAAATGTATCATTCAAGCAGTATCCACCTGTACAATTAATCACAGCATATTCACCTTGCAATCTATTGTTGGCATGACTTTGAAAGTTACTTAAAATTTCATTTTAAATAATATTTTAAATCTTTATAGACAAGACATGAGATTTCATTCTAACAATACAATAAAATAATCCCACACACAAAACAAAAAATCCTTCAAGCAAACAGAATTTTAATTTCTCACTATAGTTTAAAAACCAAAACCAAATAAATTTAGTCATGAGGTTTCCTATTTTAATTCCTGTTCAAGGTTAAAACGTAATGCAGATTGTTGTTTGCTTCATTTTTTGTTACTGAGCAGATATGCACTATTCACTTTCACATAATAAAGAGTTTCAAGCTATCTTATAATTTTTAAAATGTCAGGAGAAAGCAAAATGTAAAATTCCTATGCAGTTTTTACAATGCTGGACTAAGTTTTTCATTTACCAGCTGTTGTAGCACAGCAGTAAGTGGTGGTTCATTATTGATGGATAAAATGTTCAAACATTTAAAGAAATGAAAGTCAGCTTTGCATTTTTAATTAATTAATTAAAAGTACTGCAAATGCCAGCTTGTTAATTGCTTTGCACCTGCAAGCCAACACAGGTTTTATGCACTCTTTCTTTGAATATTAATTTTTTTGCATGTCTTCATAATTCTTGGAAAGTCTCTCCTGCAAACATATTAGTAAAGAGTAAATATTGAATCTAAGACAAAACTCGTGGCTTCATCTTTCACTGTACACAGAATAGGATTTAAAGGAGGATTTAGATTTCCAAGGCTTCTAATTAAGTAGTGATAATCAGGCTTTCTGCTGAGGGTCACTTCCTGGGAGTAATTTGAGTTATTAAAATGCATGTTTTTATTTGTTCTGCTTTGCGAGCTAAAACTGATCCCTTTTAATATAGCAGCAAATATGCAAATTGGTGTTTCATTATATTATGCAATTTATGGCAATCTTCTCTAATTTACTGAAAGGGTAAGAGCCTGACCTTGTCATTCAACTTTTTTTCTTGGTAAGCTGAACTAATTATATGGATCTTTTTATGAAACTATGAAAGTGTGCAGCATAGTGGAGAATGTGACAAATTTGCCTTGCATTTAGCTCTTATACTCGTCAAGACGGCCTTCAATGTTGCTTGAATCCCACTGGTAGATGATGGATAATTTAAACTTAGATTTGGGAGCCAGTTGGCTTCAGGGCTTGAAAATAGCTACCTTTTTGTCACAGAAATCCTGAAAAGAGCCTCTGAAATCACTGAAATACTAAGTGTCCAGAATTTGAGCTGTTTCCAAGAAAAAGTTTATTAAAAAATAGTCAAGGGACCTATTAGGAATCAAGAACCCAATTTTTCTTTGTCCCTTCATTGAGTATATATTTTGTGTTTTTTCTTTATTTATGTTTCAACTGTAGCAATCCAGTCATCAGTTTATATTTCCTTTTGTCCTTCTACCAAAGCGCATAAAAGAGCTTGTCCACTTTCAAAATCACGGCTGACCCATCAGAAGATTACGGGGCTTTTCAACTGCAACCTTTCCCCAACCAAATATAGCCTACTCCCTATCCCTGTATAAAAGCCAAATCTGGTCTCATGCCTACTCTGTGGCTGGAATGGGAGGCAAGCAGCATTCTCCTCAGTCACAATGAAAAATACTGAGTGACCATTCATTTCTCTCTCCTTTTCCTACATGCCAATCTCTGTATTAGAGCTTGTCCTTACTAGATAATCATATAATGTTTACTCAGGTTAGCTGACATGAAGCTGACCATGACAGACTGGTCAATGTAGACAAGGAGAAGTCATGATAAACAACATGTATCCTAGCTGTGTTTAAACACTGTTCTTCATTGGATTTAATCCTAGTTAGCTGACATGACGTTGAACACAGTTTGTCATTGTCTACATTGATTATAAAATAATGGCCATCATCATGTCTACTAATTTAACCCATCAAAATCATGTTTAAATCCAATACAGTTTTCTAATGTAGACAAGCCCTTAGTGTTACCTGTAGACTACGGAGCGAAAGTTGTAAGATTGTGTTTCAACATGAATGTCAACAAAACTGGTAAGGTTAATTACAACTGATACTTTACTGTACTTTTTTCTTTGTTACATATTTTTAACTTCTTTAGGCTTTATTTCAGAAAGTACTTAAGCACATCAGTACTTAACACTTCAGTGGGGATACTCATACTTAAGGTCAGGTGCATGTTTAAGTATCTTGCTGAACTGGGACCTTAGAGAAGTTGTTGTCCTCTTTATTTATACATTTACCCTTTCTAATTCTAGTCAAATAGGGCTAGAGTTTCTGTTTGTCAAAGGGGGTGTAGAGAAAAGGACCACCGTGTACGTATATAGGGGGGTGTCATGGTGGGATGCTCAAACGATTACTCCAGTCAAGTAGACTTTGAGCTATGAAGCAATATTTTCAAGTGGCTGTTTGAGTCACTTCAGTTTGTGATGATGGATAGTCACTGGAAATCTTCTCATAAGGTGATTCATGGTGATAAAATAATTTGTTAAATTACTTAATTCCAGGGCAAATAAAAGAATACTACAAGGGCTGGCATAGTAACTTAACAAATTATGCAAGCTAATGTGTTTAGACACCATTCTTTGGTTTTTTTGGCCCCATTATTGTAGAATTCCTGATTGCTACCAGGTTCTGCCCATTCTGTTCTCAAGGCAGATGGGAGGAATGTTGGGAGTGAATGTTCTTGAGTGGGAGGGAACACCGTAAAGGCCTAAGTAGATAGAGTTTATTAGCGGAGTAACATCATGAGGAAACTTGGAACTTCATAACTCCCTCACTAACTGAATGGAATAAGAATAAATATAGAGCAAGAGTAGAAGCAACTCTGAGAAGGTCATTTATGCAAAGTGCTATCCCTCCTCCTCTCCAAAATGGAGGGGAATATTTGTTACAGAATTTCCAGTATTTGCATTCTGATCTTTCTTTGTTAGTGACCACATGGTTAGAAAGGTTGTTATCTTTAGCCACATAAGAAAATTAGTGATGTGTCTGAATGTTTCATTGTAATGTCCCTTTAGAAGTAAACCTCCATTAAATGTTTACAGGGCTAAAAATGCTAAAAACACATCAATAAAACAACATAGTTTTAACTTCTAATTAAGTTTTAACTTTGAGTACACACAGATGCCAAAGTTACTGTACCAATTAGTGTCATTTTTGCTATTAGCTAAATTATTTGTGATGAACCGAGAAGGGGCTGAAAAGGAAATGTGATCCACCTTTAGTACAAAACTCTGTTATACCATCTCAGAAACAGGGTTACTTTTTTACTTTGGCCCTCAGCTACACTGAAACGTATCAGAATCATCCTGAATGTTACAAATGCTTGATTCTCCAATATGGTGTTGTAAAAGTGGTTGCAGTGTCATGTGGGAGCCCTACTGACTCAGAGGCTTATCTCTAGCTTCTGGTAACCTTAATTCACAGCAGTCAAATTTGTACTGAAATTGACCTTGCTGTTACCAAGTTCTTACCCTTCTGGTACAGTATGTTTTCCTAACTGTGCTACTTTTTCTCCTCCAAACTAATTTAAAATATTTATTTTAATAATATTTTGGAAGCTACAAAAGCATTGGCAGAATACATATTAATATATAGTTATTGAAGAAATCAGCACTTTAATTGCACGCGGTTAATGCAAAATTTGTTGGCAGTGTCTCAGATGGAATGATGGAATTTAATCAGTTTTATCATGACAGAATTGTTGTTTGCTATGTTACTGCTAAGGCATTGCCATCCATTGTTATAAATTCTTAATTTTAGGGGTTTATAATTTAGCCATAAAAATGTGCTCCAGGCTGAAACATGACATATAATTTCTGAATGAGGGAACAAATGTTTAGATTTAAAAAGAAAACCAACCCTCCTGACAACCAACCAAAGAACTCAGTTTGATTGTTTTGCTGTTATGAACTGTAACCCCTGCCCAGAAATTGACCAGTTTTGAGGATGCTTATTTTCTGTTTTCTGAGTAAGAAAAAGATTTAATTTAATAGGATATTTGCCAAGATATTTGTTCTAATACAGTTTAACTTTTTGAATGTTGTGGTTAGGAGTTTACAAAAAACGAATGAGGTTTACAACTGGATACTACAAGTAATGCATATCCCACTGTGAGCAGCCTGAGGCCTTGTCTACACTACACAGTTAGGTCGACTTACAGCCACTGCAGTAATTACTGCAGTTTTTCCTGTCCACACTACCTGCCGTTTGCCTGTGGTGCACGTCCTCACCAGGAGCACTTGCACCCACTTAAGAGGGGCAGAGTCTGGAGGCTTAGAGCCTGGGCTCTCAGCTCCCAGCTGGAAGCCCGGCTGCTGCCCGATCTCTCAGCTCCCCACAAAGCTCCCAGCTGAGAGCCTGGCTGCCACCCGGGCTCTCAGTACTGTGCAGGGCTGACAGCTATACAGACATTGCATCTCACTAACTACATCAACCTAAGCGCTACGCCTCTCATGGAGGTGGAGTTATTAGGTCAATGTAGTGGGGGACTTACAGTGGTGGAAGCAATACTGCAGTGTAGACACTTACATAGTTAGGTCAACAAAAGCTTCCTTATGTCGATCTAACTCTGTAGTGTAGACCTGGCAGGAGAGTCTTTGCTAGTCAAGGACTCTTCATGATTTCAAGAGATTTAGTGTAAACCCCTAAAAGGTGGAATTCTTGATGAAAGCAGCTAGACAAACAAGAGCGATTGCTTACAAATATAATACAGTTTTCAGGAAAATGAAATCCTATGGATCTTGTAAATTCCACAGAATTGAAATGGTATAACTGAGAAGGGAATTTGGTCTCATGGAATGGGGTAAATCATGGCCTTACAAACAAAAACCATAACAAGCTGATGTAGCATCTGGAACACAAGGCAGCCTGATTTCCCATGGCAGGATGATTTCCCATTGGAGTGGCACACTGTGGTGAGCTTTTCACTGCACCAGTCAAGGAGGAGGAGTGTATTTGGTGAAACCAGGGCTAATGAGCATTTCCAAGGAAGTAAGAATGCCTGTTAGCTGGATTGCAACCAGCCACAGCTCCTTACCAGCGAACTGTGCTCCCTTTGGTTTTGGTGCAAGCTCTGGTGTCATACATAGTCATAGCTACCATCATACTGTTCTGTGCCATGGATGCCAACTGCTCACTCACATGACATACAGTGCTATCTGTAGGATGGGTTTTGGCTTCTTGCTTCCCTTTCCTTCATTGCAAACCTGCATGTGAAAAGGCAAAATTTGGTCCTATATATTTGGGGGTATATGATAAATGCAGTTGATCACATCTCACAAGTATCTTGCCGAACTGCCAAATGAATCAGATCTCTTGTAACTGTGTTGGTCCCAGGATATTAGCCAGACCAGGTGGGTGAGGTAATAGCTTTTATTGGATCTGAAGAAGAGCTCTGTGTAAGCTCAAAAGCTTGTTTCTCTCACCAACAGAAGTTGATCCAATAAAAGATGTTACCTCACCCACCTTGTCTCACTAAATGAATCAGAGGTAAGATTGAAATGCTTCCCTCTTTCCTAGGACTATAGCAACGAAGTTTGTTTGAAGTAGACTGGATTTAGGCTGGTTCTCCGTTCAGTCTAACCAAAGACTCAGACCTTGGAGAAAGGAAGCAGAGCACCATTTGCAGTGCCACAGGTCTGCACCCTACCAGCACCCCCACAGAAATCAACTCGGCATTGCTTTGTAAGAGCATTGCTACTTGTAAAGGGAGACTGTCAGAACTCTTCCCTTCTCCTTTCCATGGTACAGACAATGCTCTGACTGCTTTCTTTGCCTTTATAGAAGCAGCTGGAAGGCTTGCTTCAAACATGACTCTTGCACTGCACATTTAGCAAAACCACAAAGGCACCATTCCCAGCGAAGTTAACGTGAGTGACAGACAGTGCTGTCACTAAACACAAAGTTTTCTAACCCAGTTTCCAGTCTGTATAGAAGAAGTGGTGACTCCCAAGTGTAGTTATAACTTTACTATAGAGTCGTATAGAACTTTACTATTGATTTTTTTGTGGTGAATAACATCTGTTGTGAATTTAGCCCTTGTTTTCTTTTGTCAAATTGTTTTGGATCTCTGTGGATGTATTTGTTCAGAACTATTCTCTGGTTAATTTGGTCAAAGAGTTTTTAGCCTGCGCCTTGTTTACTTTGGCTAGCCAATGTTTATTGTGATTGGTCCTTAAGTCACTGGATATTGCTTTTGGTACCTGTTTGAATACGTTTGATTTCTTAAACAGGAAATTAGTGAATAATAAATTATCTCGTGCACATACAAATGCCCTTGTTTTCATGCCAATTCATGAATATTTGTGAATATCGAAGAAGAAGGGGGCATGAACATACTCGATCAAGCAGTGATATGGAATTCAGAAAAAAAAAAGCTTGCAAATACTGATAATATGAGATTCATACTAACTTGTAAGTTTTGATTGCAATAAATATGGTTTAATAATAACAGGAAACTTTGTCCAGCATAGTAAATGTGTTGAGGAAATTCAGGAAAGGTGACTGTTGGAAAGTCACACTTTTTAATTTTATTTAAGCTGGTGAAACTTGAAAGGAAATTCTGAACCTATTTTACCATCAAAACGTAAAGTAAAAGTACTGCAATATAAAGAGGATGATATTGGGGATTTTCAATATGCCACTTGTTCACCCAGAAATGAATTCATCAATGCTCTTTGTTTCCCTCTCTCTTCCCCCTTTCCTTCATTTTGTTGTTCCCTTTCTTACTAATTTTCTGTGTCTTGTTTCAAATTAGACTGCAATCCCTTTGCAGCAGGGACTGTATCTTCCTATATGTTCTTAGTGTGTGTGGTACAATGGGATCCCTGCCTGGGCTATTAGGGCACTTATCATCATCTTACTACTAATCTACAAAATAGAAATGAGAACAGGAGGAGGAAGGAGACACAACTCGAGGAGCCTGATCCTTAGCTGATGTAAACTGGCATAGCTCCATTGAAGTCTATGGAGCTATGCCAAGTCACACTAGTAGAGGACCTGGCTGTAATAGCGTATTAGGAAATTGTTAACTTTCATGTTCAGACTTGTAATCTGTGCTGGCCTGACCCATGCTTTTATCTCGCTCTCTGTCTAGATATAATTGAGTATAGAGCATAAGCCCTGGTATGGCAAAATTTGGTAACACGGGGATTCCGGACAGGAAGGTTCTCAAATCTCCACTCACAGACTTTCCTCCTAACGTTTCTGTGGAGAGAGGAAGCTGAGTTCGCTCATTCCCCGTGGAAGAAACAGCGGGTTCTGCTCTCCTAAACCAATGGAGTATGGGTATGCACGAGGATCTTAGGAGAACCAGAGGAGTGGGGTTTCAGGGCCACAGCCATGGTGCTCCCAGGAGAGACATCCTCCTCTCAGGCACCCCAGCTCTTCCAGGAGTCGTATTGCAGCCATACATGAGAAATTATTGCTGGCTCATCAGCAGTAATTTCTGGGTGGATTTGAGTGTGGACTTGAGGGGAGAATGGCATGGAGGTCTGTCACCACGTTACACCTCTCCCAGAACTGCACAACACCTGTCTTATAGGTGGGCTCCATAATATCTTGGTGTTAAGGGGAGAACATAACAGAGCTGCCCCTCTTCCCTCCCCCAGTTTGGTTCTCCTCCCTTTGTCACAGTTTGCTGCTGTCCATCCAAGAGAGGGCAGCATGGTGCCCTTGAGTCTAAGCTGTGTTGAAATATAGACCTTGTTCACTGCAGTGCTGCTAATTTGGATTTCTGATGTTGCAATCTTTTTTTCTTTTAATTAAAGATTTAGGATCAGATCCAGGCCCGGTGTAAATTGTCATTAAGCTTTTCTAAACGAGAGAGATAGAGATGAACCACTGATGTTTCTAGTAATACTGAATCAAACTTAAGGTTCATATTGTTTTACTATTATTTTTTCTCCAAATATTCTTGCTTCTTCTAAATGTCATGTCTTTTCGCAGGTTGATTACAGGTAGCATTCAGCATAACAGTGCCTTACAATGCTGGGTATTATGTAGGCAGAATTCAATAGCACAAAGGGTTTCAAAAACTATTTTTCTTTTTTTCTACAGCAATGATTCCTAGCCCATTCATCATAAAACACTAAAAATCAAAGAGCAATATTCACGAGCTTCCTAGTACAGTATGTTAAACCCTGATAACTGTCAGAAAGAGGCTGTCTGTAAGGGAAGAGCCAGGTAGCAATACAGAAAACAAAACAAAAAAAACATGTTGGGGGGAAAAAGTACTAAAGAATAAAAGGAGAGAAAATTGGCTAAATAAAGGGACCAAACAGAACTCGTACAATTTGTTTGTCATGCTGCCATTTTGTTAGCACATATGTGCTATGTTAAAGAAAGACTATATCATTGGTTCTGGAATTCTGCATGTTTTCAGAACACACTCATTTGGGGGACCATATTTGCTGGCAGCGTATACTTCTCATGCATAGACGCTAATTGATTGTGGTTTCCACATATATGTTAGTTTGAAATAATTTAACAAATGTTTAATGCAAACATCTTTCAGCCTATGGATTTCCCATGAACAGTTTGCCATGAAAATTTGATAATCAAAATATGAGCTGTTTTCAGGAGATGCACAGGAAGGTCATGGTATATTTCTGTTCCCTGACTAAATGAGTGTAACACTTAGCATCAGGTTTTTGTTGTGAATTGTCATGATTACAAAATAGAAATTCCTAGTTCATTAACATTCCCCATATTCATTTAAAATTCCCTGTTTTGGTGAACAGTTGTGCTAGTAAACTTTTCACGAGAATATCTGTAGAAAGTGAGCACGAAACCCCCCCGACCACAATTGTGATGGAAATGAATTTCTTTTCAAATTGGAATGACTGTTAACAAATAATCTTTTTCAGCTCTTTGCTAGGTCTAATCAGGACATTGGCAATAGTGTTGCCAAACATTTTCTTTATTGCGATGAGATGAGATGAAAGAAAGAAGCATGAAATATAAACTCCTTGACAAGCTTTTTTAAATTAAAATGTCTGAATGACATCCCTTACCATAGAGATATCATAGTGAAAACCACTCAGAAGTGGGAAACTGTGGAGGAGAGAAGCTATGTAAACTAATCACATCATTTAAGATAGTAAATGCTGCTGATTTTTTGTGGAATGTCCTGTATTCACCAAGAAAGGAGAAAACACTGAAGTACATGGTCTCCAGATATCTGTTTACAACTTAATGCCTTTCTCAGTATTTAAAAGTGTTTCAATATATCCTTATTGTAGCAGCAGCCATAGTTATAGCTGAATGCTCATATCCATTTCAAACCCTTGTTTTCAGGGATTTGCATTTGGCTTAGACCTCGTCATTAGTGGCAAATAGAAGAGGCTAATTGAGATGGATCTGTATGGATCTACCCTGCTGTCATTTCCCCCACCTTTCAACAAAACATGGCTACTATTCTTTTATACTGTCTTTCAGACAAAAGAGCTGTCTGCTGCCACTCCATGGCTAAGACTCAAAAATCTTACATGGAGTAAGGCAGTTTCTTTCCATCCATTCTCTGAATCTAGATTCTTTCCAATCACCTTAGGAAGTCCAAGGTCCACTAAGATTTGGGTGGAGATCTATAGTTTTCTATAACCCCTTAGATGACTGCCTCTTTTGGCTTACTTCTCTCATCTCTTCAGCCGTCACAGCTAGTTTATTTCTAGGCAAGAGGACAGAATGAAAAGCTTCTCTCAAATCCAGCCATCATTCATTTCTCCTTTGTTATATCAGCCAGCAGGAATTACCCTCTCCACTCTGGGAAACCATATCATTTTTAAAACAAGCCTCTCATCTACTAATCCAGTTTCAAACCCTGTTAGGCAATCTGGGTTAAGTAGAGTATAACTGAGTTATCCTGTTGGATTGATTGTGTAGACTTGTGTCTTCAGCACAGTTGGCAGAGTTCTCACATGGGAAGTCTGAGACCCTAGGGTCTCAAGCACTAATAGTGTCTTCTCCACCATGAATAATTGCTTAGATCTATATGGACTGCATTCCATCACAGAAGTGTGTTGGGAGCCTGCATATTAAATCTTTCATAACAAAACTTGAAACCAGACATTGTTATGAACTAAACCCTTAGGGCTTGACTACACATGGAATTATTCAGGAATAGATACTCCGGAGTAACTCTTTCTGGATAAGTCCATGTATGGACATTCTTATTAGATTGTAAACTCTTTGGGGAAAGGGGCTGTCTTTTTGTTCTGCCTTTGTGCAGTGCTTAGCATGATGGGGTCTTGGTCCTTGACAAGGCCTCATAGGCACTATGGTAATACAAATAATCAATAATGCCAGAAGAAGTCGTCATCCGCTCTGGGAGAAAATTAAGGTAAACCAGAAAAATATATTTTTATTCTGAAATAAGTGTGTCCACGTATGGAGTTATTCAGGAATGGCTGTTCCACATAAAATTCATACTCTACTTTATTCAAGAATAACTTTCATATGTAGACAAGCCCTTATCAAATTCACCAATAGCTTTGAAGTTTCTAAACCTAGGCCAAGTTTTGAGTGAATTTGAGGCAGTTTGTGGTTTCAGGTGTCAAGTAAACAAAACTCAAAAATTTGAGATACATTTCTGAGTTTCTGGATCTGCTTGTACCTGAAATTCCAAAGAAAACTCGAGGCATACCCATCCACACGAGTCAAAACCATGGAGTTTCACACACCCTTAACTGTGTAGACAAATGACAGATCCCTGATATCGGCATAGCTATAACAAAAATACCTTTATGTTCATAACAGAACCTCAGCTACTTTTTCTTTTGTTTTGTATTCATTTTCTAAATTTCAACACAGAAATTCATATAAGAATACAACATATAAAACAAAGTGTTAAAGAATCATGCAATGAATTTCCAGTAACCTAATGTAGTGCACCTTGAAGCCTGTAATATCCATAAAGAATGTATTATCTTCCCAGTCTTTTGTGGTTAAAGTTGGAACTTAACGTTGTCATGAAGCAGTTCTTTAATTTGCTATACATTGTTAATAGAGAAAATATGTAGCTTTGCATTGAAAAAGATGTCATTCCAAACAGTGTATGACTGTAAATTGTGGGTGTCGTATATATCCTGGACAGTATTATTGATTGTACATAATGGGAAGCTAGCTTCATGTTTAACTATAGAGAGACAGGGCATCTCTCCATAGTGGAAATCCTGGCCTCGTTAAAGTCAATGGCTAAACTTCAGTGAGGTAAGGGTTTCACTCATTCTCTCTCCAGATAGAATATAATTAAAGGGAAGTCAAACAATTCTACAATGATTTTTTTAGGATTTTGGCCACAGTTATTACTACTTAGTTAAATGTTGCAAAAATGACTGGGGAGATGAATGAAAAAGCATGTGTTATCACTATAGATTGTGGAGCAAATTCTATTAGCACACCCACAGCCTGAGGACCTGAGTTCGTTGATGGGGAGATCTGTGCAGTCTGGGACAAAGAATTTTCTTCTTTTGCTGAGGAATAGTAGTGAAGTTGCTCCTAACCTGTGATCCCGGTACAGCCTCCCATCCCCATGTCTAGTGATCAACTGACCCATTGAGTCAGAGAGCCATTAGCCACCCTTCCATCCTGCTCACAGCCTCATCCAGAGTACAGCCCTTGTGGAGCTGTGCTCTATGGTGTACAAGGCATCCAGAATCCCTTTGCTTCTGAATACAAGACTGATTCAGCAAAGCTGACAGCTCTTTTCTCTTTAGCTGTCTCAGTTAGCAGTGGTGTCTGTGTGAGTTGTGTTGGGGACAGGGCCGGCGCAACTCATTAGGCAAAGTAGGTGGTTGCCTAGGGCACTAACATTTGGGGGGCGGCGACCGCGGCGGCCGGATCTTCGGCCGCCTTGGTCGTCATCGGTATTTCGGGGGCAGGACCTTCTGCCGCCTCTGTTGGGGGCTGCATTTCGGGGGCGGGACCTTCCGCCACCTAGGGCGGCAAAAAAGCTGGCAGCGCTCCTGGTTGGGGAGATGCAATTGCTACACTTGCAGAGTCAGAGCTCAACATCTTAGTTTTGGATGCTCACTTGTTCTTGGTAGCCCTCAGTAGTATCTTAATTTGAGAGGTCTCTTAATAGGCAAGTTCCAGTTTTTGTTCCTTTTCTGCTTCTTATCACATATCAGGTCCTTTCTCAAGTGTAGTTATTTTGACCTCTCATCAGATTTCACTATCATGGAATCAGAACTTAAAACCCAGATTTTGTCTCAAGCCCCAAACTCAAATCCAGCCTAACCATCATCCACAGCCAAATATCTTCTATCTGCCCCACCTCTAATTTTAACTGTATAGGCCTTCTCCAGATCTTGATGCATATCCAAAGTTACTATTTCTAACATCACAACCTGTTTAAAAATCCAGCCATACATGCACTACAACCAGTTGAAAAGGCATTTGATAAATTTATAGATACTTTTCTGTAATGTTAAACATACAAGAAAAAGAGCAAAGAAAATGTCTCAAGTGAATAAATGTTGCACATAAGCACCGAAAGCATCTATACCACTCTGCCTTTCAGAAAATCAATATATACAAACTCCAAACAAACCTCTCTAACTCTCAAAACAAGACAGCGCTGTTCTGCTCTTAATAATACTGGATGTAACAAAACAGAAGTATAATGGGACCTGTTCACAGCGAGCAGAGAAAGCAAAGAGTGGACAATGGCCAGAGAAGAGGTGGATTCTTTCAACTCACATGGAAAATCACACTAAAAATTAACACTAAATGCCTCTGCAGTTTGCCCCTCTCTCTGCTAGTTGCTGGAATGAAGCAAAGCAGGAAAAAAGCACTACCATTCCTGTATTCATACAATGCTAAATGGGATAGGAAATCTGGGCCACCGTCCTGACTAAAACAAGTTTTAGAACATTATTGCTTCTGTAGTTTTGCTCACTGCGCAATTTCTAGAGAAAATTATAGCTAAAATGAAGGGTAATTCTTCCCCCCCTGCTTCTTATCCTTCTCATATTCCCCTCCCCCACTCCGATTCTTCTCTCTAATCTACCTGTATTAGGTATTTCTAGAGGGCACATCACTGTAACATCTATGAGGCAAATCTTTTTAGTGTGAGAAAGCAAAGCACGTAGTGAATGGAAGTTTGCATGCACACCTAACTTGGTATGAAGGGGAAATGTATTTTTAAAAACTCTGTTGCCCTTTTATATGGGGCCAGAAGGCAGCTGGAACTGGCCAGCTGAAAATCCCTGGAGGTAGTGGGGAGCTCTCAGCTGCTGTAATCTTGCACCAGAGTTGGAGGAAGGAAGGGGGCATGGCTGTGCTCTGGGTTTCCCCAGCTGGCATATAGTCCCTTTGGGCCATTGCCAGCTGGCATAGGTTAGAGGAGCTCCGATTTCAGTGGGAGGTGGGGCTTTGGCACTTTGCAGGATCCAGTCCTAACAGTGTAAGGGTCAGGGTTCTGGCTGCTGCCTATGGGAGAACTAGAAGGGAAAGTGCTCCCAAAAGCACACTCTCCTCCCCACCTTTGTGCCCCTGTGGAATCTGGCTCTTGGTAGTGTCTGCACTATAGTGTGTTGCAAAGTTAGTGGGCCACAGTCTGATCTCAGTTACACTGATAAGTAACCCCATACAAATCAATGGAGGAAATCTCCCATTGATTTACATAGGGTCAGGTTTTCACCCAGTGTATTTGCACTGCATAACAGATCAGAATGTATCCCAATATGATCATCTGCTGTTAGAATAATTGCACTTCCATTAAAGCGTGTGTAATGTTTTCCCCATTAATACAATTCTAGGTTGATTGATGTTTACCAAGTTTCTGATGCAGACAAATATTATTCCAAACAATGTACATGTAAAAAAGGGGAAAAAAATCTCAGGCTCTATTCCTGCAAATGTACTTAACTTGAAGCATTTGAGCAGTCCCATTGACTTTGATAGGATTACTCCTGTGCATAAATTTACTCCTGTGGGACTGGGGCCCTAGTCAGTAACATAAAAGGTTTGACCAGTACAACTGACAGCAGAATTTGGCCCATGATACTATAAAACAACTATGTTAGAGAAGGGTTTACTAACTATTCCAATGGCTCAACAAGACACAGATAGAAAGAACATGATTTTCTGGGTGGGGGGAGTTTATGCACGTTGAGCAAAAAGAAGTGCCAGATTTTAGAGGTCCAAATATGAGAAATAAACCAAAATATGTTAATCAAGATTTTTTTTGTAAATCCCCCATGAGAAATCCTAAAGAAACATGAACAGCTACAGCCAGTTCTCCAGACAACTTTCCCTTTGACTGGTGGGAGAGACAGGGCCGGTGCAAGGAAGTTTCGCGCCCTAGGCAAAACTTCCACCTTGCGCGCCCCCCCCAAGCCCTGCGGCAACTCCCCGCCCTCTCTCCACCCTGAGGCGCACCCCCCGCAGCGGCGTCCCCCCTATGGCAGCTCTCCCCCTCCTCCCCGAGAGCCGTGCGGCAGCTCCCCACCCCAGCTCACCTCTGCTCCGCCTCCTTCCCGAGCACGCCGCCCCCACTCTAATTCTCCTCCCCTCCCAGGCTTGCGGTGCCAAACAGCTGATTGGCGCAGCAAGCCTGGGAGGCGGGAGAAGTGGAGTGGCTGCTGCGCTGGGAGAGGGAGTCTGAGCCGCACGTGTCAGTGCGCCGCCGGCAGCCCAGCCCAGGAACGCTGTAAAAAAAAATTGGGGGCACCGCTTTTTGGTGCCCCCAAATCTTGGCACCCTAGGCAACTGCCTAGTTTGCCTTAATGGTAGCACCGGCCCTGCACATAATAGTTTAGTCTCCTGTGGGCTGTAGCACCTTGGTCTAATTTCAGTAGTTGGGTTTAGTGTGCAGGTGCTGTTGGTGATCTGTGATATACAGGAGGTCAGAATAGATGGTCTGATTGTCTCTTCTGGCCTTGAATTCTATAGCCTGATGATTAATAGATCCTGAAGGAAAGAAGGGGGATTCCAAGGTAATACTGGGGTTGTGGATACAAGCATCAATAGCATTGATGACAAAAGAGGTGTGCTTAGCAGAGTAGCGGTGTAATAAAAAAGAAGCAGAATTGTACTCCATGTGTACTTTGGGTTAGGTCTCCTGAGTCAGGAAGTTCCCTAATAAGGGTGTCCTCTTGTGCAGGTTTCACTGTAAAGGACAAAGATGACGTATAGGTTTTCTTCACAATTCCCAGGGTTTCACAAAGTGCATACACTTGTGAGTGGCAAGCTTCAAGTGACAAAAAAGAGCCCTCAGCAAACTAAATCAAAAGTCATAACACATTTTTTTCCAAAGGAGCCCTGAGGTTCCTTCCTCAAGAGATAGATAGCTCATGATAAATTAAATTACAATCTGCTTAATATATGCTAATGCTTTATTTTCACTGCACAAGTATTCTTGTCTCTTATCCATTGGTCCTAATTATCTAACATTACCATAAACCTGTAGTTGCATGTGGTATGTTCGCTCCTTCTAAACTTTATTTCAGATAACTTTCCATCTTATTCATCAGCAGGTAATTTTATAGCTCACGGACACGGCTCACACCGTGTAATGTAGCTCCTTCAGATTTCTACACACACACAAAAAGACAAGACCCAGACCAGCCAATCTCCCACTGTTCGCTCTGGTGAAGTGATATTTCCCATCACAATTCCTGCTGTAATCACTCGACTAATCTTGCTCTCTCTCCTTCCCGCTTTAGATTCTCCATATCATTACACATGTTAACTCCCTCCCAGCAAACCCACCAGTTGTAGAATTTAAACAAAGAGATTTAAATTATTCTGAGAATAAATGCAGATAATCAGTAAACCCTAGTAGACAAATAAGTGGGACACCTTGGATAGGAACCAAAGTGTGGAAGAGTGTGTAACAGGCTAGGAAAGATGAGAGGAAATGACTTCCTAGAATGCAGCAACAATTTCTTGCTAGCAGCTATGTAGCCCTTCAGTGACCTTTATCACAGTCTCCTATTGTTGTTACTACAGTTTCTCAGCCCAGTTCTCTTATTTAGCTGCTGTTCTTGCAATTTTCTTGGTCAGATACACTATCTAGCTGATGTAGAGGCTACATTTTCCCAGGTCAGACCCTTTTTGTGCAGCTGCTGCAGTTCTTGCATTTCCCGTTCCCTCAGGGTGACCAGACAGCAACTGTGAAAAATCGGGACACCTTTTCTTTCAAGGGGGGGAAGGAGAGGAATATAGTTGCATATATAAGATGATAAAATAGAAGGTGCACATAGGCCTACCTTGTACTGTAGATGGCACGGTTCTCCATTTTCAGCACTAGCCATCATGTACTTCTTTGATGACCTGGCCATGCATCTAACATCCTTTCTGCCAATTAGGTAGGTGTAGAATTCCTTGCAGATCATGATGAAATTAATTTTTACTTTCATTTCTGACCTCACCAGCTCAATCCTACTTCGCTTCTTCCCATAAGTCCACACAGCCTTCAATTATGCGCTCTAAGTATTGCAGACTGGTATACTGAATATACATGAATTAAACCATGTTAGGAAGATTAGCACTGTCTCCCTTACTGCTGAGCACCTAAACCCAGAGTTCCCCAACAGTTCCCGCTTCCCCCCCACTCCAAGTTCATGACGATTTCTCAAACAGCTCAAAACTCATCTAGGTCCACAGTACTCTGGAGATTCGTCGTTGTTACAGCTGCAGCCAGATCCCTGAACTCCAGCTTCTTCTCTTGCAGGAGCGCCGCCAGCTTTTTTGCCACCCTAGGCAGCGGAAGGTCCCGGCCGTGAAATACCGCCCCCGACAGAGGCAGCGGAAGGTCCCGCCCCCGAAATACTGACGACGACCGGGACGGCCGAAGATCCGGTCGCCGCCCCCCAAATGTTAGTGCCCTAGGCGACCGCCTAGGTCACCTAATGGGTTGCGCCGGCCCTGTTCTCTTGGCTGACATTAAAGCACTGAATGTTGTACAAGTAGCCGCTAGTGAAAAAGTCAAACCTTTTCTCCTGATAGTCAACAGAAATATCATAACATTTGGTCAAGTCCTTGCAAAGGGCTTCTGAAGATAAAGGTGTCATTTCAGTGAACGCATTCTTGACTTTAGTACTGAAGAATTGGTCATGTTTTCATTGCTGTAGCTTTATTCGCAGGCCGTTCATTATGGCATACACTTTACACATTGTCACACCAGAGCACAGTATCACTAAACACCTTAAATATATTCTGTAGAAAACAGAGGTGAAGCTCAACATTGCTAGTTTCCGGACCTCTTTCGCCATGCTCACTCTCCGCAAACAGAGGCCACAAACTGCATGGACATTAGTCTCTGCCCAGAGAAACAAAGTAGCTGTTGACAGCTTGCCAAGTGTTAACCATTCTGTTCACAGCTGGGAAAAGACTCAACCAACAAGTTGAGATGTGCATACTCAACATCCACAAACTCAATCATGTCCTTTAGCATGGCCACTCTCTTAGTAGAACTGCTGAAGTGATTAAGTGTCTTAATCACCAGTGACTCAGTGTCCACTTTTAGAGCATTGCTTGCATGTTTCATTGCATTATGCACAATGTGGGCTGGGCAGTTGGCAGGTAAAATATTTTCATTCTCCTTTTTCCGGTTCTGGAATACAGATTTCCGCCTGCTGTAATTAACATTTGCTTTGTCAGTGCCAAAAAAAGAAACAAGGGGGTAAGATTAAATCATGTTCTTTCTATCTGTTTCTTGTTGAGCCATTTGAATAGTTAGTAATCCCTTCTCTAACATAGTTGTTTTATAGTATTGTGGACCAAATTCTGCTCTCAGTTATACTGGTCAAATCATTTTTGCTACTGACTAGGGCCCCAGTCCCACAGGAGTAAATTTATGCACAGGAGTAATCCCATTGAAGTCAATGGGACTGCTCAGATTCTTAAAGTTAAGCACATGCATAAGCATTTGCAGAAACAGAGTCTAAGATTCCTTTCCCTTTTTTTACGTATACATTGTTTGGAATAATATCTTTCTGTGTCAGAAACTTGATAAACATCAAACAACCTAGAATTGTATTAATGGGGAAAAAATTACACATTTGTGAAACCTGCCTCTTATTCTGTTCCTGGAACATCAATATAAATATATCGGCTTGTACGGCCTCCATTCATGGAGTACCAGAGCATGTTCTAAGAATTAAACCACAAAACAAAAGAAAGAGAAATAACAGCCCCCTTCCTTCCTTGTTACCCTGTGGGGAAAATAGCTTGATTCATTTATAGAGTTTTGGTTGGTTTGTTTGAAGAAATTATTGAGGGAAACTAAGCCACAGAAATGAGGTTTCCATTGTGCTTTGAATGAGATTAGTTCCATGGTCATTTTTCTCTAAGGTCCCTCTGCTAGAGCCACCTCCTGTAAAAGTTCTGTCTCCTTCACTTGTGAGCATTCTCCTCTTTGCTGACAGGCTCATTGTTTGGTGGAAAGCAGCGGTCATGGAAGGTCATGGTCAAGGAGGGGAGAGGTGATCTCTCAGGTAGCTAGGGCCAGTCCTACAGAGGGCTTAGAATTTCAGGATGCAGAACTTGAACTGGACTTTATATTCAATGGGGAGCCAATGCAGAAAGCCAGAGCCCTGGGGTGAAGTGTTCATGGTGACCTGTATTACTAATTAGATGAGTGCATGCACCAGTTGGTGTTTTTCAGGATATGTGGTGTCATTCCTAGACATGAACTGAAATAACATGAATTTTGAACATTTCATAGTTTAATCAAATTGATTTGTTATTTGATAAAATTATTTCATGGATTCCCCCTCCCGCCCAAATTTTGTTTACTCTTGCTATATTTGGAATTCAGGATTTGTTACTTAGGGCTGGTCCACACTGGGGCGGGGGATCGATCTAGGAAACGCAACTTCAGCTACGAGAATAGCATAGCTGAAGTCGACGTTTCCTAGATCGAACTAAGTTTATTTAATGCGGGTCCACGTGGCGCAGGCAAGCTCCCCCGTCGACAGCGCTTCCTCCTCTCGGCGAGCAGGAGTTCCGCAGTCGACGGGGGAGCGCTTCTGGGATCGATTTATCGTGTCCAGATGAGAAGCGATAAATCGATCCCAGAAGATCGATCTCTACCCGCCGAATCGGGCTGGTAGTGTGGACCTAGCCTAAGTTGTTTATGCCCTGATTTGGCAAAGCATTTAAACACCTGCTTAACTTGAAGAATGCGAGTAATTCCATCCCATCCCTATTCAGCAAATCACTTAAGCACAACTGGTGCATAGCCGGTTGGAAAAGCATACTCAGAGAGTAGTTATCCATGGTTCACAATCAACCTGGAAGGGCATATCATGTGGGGTCCCAAAGGGATCTGTCCTGGGTCCAGTTCCATTCAATATCTTCATAAATGATTTGGATAAGGGCATAGAGAGTACACTTATTAAGTTTGCAGATGGATGATACCAAGCTGGAGGGGTTGCAAGTGCTTTGGAGGACAGAAGTAGAATTCAAAATGATCTTGACTAACTGGAGAAATGATATAAAGTAAATAGGATGAAATTCAATAAGAAGAAATGCAAAGTATTACGCTTAGGAAGGAATAATCAATTGCATAAATACAAAATGGGAAATGACTGCTTAGGAGGGCGTACTGCAGAAAAAGATCTGGGGTTATAGTGGATCATAAATTAAATATGAGTCAACAATGTAATACTGTTGATAAAAAAGTGAACATTTTTCTGGGATGTATTAGCAGGAGTATCTGCAAGCGAGACAGTAATTCTTCCACTCTACTCAGCACTGATAAGGCCTCAACTGGAGTACTGTGTCCGGTTCTGGGCACCACACTTCAGGAAAGATGTGGACAAATTGGAGGAAGAGAAGAGCAACAGAAATGATTCAAGGTTTAGAAAACATGATCTACGAGGAAAGATTGAAAAAATTGGGTTTGTTTAGTCTGGAGAAGAGAAGCCTGGGGAAGGAGGGAGGAACATAAGTCTTCAAGTACATAAAAGGTTGTTATAAAGAGGAGTGTGTTAAATTGTTCTCCTTAACCACTGAGGACAGGACAAGAAGTAATGGTCTTAAATTGCAGCCAGGGAGATTTAGATTAGACATTAGTAAAAACTTCCTCACTGTACGGGTAGCTAAGCACTGGAATAAATTGCCTAGGGAGGTTATGGAATCTTCATCATTGGAGGTTTTTAAGAGCAGGTTAGACAAACACCTGTCAGGGATGGTCTAGATAATTCTTAGTCCTGTCTCAATGCAGGGGACTGGACTAGATAACATATTGAGGACCCTTCTAGTCCTTCATGTCTATGATTATATGTGAATTTCTTTTTCAATACTCACTCAGCTCCAATTAATGCACTATATATCTGTTTGTTGTTTCTCATTTTTAATTCAGCTGAGTACTTCAGTGCGACTTGTAAGGGTCTGTCTACAATGTAAATGTAGGTCTGATTGTAATGCGGGTAGGCATACCCATGTTAACTTTAATCTAACTGGTGGGGGTAACAATCGTGTTGAAGACCTGGTGGTGTGGACTAGCCATCCCAGCATAAACCCACCAGGGATCTTGGGTACATAAGGTTGCTAGCCTATATTGAAGCATGTACTGTGACAACTTCACTGCTGTTGTTACGCGCAGGGCTGGCTCCAGGCACCAGCTTGTCAAGCAGGTGCTTGGGGCGGCGTTCCGGAGAGGGGCGGCACGTCCAGGTATTCGGTGGCAATTTGGCGGACGGTCCCTCACTCCGCCTTGGAGCGAAGGACCTCCCGCCGAATTGCCGCCGCAGATCGCGATCGCGGCTTCTTTTTTTGGGGGGGGCTGCTTGGGGCGGCCAAAACCCTGGAGCCAGCCCTGGTTACGCACAATCACTAGGATTAAAGCTAGTGCTGCTATTTCTACTGGTGCTACAATCACACCTTAATTTGTGGTGTAGACATACCCTAGGAGACAACACAGAACAACAGAAAATCGAAAAAACAAACATAAACCTCAGAGTGTTTCTAGGCCCCATAGATGCAGAAAAAAACTTGAAAACATGAACCCCAAAGGCTCAAACCCAAGAAGGCCCACAAAAAGAATGCATTATCTCAAGATTTCTGAACCAATATCATGAATTTGTGGTGCCTGGCTCATGATTTTTGAACGCTTGAGGTTGGAAATTATTATTAAATATTTATATTATTAAAATAGTAAATGAAATATGTTAATCAAACAGGGACCAACACTAACTTGGTTAATCCTGCAGTAATAAAGCAAAACCTTCTGAAGTCACATTTCCATTTATTGCTAAATAAATTGTCTAAAACATTTTTATAAAGTGATGGGTAATATTTACTTTGGTGCATGATGCAGTAAAAATACGACGACACTTAAACTTTTAATGTTACTTAATTTTCTTTTTACTATTGCAGAAAACTCATCAACAGTTAGAGAAGTTATTTGCAGTGTTCTTCGCCTAGAATATATGTATATTATCTTCACCTACTGTGGCATATCTTCTGCCATGCTTGTTATCTGGCTCTAGCCTCCCATTAACTGAATCCCTGGTGGAAAGCCGTTTCCCTACATTATATTGTAATGCTCTTGTTAATGATAAATTGATGAAGAGCTGCTTTTTTAGATTAGGTGAGTGGTCCTTTGATAATGGGGTTGGAATCAGGCCAGGGGTTTTATACTACTTTGCCTGGAGGGTGAGAACCAACTAAAATATTCCTTTCTTGTGTTCTGCTAGAAAGTGAGATAGTCAAAGAATTTCAGCTTTTAATTTTAATAGAGCAGTTCAAGCCTAGTTTATGTGGTTGGTATTTTTAGACGTTGTCTTTATCTTGTCCCATATTTCTAATACATTATTAAAGAAAGGTACTTCTCATGTAATTAGAGAGCCAAGCACCTTTTAAACAAGATCAACTTTCGTATGATGTCTGAATTGACGAGGTCCATTGTATATTGCAAAAGATCTTTAGGAAAATCCTTTTTGCATATTTCAAAGTTAAGATCAATTGTTATCCTTTTCCAGTTTAAAATACATGATATTGGTGCTTTTATTATAACAGAAAAGTGTTAGAATATTTATGGTTTGCACTTTGACATCAATATAGACCTTTTCTATTATTTTCCTCTTTGTGCAAATGATGTCAGCATATCTTTAAGTCCATAGACATTATGGTGTAATTAAAATCCACTTTTAAAATAGTTCATGAAATCAAAGTAAAATACATTTTTTTAAAAAATGATGAAATATTTTAAAGCTCCCATTTAAAAATATCATTTAAAAAGTCAGTTAAAATAAAACAGCATCTGAAACCAAACAATAGCTATTTTTCACTCCTGTGACTTTCAAATTCATTATGCATCTCAAAATAGCTGTCTATTATGTGCTTGTGTATGGCCAATAGGGGTCCAAATAAGAAGAAAAAGGAGTGGTCATATACAGTACCCTGTCCTCTAGAAAAATTATCTTTCTTCTCTTATCCTTTACAAACACAATCGTCTATCACCATTTAGCTCCTCTGCAATCTTGATGTTGCAACAATGCTGAGCTGATCTCTCAATTTGATATATTTATAAAATTTAGATACCGTCCTATTCTAAAGCTTTTTGGTGGTAGTGAAGTGAAATATGCTCTTAATTCCCCCCTAAAAATCAATAAATTCTTTAATCATTATACAAAAAGACAGAAAGGTGAATATGGCCCCAAAAGTGAGATAGTCACATAGCATGTGTATATTTTCTTTTCTAAAAATGTGGGGAAAATCTTGGGAAAACAAACTTCTATTTTTTGTGATTGTCATTAGGTCACCATAGCTTCAATATTCTTAGTTATATTATCGCTAGTGATAATATAAAGATCAATTAATAAATATTATCACAAATATGATGAGAATTGGCCTCTTTTATTCATGGGGCCATATAATTAATTGTTCATGAGTATTCAGACTACTACTGATTAATCTGGGAAAATGTTTGTGAATCACTCTAGTTTCTGAAAGTTTAGCACAAATAATTATCTGAAAATTTACACTGGACTTGTATTACTCAAATTTTCATTATTTGCTACTGGCTAATTGTTATTCTCCTGTTCATTATGGTCCAGGTTGTGATACCTTTACTCATGTTGAGTAGTACCTTGCTCTGTGAATAGCACCATTGAAGTTAATGCGACTTGTCATGGAGTAATATACTACCAAGTGTGAGTGAGGATATCGGAATCTAGCCCTATGTTTGTCAATCATTCAGTTTGCAAAGTGATACCATGACACTTAGGTGATCAAATACACATAATAAATAGTGAATAGTCAGAGTGAGCAGCTTGCAGACAACCCATATTCCAGGGTGGAAAAACTCACTCATATAAACTTGAGTAAGTGAATACTTCTGAATAATAAGTACATTTTTAGAAATTTGAATCTGTTCATGAACAATTTACAAACATTAAAACTGGCTAATTTCCTCAGGTAATTCAATTGCAATCAATAATTCCACCTATTCTAATTATGAGTAGATACGGTTGAACCAATTTAGAAACAAGTAAGCAATGTCCCCAGACTGAATGCAAAGGAATGCAGACTTTTCCCCCCCCCAGTGCTCATATTGTTTTGGATATGGATCTTCCCCTCTGCATGTCTCCCAAAATTGCTACAACACTCTCTGACCAGGATTCTCCAGGTCCTGTTTTCTGGCTACGTTGCTTCACTCTGGAACCATTTATAGGCCTCAGTTTTCCTCCTCATCCCCACACTTTAAATATCTTTTTATTATATCCAATGGCTCTGGAAGCCTCTTTGCTAGCCATTAACCTTTACTGAATTCAAACTACATGTGATCTGGGGATATGGCCCTATAACGTATTGAACTTTTCAGTGGGGAGATGTATGAAAGGCTCCTGGGTAGGAAAAGATGGGGACAAATGTCTATGGGAGGGCTACAAGAGGGAGGGAGACAGAAGTTATTGGAGAAGCATAAGGAACCTCAGAATATGGGATACTTTGGATCAAGGATAGGTTAAAACTGCAAAAATTGGGTATGTTTTTTGAAGGCCCCAAATCTGGGAGTGTTCACATCCAGGCATTTTGGTTTGTAAAGATATAGCCCAATTGAAAAATTCAATAAATCTAAACTCAGATCTGAATCTGAACAACCCAAAGTTCAAGTCTGTTTGGAATGGAGGTTTGATTCACTAAGTGCTCTTCTCTGTTTTGGGTGAACATTAAGACTTCTGGATGCTTGTATTAATTTTCTTATTCCAGAGGGGAAAGAACCTGTTTTGGGGATCCCAGTACCACACAGTAAATTACATTGGAGCCCAACCACCACAATACACAATCGCCTCCTGTGCAACGAGGCGATCCAGAATGTATTACTTGCTCTATCCCCTACGGGTGAGTGTTCAGAAGCAACAGAAGTATGTGACAGCAGCTGTGTCACTGAGAATAAGAATATGAGTAAACAGTGTTGAGTAGTTCGACCTCCTGTTTTCCAAGAATTTAGGCGATCTCATGGAGTAGTAGTCATTGTTGAATGCTGCCTCTTTGTCACAATATCATGTGATAGGTACATTGCATGTTGTTGCTATACAGTGTAAAAGAGAAATTAAAGTGTTTTAAGTGCACATTCAAACTGACCAAATCTGCACGCAGACTAGGGAGCTGTTTGCACATTGTGGATAGTCTTTGGTCAATATGCTACTCAACCATTGAAGCTGCTTTACCATGGAAATGATCCAGTGCTGTGCCCGGTGAGGTAAGAGGGAAGATGTGCCCAGCCTATTTGTAATTCATCGTTCTACTTAGCACACATAAATGCTTTCTTTGCTGGATACTTTGTCTTATAGGACAAACATTATCCCCATTGCCCCCATCACCAAGGGAGAAGGTCCAGACATTTAAATAATATGTTTAAAGAAATTGTGGTTGCACAGGGCTTGAACCAAAGTACCTAAAAGACAGGTTTCCTAAGCTGATATTTGTTTCAGTCTATGAAAAGAACAGTGGCTGAGTGCTTGTTAAAGGTATATTTTCTTTTAAGTTATATGGAGAGAGATGTCAACTATTTACCATAAATATATTTATACATTTGAATATATAAATGATACTGTTACTTACCTTTAGTAAGTTTCTCACTGACAGGTATGCTCAGAAAACATCTTTCACTAAAACTGAAATGTTGATATAAATATCTGAAGAAAAATACTAATCACAGAATACATTGAACAGACTTACTGATCTCGTATACCTGGAAAAAGATTTTCAAACAGACTTTGTCAGCTCAGCCTTGGCATTCCTTGTCAAACAAAAGCATGCCTAAAGACACATTTCAAAAGCAGACAATGCAGCACTTGCTAACCTGCAGAAAATCGAAAAGGATCAGGGAGGCAGAGAACAAACAGAATAGGTAAGCAATAAGAAATGGAACACAGTTCTAAAGAGCTGTTTCAGAGAGCCAAATATGTTTAAAGAAGCCTACATCAATAATTAAACATGAGTAAGTAAAATTCCAGTATACTTTTTTGCCAGTATTGTTTTAAGATTTGTAATATAGAAATGAAATTATTGATTCAAGTATCAGCAAGAAAAACTAGCTATTGTTAGGGGACGGGGGAAAAAGAGTATTTTTTAGCTCAGAAATGCTAGCCTGGAATGTTAACTTTTGCTAATAGAAAGTCCACACTTCAGTATTTGTCCACTTCAGTCAGCTGAAAATTTGGGTCAGGCAGCTGTTATCTGAATTGACAACAGCTATCTGATTAAAAGTAAAATGCTCTTTTTTTTTTTTTAAAGGGGGTAAGAAAAAAAGATCACTTTTTTCTCTGCTGTCACATTTACGCCACTCATGTTGCTTGCGTTGTGTCATACTGTACAGTGATTTGATGTTACATAACACAACATGACATGAGTCACAGTTCACTGCTATCCATGTTACATTCAGATAGTTTGGCATACCTCTAATTTTTGTTTTACTTTCATTTCCTATTCAGTGCAATCCACTTAGAATGGTTGGTTAATGCAGACAATTGATATAGCTGTCAAAAACAAAGTTCCCTCCCCAAATACATTTTTAATTGGGTATTAAAATGAAAACTTCAATTATGGGTGACACCTTCCTGCACTTCTATGAGTAACTCCTTTGCTTGGCTTGGGCAGGGCATTAGCGGTAGCTGTTAACCAGAAAGGGAGGTGTTAAGGGGAATTTCCCACAAAGTAGGACCAATGTCTATGGAAGCACTTTCTAGCATAGAGAAATACTCTGAAAACTGACAATCACATGACTCTTTCCTCCCACTAGAGATATCAGCAAACTAAATCCCCACATTGACCTGCCTCCTTCAAGCTCCAGAGGGATGTGAAATCTAATCCCAGATCTGAATTCTGCCGATAGCTCTTCTCTTTATAATTGGCTGAAACAAAACTCAGATCCAAACACCCCAATAATTGGGTATTTGAAATCTAGTTCTGAGCTTTTCAGTTGGGGTCCCTCTTTAATTGTTTTTACTGGAAGCCTCAGAATAACAATAGCCTATTTTATTCTTGGCCACCTTTCTCAAACAGGCACCAGCCCTACAGCTTAGTCAGATTGTCCTATTGCTTTCCGCAACAAAAATATTGCCATTCTGTCTAAAACTCCTCGTACATCTGGTCTCCAAGAGGAATATAGTATGAAGGAATACAAATTATTAGGCACAGCTTTGACTAGTCTCTATTTTTTACTGACAGCATCCTAAAGTTCTAGATACACTTAGCACCTCCAAAGGAGCGCTAAATGATTTAGCATTTTGGGGACAAATTGGTTCTATTAACTCATAGTGCCAAATTCACCAAAAATAACTCATTAACTGTGCATTGTGATTCATTAGGGTGCTCTGCTCTTGGCTATATCCCAAAAAACACATTTGTATACAAATGTTCCTATTACGGGGTGTGAGGCTTATTAATGGAATACCATATGCAGCAGTGCATTTCTTTTGTTCTCCTGCTCTCTCTAACAAAGCAGTTTCCCTATCATACTTGACAAGTGACCAGCCTTTCAGGGGTTAAAGCTATTCTAATGTGATAAAACCTGAGAGACCACAGCAATCAAACTATCATTCAGTTTTCAGCTATTCACTTCCCTCTTTCCTGTGGCTACTACTTGAACCTAATGTTTCTTTTAAGGAGACAGGGGACATAGCCTTCCAGATTTTGAATCTTCAGCTAGATCACTTCAACCGGAGCACAAAACTGCCCACTCTTTTAAGAGCCGTGAAGTGTGACCAGTTTATGCTATCAGGTTTTTATGTTTGCTTCTCTTATATTCCTACATTAAATCTTGTGTGAGTGAGGAAAAGGGCTTCTCACTAATATTTATTTCCTGTGTGTTTATATAAAAACAAACGTAGGTATATATTATTATATACACAACAAAAATAACCAGAAGAGAGAGAAATGACAGGCAGTGTGCAGAAGATCAAATTTTTATTTCTTTTCCATTTTTGGCAAGAAAATCATGACTGTGCCCTCCCTTTTATAGTACAGTCCCCAATACCCAAGGTACTTTCTGTTCACAAAGTGCAGAGGGAGCAATCCCCGAGTAAGATGTCCAGCTACAAATGATTCTTATGGTAATAATAGCATTGAGCAGCCAGGGGAATGTATATGTAATCAACTAGACCTTATCCCAGAGTTCAGAAGCACATAGAATGCAGTGGCTGGAAGACCTATTTTAGACTATCTCCAGTCCTTCCAGAGAGGAAGGATGATGCAGTGGTTAGGGCACTAGCCTGGGTCTCG
This sequence comes from Terrapene triunguis, assembly GCF_002925995.2. NCBI lineage: Eukaryota > Metazoa > Chordata > Testudines > Emydidae > Terrapene > Terrapene triunguis. The sequence continues at coordinate 24,460,222 of NW_020664562.1, read as the reverse complement.
GGAGGTGCAGGTTGCATTCTTGTTATGCCAGTCTGCCTGGGTGACCTTGAGCAAGTCACTTAGTTTTTCTGTACCTCAGTTTCCCATCTGTAAAATGTGAATAAAACGTTTCTACCTCACAGGGTGTTGTGAGAATAAATACATTAAAGATTGTGAGGCGCTCAGAAGTTATGGTAATAAGTGGATCTCATCAGTGTTAATCATTGCCATTGTTAATCACATCATACCACTTTGATTTTTAATCCTTATATGTATAGGCTCTTCTATGTTGTAGGAGACATTTGCCTTTCTGAAGTTGCCTTCTTTTGGATCTGGCCCACAAATTCAGAGTGGTCCATTCTTACAGCACTTTGCCAATAGCAGATGAATCTTTCTGAATGGAGTCTTAAGAACTTCAGGTGTGTTGAATCATGCGTACAACACTGAGCAGGCTTGACCACAGTGGTACAGCCACACGTATGCTGAGGTCCTGGACCGAGGTGGAATGAACATACAGTCAAAGGAAGCTCGATCATCTGGTCTCTGGACCAGATGTGAATGTTATACTGGAGATGATGCAGTTTGCCTCTGTAAAGAGTTCTAGCCACACTTCTTCACGCCATCCCTCCTATCCCATGGTATCTGCTAGCCATTGTTTTTTTAATATGCACACATCATTTGGCAATGAAGTCTCTTGAAGAATATTCACTGCACTCCTTTTTTGTCCTCTAGTCTCCACAGTAAAGGAGGAGGAGGGGAAAGCAATAGGTATCCTGTGGAATCCAAGTGTTACTCTCAAGATCAGCTGGCATGGTAATCTGCAAAAGCAATATTGTACGACCCTGCCTGCACCGAAAAGTGAGCTGATTACTTCCATTTAGGAATTTACAATTGTGATAATGTCTTTATAGTATTGATTAGCCTTTTCTCTGTATTAGTAAATCATCATTCTTCTCTTGTTCCATTGTTTTAGCACACCTTGAGGCACTAGACTTCTTTTTCTGACTAGCCATTGATTCATAGAATGTATATAGATTTCCCATTCATTAAGGGTTGGATTCCATGTAGTATAAACTACAAGTCAGAAAGGTCAGATCAGATGGTGCAAACCTGAATTAGCGTCAGGACTGATTAATACTTCCACTGTCAAGTGTTTTCCGTTAAATTCCATGAACAATATTTTTAAAAACGGGTGGCTAGAGTTAGGATGCTCTGTCCATATTCAGACACTGGTCTGATTTTCAAAGGTGCTGAGCACCCTGCCATTCCCACTGAAGCCAAACTTTTTTCAGTGTTTATTAAACCTTCCACTTCATTCTATCGCCTTGTAAAATGTACATTGTGAAAAAGTGTGTGTCAGTACTGATGGAACTTTAGAGAGGGCCTGGGTAAACACTTGGCTAAGGTCGAGACTGTATTGAAGGGTAGTGGCTGATTAAAGGACAGTTGGAAATGGTCCAACAGATAAGGCTGACAGAAGATCAGAGGACTGGAAACAATGATTGACTGAGAACTCTGGGGAGATGACTTGACTTATGGGGGGAAAAAACATGTTGGTTTTGCAGACGTTCCATATTGCTACTACCCGATGGATCCAAAACTTTGCATGAGCTGGCATGGCAGATGGGAGGTAGAGGAGCAAATGAGTAACTTTATAGGGGCTCCTCATATTTGTTTGAACCAGCCCTAACTAGTGACCAAACAGAACATCAGACATAGCTCAGAGACATCTGATAAGGTGACCAAGGTCCCAATCCTGCAAACACACATGTGCTTAGCTTTGATACCATCAAAAGTGATAGAACTACTCATGGTAGAAAAATTAAGCACATGCATAAGTGTTTGCAGGATCAAGGCATAAGACAGAAATAGAAAATTGTTAGTAGAGGACATCAGAATATGTGAATATTTCCAGTGATAATCGTGCAGGGTTTGAAAAGTATTCCTAAATAGGGATGATCAGGTAATCTGTTGTGAGTTAATTATCAGATGAATTTTATTAATTATTATTATTTATTCTGAATAATTCCAAAACCACTCCTGATCTCTCCAGATGGATTTGTTGTTCATAAATATTCACAGAATAGTTTATGCAAATAAATGCCAGCCTATGGATTGTTTGCAAACTGTTCACCTTGACAGTTCCCTGCTTGTGATCTCCTATATCAAATTGTTTTGTTTCTGCTCTTTGACTGAAACTTTTTCTGCTGCCCTCCCCCATGCCATAAGTAACTTGGCTATTAATTGAATTTTCCGGTACGATAAGCTGAAGTTTTTCACCACATAAATGATTCATTCAGAAAAAGCGAAGTTATTGAGCAAAAGTTAAATTGGGCTTTAATTTGCCTCAGGTCTTTTTTGAGCCATTCCTTGGCTGGTTCCTCGCTGTGGAAATGTTTCTCCTATATGTGAGATTTCCCTTAAAACATTATTTAAAAGAGGAGCAAAGTGAGGAGTTTTTTTTAACATAAGAGCTGGAGCCAAGACTGGCAAAAGTCTTCATTTTCCTGAAGTGCCCTTCCCCATTATTCAGCTTCTGCCTGCTGAGGAAGCAGTACTCCCAGGAAAATGGTGGATAAGGTGAGTAGAGGAGCTCTATCTGGATAATCTAAGACAGGGGTGGCCAATCTTACTGACCTGCTGAGCCACATACAACAATCTTCAGAAGTTTGAGAACTGGAGCACACCTGCTGGGGCTCGGGGCTTCAGCCCTGCTCCTGCTGAAGCCCGAGGCCCGGCAGGTGTACCCTGGGGCGCTGAAGCCCCGAGACCCCCTCCCCGTTGGGCAGAAGCCCCTACCACACCACCCGGCTGCAAGGCAGAGGTTTTAATATTATGTTTATTACATTATATTTTACAAAATTAAAATATTTAGTAAGTAATAGCATATGTATAAATAATATGTATATGACAAGTCTGAACAGTGCAGTAGTACTGAATAATTTGTGTGCAGAAATTATCCAAACCAAATTAATTATTCCCAGTCTTTAATTCTGGAGACATTCAAAGCAGGTGCCACAAGTGTGTTTATGATGTCCTTTTCTAATCAGTGTGTATTAATTCAATTTACATAGCACTCTGCCTTACCTAGCATGGGGCTGTATAAAAGTTAAACGCAATTAAATAAATGCAGGAGAATCAGCAATTCTGATGATGATGATAATGAATAATCTCACACCCCCAAAGTGAGACCTAGTGGAAAAGGGAGGATGGAATGGTCAGAGATTGAGATTCCAAGGACAGAAGGGACCGCTGTGATCGTCTAGTCTGATCTCCTGTAGAACTTCCCCAAGACAATCCCTATATGAACTGATATGACTATCAATAATAACAATAAAGTGACTTGAAATGCCACGGTACAATAAGATTTGTTCAAGAAACTGCAGTGTAACCAGGGATCAGGTAGGGAACCTAATTGCACTCAGAGCACTATAATCAGAGGCAGCGTTAGGATAAATCATCTCTTTCCTTGCAATGCATATAACCTTTGCTTGCAGTGCTTGCCTTGGGCCTCACCATATCCATCTGGCTACCTGTTTTGCCTTTCCCACCCTGTCATGGGGACTCCTGCCAACTGCTTGTCTCTCAACAGACTGCATTTAGTACCCCTGAAAGCAGTGCCTTCTGCCAGTCAGTGGAGGAAAGCATGGAGGCGGCAGTGAACTGGCAGCTTGACAAATAAGCTAAGACTGACCCAGAGTTGGCACCCTCCAGAACTCACTTATAGGTTTATGTTGGGCATCATCAGCTCTAACTGGGGCCCTGATTCCAGCTGTCATTTTAGGTCAGATGCACAATATCAGCGTACATACAAGTACAGTTAAAAGTCCCTCATTCATCATAGCCAGATGGAGGAACCGGTACAAACAAACAAAGTAAATAGCTGCAATACTTAGTACCTACTGATTTCCCGGTGCCAATTGACTTTGTGATCGTTTGACATATACATGGCAATGAAAATGCTCAATATTAAAATTATGTGAAGCTGTCATCCTACTTTGAGATGGGAAGACTGGCTCTGCAGGTCCTGTAACTATAGATAATGAGAAATGCCTTTATGCAAACAACTTATTATTGTGATGATTATTGATTAAGTGTTGTTTGTTAAGCTCAGCACTGTATCAGACCCAAACATTAAGGCTGTCTTTGCTCTGTTGTTTATTCCTGTTGGTTGGTCTCACAGCAGAAATAGGTAATTGGAAGGATTAGAATGAGGAGAGAGTGGGGGCCTAGCACACCGCGACTGGAAGAGCATTTCATGCATACATGCAGCATGGAAGAAGGCACACAGACAGGAGTGGGAGCATTAACACAGCAATAGACAAAACTTCATAGTGAACAAACCCTCCACTCAAGACATCTGGAGTCCCACTGTATCAGATTTTAATACTAAAAAAATGGATAAATACAACAACCCATTGATCCTTCAGAGAGGTGGAAAGCTAAGCTGTTGCTGGTTCCTTGTGTGGCCTCTGATGAAATGATCTCTATTTGCAGCAAGCAGCAGGAACTGTTCTTGTCTCTCCTCCATTAATCCTTTGTAGAGCATCTGTTTGTATCGAAGGATGCCCCCTAGATATTTGGCTGATGCTGTGAAGGTCAGAACTCCCCTGGCAAGCATATCCATTATAGTGGCCCTGTAACTCTCACAACCCTAGGTACACCAGTCCCCTCAATCTTTCCTTATTGCCACTGGGCATATGCACTTACATTATTTCTCCACACACATCATCACCGCTCTCTGGCAGAACACCTAATCCATGCTGGGAGGCACCCCACTTCAATTTGTACAGAACAAGGACCCTCTCTGCAGAGCACCTGAAATTACAAGTAGAGAGAGATACGATAACATAACTCATTGCACTGCTCCAGTGGAATGGTTGCTTAAGAAGACACATGGAAATGGGATGGAGGCTGTATGATCTTTGGCTGATATGACTATAATGTACTGGCTCGATTCTTAGTCCGTGTATTGTTTGCCTATGTCTGCATGGCTGGAGTTGAGTGGAGATATCCCTTCTAGCTATTTAGTATTATACCTACTATCACACTCTGTCAATAGAGAATAGTTTAAAACAAGAAAAAATAAGAACATTCGAAAAGAGAATAATTAAATGTTTGTTCTACCATTCATGAGGCTCAGTTCCTGACCTCTTTGCTTTCTCACTAACAGAGCTAGACCATTATCATGGTATCTTTTCTGTTTTCCTAAGAAAGCCATTTCAGTGTCTTCAGTATTGCTGCAGTCAGGTAGTGATTAGAATATATTGTCAAATCTTTTAGGTTTTTTTGTTGTTGTCACATAGCTCACCTGCCAACTTGTTCTTGTTAATTCAGCTCTTCTCATCTGCCTCTGTTTCTACACTTAGTTGTGGGGAGATGAGGTGACTGAGACTGAATAGGAGATAGCAGCGGTAGCTGAAGCAAGATGAAAATGAATGATATTTTCAAATCCTAAGCAAGGCCGCAGAGGCTAATAATTACATTAAAAAGGCCCTCTGCAGGTAGGTGCAAATAGGCTAGTCTAAACAAGTGCCACTATTTTAATGTGGGCTGTTCAAGACGATGTCATTACCTGACTAGACTGTCACCTTTCACCTCCAGCCATTGTGCTCTGTTAGATCTCACTAACAGGGAGAGCGAGGAACTTGTTTTCAGGGGATTTGTTGTCTCACGCTCCGAGGCAGCTGAGAGACTTGCCAAATGACAGGAAGACGCTTACATTCACAAGGTGTGATTGCCTAAGTGTTTGACTGTGTCTAATTAGTTTGCCTGTGCTGGTTGGTAGCTCCACAGTCAGAAGCAGATTGACTCTGCAGGCTTTAAGCAAAGAGGTTTGATTGGTGTTATTATCATTTGTTTATTTAACCCTCTTACTCACCATGAAACATTCCCTAAAGTATGGCCTTTTTCTCTGTCTTTAAAAAGGCATTTTATGGCACACATTATGATGAATCATATATCCCCCACTGCATCAACTTCTTACATCAAGCTTGACCAGCTTTTAGTTGCATTTACTTTTTTAAAAGTATCTTTTCTCCTCCTAGATCAGAACTGACTCTAACTTTTTATCCTTAAAAGTGTGAGGATTACTTGGTTAATGAGAGGCCAGTCGTGTCGGGGAATTTTTATTATCAGAAATGTGAAGAGAGATTCTATTTGTATGTGTGTTTGTGTAAATAGACCAACATTTTTGACCAGCTATCCTGGGGACTAGGAACCGGGACCACCTGAGTGATACTCTTTTCTCTGGTACTGAACTAGCGAGGGAAACCTCATCTTTGTACATGCATCCGATGAAGTGGGCTGTAGCCCACGAAAGCTTATGCTCAAATAAATTTGTTAGTCTCTAAGGTGCTACAAGTACTCCTGTTCTTTTTGCAGATACAGACTAACATGGCTGCTACTCTGAAACCTCTCATCTTTCCTGTAAGTAGAAAAGAAGAACAAAAATAAGAATGTGGTAAAATCTCTCTAAAAATACTAGGAAGCATGAATATAAAACCAGGAAAGTTGTATGGGTGTGACTGAGGGCAGAAGTGGACTTTTTCTATTTGAGCTTCTGCTCTGCTTGTAGGAATTACATCCATGCAATTCCTACTATGCAGTTGTTAGGGAATCCCTGAAGTTCCCAATCTTACCAGTACCTTTCAAGGCCTTATGGAGCATCATCCCCAAGGTTAGCAAGGAGACACTTACAATAGGAGAGGGAAAGTTTTCCTTTTTTTGCTGCCCTGTAAGTGTGTGTAGAGGCACTTCCTAGCTCCACACAGAAAGCCCTTGAGATTAGTAGGAGTCAGGTGTTCTGCCACAGGGATTCCTCCCAAAGAAGTCTGTTTTTGAAGTAATTGGGGTTGCACAGGGTACGTGTTGGTTCACAGTCTACTAAATAGAAGAGAGTCCAATTCTACCCCTTTGAGGTGTGCAGAACTAGAAGAAATGGATGGAGGTCTCCAAGTACTAAGGGGAGCTTAAATTCCTGGCTATTTGGCTCTTTCTTTTCTGAAGGCCCTCTTGGATCTGCAGACAAACTTTCTGCCTCTCTGCTTGTGGGTTTTCAGGCTGCATATGGTCAGTGTTTATATACACACACACACACACACACACACACACACACATAATACGAATGAACACTATTTGTTTTATATGAGGGGAGGTGTGCGCGTGTAAAGACTCATATGTTTTTCTATACATGAGCCTCTCCTTGTGTACCGTGTGCCTTATTCCAGCTGTCCAATCCAGAATTGCCTTCCCTGACATTTTTTAATCAATGTATAAAAGATTATCTTTACAGTATCAAGCATTACAGGAGCAAAGACAAATGTGTAATTGAAACTACAGGTAATTTACCAGTGCTATCTGTCTAACTTACTTTTCTTCCTTCGTTTCTTTAAAATCTCAATGCAAATATACCCCAACTGTACAACAGAGCTGATAAACCCTATAAACAATTTCCATTGTGTTATGTATATCCTGTGTTCTGATTCAGATGTATAACATGAAAAATACAGAATAAGAATAGTGTCCCAGCCAGATGTACAGGCTGTATTTCTGGATCAGTGCAATCAAATCATTAGTTTATAATGCCCTTGTCCTTCATTGAGTGTCAGATGGAAAAGGAAGAAACACTTGGGGATATCATGTGGATTTGTGATTCAGCTAAAAGATGCATAACAGCACATGTAGCCAGCCACTCGCTGTTGGCTGATGATCTCTGAAGGCTCAAATACACAGCATATTGTGTCTCAGGTCAGTTGGCACTTGTTTATCTACAAATTAGAGATAAATAGTTCTTAGTTTTTTTACAAACTATCTCAAACCTCCATTTTAGATTCAAAATCGTTTGGATGAGCATCCTTGCCCTCAGCCAGTCTCCTCACCAGGCCCTCTACCTTTGCTGAAATCTCTCTCAAATTGTCTGCTGCTCTGGCCACTCTTTCTAAATCCTGAGAGTTTCTGGACTGCTCCGGTGCTGGAAGGAAGCTGGCACATATTGTAAAACACTTCTGCCTGAAGAAAGCTCCAAAACAAGCAAGACTTGGAAAAAGCAGCCATCCAGGTATTTTACTAGATCACATGACTTGCACCAAGGCTGCTATCAGCATTGCTCCATGGATTGGAGTGGAGTGGCTTTCATCTACAGCTTCCTGTGGAGTAGTGATCTCAAAGATGCCCCTTTACTCTCATGTGGCAGCATAGCATGGTGCTGCCACACCACTGGGCCAGACGTGATTAAACTTGTATAATTGTGGTACAACATAGCTTATCGTGAGCCAGGAAGGATTTCTCGTTAGCATGCAGGCTCAGATCTCTAAGCAATCGCCTGTAATATCGTCACAGGAAGAAATATAACCTGTCAAATTACCAGATTAAAAATAAAACAAACTGATATTTTCTAGAGCTTTTGCTAATTGTCACTTCTCTACAACATTACACAACTCCCATGTGCAAGTGGACTTACTGGCAAGTTTCTGTGTAAGTAACAGAGCTTTGGCTCTGCAAAACCCCCTTATCTTAGCTACACTAATTTGCCATGTCAAATTAGTGTGATGAAACAAATTCTAATTACACTGAAAGATCACTTAGAGCATTAGCACTGCTGCTGTGGTCTGTTCTTGTGCTGTCTTATTTGCATACTAATCCTGGGTGCCTAGGTAGATGACAAAATGAAATGTCTTCTGCCATGTTTACTAGTTTTGCAGAGGAAGGTGCTGACTCAGCCTTGACAGATGCTCCCAGGGGCAGGAACCTGGAAGCTGGAAATGTGAGCTATGTTGATTAACCTAAGGGAAGATGTAATTTTTTTCCCATTGAATTTACAGTTGATTTCTGTTCAATCCATTGGGAATGTGAAAATCATTGCTGTGCTTTAAATATATTATACATACTCTAGTGATGATATAAAGTAAGAAAAATACTATTGTTAGCTGTAATATGATACTTTAGTTTACATTGGTGTTTCTTCTGACTCAAAAAAAAAAAAAAAAAAAAAAAATCAGAAGGTTGGAATAAAAATTTCTCTAAATGTATCCTGAGAGACAACACCTGAGCAAAACTCACGATGATAAAAGAGTCGTCAAATCCAAGAATGGTTTGCTAAGGCGTCTAGCTTCGTGCATTGCATTTTCCACTCGCTGGGGGACTTGGTGCTTATAAATTAAAAGGTCATTGCTGTGTGGTTTTTTTCCTGGCCAAAAGTATTGATTTGTAAGTATGCTTGGCTGCAGAATTAAACTGAATCTAACTGCTGTAAATGTGAATTCATTCACGGAAGAAGAAAAAGAAAAACTGCAGTAGTGTAATGTTTTTGCTGAGAGTATAAACATGAAAATCATGAAATTCAGAGTTATGTTTCCCACTGGAATTGTAACTGGGGTCCATTGGGAATATATCAAAGCACATGTAAATAGGTTTTGCTTCACACTTCAAAGCCACAGGACTGAGGAACAGAATCCTGTAAAGAAGGGGAAGAGACATCCTTACAATTTTTGGGTAGGCCTGCTAAACTAGTTTTTCCATTCTTCTTCACATGTAGATGGCTTCTGTCCACCATTATCCCACCACTATGTTCAACGCTAGCCTGAAGATTTTAATAGTAGTTAGTAGGATGCTTTTTTTCCCAGTACACCCAAATTTAACTGACATTTTATGTAAAAGCGAGGGGGAAATGAGGGCTCTGTAAGGTCCCTCCAGCCTCTTGCTACAAAAGAAGTGGGGTGAAATCCTGGCCCCACTGAGGTCCATATCAAAACTCCCATTAATTTAAATGGGACAGGATTTCTTGAAGTACAGCAGCTTGTGCTGGAGTCTGTGCATATATGATAACCTTTAAAAAGTCCTGCAAGAAAGAACTGTCCAGTTAAGATGAAGAATTTGGAAATGGCCAGACCACCAGCCACAGCACATTTAAAGAATGCATTGCATTGGCTCTGCAATATGTACACTCAACCGCACAACTAAACCTTTTGGTTTATACATTAGTATAGATAATTCATGTGCAGGGTCAAATTTTTTATACTGGTATTTGCAAAGACAATGTGTGTGTGTGTGTGTGTGTGTGTGTGTGTGTGTGTTCTAAGCTAGCAAGATACATAGTCACAGGGAAGATAACATATCCCAGCAGTTGTCCTTCAAAACAGGACGCTCGGTATTATCTTAATGTCATGGGGGACATTGGATATCATTGGATAATTGAGTTTTCAGATAATCGAGGGATGTTTTCAATATGATTATGTAATAGATGTAGAAGATATTACCCTGTTTTGGATCACAGAGAGTTTTGATTAACTGAGATACAGAAAATAGAGGTTGTACTACATTTTCCTTCTACTTATTGACAGATTTTTGCATGAAAAGTACATTTGAAGAGTTCCACATGCTAATTTTGCTACAGATCCATTATGTATGAATTAGAATAGTCTGTTTTCCTCTTGATGCATGGGGAATTTTACATGTGTAAACCCCATTAGTGTTAATGGCAAATATACATATAAATGCCCCACTCACTGAGAGGAAAATAGTTGAGTGCACCTAATTAAACAAAATTAAATGACTTGCGTATATAATATTTACTGTACACTGGGATTTAGTGCCCTGGTTAAAAGCAGAGATCAGTGAGGAAACTCAAAGTTTGCAAATGTAGATGGTTTATTGCAGAGAAAAAAATTAAAAGGTTTAGACAGAGTTGATTTCCTTTTACATCAAGGATGGCATAACTTGCGTGGTCTCAATTTCTCCACTGTGGCTTTGTCCTTTCTGTCTGGTAGCTTTGTGCAGCAAGGCAGACACTGCTGATTGAGTGCCTCATTTCTCTGAAGGGAAGGCTCCATAATACTGTGGGAGGAACTCAATGGGACTTGAATAACTGTGAAGAAGCTGTCTGCTTAAAATACACAAATAACCAGATCCAAAGTCCACTGAAGTTAATAGGAGCCTTTTCAGTGACTTGACCGGACTCTGTCCCAAACCCATATGTAGAAATTACTCTAAAGAAACCTACAGAGTTTAGTGGAGAATGCTGTTCTTACTACACTCTCTGGATCATCCTATAGAATTCTATATCAGGGATAAAATGTACATTAAATGCTAAAGACCAGTTCACGAGCTTATAGAAAAGAGATATTTTTCTACCAAATTCCATAAGATTTTCCCATAAGGATTAAAGTACAGCCCTTTCTTGCAGCTACTCTTTCCTTTTTTCTTATCGATGCTTTTGTTACCCTCACATTTCACTTTTCCTCCCACTTTGGCCAGATCCTCAGCTGCTCTAAATCAACATGCTGTATTGACGACAATGGAGCTACGCTGATTTTAAACCAGCTGAAGATCTTTTTATCCTCTAAACAAAGCAGAAGAGGAAAATAAATCTTGGGAATTAGAATAATATTTGTTTCCTTTGGCCTAACCATGTACAACTTGCTACTAAGGTGTGAAAGTACGTGGATGCGGTCTCATTGATCAATAACCAGTGAGCGGACAGAAAGAGAAAATAACATACTACTTGGGTGAGCTAAGTGCTCTAAAATATGATGTGCTTATTTCTTAGGTATCAGAGATGACCTTGAACTAGAACACTAGAGTCAGACCTCCTTGAACTTCAGGAGAAGTTTGGACCAGTATCCAAATTTCTCAGCTCACATCCCTGTATTAGATTTACAATATAACAGTTATGCTGTAATTGGTACCCTGCTGTCACATAATGTAAAGTGTTACCTACATTTAAAACTTGAAAATAGTATTTGAAGTCCATATTCACAGGTAATAAGAGCTCATCTTCATGGTGGGGAAAATGAGTTTCAGAATGACAGCTCTCAACTTGTATTTCTCAGTCAGTTCAGTTCTCATGCCTTTCTCAATATGGGCCAGATCCTGCAAATATCCTGGATCATATTCAGGCAAAATTCCCACTGAAGAAATGAACAGCAGAATTATAGTGATGTCCGTTGAAAAGGTCTGGCCATTACATACAAGTGTTTTACTTTAAATTTAGCATTTTCAGACCTTACACATTTTTTATACAATCCTTATTAAAATACTAGAGTATTCTTCAGTAGAGGTAGTGACACTGTTGTAAATGGTGGTGTGTCTGCTCTTCATGTAGAATATTTCATTTAAAAAATAACATTTATAGCACCTTCCATGCAAAGATCTCAAAGCGCTCCACAAACACCTCACAATCCTCATACTGAGATAGGTATCCTCATTTTGGGAAACTGAGGCACACATAGGTGTGGTGACTTGTCAAAGGTGACCTCGTGAATTAGTTTCATTCTCAGGATTAGAACATAAGTTTCATGAATCTTGCCGCCCTGCCAGGATCTTGATTAGAGCTGGTTGAAAAATTTCAAATTCAAAATGTTTGACAAAAAAGGTACACATTTTTAGTGAAAATGTTTGCAAAAAATGTTCCTGTTTTTCATCTGTCTCTACTCTTGACCACTAGATCGTGCTGCCTCTAAGTAATACAGGAAGTCACCGGGACTTGCTTTTGCAAAGTCTTGATTTGAGATTAATTGTGCTCCTAATTCAGATTTCTGGTGATCTGGCAATTGAGTTGACTGTTGTCAAGAACTTGCTCGCTTTTCGATATTTATCACAATCATTGCACACATTTCTGAGCTCTTTTAAAACCAGATTTGCTCATGATCCTTCTCTTCTCTGGCAATACGCTTGGAGAAGATTTGTTTAAAGTCATAATGTGCTCCCACCACAGCAGTGGGAAATCTCACTACAGTACATGTGTTGCACTTATTAGAGGGAACCACATTTATTGACTTGTGTTTTATTTTTTCCCTAGAAACAAGCCTTGTAAGATGATGGATTGTAATCTGATAGTTGTAGACAGAGAGGGAAGAGGGGAGACGTGGTTACATTCATACTCATACTAGAGATACAGTAAAGTATTAGAATTAAATGTCCTCTTCATATATTGTTTTGAAAAGCACCTCCCCATGTGAAAAGACTGCCATTGGGGGAGAGCAGAGGCTGAAGTCCCATTCTTTCCTCTGCCTGCCCCCATGCCCCTGAGAGTTATCATCCTGGGCAGGTAGCTGATCTGTGTTCCATCACAATTAGCCCATCGGACATGGTATCTAACAGTCTTACCTTCTTCTTCATTGCAAGGATGAATGATTAAGGAATGCATAGGCTTTATGCAGAGTAATTCAAAGCTGCAGTGTAATCACTTTGATAAGATTAAGATGCTGTTTGACATTTTAATGAGAATAAAACAGGCATTTGCTTGGCAGGACATGATCTGGAAACACTGTGGTCACAGATAAACCAATACACAGTATGAGTTATCCAATTGCATTATAAAATGCTATTGTGAGTTATTTGTACTTTAAATACAAATATTGTATGTTTGTGAGCAACATATGGCATTTATCTGTTGATGTGTTATGCTCTTCCAGAGACTGAAAGAAGACAAGAGAAGATAATCATCTACATATAAACCCAAGGTGTGTGGGAAAACTCCACAGTCTAAGCCACAAAAGCCTCGGACTGCAGGTCATATACAAGTTACTACATATTATTCTCGTGGTTATGAATGTTGTAAGTGTTTGGAGTTGGGGAGTGTACGTTGGTGGCTTTAGTCACCAGCTGGGGATAGAGAGTCCGCCATGCCCAGGTTAGGTTTTGGTCCCTTTCTTCAGGGCATTGTTTATTGCCTTCACAAAGAAAGGTGTGTGCAAAAAGTAACACAAACAGTCTGGTTAGGGGTTCTGACTGGGGTCCTCTGGTTTCTGATAGCTACCTGGTAGGGCCCTTTTGACCCCAGGCGGCTCCACAGGGTTGGTTGGTTTGCCTGCAGCCTCCAGTTCTGGTTATCAGAGAGTATCCTCTCTCTTAGTTTCCCCTTCCCTTCACAGAGATGAGTTCTTCTTTATATGGTCCAGCTGAGAGAGTGGGCCAGCATAAGGTGCTGGTCAGCTGATTCCTAGCACCTGTCTGCTGGGCTTCTCTCTGAGGCAGGGTCAGCTGCTCCATAACCATTACCCTTCTTCCCCACTGGGCTATTAAAGGGGCAGATCACCCTGTTACAGGGAGAGCTACATGTTGTGTGAGCATCCATCTTGCTTGCTCAATGTAGATTATAATGCACATCCTCTTACCTGTGCACATGAAAGAGGAAACCTTAGGAGTGATACAAATTGCTAATACATATAATTTATGCAGACAAGTACAAGTGAGTACTAAGTTACACTGCATCAGAAATATAAAACTTTGACAAACAGATCCCTGAATTTAAATTACTTTGCAGTCAGTAACATATACTGGTTTACAAAAATATTTATTGCATCTCTCTCTCTCTGGCTCATATATATCTTTTGGTTCTATTTCACTTCTTTGCATTGTGTTACGGTATTTTTGTCTGCTGAATCATGCCTTCTTATGAAATGATATGATATAGTATGGTTATATTGTGATGTATAAACAAAAATGCCAAATGAAACTGCAGGTCCTATAGTAGCAAGTCACATTGCAGACATCCATGAAATTTCCTCTTGTTTTAAGTATGATATACATGCTTTGGACTAAATTTTTTTGGATAATTGTCCTTGTTTATTTTTGCAAAGCACATAAAAAAATCTGGAGACAAGAAAATGTGAGGCCAAAAAATGGCATCACTTTATAATAGGTAACATTATTACCAAGTATGGTAAACCATAGTGATTTCATATGTTTGACACAAAGAAAATGAAACTATATTTCTTATTTTGTTAACAAAAAGAAAGGTATACATGTACCATAACTTTTGAATGATGAAATTAAGGGTATTATCTTATAATTTATTATTGTATGTACATAATAAACCACATGAAAACGAATCTGTAGTTAAAATATGATTGGAAAATGTTTTAATTAATTGTTTCTCTGAATATTAGAATCTGTTATTCTGAAATGTAGTGAGCCAAGTTCTGCAATGCATTATTTCCCATGCACCTGCTGAAGACAATGGTATTGTATGGGTTATAAATCAGGAAAGAGTTTGGCCTAGTTTCCTAGACCCACAACTGCCACTTTAGGCACCTAAATCCAAAATTTCGATCCCCAAATCCCCTGCTCCACTGCCACCTAACAGTGTAGTTGCCTGAAGTCCCTAGGCACCTAAATTTCTGCTGGTACAATCCCTTAGGCACCAGCAAGCATGTGCACAACTGCTTCAGTCTAGGCACCTAGGCACCCAGGCACCTAGCTAATCCCTAAGTCCCCATGGGACTTAGGAGAGTCCATGAAAGCCCCGGGTATAGTGGACAAGAATGATAGATTTCAACTAGATTCTGTGATCCCACATCCATTAATGTCCATGTGTAAAAGGGCATTAAATTCCAAAAAAACCCCAAAACCCTGCACATTCATGAAAGCTAAATCAAATATTGTTTTCAAAAGCCATTGGGAAGTTTGATATATTTGCACAGGCTATTTCAACACCCCTGAATGATGCTTGTGTGTGTTGGGAATAGAAAAGAGAGTGATGATGGGGAATCATTTGATCCAAATGGGGACACAGCTGTATTTCTAATGGGATTTAGTCCTCCCAATAACAAAATTCTTTCAACCTGCCTTAAAGGAGCTGTGAACCTATCGTTAAGTCATGTGCATATAAATACAGCAGCTGCTATTGCTGATGAGATTGAAGAGTTCTGCAGGGGCTCATGAACACATGCCAAATCATGATGTGATTCTGGTCCTGTGAGATTTTCATGCAAAAGTGGCGACAGAGGTCATGGATCAAATGTAAGGGTCTGACATGAATTAAGAAAGATTAATGAGTCTGGACACAAATTAATTGAGTTCTTATCAGATAAGCAGCCGGTTCTCACTAACACTTAATTTCAACATGATAAGAGGAGAAAATATACTAGGATCTCCATTATCATTATTTAGATGAGAATACTAGTAATGTCTGGTATAAAATCTTGTGAATTGCTTATACCATCTCAAACCCTGGTTATTTTTCCAAGCTCAACATTAACTAAAAAGGTGTTGCACAGTTATATCAGCTACTCACGTTCAATGCAGACAACGTCAGAAAGAAAAACTTTGTATACTGGAAATGCACTGGTTTCTTGCACAATTGCAGTGTGAGATAGACGAAACAGTATTCGGACTATGGGAGGAGACAAATTATGTGGCCAAGAAAAGCATATTATAATCTGTTATCAGTAAAGTTTTTTATTTTTTGTTCATATTAATTAAACTTTGACAAAATTCTCTTTAAAGGAGGAATATTCCTCTACACTCCTGTGAGATTGCTGAGCCAAGGTCTCAAAGTTAGCTTTCAATGAATGATTAAAACTTTACAGATCCTAGATCATCTATGAAGTGGTCTATAAACCTGCATGTCTGGAGTCAAGAGATGGCACAACTTAGGGTATGTCTACACTACGAAATTAGGTCGAATTTATAGAAGCCGGTTTTATAGAAATCGGTTGTATACAGCCGATTGTGTGTGTCCCCACATAAAATGCTCTAAGTGCATTAAGTCGGCGGACCGCGTCCACAGTACCGAGGCTAGGGTCGACTTCCGGAGCATTGCACTGTGGGTAGCTATCCCACAGTTCCCGCAGTCTCCGCCGCCCATTGGAATTCTGGGTTGAGATCCCAATGCCTGAATGATGCAAAACAGTGTCGCGGGGGGTTCTGGGTACATGTCGTCAGGCACCTCCCCCTCCGTCAGAGCAATGGCAGACAATCGATTTGCGCCTTTTTACCTGGGTTACCTGCGCAGACAACATACCACGCCAAGCATGGAGCCCGCTCAGCTCAGCTCAGCTCACCATCACCATATGTCCTCTGGGTGCCGGCAGACGTGGTACTGCATTGCTACACAGCAGCAGCTAATTGCCTTTTGACAGTAGACGGTGCAGTATGACTGGTAGCCTTCATCGGCGATCTGGGTGCTGGCAGACGTGGGGCTGGCAGACGTGGGGCTGCATTGCACACAGCAGCAGCCCCTTGCCTTTTGGTAGAAGATGGTATATTACGATTGGTATCCGTCGTTGTCATACTGCAGTGGCTGTCAATCATGGGCACCTGGGCAGACATGCTCAGTCCTATCGAACTGTCTTGACGATGATGGCTATCAGTCGTAGTATGCTATTTTCTGCCAAGCGCCCAGTATGTTCTGCCAAGCACCCAAAAGATGCCGAGGGCTATCAGTCATGCTGCACCGTCGTCTGCCAGCTTAAGGTGTAAAAAATAGATTTGTTCTGTATTCATTTGCTTCCCCCTCCCTCCGTGAAATCAACGGCCTGCTAAACCCAGGGTTTTGAGTTAAATCTTTGAGGGGGGGCATTCTGGGTGACAGTTGTTTGTGTTTCTCCCTGATGCACGGCCACCTTTGTTGATTTTAATTCCCTGTACCTGTACGCCATGTCGTCACTCGCCCCTCCCTCCCTCCGTCCATCAGATACTAGTTTTGCGCCTTTTTTCAGACCAGACGCCATAGCACTGGGATCATGGAGCCCGCTCAGATCACCGCGGCAATTATGAGCACTATGAACACCATGCGCATTGTGCTGGAGTATATGCAGAGCCAGGACTTGCCAAAGCAAAACCAGGACCAGCCGAGGAGGCGATTGCAGCGTGGCGACAAGAGTGATGAGGAAATTGACATGGACCTAGACCTCTCACAAGGCACAGGCCCCAGCAATGTGGAAATCATGGTGTTCCTGGGGCAGGTTGATGCCGTGGAATGCCGATTCTGGGCCCGGGAAACAAGCACAGACTGGTGGGACCGCATTGTGTTGCAGGTGTGGGACGATTCCCAGTGGCTGCGAAACTTTCGCATGCATAAGGGCACTTTCATGGAACTTTGTGACTTGCTTTCCCCTGCCCTGAAGCGCCAGAATACCAGGATGAGAGCAGCCCTCACAGTTGAGAAGCGAGTGGCGATAGCCCTGTGGAAGCTTGCAACGCCAGACAGCTACAGGTCAGTCGGGAATCAATTTGGAGTGGGCAAATCTACTGTGGGGGCTGCTGTGATCCAAGTTGCCAGGGCAATGAAAGACCTGGTGATATCAAGGGTAGTGACTCTGGGAAACAGAGTGCAGGCCACAGTGGATGGCTTTGCTGCAATGGGATTCCCAAACTGTGGTGGGGCGATAGACGGAACCCATATCCCTATCTTGTCACCGGAGCACCAAGCCACCGAGTACATAAACCGCAAGGGGTACTTTTCAATGCTGCTGCAAGCCCTGGTGGATCACAAGGGACGTTTCACCAACATCAATGTGGGATGGCCGGGAAAGGTACATGATGCTCGCCTCTTCAGGCACTCTGGTCTGTTTAGAAAGCTGGAGGAAGGGACTTTCTTCCCGGACCAGAAAATAACCGTTGGGGATGTTGAAATGCCTATCGTGATCCTTGGGGACCCAGCCTACCTCTTAATGCCATGGCTCATGAAGCCGTACACAGGCAGCCTGGACAGTAGTCAGGACCTGTTCAACTACAGGCTGAGCAAGTGCAGAATGGTGGTGGAATGTGCATTTGGACGTTTAAAAGCGCGCTGGCGCAGCTTACTGACTCGCTCAGACCTCAGCGAAAAGAATATCCCCATTGTTATTGCTGCTTGCTGTGCGCTCCACAATATCTGTGAGAGTAAGGGGGAGACATTTATGGCGGGGTGGGAGGTTGAGGCAAATCGCCTGGCCGCTGATTACGTTCAGCCAGACACCAGGACGGTTAGAAGAGCACAGCAGGGTGCGGTGCGCATCAGAGAAGCTTTGAAAATGAGTTTTGTGACTGGCCAGGCTACGGTGTGAAACTTCTGTTTGTTTCTCCTTGATGAACCCTCCTCCCCCCCCCGACCCGGTTCACTCTACTTCCCTGTAAACCAACCACCCCACCCTTCCCTTCCCCCTTCGAGCACTGCTTGCAGAGGCAATAAAGTCATTGTTACTTCACATTCATGCATTCTTTATTAATTCATCACACAACTAGGGGGATAATTGCCAAGGTAGCCCGGGATGGGTGGGGGAGGAGGGAAGGAAAAGGACACATTGCAGTTTAAAACTTTAACTCTTATTGAAGGCCAGCCTTCTGATGCTCGGGCAATCATCTGTGGTGGAGTGACTGGGTGGCCCCCCCACCGTGTTCTTGGGCATCTGGGTGAGGAGGCTATGGAACTTGGGGAGGAGGGCTGTTGGTTACACAGGGGCTGTAGCGGCGGTCTCTGCTCCTGCTGCCTTTCCTGCAGCTCAACCATACGCTGCAGCATATCAGTTTGATGCTCCAACGGCCGGAGCATTGACTCTTGCCTTCTGTCTGCAAGCTGACGCCACCTATCATCTTCAGCCCGCCACTTGCTCTGTTCATCCCGCGATTCAGCCCGCCACCTCTCCTCTCGTTCATATTGTGTTTTTCTGTAGTCTGACATTGACTGCCTCCACGCACTCTGCTGTGCTCTGTCAGCGTGGGAGGACATCTGGAGCTCCGAGAACATATCATCCCGAGTCCGCCGTTTTCTCCTTCTAATCTTCAGTAGCCTCTGTGAAGGAGAAACATTTGCAGCTGGTGGAGGAGAAGGGAGAGGTGGTTAAAAAAAGACACATTTTAGAGAACAATGGGTACACTCTTTCACGTTAAATTTTGCTGTTCACATTACACAGCACATGTGCTTTCGTTACAAGGTCGCATTTTTCCTCTTATATTGAGGGCCTGCCGTTTTGGTGTGAGAGATCACTCACGCAGTGCCAGGCAACAGATTTCGGCTTGCAGGCAGCCATGGTAAGCCACAGTCTTTTGGCTTTTTTAACTTTCTTAACATGTGGGAATGGTTTCAAACAGTAGCGCCCTCATTTCCCATACCAAGCACCCATTGGGTTGGCCATTTAAAATGGGTTTGCAATGTAAAAGGAGGGGCTGCGGTTTCCGGGTTAACATGCAGCACAAACCCAACTAACCCCCCTTCCCCCCACACACCCAATTATCGGGGATGATCACTTCACCCCTCCCCCCCACCGCGTGGCTAACAGCGGGGAACATTTCTGTTCAGCAGAGCAGGAAGGGGCACCTCTGAATGTCCCCTTAATAAAATCGCCCCATTTCAACCAGGTGACCGTGAATATCATCACTCTCCTGAGGATAACAAAGAGCGATGAGGAATGGATGTTGTCTGCATGCCAGCAAACACCGGGACCATACGCTGCCATGCTTTGTTATGCAATGATTCCAGACTACGTGCTACTGGCCTGGCGTGGTAAAGTGTCCTACCATGGCGGACGGGATAAGGCAGCCCTCCCCAGAAACCTTTTGCAAAGGCTTTGGGAGTACATGAAGGAGAGCTTTCTGGAGATGTCCCTGGAGGATTTCCGCTCCATCCCCATACACGTTAACAGACTTTTCCAGTAGCTGTACTGGCCGCGATTGCCAGGGCAAATTAATCATTAATCATTAAACACGCTTGCTTTTAAACCATGTGTAATATTTACAAAGGTACACTCACCAGAGGTCCCCTGTGTGCCCTCAGGGTCTGGGAGCATGCCTTGGGTGAGTTCGGGGGTTACTGGTTCCAGGTCCAGGGTGATAAACATATCCTGGCTGTTGGGGAAACCGGTTTCTCCGCTTCCTTGCTGCTGTGAGCTATCTACATTATCTTCATCCTCATCTTCCTTGTACCCCGAACTCGCTTCCCTGTGTGTTTCTCCAGTGAAGGAGTCATAGCACACAGTTGGGGTAGTGGTGGCTGCACCCCCTAGAATGGCATGCAGCTCCGCGTAGAAGCGGCATGTTTGCGGCTCTGCCCCGGACCTTCCGTTTGCTTCTCTGGCTTTGTGGTAGGCTTGCCTTAGCTCCTTAATTTTCAAGCGGCACTGCTGTGCGTCCCTGTTATGGCCTCTCTCCTTCATGGCCTTGGAGACCTTTTCTAATATTTTGCCATTTCGTTTACTGCTACGGAGTTCAGCTAGCACTGATTCATCTCCCCATATGGCGAGCAGAACCCGTACCTCCCGTTCGGTCCATGCTGGAGCTCTTTTGCGATCCTGGG
Source organism: Terrapene triunguis (assembly GCF_002925995.2). NCBI lineage: Eukaryota > Metazoa > Chordata > Testudines > Emydidae > Terrapene > Terrapene triunguis. The sequence goes on along the minus strand of NW_020664562.1, from coordinate 24,439,248 downwards.
ACTCCATCACGGTTACCTGTGCTGATGAGCTCTGCGTGGTCACCTGTGCTCTCCACGCTGGGCAAACAGGAAATGAAATTCAAACGTTCGCGGGGCTTTTCCTGTCTACCTGGTCAGTGCATCTGAGTTGAGAGTGCTGTCTAGAGCGGTCACAATGAAGCACCGTGGGATAGCTCCCGGAGGCCAATAACGTCGAATTCTGTTCACACTACCCCAATTCCGACCCGCTAAGGCCGATTTTAGCGCTAATCCCCTCGTCGGAGGTGGAGTAAAGAAACCGGTTTAAAGGGCCCTTTAAGTCGAAAGAAAGGGCTTCGTCGTGTGAACGTGTCCAGGCTTAATTCGATTTAATGCTGCTAAAGTCGAACTAAACTTGTAGTGTAGACCAGGCCTCCGACACCACCAATGTGGATTAGTGAAAGACACAAGGTTAATGAAAAGAGACATGAGATAAAGATTTTCTCAAAAAGCCTTTTCATTTAAAATAACACATCAATCTTTTAAGTTAGTGTTTGATTTTTGTGAAAATTTGACAGCATTTTTGCTATTTTTTCATTGGCCTAAATGGTCTGAATTTTGAGGGGGGCCTGAAATAATGTACATACATTGTGATGCGGTAACAGCTGTGCATGAAGCTGATGGAATTTTTCCATGCAATGCTCATTTTCTTTTGCTTTATCCATCTTTATTTTTATTTGAAAAGTACCCTTAGGAAATTACATGCAGAATCTGCATAAAAGAGAACATAAATGTTGTATGGTGAAGCGGTCAAAAATCAGGAGATGACAGAAATAAAAGGTATGTAATGAAACATATCAAATTAATGGTGCATATGCAACCCTAACTCGGGGATTTTCTGCCTTTTCTGTGCTTAACCAAACATCCCTAACTTCCTACTAATACAGTTTATGGAATTAGTTGATAATGTGAAATGAGGGATACATTCTGCTCTGTTCCAGTGTGTAAATCCAGAGGAATTTCAGTTCAACTAGTGAATTACTTTTGGTTTACAGAGTGTAACTGAGAGCAGAATTTGGCTCAAAGACATTTTGTATTTTTGGAAAAATACATATGAGAAATGGGAGGGACCTTTTGCTTAGAAGCAGGAGTTTTGTTGTTGTTTTGTTTGTTTTCAGTCTTTTTGCACAAACATATTAAGATATTCACAGATATTTTCACATTGACTTAATGTAAATATAATCTTTGGACCCATTCTAGTACATCCAAGGACTGAAATGATAGCCTCTGATGGCTCTTTAACATCCTGGTTTCTAAATGTAACTAAAATAAACATATACCTCTTGAATGAAGGAAAGTCAATTAAAAATCCTTTACAAATTTCAAAAATATGCATGCAAAAATGAATGTTCAGCATTGTGTCTACTTGACACAGTTGCACATGCAAATAAGTAGAACTATTCAGTTTCAGATACAACTATTTGTGCATACAATCGCAGTAACTATTTGTGCATATTTGGCACATAACTTCTTGTAGTTTTGGAAATTGATCTCCTATATTGTTTCCAAAATGAAAGCTCAGTTATATATCTTAAGAACCAGTTCTGCACTCCATATGTATGAGAGTGGTGGTGGTAGTGAGGGGGAGGTGAGGTAACAAATAAGTGTGCTATCAAGCAATGGAATGTGGAGATGGAGATAATGAAGATACTGCAGTCCATGCCTTCTCTCTAACCCTACCAATGACCAGCCTCACGTACTCACTAAACAAGGATTAGAAAATAGGCACTGCAAAACCCCAACATGAGAGCAGGGATGAGGAGCACTTGCATAATGCAACCCTCTGTGAGCACTCAGCAGGGAAGGAACAAAGCCAGCCCCCTTTTTCCCTTCCTGTAGTTCACAGTCACCAGCACTCCCCAGACAAGAGTGTCAAAGGTGTTGATCACAAAGCACTTTACGAATATGACTATTATCCCCAGTTTACACCTGAGGTGAAATGACTTACCAAAGAAAGTGATCGCATCCTTTTTTTTCTCTTAAGGATCTGAAGGATGCTCTTAATTTCCAAAAGAAGAAATCCATACTCATTGACTAAAGTCACATACGTAGTAGCTTTAGCATCTATTAGCTGAAAGGAAAATACATCCATTTACCTGGCAGAGCAGGTTTGGGGGTTTTCGGACACTGTAATATTCAGTGGCAATATAATATTCAATGACAATAACTGCGTGATGCTTCTGTAATCTAATTATAGGTAAATACTGGGTTGGAAGATGCTTCCAAGTCTGTCAAGTGATTGAAATAAACATTGTTGGCAAAATAATTTAAAAACTTTTCAATGAATTAGAACTCCGTTCCATTCCACCCTCTCTTAGCCTGAGTAAGAAATGAAACTTCTACTGGTTTCTCCCCGTGAAAGAAAATTAGATGGGCCAATGTCATGTCTGGATTCCAGTGAGCAGGATCAGGCTTCTGAAGCCTTAGTAATAATAATAATGAAAATATTGTGTATACTGAGGAGATACCATCCCTATCAAAGCCTAGCACAATGCATAAATAACTTCTATCAGCCAGCCAAGAATTTCTGGAGAAAGATAGGAAATTACAGGAAAAACTAGAGAAGATAACAGAAATAGAGTATCTAAAACATTCACAGTCCAGTGAAACATTGTGGACAGAATTATCCGTTTAGATTTTTGTCTTTCCAAAATATTCTCATTCCAATCTTCTATCTGTGGTAAGTTTCACGGACCTAGAAAGAGGATACATGGGGTGAGATCCTCAGCTGATCTGAACAGGCATAGTTCCTTTGAAATCAGTGGAGTATGGCCAATTTACACTTGCTGAGGATCTGGTCCATTTAAATTCTCATTTAAATACAAGCAAATCATTATAATAAATGTAAAAGCAATTTTGTTGCCTGCAATAAATCTAAGTTTTTAAAATCCAAGTAGCATGGAGCATGGAAATATTTTATCAATCTACCTTCTATCAGGATGACATCAAATGGCTTAGATACAGTAAGTAACTTCTTTGTTTTGTAACATCACCCACTTTTGGGGTTCATCACACTTGCAGAAATGTTTTGAATTCTTGTTCGTAGCTGTGTGTAAAATCCTAGCATTTCCACTGCTGCTTGTTAGTGCACATTTTGGACAATGTTAACATCATTTCAAATATTCAGGACAAGTGAGGAACTTGCTTTAAGTCCTTAGGAGAAGCTAAAAAGACTATTAACAAGCCAACTCCATAAAAAACATCTGTTCCAGTCATGCTGCTGATTTTTTATTAGTCCTTCAAATCCGTAGCAAAGATCTCTAGAGCAAGAAAAATGCTCTAGTGTGGAGTGCAATTTCCAATTTCTTAGCTAACCTGATTTTGTTGATTCATACATATGCATGATTCAGTGCTGTTCCTGAATACAAACAAAACAAAACAAAAAAAAACCCCTTTTGGGCTGTACTTTGTTTATTTTCCTTGAAATGCCCTTGAAATTTCATTTGCTCAGTGAAACCAAACAAATAATTGCATACTAAAAGGAAAATGAAGACTAGCAAGCTAAATAATTTGTAACATCAAATATTTCTCTGCTGTGGTTAACATTTTCAGTGAGGAGAAAGTCAGCAATAAACAGCCCAATGTATCTTAAATGCAATAACTAATATCAATGTCAAATGCATGAAGTGAAAATACCTTAGGATATGCTTTCAGACTTCTGCTATTTTGCTGTTAAATGGAATATGCTATATAACTATAATAGTAGTCATACTTGTTATATTTTCCCTGCTCTCTAAAGAATACCAATGTAACCATAATGCAGCTTACATCTTTTACTAGTCAGTCACGTTTTTATGTGGGTCTTTATGGATGCTTTTAAAAGGTTACACTGTGAAAGCAAATTTATCAGTATTTATACATCAAATGTAATATATGAAGCCAAATTTTTAGTGATTAGGGACACATGGTCCCTCCATTGTGTACATGATTGTCAATATGAAAATTAGTTATGATTTGGGGCCGTGTAATGCTCTTCTGTGTGAAAAAAGGGACATAAACCAGTCTGAAACTGAATTTTTAACAATGTCTTTGCTAAACACAATGGAACAAATTTACCTGTGATGTAACTCCATAGAAATCAGTGGAGTTTATAGCTGGAATGGATTTGGCCCTTTTTAACTTAAATTGCACTCATTTCCCTCAGCACAACAGACTGAGACTTCACGTGGTGATAAGCACTTTTCACCATGTACCAAGTGTGAAATGTTGTTGAAAATAAAGTTTGTAATTAAAATTGGTGTTTCTGAGTCAACTGCTGGCAGTGACCATCTTGCTGAGACATGGTATCGTTTGTGACACCAGCAGTGTATGGGAGCTCAGTGGAAAAGGAGATTGTAAGCCAGACCCCGTCCTGCTAAAACTCCAGGGATATTTAAATACAGTGGTGAAAGTTTACACAGTAACCTTCTATTAGGATAAAATTCACTTCAGCTACACACAGCCTGACTCTTTGGACTTTATATCTGCCACTGCCATGCACTAGGGTTGTAAAACCTGTTTCCACAGTCCGAGGCCAGGGTATAGGGCTACAATGCAGCCTGCCTTTCCCCTCGCCATTACAGTCAATGAGGTGATGCTCTTTTATGCCACTTGTACAATGTGTTAGAGACATCCTGGGTAAATTCCTGGCCCCACTGAACTCAATGAGAGTTTTGTTATTGACCTCATTGGGGCCAGGAATTCACCCAGGGGACCCATGTAGTAATGGATACGGTGTCCCCTGCACCAGCCTGATCCCAGTGCTGCCCACTGATCTGGCCTATGTGTCTGGATTGCAGTGGAGAGAGCCCCTCAGAAGCACATGGGCTGTTGAGGCTCCACTGTTCTCCCCACTCTCCATGCAGCCCCACTGTACCATGTGTGAGCTCTCTGACTTAGAGTGAATTTCACCCCTAATTATGAAACCATTATTAAGGGAGGATGAAAACTGGCTTTGAATCTCTTACACTGAGCTCCCATGCTGCCAGTCTAGAAAAGCGATGTCACCTTTCTGCAGGATGCCCATGGCTCGCAGGAGGTTCTGAAAGGCCAATTTTTAATTAGGAGTGTTTATTTTCAAATGCATTTCAAAAATATTCCTCTCACCAAGCTGAGTTTCCGGCTGCTGGGCTTGGGTTATAGCTCTCTCGAGCAGCAGGGAATTAAGAGAAGGGACTTTTTTTTATCATCAGTCAAAATAGATTAAATAAGTTTCCAAATATTTAATGCATCATCCAACAATAAGCTACAAGGACTCAAAAGAATAAAGCACAATCAAAAACCTCCCCCCTCCAAAAGAGTTTAGAATTAAATGATTTACATTTCTGTTTAGAGCAAGTAACATGACACTAAGGACCTGAATCAGCAAAATCCTAAAGCACCTCTTTAATTTTAAGCACCAAAGTCAATGGATATTCACGTGCTTAAAGTTGAGCATATGCTTAAAGCTTCATTTCAGCAAGGTAGTTAAGCATGTACCTAACTTTAAGCATGTAAGTAGTTCCTTTGACTTCAAAGCCTATGTCAGTGCTTAAAGTTAGGGAGGTGTTTAAGAACTTTGCTGAATTAAGGCCTTAGCTGCGTACTTTGCTTGACTGGGTAACTGAGCAACTTTCTGAGTTATTCCTCTCATTATAGAATTTCCAATTTTAAAACTTTTTTCTTGTTTTGGTTTATTTTATTTTGTTCTCTTGGCCTTGTGCAGCCTTTTGTTGGCTGGTACTTGACAGTTTGCACAGGTTTCCTTTAGAAATCTTCATGGTTGTTTTGTAAAAATTCTTGGTCAGTCCTCATCTGCTGAATAATTGTTTGGATGATAATTAAAGCTGTATGTTTGTCCCTGACGTGGCTTCCATAACAGAAATATTTCTATGAGGTTTTTATATAAAAAAAAAACCCTCATGATCTTGATCATTCTTGTCAACCCTCTACTGAGACAAAGTAGATGACGTAATATCTGTTCTTGGACCAACTTCTGTTGGTAAGAGAGACAAGCTTTTGATCTTACACAGATGTCTTCTTCAGGTCTTTCTCACCAACAGAAATTGGTCCAATAAAAGACTTACCTCACCCATCTTAGCTCTCTAATATCCTGGGACTGACACGGCTACAAAACTGCATACAACTGTCTACTGAATAAAACTGTAAGTTTTTACAAATTTGCCTCTGAGAGAGAGAGTGGGCTTTTAAATTGTTTTAAACTGGGTAATTTAGCAACTTACAAAGTGCTTTATTAAAACAAGGTATTACTAGCTAGTGTTCTTATTATATATGTTATGTAAATTCTATGAGTATTTGGGTGATTTTGATATTGCTATATGCTTCTATGGCAGTTTCCTAATACTTTTCTAATAGAAAATATCTTTTTAATTAAGATGGTGTGTGCCATGACTTCACTTGTTTTTTAATCTAACATTTTGACACGTGCATTTTTTGGTACGACAAAAATATGATTTTCCCATTTTTTTTGCCAGCCTTATTCTTAATGATATTAGAGTCTTCCCTTGAAGATGAATCGCTCCTGTGAAACATCTAAACCCAGTACAAGAAAATGCTGAGGAAGAACCTGTGGTCATAGTATATATTGGTACAATGATGTCGGGGAGCTGAGAGATCCTGGAAGCAAAATTTAGGTGATTAGAGAGAATGCCCAGAGCTTCCATGGCAGCTTTATTTGAAATGCTTGCATTTCCAGCTAGACAGGGGTGGAAATTCAACGTCTTGAATTGTGTTATGTGCAGTTCGGCCATATTGAAGGGTTTGACTCTGTAATTGCCTCTTTAACAATGTGAGCCGATTAAAAGCAAAAATAGATGAAGTAAAATGGCTGGCAAAGGAAGGAGACCTTCACACAACAAGTATTAGTGAAATGTAGTGAAATGACAGAATCAGTGGACTATCCATAATAGCTGAATATAATCTGTACCAGAAGGACAGAGGAGACCATAGGGGTGGAGGAGAAACACTGCACCTGAAGCATTCCATGAAATCTATAGAGCTGCCCCATGACTGTAATTGTTGGCTTGACTACAACATTTGCCTTGAGGGTTTGTGGTGCAGTTATCATAGTTCCCAGCACTACTGCACTTCTGTGCACCACTTCTTACACATCTGAAGAAGTGAGGTTCTTACCCACGAAAGCTTATGCTCCCAATACTTCTGTTAGTCTTAAAGGTGCCACAGGACCCTCTGTTGCTTTTTACTTCTTACACAGGATCAGGATTAGGCCTTCTGAGACAAAGTGGGGGTTGATACAATACAAGTATACTAGTAGGATCACACTATAGGTTTTCAGATCTGACTGAGTGTGAGATATTGTGGGATATCAGAGGCAACAAAATCTTATCAAGCAGTAATAATGGGCAACGCAAACTATCTAAAAAAACCTGGTCAAAATTGTCATGTTGGGACAATGTTTTAAAGGATGTAATTTCTGAACTTAAATGATCTACTCTGATCTGGATGTTGCTGGTAGGGGTGTATTTATTGCCGATTTTGGTTATTATTCTTTCTATTAACAGATCTATATGTATGGACATATAAGTCCCATCCATCTTTCTAATGTCGCTGCATTCGAGGTGGCTTAGTACTTTACTCCATCTCAGAGGTAGAATATTTTCTTATTCTGACACAGTGTTCCTTTCAAACATGCCTGAGATAGTAGACTGTGTGTGTGTGTGTGTGTGTGTGTGTGTGTGTGTGGTGCAATGGGTTAAAAAAATCCCCTTTTTCGCCTGTCTATTTCTTCTGTTGGAGATCTATAGAGGCCAATGTGGATATAGTCTCAGCCAATGGAAATCTTTATACAGGGCATGGAAGCATCTGGAGCAGGCATATTTTCATAATGCAACAGCGATAAGTCATTATTTGTTCCACTCATATCAGATCCACTCTGCGAATCTGATGGGAGGATGTGTCCCTTGGGAATCTCATCCTGCGTCTCTTACTCACTCCTGGAGAATTGTGTGTGAGAGGTGAGATGGATTTGACCCTTGGTAATTAAGATCACTTACCTTTAATATGTTTGTAATTTTGAACAGAAGAACTAGTCATGATGACTTAGGACCATTCGGTTTACAGGGTTGTTTTCATGCTTCTGTGTGAAAAGTGGGAATGCAGTATGAAACAAACCTTTTAATGATACCCCTGCTCATGAACCACTCCCATTTCCTTATTAATAAATGAACATTTTCCTTTTCTCCAAGGTGCTGCTGGAACTCAGGCAAAAAGGTAAGAACATACAAATAGCTAAACCGATTGCAGGTTTGGTAAACTTCTGTGCTTTATCCGTGATGTTCTATAGCTGTAATTTGGACTGGGGCCTATACCAGGCTAAGCCAGCCATATCCAAAACAGTAGTCAGTCTTTAGTTCCTAAAATACAGTACCTACAAAGTTCAGGAAAAGCTAATGCATATGTCAATCTGAACTTTAAATTCCTGTGAAAAAACGTGGCCTTAGAGCTTCAGAAAATAAATATTTTTGCCACGTGGCAGTGGTTGTGAAGTAAATATGTCCCGCTGCTCTGATCTTACATCCTGTCACATTAATGTTTCAGAGCACTCAATATAAATATTAAAACTAATAGCTTCGCTCTTCAGCTATTACTCCATCATTCCCTGAAATCATCATAAAACATTCAAAGCCTTTTAGAACATTTACACACTTGAATCTGATGGTGGGGAAAGGAGACTAACAGAGCACAGCTCGCAAGCTTAAATAATAGTGGAAAGCTGTTTATGGAATATGCTTTATTTATTCATCATTTCAAGTAAAGTTTCAGTTTTGATGGGGGGGGAAAAGAATCAAAGTATAGCTGTCAAGGGAGCAGGCTGAAATATTGCTTTTCTATACTGAGAAGTAGTGTGAAAATAAATAAATAAAAGCAAAGTCCATGAGAATCTCAGTCCAAGGTCAATCAATCTTAGGACTATGGGTACGTAAACAGCTAATGGATTGTAAAGTCACATACCAGTGTTATGAATTTTTAACGAGCAACTCTTCAGCACAGACCCCTATAAATCAATGATGACTTATTGGCTGGATCAATTATGCAAACTTTAAAACATTTAATGACAGGTAATGAACAAGTCTCTAGTGTCCACCAGTCAACAGTGTTTTGCAGTTGTAGTTACAACTAGTTTCGTGAAAAGTCTGCAGGAAGCCATTCCTCAAAAATGATTAAAGACTAAAACCTAAGATTATGCGGAAGTGAAAGAGCAGGGTTGCATTTTTCTTCGTATGTACCTTTAATAGGCAGGAAAGTGGACTGTGTGGCTAATATATTCATAGGTATGTATGTTTTGTTTTACATGCTGCATATGTTTTTATCAGGAAACCTGCCTTCCTGAACTTTATATTTCACATTTCTGCAAGGTGCTATAAATATGAAGAGCAGTATCATTTTCAAGGAAAAAAGATAATGCTCATTTTAGTAAAATAAATGGTTTCTCATTATAAAGCTTTATTTTGAAAGTTATAGTAACAGAGAATAAAATGAACAAAATACAGAGAATAATGTACTGTATTGCATCCAGCCCAGTGTAAAAAATGAGTGTAGGAAGAATAATACAGGGGGAGATTTATGGAATAACTAGTGGCATTAAGGTGCTTTAATTGCTTATTAAAATTATTATCCAATGAAAGATGGAAGAATTTTTGTGGATTTTTGAACCTAATAATTTTTTATAGTTTAAACATTAACCTTACTTTTGGGCAATTGAAAATAATTCTGTAGATTATGGAAAAGTTTTAAGTTAAACATGCCATTCAAGAGCAGGAACAGGTCTCTAAGCCACTGAGACAAGTGCCATATTTCTCTGTTAACTTAGTTAAGGCTTTTCTCAGATTGGATAGGGCCTCCTGGCTGAATCAGTAAATGAAGTAAGTCCTCTTATTTGAAAGCACCTACCTTTTGTTTTACTTTCCAAAGGCGGATGGACTAATAAAAATGAGGAGATCTGAAGTGAGTTTGGTCTTTGGTCTGAAGAATCAAAGTTTAAGTATGTCTGGAATAGGGCAGATTTATTTTAAAATATATTCTTCATGGAGAAAAAGTGGTTACAAGGCCTTCCAGGATTATAAAGCAATATCAGTGAATCTTAGCTGTTTAAATGTGCAAGTAAAGAAATATACTTTTTCTAGTTACTACTGGCAACAATTCCTGAAAGCTCACATAGAGCACAATTTTGCCACTCCTACTCATGTTGAATCGTCCCTTATTCTGCTTGTTGTCCCATTGACTGCAAGTAAGGTACTTCTTGTACTTCAAGTGTAGTAGAACCAGGCTGCTAGCAAACAAAGTTTTGCAAGGCATTCAAGGGAAACTAAAGCCACTGAAGAATTTAATAAGAGTAGAAAACAGTCAAGGGATCTGTACTGATTATAAATGACAACAGCTTTTTATTTATTGATCTGGACACAGATTAGCTTTCTTTGCTTGGTATTTGTTGTGGTTTCATCTGACTTGATGTAGGAATTTCAGAAGCTGTGATATGTGGATTGAAAGTTTGTTTAGTTTCACCAGGTTCTGTAAGTGCCTCTGTATCCTCTTCTGTGAACCTAAATATTTTCTGTTCTGTAACTGTGTACAACAGTATTTGGGAAGAGGGAAAGTTTCCTTCCTTCTCCAGGAGTGGAAGAACAGAACCATAACAAATCTGTGCTAAATTCTTGTGATGGCCCTCTCTGTTCTGATATAGCTGACCTCACATTTTAAGTATAGCTATAAACATGAGGTAGCAGGACGTAATAATACAAATGATTGAATTAGTTCAGAAGACTTCTAGTGAAAGAAGAAAGGCCTAATATCTCATATTGTTAGATGAAATATATGCAAGATAAGCAAAGGATGGCATTCAGAATATAGACCGGTACCTTGACAGGATTCTTTCTGCTTGGGATTGTTAAACTGTCCTGGAGTATTACTTGTGCTATAAGGTAGTTTGAATTCTCTCCAGCTGCATCCATAATCATTATTCCTCTTACTATAATAAACTTTGCCCAATACAAGGTGGAGAGTATTTGTTAAGAAACTCCAGGAGAACAATTAGGCCACATTTTTGCCATGGTCAACCTTTTATATTGGCATCTCCCACCCTGGAAAAACAGGGCTTTTCAATGATGTTAGGGTACCATGAGATTCCTGTTCAAATTTCTTTAAACTTTTTAGCCTCTTATCTAGACTGATATTTCAGACCACTCATTATTGTCAGTGTCAGAAGTTATATCAGTATCTGCAGTAGTCACAGCATCTGCTGGTGAAGTTCTCCATCTTTACCTGTCAAAACTATCAATCCTTTTGCATTTTCACTATTTGGGTTCACTCATTGGTTGTTTAGAGCATTTGTACCTGCACTGAAAGTGTCATCTGAATTGACACACGGAGGGGGAAAGCTTAAAAATGTTACCAGAGGCAGGCCATAATTTTCATTTTAAAGATTAGTATACCAAAGAATTACCCCTCATACTGACTCTCTATTTTGCTAGTTAGTTAGGTTTCTAGCATAGAAGAGGCAGATAGTGCTGGGCTAGTGGATGTTTGCAATTGAATTTAGAGAAAACAGTGATGTTGTACTTGTCAGCTCTGAGCACCATTGAGGGGAACAGCTGCTGGAAGTGATGATAGAAGCAGAAGGAGACACAAGATCTTTGTGTTGTTTCTTCTGGCTCCTATCTTTTGACTTTATCTGATAGACTTTGGAGTTTCATCAGGACCTCTTTATATTGTTTTCTTCCTGATTGACACTCTTGGGTTATTCTAAAACGTTGGATCAAGTAAGGTAGGTAAGATCGAGTAAGAGGACTCTTTCATGTTGGAAACTCATTGTCAGATTTGCTACATAAAACATCCATTCATTTCATAACAAAAATAGCACCAGCTCTTTTAACATCTTGTGCTAAGCTTTTCAGTATACTTCTTAGAAGACTGATGGACAAGATAATTTGACTGACACCATCCTAGTTTTCCCTGACATCCTACATACATGCAAAATCTGACAGTAGCACTGCATACATCTCCACCACTCTGAAGTTTCAGTAAATGTTTCTCGTGTATTTCTGTACATTGCAGATGCATAACTTAGTGCTTTTCCTCCAGCCTTTGTTAAAAATCCATACAGTTGGTATGCCCTGTCCTAATCTGTATAGTAAACCTTGTGTAGTGCCCATTTTGGCACTAGTGACGGAGTCATTTGAACTGA
>NW_020664562.1:24360289-24427042 GCF_002925995.2 Terrapene triunguis | reverse complement strand
TTGTGTAGTGCCCATTTTGGCACTAGTGACGGAGTCATTTGAACTGAACCTCATGTAAATGACCACTGGTCACATACATACACACACGGTATGGATTTCTGCTAACCACATATATGTTTTCCAGCGGATGATTTGATAAAATAATTCTGAAACTTCTAAAAGTACTGTCTTAAGAAATGGATTGCAAGGGCACAGGCTCAGAAGACACCCATTCCTCTCAAAATCCACCATTTCACTCCCCACCTCGAGATCTCCTCAGGTCAGCAGGCACCCAGCACAGCTGCCTCAAGATTCTGGACACACAGGAGACAGCACAGATGGTGAGTTCAAAATTCCCTCCAAAACACTGGAGGGACATGTGATCCCATAAACAGGGAGGAGGGCAAAGCAACCAAGGGGAAGAGAGAAGTAGTAGAGCTGCATCTTCTCTCACACACACACATGCGCACACACTCTCTGGGTCACTCACACACCCTCATACCATGGGAGCTGAACCAGGCCTGCCCTCCCCCGGGCCTCGTCAGCTCCCTTGAGGACATGGTGATCCAAGGGCCCTTTGGACAAAAAAACAAATCCACTCCAAACACCTTCCTCTGTTGAAAAACACACACACACTCCAGGACCACACAGCAGCCCCGATTTGGAAGGGAAGACAATATAGACTCTCCACCACTCTCCAACACAATACCTCCCCAGGCACCCTTGCCATCCTGCCCCACACCCCCCAACCACCACCACCCACACAACAAGACAAAAGGACATGCAACGGTTGGAACATTCACCACTATCACAGACAGAGAGAAGAGAGAAGAAGCGGAAACTCATAATCGGACACAGCAGCAGCGGCAGCCCAACAGAGATGCTTGCACCCAGGAACAGCACAGCTTACCCCCTCCAGCCAGCCCAGGGAAGGGACTGCACCACATCATGAGGGCCACACACAATTGGAGAAGGAGGTAAGCAAAAGCATGGGGAGGCACATATCCGATTGATCAGGGAACAGGCAAAGGCAGACTTGCAGGGATTGCAAGAAGGGGGCCATATGGGGGAGAGTATTCTCCCACAGTATTCTTGCCAGCAAGTTAAAGAAGTATGGATTGGATGAATGGACTATAAGGTGGATAGAAAGCTGGCTAGATTGTCGGGCTCAATGGGTAGTGATCAACGGCTCGATGTCTAGTTGGCAGCCGGTATCAAGTGGAGTGCCCCAGGGTCGGTCCTGGGGCCGGTTTTGTTCAACAACTTTATTAATGATCTGGAAGATGGGATGAATTGCACCCTTAGCAAGTTCACAGATGACACTAAGCTGGGGGGAGAGGTAGATATGCTGGAGGGTAGGGATAGGGTCCAGAGTGACCTAGACAAATTGGAGGATTGGGCCAAAAGAAATCTGATGAGGTTCAAAAAGGACAAGTGCAGAGTCCTGCACTTAGGACGAAAGAATCCCTTGCACTGCTACAGGCTGGGGATCGACTGGCTAAGCAGCAATTCTGCAGAAAAGGACCTGGGGATTACAGTGGACGAGAAGCTGGATATGAATCAGCAGTGTGCCCTTGTTGCCAAGAAGGCCAATGGCATATTGGGCTGTATTAGTAGGAGCATTGCCAGCAAATCGAGGGAAGTGATTATTCCCCTCTATTCGGCACTGGTGAGGCCACACCTGGAGTATTGCGTCCAGTTTTGGTCCCCCTCTACAGAAGGGATGTGGACAAATTGGAGAGAGTCCAGCGGAGGGCAACAGAAATGATTAGGGAGCACATGACTTCGAGGAGAGGCTGGGGGAACTGGGGTTATTTAGTCTGAAGAAGAGAAGAGTGTGTGTGTGTGTGTGGGGGGTGGGATTTGATAGCAGCCTTCAACTACCTGAAGGGGGGGGGGTTCCAAAGAGGATGGATCTAGACTGTTCTCAGTGGTAGCAGATGACAGAACAAGGAGCAATGGTCTCAAGTTGCAGTGGGGGAGGTCTAGGTTGGATATTAGGAAACACTATTTCACTAGGAGGGTGGTGAAGCACTGGAATGGGTTACCTAGGGAGGTGGAAGCTACATCCTTAGAGGTTTTTAAGGCCTGGCTTGACAAAGCCCTGGCTGGGATGATTTAGTTGGTGTTGGTCCTGCTTTGAGCAGGGGATTGGACTAGCTGACCTCCTGAGGTTTCTTCCAACCCTAATCTTCTATGATTCTATAAGAGGCCACCTATATATCTTTATATGTATTTGTTTGTGTATGTGTGTGTGTGTGTGTATATTTGTGAGTTCATTTCTGAAGTTCTCGACTTACTGGAAAGGGTAATAGGGCTAAGCTCAGGAAGCAATCATGCCCCACTACTCAACTTGGTGGTAAGTTTATATCTCCCTATTTGAAAGCACATTTTATTATTTTTTTTGTCTTTCAAATGTAAGTACATTAAAGAAAGGGTCAGAAGATAAGGATTGTAGTTCACAAAAGAAGCAGACATCTGGAGTTGCAATAATTTATTGAGGTTGACACTGATGATCTGTTGATGCAGGGGCTGAATAGTCTTCTGTATATTTCTTTTTGTGCTTTCATGAAATTCGTGTGTCACTGTAGCAAACATTTCTTGTGCTACTTACCTCTCCTTTCATCAGGATGCTGTTAATCCCACCTTTGCTTTCATCCAGCATGTTCACTTTTATTCAACTGGGCAATTCATCGAGCTCTGGATTTAGCACAAAAACTTAGCTGCTCTATGCACAGTTCTCCTGCTTTCATAGAACAAAGTTATGGGAAAACAATGTAATAAGGGCAGAAAAGTTCTTCCCACCAATTCCTCCAAATAGCATACACATTTGTTGATGTGAAGCACAATAGTCTTGTGGATTGAACATAGAAGGCTCCTCAGAGACACAGGTGGCTTACCGTCAGCTTTGCACTGCACTAACCTGCAGCGTAAAGCCACAGGGACTATTCTAATTTACAGCAGCCTTACCTGGGCAGCCCAGAATCTCCTGTGGCACTCAGTCCCTGTTTCCCCTATGCCAGGGACTCCAAGTTGGGCTTCTTATATAGGCATTATGATGCTCCTGCACTGAGCGATTTCTTCCTTGGCCTTATTATTTCCCCTGAATGCTCCGAGAGTGGTGTATGGAGTCCATAATTAGCTCCAACATGTTTGTGAGCTCACTGCATGCACATAGCTTCAAGACCTTTTCCTCCCAAAGTATAAGCCTTGCCTTGGGAATCTGCGGGACCAGCTTTGCCATTAAAGGGCACTGACACTTGAGCGGCACAGTCTTTCCATCCAATAGAGGAGAGTGCTGCATGCATACACAAGCCATTTACCGTATTCTCCCCTCAGTTAACTAAAAGTTTCTCCTTGAGCTCATTATAGGGTTTCTAGGGTTCATAGGATTTCAATCCCATAGCCAAATATTAATCTGTAACACTGACTTGCCATTAACTGTATATATGCAGACATATATGGGCTCTGGCAAGTGGTGACCCAAACCTTCAGTTCCTACTGCTTAAAGCA
Organism: Terrapene triunguis; assembly: GCF_002925995.2. Lineage (NCBI taxonomy): Eukaryota > Metazoa > Chordata > Testudines > Emydidae > Terrapene > Terrapene triunguis. The sequence goes on along the minus strand of NW_020664562.1, from coordinate 24,423,550 downwards.
CTGGTAGTCACTAGTAAATCTTCCACCTTCCATGATTTAATAATGGAAGAGGTACCTGACCTGCATTTATTACCAAGATTTGGCTGTTTGATTCATCTTGGCCCTTTGTTTGTTCAGCATTGTCTTGCTGAATATTGGGGCTAATGTGTTCTATAGCAGAGTTGTAGGGGGCAGGGGTTGGCTGGGCTTTTGATATTTTATCTTAAGTGTCAGCGATGCCCATGCACATGGCCTTATAAGTGATGCCATAATAAGGGCCTACGGACTGATTGTAGGAAATTCTGGCTACAGGGCTTGATTAAGGCATAAACACTGTAGGTATATGCCTTGGACTTTAGCTCCTGAAATCATGCTTATATCAGAGTCACAATTTTCATTTTTGTAAAAAAATAAGTTTCTAGTCCTTGTGGTTGAACAGAAAAAATGAAAAATGTGACCCAAGTGTAACTGATACAGTGATTCCTGCCTGAATCTGCAGGCAGCCTGAACCAACAGCTCAGAGAAGGTGATGGGCCCTGTTAATTTCTAGGGGTGGTCAACTCCAAAACCTACTGTGCTGTGGGGGGCTGCACAAAACTATCCCAGTAGAGGACTGTGGGTGTGGCAGGAAGAGAAGAGTGCATTAGGCCCAAGTAGAGACACTCCAGCTGCTGGGGTAAGTCCTGCGGGGGTCAACCTGCTGCCATTCCTTCTCTTTGGAGGAGCAGAGAGGATGAGTGCTCCTGCTGCTGCTCCTGAGGAAGAACGGAACACCATGCTTCAGCCTTTGCCTCTCAGAGGGATAGCAGGGCTCCCTGCAGCGCCGTACTGGGTCGGCCTGGCTTCCCCAGGTGGCAATTTAAAGGGCCTGGGGCTCCCAGCAGCGGCTGGAGCCCCAGGCCCTTTAAATTGCCACCAGAGCCCTGCTGCTGGAGCCCTGGGGTAGCAGTGGCAGGGCTCCCGCTGCCTCTGCTGCCTCTACTGCCCTGTGCCCTTTAAATAGCTGCTGGAGCCCCGCTGCCGCTACCCCAGGGCTCCAGGGGCTATTTAAAGGGTTGGGGCAGTAGAAGCAGGGGAGTGCTGGGCCCTTTAAATAGCCCCCAGAGCCATGGAGTAGCAGCGGGCCTCCGGGGGCTATTTAAAGGGCCAGGGGCTCCCACTGCCTCTATGGGCCTGGCCCTTTAAATAGCCACCACAGCCCCGCTGCCGCTCTGGCAGGCTCCAGCGGCTATTTAAAGGGCCCAGGGCGGTAGAGGCAGGAGAGCCCCGGACCCTTTAAATAACCTCCAGAGCCCTGCTGCCGGAGCCTGGGGTAGCCCTGCTGCCAGAGTCCCCGGCTGCCGCTGCTACCCTGGCGGGGGAGGGGGAGGGCATTTACCGGTACAGAGCAGGCTGGGGCTGGCTCTGACCCCCCCATCCCCGCCCCTTCCGCCCGATGCCTCGCCCCTTCCAAGGCCTAGAACTGGCCCCAACCCAGCCCCGTACCGGTAAGTCCCTATTTCTACTTTCACCCCTGGCTGTGTCATAATGCGCGTAGGAGCTGCGACCGCCTTAATCCAGCTCTGGTTGACTCCAGTGTCAGTTGAAGCATTTAGAACGCTGGAGAGTCAGGCCTTGCGTGAGCAGTAAGAGCCTACAGGCAGTTGCAATTTTGAATTGCTGATTCTGAGAGTTGCTCAACTCCCACTGCATCTATGCTGTGGATGCTTGGCATTACCTAAGAGGCCCGTCGCAGGATCTGGCCCTTAAAAGTGAAAGGGCCCAAAGCCTGGTCTGACTGAGGGACCTAGCTGTTGGTTTGTAAAGGTGCAAGAGTCTCATTAATGCCCAGAGTGATAACTTGTGTAGCTGTTTTACTGCTTACCTGGAGGAAGTGCAATAAGCTTCAGTTAAAAAAAAAAATACTTTCATGGTGCGGTAGCTGTGGGTGAATCACAACTGGGTCACCCCTATTCAGATAAGTATATGGAAGTTTAGATGCTTATACAAAATGTATTAAACTTATCTAAATTTCTTTTGTGTAGAAATTGAGATGGAAATGTCATAGGAACAGAGCCTCTGGTGAGTTTTCTGTTATTTGAGGGTTCTTATCTATCTATCTGTGTATGTTTTTACAACCTCACCCCTCATTGCTGTAACTGAGCACCTGCCATGACTGTGAAATACTGTTATCTTCATGATGTTTCATAGGCTCATAGATTTTAAGGCCAGAAGAAACCATTATGACTTTCTAGTCTGACATCCTGTATTAATACAGGCCATAGAATTTCACCCAGTAATTCCTGCAACAAGTCCATTGTGACAGGTTCCCCCTGGGGTGCCACCTGGACCTGGGGTACCACTGAGCCCCCTGACCCACCAGTCTGGGCTCCCTCTCACACTGTATTGCTGTGACAAGCTGCAAAACCCTCTCCAGCCCGCACTTTCACCAGCATACATACGGTAGGGGCAGACCCAGCTGCAGTTACAAGCAGGCTCTCTGACCAGCCCCTGCATAAAAAGCCTACTCCCAGCTCCTCAGGCACGCACCCCCTCTGGAATATAAACCCAAAATTATACCGTTGTGTGCTACACAGGGAACTGTACAGAGTAAACTCATAAAATTCACCCCCTCCCTCAGTGTGGAGAGGAATATGCAACAGCTTTTTGCCCCGAGTTATGATTTCCACACACTTCACTTCAACTCACTGGTTTAGATAAAGCAAAAACAAGTTTATTAACTACAAAAGATAAATGTTAAGTGATTATAGGTGATAGCAAATATATCAAATCAGATTATCTAGCAAATAAAAAAATTGCAAACTAAGCTTAATATACTAAATAGATTGAATATGAATAGCAGATTCTCACCCTAAGAGATGATACAAGCAGGCTGAAGATATTTAAGGGGCAAGCAGCACTTGCTTTACAGCTTGGAATCCCCAGGTGTTTCATTCACAGGCTAAAAATCCCTTTAGCCTGGGACAAGCACTTCACCCAGTTCAGTCTTTGTTCCTCAGGTGTTTCCAGGAGTCTTCTTGGGTTGGGAGTGAAGAACACCAGATGATGTCACTCCCTGCCTTATATAGCTTTTGCATATGACGGGAACCCTTTGCTCCCAAAGCTTGGTTCCCAGACCAGTCTGTGGAAAAATACTGACATCCCCAGATGGAGTCTAGAGACATGTGGTCTCATCACATGTCCTAGTAGAGTCATAGCAGCCATCACTCTCACACTGTTTGGAACGTTCACAGGAAGACTCACCAGGTGGGAGATAAGCTTCTGCTAAGGCCTATTTTATTTTCCTAATTGCCCATTGCCCTGGTAGGCCCTTCCCCACCCATTATCTACCCGGGTGTAACTACATTTGAAATACAGGTACATAGTCAATATTCATAAATTCAGATACAAAAATGATACATGCATAGAAATGGGATAATCATGTTCAGCAAATCATAACCTTTCCAATGACACCTCACATGACTTATCTTGCATAAAATACATTATCATTGTCATAATCATATCATAATATCACTGCAAAGAATATGGGGTGCAATGTCACACCTATAACTTCTGGTTGAACTAGTTACTAGAGCATGTGTTTCAGAAAGACATCCAATCTTGACTGACAGATTTCAAGTGATAAAGTATTCACTATAACATGTGGTAAATTAATTACTTTACTTTCACTGTTAAAAATTTGCAGCTTATTTCCCATCTGAATTTGTCTAGCTTCAACTTTAATAATTGGATCTTGTTATGCTACCGTCTGCTATCGGAAATTTTCTCTCCAAGTGAGTACTTAGTCCATGATCGAGTCATCTCTTAACTGTCTCTTCAGTAAACTAAATAGTCTATGCTCTGTTAGTCTGTCAATGTAAAGCATATTTTTTGTCCCTGAATCATTTTTGTGGTTCTTCTTTGAACTCTCCAATTTTTCAACATTCTTTTTGCAGCATAGACACTAGAACTGAACAGAGGCAGATTTACAGTAAAGCGCAGGGGGCCCTGGCATGGGGCCCCCCAATGACAGGGGCCCCAGGGCTGGGCAGCTGTGGGGACAGAAGGTTGGTCCTGCCAGCTCCAGAGGCTCCTGCTGCAGGGCAGGCTCTGCCCCCACCGGCAGCCAAGCTCCCTCCTCCCCCAAGCGTGCCGCGTTGCCGCCCCTCCCCCCCAGCGCTTCCCCCCACCACCAAACAACTGTTTGCCGGCGCTCCTGGAGGGAGGGGGAGGAGCGGGGCCGCAGCGCGCTTGGGAGGAGGCGGAGAAGAGGTGGGGGCGGGACCTTGTGGAAGGGGGTGGAATCAGGGCAGGGCGGAGCCCCTCCACATACCCCACCCTGCCGTGAGCTGCAGGGGGCTGGGGTGGTGTAGGCCAGGGGGCTGGGAGCACCCCCCACACATGCCCAGCCTCCCCCATGCCCTGACTCCTGCACCCCCACAAATCCTCACCCTGAGCACCAAATGGGAGCTCCTGCACCGCCCCCCCACATTCCCACCTGCACCACTCACACCAAACAGGAGCTGCCCCAGGTAAGCGCTCCACACCCCAACCTCCTGCCCCAACCCTGAGCCCCCTTCTGCATCCTAACTCCTGGCCAGACCCTGCACCCCATCCCCCAGCCCACTCCTGCACTCTAACACCTTCCCAGACCCTGCACCCCCAGCCCTGACTCCTGCACCCCCTCACACACTCCCAGCCCCCTGCTCTCCCTGACTCCTGCACACACCCCCCACATCCCCACCTGCACGCCTCACACCAAATGGGAGCTGCCCCAGGTAAGCGCTCCACACCCCAACCTCCTGCCCCAACCCTGAGCCCCCTCCCTCACCCTAACTCCTGGCCAGACCCTGCACCCCCAGCCCTGAGCCCCCTCCTGCACCCCCAGCCCTGAGCCCCCTCCTGCACTCTAAGTCCTGGCCAGACCCCACACCCCAACGTTTTTTTGCATTTTTTTAATAAAGTGCTCTTATCCAAAGCGCTTTACAATAGTTAGCTAACGGTACAAACAATATTTGGAAAGATCATTAAGTGGTCCATCGAGACCCCCAGTGATTTTCAAGTGGTCTGTGGAAAAATAAGTTAGACTACAAAAACAATCAAGGTACCTCACTTTATTTTCATTTACTTGCTATTACTTATAGGAGGAGGATGAAGAAAAAAGAATGAAAAATGGGGGTGGGGGGGAGATGAGAGAGAATGTTCTTTTTCTTGGCTGGGTCCCAAGGAGGGGCCCCAAAAATGAAGCTGAGCACAGGGCCACACTAACTCTAAATCCGCCACTGGAACTGAACATGCTGTTCTGGTAGTGGTCTCACCAATCGAAATACAGAAGTAATACTACCTCTCTATTCTTTTAATAACTCTACAACCAAAACAACAGGTCATAGATAGAAAATTGAAATTTGAAAAGGAAATAGCCCTCATTAAGAAGTATGCTTATGTTCCAGTGAAAACTACTTTTGATTTGACTGAGTTATTACACTTTGCAAATCATATACTAGGCACACAGAGTAAATTTTGGATAGGTAGTTTTCTTCCTCCCACTTCCCACCCCCCACTAAGACTGAAAAATATGTTTCTATTTTAGCGAAGGCTGCATATTTTCACGGTAACCCAAATTTTGGCATTTCCTGAATTTTAAGTTTTGAAACATGCAATGTTAACATTCCCTTAGCATCGATTTTTGTACAGAATATTCTATATGTTCTGCAAAATATTTTATATTACAGATTATAGTATATAATATACCGGAGCGGCGCCAGGGTTTTTGCCGCCCTAGGCGGCAGCGCTCCTCCTCTGAGCATTCGGCTGCGGGGGTCCTTCCACACCGCGTCTTCGGAGCACTTCGGCGGCGGGTCCTGGAGCGAGTGAAGGACCCGCTGCCGAATTTCTGTCGAAGATCCAGAGCGGAAGGACCTCCCGCTGCCAAATTTCCACCAAGGGCGGCAAAATGCCACCCCCCAAATTCTGCCACCCTAGGCAACCGCCTAGGGTTGCCTAGTGGAAGTGCCGGCCCTGATAATATAATGTAAATAAAAATAACAAAAATTGGTACGACTGCAAAGGACAATAGTTCTTATAATTTACTGCTGATAGTGCTAATGTTGCTTTGTATTCTGGAAGTGTAAATGATAGGCCAAACATTCCAAAATGTCTTCTATATCTGAGGCTGCATTTTTGCAGGCACATGCTTATTGCTTGTATTCACAAAGGATTGCTGCATGTGCAGAATAGCTGGCATAATTTACAGACCTCTTCAAAACACCTGATGCTATAGGTCAAATATAGGGGTAGATGCTAGAGCCCATACTGTAACTCATATTTACCTAAGAACAAAATACAATGAGCCACTGGATGAAACATCTATACATTCAAAAGTGGAGACTAGCTGTACCCCAGATAGGTTTTTTTAAGAGTAAGGCATTCAAAAGACAACTGCTTCTCTCTTTTCAAAGACTTTTTTCCTTTACTTCTTAGCAATAATTGCAGGACATAATTAAAAGGTTATCATTTGCATGCAGAGTTCAACGTTCCTTTATGCCCAGATAAAAACTATGTAAAAAGGAGTTAAGGTTGAGAGTAAATATTAGTAATTTAGGCTACAATGTATTATGGGAGTATTGCAGTTATCTCAGAACCAAACATTGTACACCCAGGAGAGTAACGAGTTATGGTTAAACTTCAATCCAAAATTGTTAAGGTATGAAATGGCACACTTGGGTCACCCAAACAACCTTAAGTCTGTCCTGCATTGTGGTTCCTCATTAGATTTAATTGATTTTAAAAACACATTAGATTTTTTTTTCTTTTTCTCCCATCCTTATGTTACTAGAGAGCAGAGTTAATGTTGGTTGTATGCCACAATGTGCTAGGTAATTTACAGATATGTAAAAATACTAGTTTGTTGGGCAAAAAATTCAAAATTTCAATAAAAAAATAGGATGAAATGTTGCTGAAAATCTTTGCCAAAATGTTGACCCATTTTTGGACGAGTCTGTCTCAAGAAGTTTAGTGCATTTTTATTGGAATATGAGGTAATTTACTTATAGTCCACCAACCGCAATTAAAAAACAAACCTTTTTTAGAGAGCACACCTGAGCAAAGCTGCATATGGCAGTACCACCTGGATACACAGATATCTATAGTTGCTATAAATGTCCTCTTTCATCTATGGCTGGAATGAAAACTCTGCCCCATCCTATCACACACAGACTTGGCCACAGTGATTATGCATTTGTTGACATCCATGTTCAATTACTGTAATGCTTTGTTCCAGAGAATGAACCTACCAACTTGGAAAAGTTCTGGTTGGTTCAGTATGCAGTATCCAACCTACTCAGCAGCACATATAACCCTGGTATCCTGCTCACCACATAGACGTCCACTGAATTCAGACTCAAGTTCAAAGTCTCAATTCTGAGACTATGGGACTGGCCCAAACTACCTAAGAGACAACCCCTCATTCTATGACCATGACCTGCCAAAATAGCTCAGTTCTTCAGGAACAAATAGAGCTGTTAACCTAAAGGCTGAGATTTATGAACGTGGGAGAGAAACATCCTCTTGAAAGCTAGTCCATGAGTATGGCTCTTACTTCCAGCAGAAATTAGAATGACCACAACAGTTCAGAACAAAATGCAAAGCTCACTTCCTTGATCTAGCTTTTGCAAACTAGGAAACCCAAACACAAATTTCTGATCAACAGAGGAGCGAATGGGGTGAAATATAAGATCTTTTGTAATGTTAAATATTAAACTTTGTAAGGTCTTCCGATACCATGATGAGAAGCATATGCCTAGATAAACTGATAAGTCTTTGTAAATAGGAAAAGGAAAAAACCCTTTTAAATTTTTTTTACAACTGAGCGATAGAAATGTAATAACCTTCATTGACATGAGGGGTCTCTTGATATCTCTTGTCCATCTGAGCTCAATTTGCAAGAGCCACTAACATATGTACTGCTGGGTAGGTTGGATGCTGCATACTGAACCCACAAGAACTTTTCCAAGTTAGTAGGTTCATTCCCTGGAACAAAGTATTACAATAATTAAGCATGGATGTCACAAATGCATAAGAGAGGAGAAGACAACTCCACCACAGAAAAGAAAGTGTGGCTTATCACAGGAACTATAAAAGACCCTGACTATTGTTCTTTCAACAATTTGATCCATATCCAGCAATTGAAATCTATAGTATCCAAATAGTCAAAAATCAATTCCTGAAAGCATTGTATTTCCTAGGACTTCATCCCTTATGTGATATTGTAGTCTTGGTGTATTGTCTTCTGCCAAATGATTGCTGCTGTCATTTGCCAGGGCTCCCCTATGCAGAGTGTATAATGATGACTTGTCAGAATGGAATTTTTTTTTGACTCTTCACACCCCGGAAGCCCATGCAAGACTGCAGAAGCTAAAACTGAAAGGCCAGATGCATATGTTAGTGCATGACACAGGGCCCAGCTGTCAAAAAGAGGCTGTGGTGGCACAAAGAGGCCAAAACTCACTTGCAGTTGGGAAGATCATAGGGGGCAAGTGCAGCTCAAAAACATGTAAGGTTGGCTGAAAGGGATGGCCAGAGGGAGTGCACTGGTATTAAAAACACCTGCTTTTCCTTCAGAGCAAATCTCCTGCGTTGGGCACTGGGAGCCTCGGTGGTGGTGAAAGGAGGTATAGTGTTGTGGGTCTGCACTAGTGAATCTGACTCGGATTCTCCAGATAGATCAAAATGAAGTGATATTTTTATTGAGCTGTATCTCTCAGCAGTTAGATCCTGGATATTTGCAGATAAGTGCACATAAAACTGCACAAGTGGCAGGGATGCAAGGTTCTGATGCCTGCATGGCAGGGAGCTCAGGGGAGAAGTGGTAATGGGGCCTGAGAAGACCAGCATAAGCCTGACCCTGGTGCTGGAAGTTCTGCTCCTGCTATGTGGGCAAGGTACTTCAACTATTGGACTAGAGTAGCCCTTGCAAAGCAGCTCTATAGATGCTCTGTAGTCTGGAGGGAGGATTATTTCCCTCTGCCCATACCACTTATCTGCACCGCATCTGCCCAGCTACTCAGTCTGAGTACTGGGCTCTGGATTGCTCCTGAGCAGGGCCGGCTCCAGGCACCAGCTTAACAAGCAGGTGCTTGGGGCAGCCAAGGGAGAGGGGCGGCACCTGCGGCAATTCGGGGACGGCAGGTCCCTCACTTCCTCTAGGAGTGAAGGACCTGATGCTGAACTGCCGCCGCCGATCGCGGCTTTTTTTTTTTTCCAATTGCTGCCGCCGATCGCGATCGTGGCTTTTTTTTTGCCTGGGGGCGCCGAAATGCTGGAGCCGGCCCTGCTCCTGAGCATGAAGGCATAGAGCTTCTCCATCTTATGCCAGCAGTGAATTACTCACTTTGTTTTGGAGAGGGACAGTAGAAGGCTGTAGTTAGCAGTAAGAATTGTGCACATACACACAGTCACCAACCTGTTCCTCTCTGACCTTAGAGTATCCATAACAAAGTATATGCAGCTAGATAACTAGCAGTGCACTAATACAAGCTCTAGAATGAAGGAACACGAAACCTGCCTGCGTGTGCTGTAAAAATTGCTGCTCCGGGACATTAAAAATGATGCTGCATTGTCTATATGGCAATTGGCTGCCTACTTGTACAAAAAGAGCCACGCAAATTAGCATATAATTACCAAAACCCTTCTGCAAAAGTAGCAAAGGGGATGCTGGTTCTAAACATCCAAACATGATCAGAAGTACATAATCTAAAACAAAAGATGTACAAGAAAATACACCACTTGGGCCCTTCATATGATGCAACCAAGATGTTTTGAAACCTTGGGTGAAATCTTGGCCTTATGGAAGTCAATGGCAAAACTTCCACTGACTTCATTAGGGTCAGGATTTCACCCCTTTATTTCCATGAATAATTGGGATCTAATGTTTCAGATTAATAAATCTTGTTGTTTAAATTAACTGATTACCTAGTAGATTGAGTCCTGATACTTGCTCACTCACTTTTCCCACTGATATGGGATTCTACTCCAGTTGAATAGTTCTATCACTTCTCCTTAGCCTTTTGCCTAAGATTAATTGTAATATCTTCTACTGGGAGACTGCCCTGCACTTACAGGGGGATGGACTCGAGAGGCTTTTTCAAACTCTGACTACTGCGATCCACCTGTGGTCCACCTGTCATCCCTATGTTTTGTTTTGATTCTTTGCCTCTGATTGTGCGTGGGAACAAGCATTCCACGGCTAACACCAGCAGAACAGTCAGCTACCTCCAGGTATGGGTATCCTGCCTCTGCCTTGGGCACCAAACTGGAATTGTCTTCTCATGGGGAACAGTTAGGGTTTAAAAAACAAAAGCATTAAAAGCGTGTTTTATTATAGCTGGATGACTTTTTGCCAGTAAAGGTTTTTAAAATAAGCCCTGCCCCTCTTTTCAAATCTCCTGCAATGATGTACCATATCCTAAAAGTGTCAACAAGGGATACTTGGAAAGAGAAGATAATTAGAGTTTTCACCAATGAATCCTAGCGTTCCTTACTGGCAAGTTGGAAAGGCAACTTGTCACACAGAAAGAGAGCTGGTTTTCTCATGTTCAAGGGATCTTGAGTTATTTATGAACCCATTCGCAAATCTCAAGGATTTTTATATACAGGGATCCATTTTCATAGCAGTGTCTGAGAATTTAGCCATGTGCCTCCCATTAACATCAACAGGAGTCCTACAGCTAAATCCCCTTGCACTGCTTTGAAAATATGCTCTATATTGTCTCTAAAAAAGTCCCATATATTAGCAGAGAATATAAAAAGTCATATTAGTAGAGACCATCATATGATGGAGTTTATGGTATTAGCATTGCTGTGATGTCTTATTGCTAGCAAGCTGACTTTTAACTGTGGTAAGCAAACCACAGTAAAATGTGCTCATTGTTTTTACTATTTCTGCCTGTGACTTTAGAGACAGCCCTTCTAGGTGGTATACGAAGGAGAGAAATTTGGGAGAAGAGGGGGATGGTGATGAATGAAGAGAGAGAGGAAATGGCCAGCTGATTACAGAATCATAAAAATGTAGAGCTGAAAAGGACCATGAGAGGTTATCAAGACCAGACCCCTGTGTTGAGGCAAGACCAAGTAAATCTAGACCATCTCTGACTGGTATTTGTCCAGCCTGTTCTTAAAAACCTCCTATAATGGGAATGCCACAACCTCCCTTGGAAGACTATTCCAGAGTCTAACTACTCTTATAATTAGAAAAAATTTCCTAATATCTAAGCTAAATCTCCCTTGCTTCAGATTAAGCTCCTTACTTCTTGTTCTACCTTCAGTGGACATGGAGAACAATTGATCACTGTCCTCTTTGTAACAGCCCTTAACATATTGGAAGACTGTGATCAGGTCCTTCCTCAGTCATCTTCTCTTAAGACTTAATATGCCCCGTTTTTCCAAACTTTCCTCATAGCTCAAGCTCAAGTTTTTGAAACCTCTTACCATTTTTGTTGCTCTCCTCCGGATTCTCTCCAGTTTATCCTCATCTTTCCTAAAGCGTGGTGCCCAGCGCTGGACACAGTACTCCAGTTGAGGCCTCACCAGGGTCAAGTACAGTGGGACAATTACCTCCCATGTCTTGCATACACCACTTCTGTTAATACAGCTGTGCTTCGGGGGTTCACCTAGACTTGTAAGGAGTTGTGTCACCACCTGCCCTGTAATCCTGGGTGCTTCCGTGCTGTGCAGCTTTGGCTCAGAGACCTAGCACAAACAGCCTGCTTACAGCACAATGACCTCACCATGATTCCCACCAGCCTGGTTACTCCTTGCAGTGTGACACCAATAGCCCTGCCAGGCCCGAAACCATCTCCTCTGCCGTGCTCAGCCCCTCTGGCTGTAGCACTCACAAAACTTATCAAGTTCGCTGTTCCTGTAAAGAGACAGTACGCAGCACCAGCCTCTTAGTGTGGCTGAGGATTTTATTCTTCAGTCTGAAGCACTGCATGGAGATGGTTTGTGTAACAAAACAAGATAAAGTTTAAGAACAAAGGACAGATATTGCAGTGATACCAAGTAGAAGGATTTGAGATAGAAATGGTTACAAACAAAAGTAAAAGTACACTTCTGAGGCTAAAACCTAACTTTACAAGCTAAAGCCTTTTGTTCAAAGTAGGTTTCTCACCACAGTCATTCTTCCAGCGTGGAAGGCCAGTTCTTAGCCAGGATCTACCACAGAGCTCAAAGCGCTTGGTTTCTATCTTTCTTCAGGTGAAGGAAGCCAAAATGGCTTTCTCATTCTGCTTATAGCCTCAAAGTTTATTTTTGTTTACAAAGCCAGGAAGCTCTCCTGGGGGCTCAGTTTGCTGTGTCCACCAGGGAGCTGACACTAGGTTAATTTTTGCAGTCTCTTCCCCCGCCATCATGATAGTTACATGGCTATCTCACCCACTTGCTAGTTTGATGGCTTTCTTTGTCTTTTATGTAAATGCATTTCCATTGTTTCTTGCTCAGTTTACATTGGCGACACATTCACCCAGGTGGGACCACATTCCTTTGTCTGGGGCAGGATGACTTAAGACCTACTTGCAAGAACATATTTATAATTTTTCATAAATCACTCATGTACACCATGCAATAATATTAATGAGCAGGGTTTTCACCAGTTCACATATGAGACCTTACAGGACACCTTTGACATACAGATTGTGACAACAGTACATTGGAGTACACTGTGCTGGCCAGGCCAGCTGAGACTCTGCTAGATACCAGGGATTCTCTTGCTCTCTGGCATTGCTGTGCTCATAGGGCCATAACACCCCAGAATGATATTAGTCTTGTTTGCAACAGCATCATATTCTGGCTCATATTCAATTTGTGATCCACTATAACCACCAGCTCCTTTTCAGCAGCACTACTGCATAGCCAATTATTCCCTATTTTGGAGTTTTGCATTGGATTTTTTCTTCCTAAATGTAGAGCCCCGCACTAGTCTCTCTTGAATTTCATCTTGTTGATTTCAGACCAATTCTCTAGTTTGTCAAGGTCATCCTGTATTCTAATTCTGTCCCCTGGAGCACTTTCAGCTCCCCACCTCTCTCCCAGCTTGGTGTAGGATTTTATAAGCGTACTCTCCACTTCATTATCCGTCATTATTGAAAATATTGAGCACTACCAGACCCAGGACTGACCCCTGTGGGACTGGACTAGATACGTCCTCCCAGATTGACAATGAATCATTGATAACTATTCTTTGAGTATGGTTTTCTAGCCAGTTGTTCACCTACCTTATAGTCATTTCATCTAGACCACATTTCCCTACATTGCTTATGAGAAAGTCATGTGGGACTGTGTCAGAAATCTTACTAACATCAGATATATCATGGCTACTGCTGCCACCCTATCCACTAAGCCAATAACCCTGGCCTAAAAGGATGATGACACATACTGTTAAAATAACAGCTTGATGACATACAGAAAACAGCCTTTTTCTTATTCTTTTTCTTATTACTACTGAGGTGTAGAACCACAGAATTGTATTGTGCTTTAAAAAAAAAAGACAGTATCCTGCTCCAGAGAATTTACAATCTAAGGGAGTTATGTTCCTAAATACCTATCAGGGCCTAAATCCAGGCCCGCAACAGTCCCTTCCAAGTTTACTAATACAATTGGGCATATGCCCATTGAAGTCAGTGAGACTTTCTACAATGGTAAGTGTTATACCCAGTGAGAGTTTTGTAGGATCAGGCCCTCCATGAGAGGGTTTTGGAAGAGGGTTAGGAAGGCTTGCTTTTGTACTGTGAGACTGTATGATCAGTGAGAATTTCCTCCACATTCAAAATTAATACTATTGATAATCTGATCTGTGTACAATATGCTGTGCCAGGGATGACCTCAGTCTGATTTTGATAAGAATTAATTTGGGGGGGAAAGAGCATTTACAGTTAAGGGACTCACAAAAATAAACTCATTGTTCTGACTTCAAGTATTACTGAGAATTTGATGTTCCTTTGTAGGATGCATAGAGCAACCAGTGTTCATCCAAAATGTGAAGAAAATATGGCAGTTTCCCCAGAAAAATAGTGACAAGCCTGTCAGTGATGAAGCTGATCTTGGAAGACCGTGAGACCAGATCTATACATCAGAACCCAAGGGCCCAGTTTTCTTTCACCTTTGTGGATATGACTGACTCCCATTGACTTCAATATGAGGTACTTGAATCCTGCAGGGGAGTATTGAGTCCTGAGTTTCCAGGTCACCAAGTTAGCAGTGTATATTTTTCTAACCAAATTTTCTTGGTCACATTTCAAAGTGTGGTAGCGCTGGCTGAGGGCCATGTAAGTTTGAGCATGGCAGTACCAGGATGGAAAGAGGATTTTGTGTTTAAGGCACAGGACGAAGCATCAGGAGATGTGTGTTCTATTCCCAGCTCAGACACACATTTCTTGTGTGGCTTTGTGCAAGTTACTTCTGTTCCTCAGTTTCCCCTTCTGTAAAATGGGGAGAATCCCCACCTCAGAGGAGTATTGGTTGAGATTTGATTGGTTTACAGTTGCTTTGAATTTCTAGAGACGTGCAAAGTATTATTAGCTAATATTTTCTATATGGTGAAGCCGCTGCTCACGACTCCTGAGAGCTTGCAGGATCCCAAAGAAGGGCATCACTTTGTGTCGTCCGTAAAGCCTACGAGTACCTGGCACTCTATCAGTATCCTAATTTTATGAATCCTTTCTTGGAGACCACTGTAGCCCTAAGTTTCAAAATGTGGCTGGGGTTTTAGCTGCATGACTTCTATTTGACTTTAATGGGAGCTGTATGTTTTAAAACACCATGAAACGCTTTGAAAAGTTCCTCATAATGTCCAGACTAGCATTATCCTAAAGCTGTCCTTGGCAATGGCAAATGATGTCATTAATATTCAGTTGTTGCAAGACAGATTCAAACAGAGGGGGATTCTCTGGAATGACTCTCAATTGTTAATGTAATAAGGCTTCCTTGTGTCTGATTTTATAGCGGACAATAACCGTTAACTGATCAACAGAAGAAATGTCAGGTGTGGAATCAATGCTGATAGAAAAATATTTCATCTGTTTACATTTACGAAGGATCACTGATAAAACCTTTGATCCCATTAAGGATATAAACTCTTCACATATACTCGATGACAAGTATGATGAGCTAGCTGAGCCTCCACCAGCCTTGCTGTGCTTAGTGAATGTTCAGCTAAAAAGGGATCAAATTGACTCAAGAATTTCAAGATTCCTAGGAAATTACCATTGTGAGGTGACCCAGTTTTTTGATTAGTGTCACGAAAAGACAGGTCTCACTGAGAAATAAACGCAGTAATGTCAGCCATATGCCTAAGTTCTTCTCTCCATTATACACATTCGCTTTCAAATTGTTTTGTCATTTTAGCATAAACTGTATCACTTGCTTTCATCTGAGAAACACAAGCTTAGCATAGTTCTGTGCAAAAATCAAAGATGAGCATGGAAAAAATGCCCCTCTTTGCCTATTAAATCACTGAACTTATGAGCACAGTGGATATTTGCATGGCTCCTTACTATTAAGGTATGAGTAACTGCCATGGATATTTAGAAAAAAATTGAAATGGCACATTTAAATCTTCTAGATATCCTTTCCACCACCACCAGCTCTGGTCTTTTCCCAACAGGTAACCCTTCTGCATATATCCTAGCATATGTACACAGTAATTACAGATCATTTAATACATTTACATTTTTATTCCGTTAGAAATATCTAGATTGAACAAGACAAAAGACATAGTGAAATTACATTACCCACTGGGTAGAATGAGAGATTGGAATAAACAATGGTCTCAAGTAGCCATGGGCAGATCCAGATATCAAATCTCTCATAGACTCATAGACTTAAAGGTCAGAAGGGACCATTATGGTCATCTAGTCTGACCTCCTGCATGATGCAGGCCACAAAAGCTGACCCACCCACTTTCCCTTAACTCAGCTTTTGAAGTCTCTAGATCGTGATTTAAAGACTTCAAGTCGCAGAGAATCCTCCAGCTTGCGACCCCTGCCCAATGCTGCGGAGGAAGGCGAAAAACCTCCAGGGCCTCTGCCAATCTACCCTGGAGGAAAATTCCTTCCCGACCCCAAATATGGCGATCAGTAGAACCCCGAGCATACAGGCAAGATTCTCTAGCCAGACCCACATTTTACCAGCGATGGCACTTTATTACCTAATTGACTAAAATCACGTTATCCCATTAAACCATTCCCTCCATAAACTTATCTAGCCTAATCTTGAAGCCAGAGAGGTCTTTCGCCCCCACCGTTTCCCTCGGAAGGCTGTTCCAAAATTTCACCCCTCTGATGGTTAGAAACCTTCGTCTAATTTCAAGCCTAAACTTCCCCATGGCCAGTTTATATCCATTCGTTCTCGTGTCCACATTAGTACTGAGCTGAAATAATTCCTCTCCCTCCCTGGTATTTATCCCTCTGATATATTTAAAGAGAGCAATCATATCCCCCCTCAGCCTTCTTTTGGTTAGGCTAAACAAACCGAGCTCCTCGAGTCTCCTTTCATAGGAAAGGTTTTCCATTCCTCGGATCATCCTAGTGGCCCTTCTCTGTACCTGTTCCAGTTTGAATTCATCCTTTTTAAACATAGGAGACCAGAACTGCACACAGTACTCCAAATGAGGTCTCACCAGCGCCTTGTATAACGGAAGGAGCACCTCCTTGCCCCTACTGGAAATACCTCGCCTAATGCATCCCAAGATCGCATTAGCTTTTTTAACAGCTGCGTCACATTGCCGGCTCATAGTCATCCTGCGATCAACCAGGACTCCGAGGTCCTTCTCCTCCTCCGTCACTTCTAACCGATGCGTCCCCAGCTTATAACTAAAATTCTTGTTAGTCATCCCTAAATGCATCACCTTACACTTCTCACTATTAAATCTCATCCTATTATTATTACTCCAATTTACAATTACTCTCAGTTTGAGGGTTTTGGGTGGGCAGGTCCAACGCGAATGAAAAGCATATAATTGTTATCCTAATAGCTCCTTTTGAATGAATGTGTTATACAGGATTTTAAACTGTAATTTCATGCTATAGAAATGGCTGCACTTGCAAGGTTCACAGACCTATTTGTGTTTCATAGATTCATAGATTCTAGGACTGGAAGGGACCTCAAGAGGTCATCAAGTCCAGTCCCCTGCCCGCATGGCAGGACCAAATACTGTCTAGACCATCCCTGATAGACATTTATCTAACCTACTCTTAAATATCTCCAGAGATGGAGATTCCACAACCTCCCTAGGCAATTTATTCCAGTGTTTAACCACCCTGACAGTTAGGAACTTTTTCCTAATGTCCAACCTAAACCTCCCTTGCTGCAGTTTAATATCTCTAGGGTTCCTTTCAGAGTGATATATAAGGTCTAGTTCAAATAAGCATCCATTAGTTCCTATGTGTGTTCACCAATGGTGTAGCACCCCTTCTCATTTGGGGCATACAGAGTTTACCCACTTCTTTTTTACCACAACACTAATGGTTTGCACACTTTAGCTGAACCTCTTTGTTCTGGAAATCTCCGAAGGACAGGCTCTCTTAACAGATTTCCAGTATCTCCCAGTTGCATTTGGGCCATGAATATTTTTATCATTTCTTCAGATCATTGAGCACTTGCTATTTGTCAAATACCAGCTATGTGTTTAGGGCTGCATGAGGCACAAAATAAAGGCCCTGAGCCAGCACATACCTAACCATAAGCATGTTGGTAGCACCTTTGTCTTCAATGGGATTACGCAAGTCATTAAGTAATTTGCTGCATCAGTCAGTCCCTGACCTGAGGAGTTTACAGTATAAACAAGAAAACAACATTTTCACTTCCAATGTCAGCTGCAGCCAGGAAGTTCAGTGATAAGTGCAAAATGATGAACAAAAATGCAAATGAAATTTTTGAGACCTCTGCCAAGCTTGAGTTGGAGTTGATTCTAATTTTACCCGGCACGGTCTGCCTAGCCTTATAATTAAAAAATCCATGTAATTGACTAAGTGAGTACTTGCCAACTGGAAAATATAATCCGCTAAATAGTACAAACTATAAAACATGAGAAAACCCATCCCACGTTCTAAGGCCAGTGATACTAACTGTTGGTTGGGACACAAATTCCAGCCTTTAAGTACCAATGGGGGCTCATCAGTCTGCTGAATCCTTGGGCTGGGATGTCACTCCTCTCTCCCCAGCCCTCCCTTTCCTGTTTATCTTCTTCTTTTCCCATTCCAGTGTCTGCACTAAGTAATTTGCAGAGAGGGGATAAAGCCCTTGTATGGCCCCTCATGAATTTCTTTGCCAGTATTTGTCTAATCTAATCCTAGGCTAATGTGCTCATTGAAGTAGCCGCTATCTACTGTGGGGTGCAATTTGGTGTCTTCCAAAGGCAAACAGTTTGCTATAGAGAAGAATCCTTATGGTCCAGGGACACAAGTGAGTCCTGAGCAGTGGCGTCTATCCAGGATAAACTCCATCAGAGGCAGATAAAATTCCTACCTTCAGGGGAGGTGGCTGCCATCTATTCCTCTGCTTTCCCCTCCCTCCCCTTTAATCTCTCTGAAGTTGGCCATTTAGACTATTTACCCTCCAAAAGACCCACTTTATTTATTGCTCCTCCCCTTCCTTCTCTCTGTATCCTCTATTCTTGGAGTCCTCTCATTTCTGTTTTTCTCACATTGCCTTTTCCTGTTTCTCTCACTCTTTTCTGTCTCTCTCCAACCTGATGCTGACCTGGCCTGAAAGGTTCGAAAGGCATCTTACATTGGTCCCTGCTTCCTTCTCTCCTGCTCTCGTAAAATCTGCCCCTTTCTTGACTTACCACTGCCTCCTTTTCTTCCCTCCTCATTTTGTCTCCTGCCGCACCAAGGCAGGTACAAAGTTGAGCAGGGCGGGACATAGTTTCTCCATCCAATGAATATTTTCAAGATTTCAAAAACGTTCCCCATCCCAAATCAGGATGAAAAGTCAAAAATCTCAAAAAAATTTGCAGACTGAAAAATCTTTTTTTTTTTCAGTTCAGGTCAATCAAAATGTTTTGTTTCAATAATCTTGAAATGTTTTATTTACATTTTGTCCATTTTAATTTTTTTAACCTAATTAGCTTACATTTCAAAACAAAAAGTCTTTTCCAACAGGAAAACCAAAATGTTTTTTTTTAAATGTCAAAATGGGATATCAAGCCAATTCTGAAACATTTTTTCCCGACAAATTTTGAGTTGAAAAATGCATTGAAACAATCCTTTCCTGTGAAAATGTTTGGTTTTGGTGAATCAGCATTGTTTGTGGGGAAAACATTTTGTCAAAAAAATACGTTACCGGTTCTAGTGCAAAGGTCTTTCTGGGCTGGGAATGGAGCCATTGCACAGCAAAGATCTATTGATGCAGCACAAGGTCTCTGTCTATGAGAAGGCCATCAGATTCCCCCCTCTGCTGAACACCCGGGATGCTCCTCTCTGAGCTGATAATAAATCAGTGGAGAAGAGCAGGAGGAGTGTGACGGGCTACAGAAATAGAGGAGCTTTGCCTGAGTGACGTCTGAGTAAGAATTTCAGGACTTGGCTCAGTTGCTATGATCGAAATTGGTAGTTATTGTCCTTGGTGTGAAAATGGAGCTAAACAATATTTTGTAAATGGGTTCCTTAAAAAAAATAAGTCAGGACAAGAGCAATTAAAAAAAGGAAAATAACTATCTATCCCTCTCTTGTCTGTTTGTCTTCAGTAATGCAAACAGCAGCAAAGAGGAAAATCATGTACAACCACAGCTCTTCCTGAGTGTGGCAGCAGTATCTGTTCAAAATGCAGGACACTTAAAACTGGCAGTGAACCCTAAGCCCCTGGCTGAGCTGCAAAAACTGATTGCATCAGAGAGGTGATGCCTTCAATCTGTTGGGATAAAAGTTGCCCATTAAATGCTGAAGTACTAGTACCTGGGGCTTGAGGTTTTCCCCCCTCCCACCCGTTTTTCTGCTGTGTTTGTCATTTGCATTCAGTTATATGAGCTCCCCAGTATCTTTGACTCATATTATAAGACATCCAATGCGTGGCTGTGAAGAGGATGCAATGGTCATAGAAAGTGCATAGAGTAGAATGAAAAATAGTGAAATTTGAGTTTCTTTCTTCTGAGATGCAGCTTGTACATTATGCTTATTTGACATCAAACTTTAAACTATAATATGTAGATTCAGCTCTTATCATTATAAAACAAAGGCTACCATGGGAGGGTTGACCACAATCAATGGGAAGGAATTATGGTAGTCACACAGATATTTACTGCTCTGGGTACATATCTTTTCAATAACAAAGCAGCACATCACCTTAATATTACTATTATTCTGTTGTATGTCAGCACTGATTTTAAGGAATACCCAATTTCTTGATTCACTGCAGTATGTGTTAGGAACCAATCTCAGTTTCTTTCCACACTGCCTTCTGCAATTCATGGAGTTTTTCTTTTTCTCAGGTAAACTAGGCACACATTAACATTTGCAAACCATTACAAACACATTTCTACATGCCAGAACTTTGGGGAAAATTTGAGGGGAAATAAGCCAAAGGAAACAAGCACTCCAGTCATAATTAAATCATCAAACACACAGGATCAGCAATCAATGGTGCCAAGCATTTCAGTAGGCTACACTGCAGCAATATTTTTCATAAGTAAATAGCAAAATAACCAAGTAAAAACCATCCCCCAGAGGTTGCTCTGAATTCTGTTTGAAAACTATCTAAATACTTGACACTTCTTAGAAATTCATTTTCTGATCCCAGCAGAGAGTCCAGTACATTCACTATTGACTAATAAACATTTAGAAAAGTTAAATTACTTAGAGCTATTTAAGTATCAGACAAATTTGTACAGAGTGTATAAATATTCTCCAGTAAAGAACCCCAACCCCACAAAATTTTTTGTCTCTTAACTGCATTTCCATTTTCTAGTTTATTGAAGGTTCTTTTTTGTTTCTGTTTTTAGACCTTTTAAGTTTCAGACAGAATTTCAGCTACTGTAAAGATGGAGGGGGAAAAAACAAATATAACCTAAAGCCAGGAACATTTAGTTCATTCAATAAAATGGAAAAGATGGTTTAATGCATTCTAAATCAGTTTACACACAACATGCATTTCAATCGATTTTCCTCAACTCACTATCTGCTTATTATTACTAGTTTTGAATGGTATACAGTGGTATCAGAAAAGTGTTCCAATTTAAACCACTGAGAAACCAACTCCAAGAGTTACTGCAATTCTTTGAGTCATCTGTTTTCTCTTCATTTATTCTTTCATGTTGTGCCCTGCCTTCTGACTTGCAATATGCGAACAGGCAGTAGTGAAAGAACATGCTTTGTCTCTCTATTACTCGTGTGTGCTTCGTACATTGTGAAGAAGCAGACCCACATCATAAAAACTAACTGAAAGCCACTGAGGTACCTTTCTAAAAAATGTAATGGACTGTACTGAAAGCCTAACTTTGACTGATGTGAGGTTTGGGACTTTATCCAGGTAAGAATTCATGCAGCAATGAGCACAGATAAGGCAGATGACCCAGAGTAGGGCCAAACTGTTTACCAGCAGATGTGTTTTTGAAAATCTTCCTTAGCTGGTCATGGCAGCGGAAAATACCCTGCTGTTAAACGCATCTGCAATCCACTGCTCTCCCAATCCACCTACAAAAATTCTGACCTTTAAAGAAATGATGGAGAAGCTGGTGATTTTTTTCCATGGCATTGAAGCTCAGTCTATTTTAGGCTCCAAGGCAATTGCAGCCCTTTTTGCTCCCTATTTCACATCACTTTTAAGTCTTGTTCTGGCCACTATGAACCCTTCAGCACTTCTCCCTGTGCAATCACTCGAGTCAAGATCTGTGATTTGTGATTTGCAGATGACATGTACATTTCTTGGCTGATGGCTGTTAAAGCAGTTTGCAAACCTAAGGCAATAAACTGCAGGGATGCAGTTGAAGCTTTCTATTGACACACTAAATTGCTATTCTCATGCAAATGAATAAAAACTTTCTTGTTATTTTGATTGAAAGAAATCGTTGTACATTTCTAATGTTGTGAATTACTGCATTAATATTTTTAATGAAACCATGTTGTGAATTTCCATTATATGCTAATTGTAGATGTGAAATCCATTTCTGACTAGGCTATGTATCAAGAAAGATGGTATGCTGTATGTTTAAAAAAACAAAACAAATTCTGCATTCACCAAATATAAATCCTTTAATCCTCTCACAATGGAAATCTATTACTGAGATGTATAACATAGTAACAGTTCTTAAAGCATTAACACAATTATTTGTACATTTCTGATAGTCTTTCATTTAAATATTTATAAAATACATAGAGGAAAGTACATATCTTTTAGAAAAGTCAGTTTCTATGTCATTCCTTAAAATATTCACTTCTGTTCCTTCTAGACGATATCTAAAAAGAAAACCTGCTGTATTTTGTTTTAAGTGACACCATACACCTACAAAAATAATGTAATCTTAAAGAGAAGCTAATATGATTACGATCCGAAGGATTATTGAGATTCAGTATTCAGAGAGCAGGAAACACAAAATTGTTATTTCAAATATCAAGTCTTAGCTTGTGAAAAACAAATGTACTGAAGTGTCTCAATCATAACATAGACCCTAAATTCTACATATTGTGCAAAATTCCTAATCCTGCCAAAATGCGAGTCTGAAGATTAACAGAATGTATAATAAATGCCTCTGTCATTATACATAAAAATAGTATTGTTAAATCAAGTGTAGCCCTTTATAAATATAAAAAAGCCCAACTTAAGCAGATTTGCACTTTACATTTCTACAGCTCTGAAGAGAAAAATGCATGATTGACTAAAACAGATTCTCCATTTCTCTGATTTAAATCAGGTTGCCTGAACAAAAAAGCCACTGGGCATAGATTTCTTTAGCAAATAGCTTAATATTTATTGAGATTTCTTGTCCATTTAATTATTAATACCAGCAGTGTTACAGTATTTCGACAAGGTTGCTGTTGCTGACCCTATACCTGTTGTGGGTTTTTTTTCCCCTCATACGTTTCCTGTGCAACCATGAAAGCACAGTTCTTACCCATTATTGTGTGTGACACAGTCAAAAAGACTTATGGTTCAGTTGGCTGCCACGAGGGCTCTTGTTGTTGGCATTTCAAGCTTTGACTGGTTTTCTTTTTTACAACTATTTTGTAGTTTGCTTATTTTTATGGTTAGTGCATTATGGTATGTTAATGATGAGATGTACAGGATCACAATTTGATAATGTACTAAAACGAGCCATGTTTAAAAAAAGTCTAAAGAAGAATTGAAATCCCTTTATAATTTTTATTAAGCTATAGTACTGTTTGAAAACTGTAAGCTGTAGTAGAATTATTGTTGCAGAATACTATGGACTTTCCCCTAAAGTTAGGATTTTTTTATTATTATAGTGATTTCTTCATATATCCAAAAGTCTTAATAATAGGAAAAGGTGCAAAATGCAAGTCTAGTCTAGCTTGTTTGTGATTTACCTAATTCTTTTATCAACCAGAGACCATGGCGATCGGTGCATTACAAATACTTAAATAAGAACAGTTAAACCAGTAGATAAACTAGCATATTTTACAGAACACTGAAGTTTTCCAACTTTTTGTTATGCATGCTGCAAATCAGAAGATACGGAGATAATCTTTGGTAGAGAAATTTTCCTCTTCCCTTCACCAAAAATCACACAAAAACAAACACCTAACTCAGAATAATTTAAGTGAACATCAAGACAAACAGTGACATTTTGGCATTGTTGAACTCAATGGCCAAAGCCGTCATTGACTTCAACAGTGGCAGGTTTTCTCCCCAATATTTTCAAAAGTAGCTTGTTATTTTGGGCACCACAGTTTCTGGGTGTCTAACTTGAGACACTTTAGAGGGGTTTGATTTTCAAAGAGCATGAGCTCATCATTTTCTAAAAATCAGTCCCCTTTTAAGGTGCCTCAAGTTAGTCACTCAGAAACTGAGGTGCCTAGAATTTATAGACTTTTGAAAATCTTAGACATGGATTTTTTTTGGCTGCATTACAAGCATATTTTTTTATGTATTATAATAAGACAGCTCTCCTTCCTTAATGATGAAAATAGCAACCAACATGCTGAGACAGAATTTGCGGTCAGCCAGCATAGGATTCCAGTTTCATGTGATATTATGTATAGTGAGCCTAATCTTCAAGATCTCAGTTGGACAATACTTCTATTGAGGTCAATGGTCATTGAGGCTCATAGGAGTTTTGCTCAAGTAAGGCCTTCAGGGCTAGGAATAGAATTTGCTGTTATGTTAAATTAGAAGATTAACAAATTACACAAACAACAGTACCATTTGTTGTGGGAAAGGCATGTGCCTAGTGGTCTGAATGTAGGACTGAGCCAGGAAGTCCTGACTGGCTATGACGTGGATTTTTTTGAGTCACTTGCTGGTTTAAACTAAAGCAAATGGTGGATTCTCTGTAACTTGGTGTCTTTAATCATGATTTGAGGACTTCGGTAACTCAGCCAGAGCTTATGGGTCTATTACAGGAGTGGGTAGATGAGGTTCTATGGTCTGCGATAGGCAGGAGGTCAGACTAGATGATCATGATGGTCCCTTCTGGCCCTAAAGCCTATGAGTCTAAGTGATCTTAGGCAAGATTGTGTCTGGTTCTTACACAGATGCTCAGTGGGAGATAGAGTAATAAGGCCTGTCTTTATAGGAACAATCTAAACCATAATCTCTATCTCAAGTTCCCCCCATTTATAAAATGGGGATGATACCACTCATCTTAATTGTGAGGATTAAATGTTAATTTTTGTAAAGCACTTTGAAAGTAAATGAGAGTTTAGAAGAGTGAAATAATTCACATACCTAGGATCAATGGTTGCTGATAATGGTGCTTTTCTAAGTGATGCCCAGCATTGTACCAAAGTTGCTTGGTGCACATGGTGGGATCTGAGTCTAGTTCTCTGGGCTTATTCATGGGGGCTCACATTTTATGGAGTGGCAGCAGAGCCACTCCATGACCTCTGCTGCAGCTTCAGGGATGCTTAGCCAGTAAGTTTTCCCCAACACCTCCCAACCCCTTCTCCAGGAAAAGTAACCAGTGTCATCACTTCTCCACCCTGACTCCCCAAACCTCAGCTCATTAGGGCAAATAAACTCCCTTGAAGCAGAGTTCCATGGCATCCGGGGGTCTGCTCTCCCTGTCCAACTTTTGCCTCACCTTCCACGGAGCAACTGCATGAGTGCCATTACACCCACCTTTTGCAGAGGAGGCAGGATTTTGACCCAAGAATAATAGTATGAATACAGTCTGAACAAGCAACAGATTCAGTGGAAAAATAGGTTCTAACTACTAGAAACAAATGACAGATTTCAGATAGATGGTGAATGAATGAGATGTGTTTGAGGGACATTTACACTGGGGTTCACTTTAAATCAATCATTGGATACACATACTTCTCATGGCAACAAGAGACTACCATGTAATACACCTACTAACATTTCCTATCAGGATATATTGTGCCATATCAATAGATGTTTGGTGCATTTTAAGTGTATTTTACTGTGTTCTTGATTCCATAATTTAGTAAATTAATTTTGTAATGAATAGACATAGTGAAATGCAAGAAGGGGTGAAAGAATTGTAGCAATGAAGGATGCTCTAGGGAGTAACTCTGATAAAGTGGTTGTTTTCTTCCAGTATGCTCTCTAGCTTTTTTTTTTCTTTTTTTTTAACCCAAGAAAGGCTTTCAGATCACAGCTGCTCCTGTATTGATGAATATGGGGAACAGAGCAAACTCTAGCTGTGAATGTTCAATTACTCTTTATGTAGATAAATCAGTCAGCAGACTGGCAATTTTATGTAATGATTTTAGTTTATGCTCCAGGAAAACTATACCAAAAACCTACTCCCATGCAACTAATTGTTTAAATCTATAAATAAACCCTCCTACATAGGTATACTTTGCCTACTTGTTGTAAGAGATGAGACTATATTTCTTAAATAAATGATGCAGGAACTGGCTGAAGTTTACTTTCTGTTACTCTAGAGCCCTAGCTGCTTCTTGCCTTCTTCAAATGTGGTCTATTTAATCTCCTGTAGTGTGGAAAATTATGTTCAAAATCTCTGTGATCCTCTGTCCATAGTAAGTTATGCATGTAGTGACAAGTACATGCCATAAGGTCTTGAGATTATATCTGTAATGTGTTGCTGCAGACTGTTGATCAAGAGTGTCTGGAAGAAAAACATTATTTTCAGGTGTGAAAAAACGTCACCTTTATCAAATAATTTCTCTTGCATTTCTCCCAAGACGTTGTAGCCTATTTAAACTTGGGAGGTTAAGTTTGTAGCATTCATTATGACTGAAAATTTAGTTCACACAATCATGATGTTCTCTTTATTAAGTGTTACTGTTAAACAATATTAAAATAAACACAATCTGGTTGGCCTTTTGTGAGGTTCATGGGATGTTTATTCCTTTGCCTAGTCTTTTAATTATGTTTGCTTTTTAAGATTCTGATATGCAAGCTAATGTTACTGATACACATGCTACTTGCCACACGTTATCTGATTTATCTTACTATATTTTACAATTTACAGTACTGACTGGCGCATATAATTGAAGTGCTTAGGGGTGGCATAGGTGCCTATCAGCAGAACTGTAGCTTGAATCTATGGTTGTATGTTTTTTCTTGGACCTAGATACAGATTGGAAATAAACCCTGGCAGATATTCTGGCAGTTTTACTATACATGACAAAAAGATGCTCTATATGGCTCTTCACCTATGGCATTATATGATTTATTGGGAGGTGTAACAGTAGGTTACAGAAATTCTCACAAATGATATTGTTTTATTCCCTATCCATATGTGCACAACAAATATGGCTGCCTCAGCTGTTGACCTTCTCCCAACCTAACCCCAATCTTCTTAGTATCATCACCCCCAGTTCCTCCTTGCTCTTTGAGGAAGACTTAGTCTCCATTCTTCAGTTGTATTTTATGTAATATCTGTTGTTAGATCAGCTGACATAGTGGGCAGGGATTAGGTGTTGAAACAGCCATATGTGGGTATATGGATCAGAAGTTCTAAAGGAAGTAGCCTGTCAATCTCTGAGGATGGAATTTTGCTTGGCCATTATGTGGACGCACAGTGTGGGGAATGGCTCAAAGAGCCTCTCTTACCCATTGCATGGTTCATGTAAGGTCTAGGCAGAATTACAGTTCTTTTACTTGGGGAGTACAGCATCTGTTTCTTCCTACCTTCTGTGGTGATGCACAGGTCTTCAAAGAGGGCAGGGGAGGGCCAAGCTCCATTCACTTGTCACTGGTCTTCAGAGCTGGCTGACCACATGGGGAAGTCAGCTGCACCACACCAAAGATTGTAGTAGTGAATGCATGCCCAGTGCTTTCCTTGGAGTGAGATGGCTCCATGCCATCTCTTACTATGAGTTATGCCTGATGGGCATAATTGGGCCCTGAATATTATTCCCTCCACTTTTCCCTTCCAAAACCCTTCACTTTAACTAATAATAGCTCTCAGCCACTCAGAATACAGACATTTGCACCCTGAACAGTTATTCAGAAATAACTGTGTATAGTCATTATGCAAATCAGATCCTCTCCTCCAATAAGTGTAGAGCTTTTCTCAACTGACAAATGTACAGTTATTGATCAGGACCTACATAGCAGTCTGACTGGATGAGACAATTCCACCTCTGTGTAATATTTATTAACACTTTCTTTATGAACAGTTTGGTAACAATTAATACTAACCAATGCTAAATCCAGTTCTGTTCAAATTATTCAAAACATCAGTGGTTTGATTAGAGGTGTTGAGCTCAGTGAGAGCCACACCTCTGAAAATCAGGCCACTGGCCCTTAACGGGCAAACTCCACATAAGAGAAAATGCAGAAAATGTTTTTCCTGGGGGAATTTGAGTAGGGGGAATGAAGAAGCATATGTCACCTGCCATGACACACTATTGGTCAAAAAGTTCTCTTTGGATGGTGAGATGAAGAAACCCATGGAATTTTTTTAATGGAAACTGAAACTGGATTAGAGAATGGGGCATTTAAAGAGTGGAATCAATTTTATTGAAGAATGTCAGATGCTTGGGAGAGAAGCAGAGTGAATCAGCAACATCAAAAACCAACTTGATTCCATTGTAAGGCACTCTGCTGAAATGGAAATGCCAGATGTCCACTCCTGTTGCAAAGTGCAATTATCCAGAGGAAAAAGAATAATTTCCAAATTATTGTTTGCCAGTGTTAGGGCAAAGTCAATGTGGCCCAGTGCTTTTCAGTGAGTGGCTCCCTGTATATTTTGCCTTCAGTGGAAGTGGAAATGATCTTTGAAAAATTGACAGGTCATACAGCCGTTTGTAGCTATTTGCCAGCCAGTCGGGTATGGACTGCTAGAGTCATGGAATAATAGGTGACAGGTGACATGAAAGTGAATGGAAATAGAATCTCCTTTGCTCCCAGGACTTTGCTGCTGAGGTATGGCAGCAATGGCAAACCATTTACTGCCATCAAGAGGCAGCTACAAGAGGAGAATATAAAATATGCTCTGCTCTACCTATGAAATGTGCAGTGTCTCACAATAGCCAATTTATTATTTTCACCCTGTCCAGCAGTATAGAAGGGTGCATCAGGGAGCTGCCAGCCTCTGTTCTGAATAACTTAAGTCAGGCTGCAACATGTGAAATAATTGAGCTGACCAGAATTTACAGCACTAGCTGGAGTTTCTTCTTTCTTTTGGTTTCATGAGGCATGGCAATAAGAGGTACCCCAGGAGCATGATGCTGACCTTACATGCTCATTTCTTTTTCATTTTTCATTTTTATATTTTCATATTATTTTATGGCTTAGTTCGGACATCTTTCTAAGCATGGTCCGGTTCTCCTGGGGGATACCAGGATTAGATGCCTTCTTTAAACTTAGAGCAACAAGATGGATCATGCTACCAGTATCCTTTCTTTTTTTTACTCTTATCTTCACATAGCAAGACCCATATGGTTTTCAGCTGGGCCTGTCTTGTTTAATGTGGACTTTGTTGGGCTGTAATTTATTTTACTTAATTATTTATGGATACATTATGTATATTAGCTGCACTTGTCTAAATAACAAGGGCAGCAATGGAAGACTGCATGTTCTGTTGGTGCTTTCTTGTTATAGTCTTCTGCATTTCTTAAGGTGCATTTTTGGGATGATAAGTTCGATCAGAGTTTATTGTTCCATGTGATAATATCTGGCAGCGACATTCTGGGACAGCAAATAGAAGTAGTTCCATCACAATTCAGGTAAATGGGCTAATAATATTGAGCCTACCTTTGGGTTTTGGTGTGATTAGAGAAATGGAACATATTTTGGAACTGGATTGATGAAAGGTCATGCCAAGCTGATTCCTTAGACAAGAGCCCATTTAAATCAGGGGCTTTATTTAGCCCTTTAACCCTAACATGATGATTCGGAACTCTCAGGATTCTGAGGGATATCAGAGATTTCTTTTTTATAAAGACAAGGTAGTTTATAACTGAGGTAAGGGAAATCTGCCAAAATAAGAGAGAGACAATGGAAGGTCCCAATTTCTTACCTGCAAACTCCTTTACATGGTGCTTTTATCGGTATCACTTTACACCAGCTCAGGAGGACATAGCAGGCATCTTGCAGCCCAACTACTGGTTAAATATTTTAATATCCACTGAAGGGAAAAGTACCATGAGCAAATGCTAATGTAGTATCCTTGAATGTAAGGCATTAATGGCTCCATAAAATGTAAATGCATTCTTAATTATCTCAAGTCACTGCACGCCCAAGTGGCTCTTTTATAAGAAACACATCTCACCGATAATGAGCACAAAAATTATTAAAAGCATGGGTGGAGCAAATCTCTTAATCCTCTTTTTCTTCCTAGAGTATAGGTATTACTTTATTAATGCATAGGGGTCCAATCCTTGCTCAGGCAAAAATCCCCCACTAGACATCTTTGGAAGTTTTGCCTGAATAAGGACTGAAGGCTTGAGCCCTAGCAGTGTCTGCTTGTACGTTGCGAAGTCGGTCTTGGCAG
Organism: Terrapene triunguis; assembly: GCF_002925995.2. Taxonomy (NCBI): domain Eukaryota; kingdom Metazoa; phylum Chordata; order Testudines; family Emydidae; genus Terrapene; species Terrapene triunguis. The sequence continues at coordinate 24,393,495 of NW_020664562.1, read as the reverse complement.
TTCAGGATGAATATGTCACTAAAGGGTACCCAGGATGTACTTCTGCTTTTACAAAAGTGCTTTGGTGTGTGTCTGACATTGTGAGGAGAAGGCAGAGGAGTACATATAGAGACATACAGTTTTGAACTATATTAACAAACAGTCAGAAAGACCGTAACACAAGAACAGCTTATGACTTCCAATATCAAGCAGTAGGGGGAGCCCAATTACTAATTCCAAAACCATTTTACAGTGGTCCTCAAACATTTTCATATTGTGGACCACTTCCTAAAACTTGAGATCCTTTCATGGATCTGCTTCCTTCCCAATCCTGATTTTACACTTTTGCTGCAGCTTCAGTATGTTGGGTATGAATCCCTTGGCAAGGTCTCCCCATTTTCTACCTGGGATGCTTTCCCTGAGTGTAGGACTGGCTCTGCTTTCGCTGGCTGCAGCTCACTACTCTAGTCTCTCCAGGTCACTTTGCCCACTGTATGTTTACTAGCTCTCCATTTCCAATGTTGTCCTCAGATCTGATCATGGCTGAATTTACCCAAATACACACTTCTGAAAGGCAGACACGAAGCAACCAGGAGGGTGCAGAGAAGTCCTTGCTTTGTTTTAGCTTTGTTGGTCAAAAAAACCCACAATGAATCATGGAGCCAAACCTCACATAATGGGCCTTCATCTTGGAATATCTCTGTTATCAAAAGTCCCCAAACCTGTGAGATGTTTAGTAGTTGCTGGATTTAAGAGAGCGACTGAATGAGACCCAATGAAGTGACTGAATATCACCATGAAAGGTGTGGGATGAGGGAATTTATGAACAGTTGTGGGTTTTTTTGAGTGACACTATTGAGAGGAGCCCTTTTAGAGGTTATAGGATGAGATATGGACCATTTTAATGCTCACAGAGCGAGGAGCAGACTAGAACTCTTGTTTGGGTGGCTGCAGAGAAGAAATTAGGTGTTGGGGAACGGAAACATGCACTGACACAAAGATATGCAGTAAAATAACATGCACAGAAATTTTAGAATTGTGCAGAGCTCCTTTAAAACCTGCTTGAGTGCAGATTATAAAAAGACCTAAAATCTACCAGAAATTGAATAGTCTATTGCTGTTGCACAGCCACAATTGCTGGTCTTGTGGTCACGGCACAACATCAAAGGGACTGAGATCTATTCCTGGCTCTGCTACAGATTTCCAGCATGAACATGTCCAAGTCATTTTACACTGTTGTGCATTATTCACCTCATTTGTAAACCGGGGGCAATAGTCATTCCCTACCTCATGGGATGTTGGAGGGATAAATTCCTTGGTTTATGAAACCCTCAGATGCTACAGCATAAGCTCCATAGAATTGTCTGTAAATAAGTAAAAATTAAATCCACTAATGCTTAGAGGTCAGCCTTGAGGGAAGGTTGAAGTGTTCAGCTATCTGGGTCTTCCTACATACAGCTCATTGTTAGGATGAATGAGACAGCTTTTTACTCTCTGCTGAACATGATGTGCCATAACATTGCAGCATTCTTTGCCAGGACACAGGATCAGTTTGGCCAAGGCTGGTGCCCCTTTCTCTGTTTTCTTTCTGTGCCCAAGAGTGAGTGGAAAATGGGGTGAGGGCGGAGGGAAAAGTGTGACTCACTAAGTCATGCTGGAATTCGCTAGAACCTTCCCTCGCCTTAAAGAAGAGCTGTGTACTATAGGGGGTAGACCTTTTCTTCATCCTGAACTGACGGTGTTCATTTAGTAAAGCTGAATACAACACCATGTTCACTACATCTCTCTCAACAATTCCTCTTTTCTTTCACATTGGTATCATCTCCATCTTGTTACTCTGACCAGTGATTCAGAGTTCTATGGTGCTTCTCAGACTTCAGGTGCCCCAGAGTTTGCTTGAATCATGCCTAGAAGAAGCACCTTGGAACCCTAGATGACACTGTGGCAGGAACAGCACGGAGGTGCTTGAGCAGCTGGCCATAGAATTGGAGGAAAGGAAAAGGAAAGGGTAAGAAAACTGGAAGAATAATTAGGGCAGGAAAGCAGCTGACTCTTTAGACATTTGGGCCCAGATCCTCAAAGGTAGTTAGGAACCTAATTATCTTTGAGGAACCTAACTATCTTTGAGGATCCAGGCCTGGGTCGATAGAACCTGCTGAGACCTTCAGTGCAGGATTGAAAGGCCAACTTGATGTATATAAAATGATTCTAAGAAGCTGATTAGCTCTTGTAGAATTTTGTGGTATAATGTGCTGTTAAATATAAAGTCCTGCTTTGCTAATTTATATATTTTGCAACCACCCCCAAAAAATAATTAGCGAGCAGTTCCCCAGTCCTTATACTCCACAAAACTGCCCCTTCCTTAGTTATGTGGCTTTGTAATTTCCAGTTACATTTCAATCACTAAAGAGTTAAGGCTCCCAGCAAATCATTCATGGTTCTAAAAGCTGCGGAAGAGGATTCGTTACTACCTAGTTCAATGTGACCCAAATGGTTGGCAGAAATAACTCAGGGCTAAGTTATTTTCTCGGGAGTGTTTTGCACTGGAGTGGCCCATAGCAATAAGTGCTTAAATGGCATAAGGGAATACCAAAAGAGTTTATAACTCTGGATAATATCTTTTCTAATGGCATTTTTAAGGATTAAAGAATATGATTTAGAAAATAGGATAACTGAAACACAATGAGCTAGAAAAGGAGCTTTCTCATTAGGGGACAGACTAATAGCATATTAAAGTTGTCTGTTGTGAGTTTTCCTTAGGAATCAAGACCTGCCTGTCACTTCCTGTAACCTTAGGGATTGAAATCTTGTCCCATGTACCATGGATAAATGCTACACTGTCTGAAAAAATATATAACAACGTGTAACGTACACAGATTAAAAACATACGGGACAATTATCCTCCTGTAGATTATAAATCTAGGAAAAAAACATAAAACATTTTTTCAAACATCTTTGTAACTGCAGGCATCATGTAAAATACCTGAAGGAACATTTGTAGTGTTACAGAAATTCCTTTTTCTAAACATAGAGGAATTTCTTTAGCAATTTTGAAAGGGTGCATTAGCATATAGAATCACTGTTGTAGGAAAATTCAATCTGTTGATTTCGCTTCCATGGTGGACTCTTTACAGTCTATATCATTTCCACTCCACTTCACTGATGGTGGAAAAGCTTTTTTCATGGTTTATTTAGCAGAAAGTCATTTTGATTAGCAAGATGAGTAATACTTTACAGCTGTTTGCAATTACTGCATCTGTTCTATCAGTGGGTTCAAATATTGGAGACTATATTGACAGAAATGCAAAATGCAATAGAAATGGGTACAAGAGAGGACACACAGACACACACACGCTTCATAGATCTAGTCATGTTCAGAGAAATCAAACATCATGTTATTCTCAAATCTGTGCCACCAGTTCAAAACCCAGATTTTATAAATTTGAAAAGTGGAAATTTCGTTTGGCAACAGGAAAGGGTTTATCCCAAATGGCTTCTTCTGAAAACATAAGTCTTGATTCTGCTCCACAGGAAGTTAATATAAGTTTCGGCATTGTCTTCAGTGAGATCAGGATTGGGCCCATACCAACTGCAAAACAGAGAAGTATCTGAGAACATCTGAAAAGCATTAATAGATTTGATACACAAAGCTGCAGATTTCATCTGAATGCTGCCTCTGATCTATGGGCCTGCCTTATGGTAGGTGTAAAGGGGCCTTAGTGTAAATAAGAATTAGGCCCTGCATATGATAGTTAGTTAGAATATTATTAATAATTATTTGTACTATTAGGAGCCCAGTTAGTTAGAATAATCACTTGCAGCCTGAAATAAGGGGTAAAATGTGTCTTGTTCCTGATTTAATTTTCCTTGATTTCCTCTTCTTTTTTCTTAAAAGAGGAAGTAAGTCTATGTGATTTTTGGAAACTGAGGGCAAACTCTGCTGTCAAGTCTGCAAATGGAACTTGACTCTTGTATTCTGTCCCCCCAACATACATTGACATCAGTGGGAAGTGCCATGTTTGTAGGGAGAGCAGAATAGGGTCTAGAGCTTTGGATAGGCGTGTAAGGAGTTGAAATAAGTCAACAAAATAATAGTTGAGCCAAGATCTACCATGCAGATCAGACAGCAGAATTCTGCCCTCCATTTAGCTGGAGAGAAAGACTTAGATGGGAGGGTATTAATGTAAGTGTCAAGCTATTATTATAGGTAATAATGAATAGTTTAATGGAACAGAGGCATTGTTCCATGGTCTGTCCACCTGCATAACCTTTTCTAATGGTCAGCTGAAACTTTTCTTCCTGTAATTTCATGTTATTACTCATATTTATATTCCTTATGTTACTCTAAACTGTTTGTCTCAGTCCATGATGTTTCCAGTGTTAATTACACAGAGACATCTAAAGGCAGATTCTCTAATTATATACATTGTCATGGTTCAACTGAAACCAATGGAACTATGATAATTGGCACCAACTGAAGATCTGGCCTTAGTCATCATTTAGACAAGCTATACGTTCAGAGATGAATTCTAATTTCACTTACGCTGGTACAATGGAACGCTGTAACTTGCTGGGGTTCTCAAATACTGTGTTAAACTTGTATTGTGCTCTAGTTATAAAGTTGCCTTGTATAGCACAGAGCAGAATGCCCACAATATTTACTCCCCATAATTTAGTCCTTCCTTCTGGCCCCCTTAATCAGTTTTGTTGCTCTTTAAATTTCATCCATTTTGTCTGTAACTTTCTGATATTGGGGTGTATGGAACTGAACAAAGCTCTAGGAAAGCTCCCTACTCATACTTCTCATTTGTTTAATACCCCTACAATACCTAGACTGACTGAGATGCTGGATGTCTTTAAATGTCTTTTTAGTTATTAGTTTAAATAAGAGCTTCAAGATGCAATCCTTGGCCCATGGAAGAATTGTAGTTTTGCCATTGACTTCTTGGGGGGCAAGATTTCATACTTAGTATTTACGTGTTATGTTGATAGCAGTTAATTTTAAATGAAAAGAAGCTAAATTCATTGGACCATATCCTGAGCACCTGCAACTCCTACTGACATCAGTTGCCAGTCAGCAACTCCCAGGATCTCCCCCAATGGGGCTTCCCCCAAAATTAGCAGCACAGCATGATCTCTTTAAGGTGCCTCTTTGGGTCAGTTTATTATATGGTGTGTAATGATAGATCACTCCAAATTTCACATTGAAAGCCTGAGGAAAAAAGCACCTATTGTAGGTTTTTCATTTCTTTCCAGACACAGAGGTGGGATGGTTTGCTTGTCTCATCAAAGGAAAGGCATCACGTTTTGTGGCCGATCTTGGACTACGGTAAAAATCTTTGTTTCGGTGAGTCTGAGCCTTGTATTTTAAAAGATTGCTGTTTACAATACTTTCTGTAGGGTTGTATTGTAACATACTTTTGATGCCCATCAGTGAAATTTATATGATGCATTAGGCTGTACATCTCCTCAGGTTAGACAGAAATGAATTGGGCCAGCGTCCATGTAAGTCTGCATACAATGAATCATCTTTATGCCATATTTATTTCCACAGTTAGAGACAACAGAAAATACTTACAACCTTGTACTGTTTCTTAATTCTAATGGCTTTAAGGTTCTTAAATCCAAGTATGGTACTTCTTCATGTAGTTACAGAACTGCATGGGTATGGAATACTCTCTGAATGACTGTAAGAAGTTCCACAAGCTTTGCAGGAAGTAACCTTTGTTATTTAGAAAATTGGAAACCTCATCTGAATTTGTTTGCATAACTGTAGGAATTCTGTGAGTATGTATTGCTGTCTCTTATATGCTCTGCCCTAGCATATCTTTCTAAATAATGGAGCAAATGCTGCTCTTACTCAGACCTGTGCAACTCCAGTGGTATTTTTGGGAAACTCTATAATTGAAAGCAGATTTTGGTGTAATAGGTTGAATCCCATTATGAATTTAATGGTTAAATATTTGGATACAGTATATACTTTTTGTATTTAATATTTTTAAAAATTGATAGGGGAAATATAATTCATAATTTGTGAATGAAATAGGAGTATCTTACAGAAAAACATATTTCATACTTAACTGGGTGCAGTATTCATCAAAGAAGATTAAGCCATGATGAGTAGGTTCTAATGGATGTACTGTTTTATAAATCTTGATGAGGACACAATTTTTTCCACTGAAATCAATATAGCTGCAAAACTTAAATACCAGGTTCCTTCACAATCAGAAACAGCAGTACCTTACACTGTACTGTTAAAGAGTCTTATTCCAGCTCAGCTTGATGGGCATGTCAATGCAAGTTTGGCAAAGAAAACATAATTCACTTTTGCCAGTGATGGAGATTTTTAACACTTACTTGAAATAGCTGATAATCTGACACAGGAGAGTTAAAGGATTACAGTATAGTATTTCATTTGGCTAATAAGAAAAGCTGTTTAAAAACTATATTAGATTCATGCTCAGTATACACTGATGTAGCATTGCTTTAATGTACTCGGTACCATCTATTATAATAGTTTTTTCTGTTGTTATACTAGCCTTTGTTTTCTCCTAAACACAAAGAGATAATAGAAATGTGTTTGTCTTTTCCCATTCATAACATTTCCTAAGAGAATGGATCTGTGCTCACTAGCTAAGAATTAGGCAGGTTAGGGAATAAGTCTTAGTCTTATTGCATCTGTACAGTAATTTGAAAGGGTGGGCCAAAATCAGTCTTATTAGACATATTTAGATCAAGAAATGTTTTGTTCTTCATGAAGTATAGGGTCTACATACAAAGCCTTGATGACTGCTTTGATGCAGCTCAACACACAAGGTAATTTTTCCTTAAAAGGGATTTAGTTCTTGATAGGTTTATGAAGACTGGAATATCCTCACAAGTGAATTGTGAGACTACGTGTCTGTCTTCTGAATCTTGAGAGAGCTTTGTAGAATAGAACATTGACTTGATCACCTTGCGTGTATGTATCAGCTAACAATATGTATGCATGTACACAGTGTAATCCACTTGTATTATTTGCTATAAGCTAATTTTAAACGTGGATTAGAATGGAATTTACTGAAGAAAAATCTGATGTCCACAAAACATTTCTAACCTTCATTTGTCCAATTCCAGCCAAAATGGTCTACCATCCAGTAGCCAGAAAATGTAAAGAATTTGATTATGATTAAGAGTCTGAGATTAATGAAATTAGAAGGGCTCCTTACTGGTTTTACAGAAGAGATAATTAATTTTAGTAGAAGCTTTGATAAAGAGGAAATTGAAGGACCACTGTCTGTAGAGGTGATGTTCCCATCTCCAAAAATCTTTACGTTATGGAATAATATTCAGACAATTGGCTACATATCTGTTACTACATAACAGATAATCTTCCACTTCAGATCTCATTGTAAAACATGAAGGACTGATTGTTATAGGTTTTGGAAGAGGGTGGTCAAATAACTGATGTAGTTAATTTGAAGTTTAATGTAAACTCATTTCTTTACTCAGAGCCATTATATCAAACAAAGAAGTGCCAAGTTATTTCATGCAAAAAAAGTGGTGTGTATATATATATCAGTGCCATGCTTTTGCAAACTGCTTAGCAGTAATAACTGGTTGATTGACAATATACTAGAAGTTTTTAGCATTCTTACACCTTATGCAGACATACATCACTGGAACTTTGTTCTCATAAACAAAGAGTGCAAGCCATCACTCTATCCTTCTTCCCAGATCCAGTGTGCAAGCCAAGAACATTGTAAAACAGAATATGCACATCTCCTAGACCATCCCAGTGTGGAAGAATGACTACGAAAACAACAATACTGACATCAGTCAAAAACTTTTATTGCACACACATCACTATTGTTAGTTAAGGACTGAAAATGTGTCTAATTTAATAATTTAACCCCTTAGTTGGCAAAATAAAAATTTAACCTGGCTCTATGACTGCAAGAGTATTTCAGTGAAGAGAGGTTCTACGGGAGACAGGGAAGACCAATTAATGGTGTGCCCAACTCTTATGAAAGCAGCTGCTGTCCACTTGAGGGTGCCCATCATCCTTCAGAATACATCTTCAGGGCTGCTGCCGGCAAGCAACCAGAGATAGCAGAGCGCTTAGTGTGGGCAGTGAGGAATTCTTCACTTTTCTTTAAATTAATCTGGAAAAAATAAACAGGGAGTACACTGACCCCCTATGGATGCTCAGAGGATCGGAGCAAGAAGACAGTTAGGAGAATCAATGTATACGTATGGCTTAGGGTGACCAGACAGCAAATGTGAAAAATCGGGACGGGGGTGGGGGGTAATAGGAGCCTATATAAGAAAAAGACCCCAAAATCAGGACTGTCCCTATAAAATCGGGACATCTGGTCACCCTAGTATGGCTCCACCCTGGATCTTCTCCTTCCATACTCTTTGTAAGGTTAGCATTGCTGTCAGCTGATCTTCAGCAAACCTTGCACTCAGGAATCAAACATAAAGGTAAATCCAAGAAAGTATATAGAGAAACGAAGGCAATGTATGTTACACCTTCTTCCATCCTCTTCATCATGCATATTACACTGACTTAAACTCCCTCAGAACATAAACACTCTCCTTCTTAGCCATCTGTGACTCACACTCTCTGTATTTGGCCAGTCTCAGTCTAAGGGCTTGTCTACACACAACTACACACATGCTATTCAGGAATAGTTAAAGCTGAACAACCCCACTAGCTAGGGGTATAAACAACCCCAGAGTTATATCGGTATAAAAGTGCTTAGCCCAGTACAGTTTATTCCTGTACAGGAAAAGGAATCAACTATCCCAGTATAAGGCACCTTTATACTGGTATAACTGCATCCACAATAGGTGTTATACAGGCATAACTATTGCAGTAAAAAATTGCACCCCTAACTGGCATAGTTAGACTGGTACAAAAACTATGTATAGATCATGCCTAACGATGTGTGATGGAGTTTAAAGCAGGCTAAGTAACTCTCACACTGAGGGGCCAGAAGGAATAAGGAAAGGGTAGAGCAGGAAAAGCAATTAACAGGATAATGTAATAATGTATAAAGTCTGGACAACACTAAAAAGTTAGGTTGACCCAGCTACATCCCTCAGGGGTGTGAAAAATCCGCACCTCTGAACAATGTAATTAAGCCGGCCCACCCCCTGGTGTAGACAGCGCTAGCTACCACCTCTCGGGGAGGTGGATTACCAACACTGATGGGAGAACCCCTCAGCAGCACAGTGTAGATAAGTTCAAAAAGGCTGCCCCCTCCCACAACTTCAACTCACAGTTGTGCCACCATTTAGCTCTGTGGAACTATAACCACAAGCTTGGGAAAGGACAGAGTTGTTCCTAAGTTTCCACACAAGCAGTCAAACCATGTTAACCTGTGTCTGAGTGAGCATGTTGAGGGGGCTCTCCTACCCTGTAAGGCTATATCCAATGAATTAATGTGCTTGGAGAATGTACTTTTCCCCCTCCAGTCAGGGCGAGAAAGATTGTGCCTCAAGGAGGCCCAGTCTCTCCTGGTGCTGCTTTTTGAATGGAGGAGTTGTGCTGATGCAGATTGCCCCACTGGCTCTACTCCACAGGCAACTGGAGAGGGGCAACAGAGACACCCCTTTCATTTCAGCCACCTTGTCCCTCTGTGGGGAGCAAGACTAAGCAGTCCCTGCATTCCCCAAAGTGCAGAGACCAAAGAACCTTCTACTGTTCATGTTGTTACGTGGCCATGAAAGGGTAGAAAAAGGCTACTTGTACACCTCCCTACACCAGGTGGCTGAGCAAGGGGCAGCACACAAAATCTGCAATGCAGACACCCTTAATACCACATTTCTAAGGGGATATAAGTAGGTCTAAGAGAGTCAGAGTGTAAGGGAGCCTAATTTACACACTGAACACATCAGCTCTGAATTCTCACTGAGCTGAAGAATTAAGTTGGTGTTAGGGGTTGGGGTGAAGGAGTCTTGCACTTCCCTCATCTCCCCTTGCATGCCCATCAGAGGGGTTGTGGGGAGATTTCATACATGGTGAAAGTCCACAGCACAACTGTATATTTAAAAAAAAAAAACCTATTTTTATCTGGACTTTTTCTCTCTCTCTCATGATTCAGTTTGCATTTTCTTTCCTGCTACTTTTATAGAGCTGGATGCTTATGAAACAATATTTGATCCAATCCTGGGCAGTAAAAGTTGGATAATTAGTACCGAGGCTGTACTTTGAAACAACATACTTTTGTTAGTGGGCACCATTACTTGCATATATATGGGGCTAAAGACAATAGGCATATATCAACTCTGTCTTTTCTCTATAGACCTTCTGAAAGGTTCTTTGTCTATATTGTTGAACAGTAACTGTAGAACACTTTATAACTAGAGCACAATACAAGATTATGATTGAAACTGAAGCACATCAAGAATTGTTAGCTTTTGTTATATAAATATTAAATATGTTTTTTTAAATAACCAAACCAGTCTTATCATAAGTGCTTAAAATGAGATATGGGATTTCAAAGTGATGAATCGTAATTAAAAAAAGAAAGGGAAAACCATTTTTACACTAAAATGTGTATTTTGCACCCTCTCTGGCATTAATTATCGAATGTACACACAAAGCAGATTAATAATTATTTATGAACAGGATCTGTCATTATATAGCCATTGCTTTATGCAATTTTGAGGTCGCTTTTGTAGTTCAAGATATTCCATTCTGTCACACAGTCATGCTTTTATTTTATTTTATTTTTTTACCAGTACATAAGTGAACACTTCGGCGCTATGCACCACAGGAGACATGCAATTCTAAAAAGGGCAGGGACAGATGGAAAAATGGAGTTTCAACCTTTAAGGATGAGAATGTGTGTCCATTAAAAAAAAACTTTGAAAAAATATTTACAAAAAAAAAAAGTGTGTCTACAATGGCTCACTGCAGTGCTGGGGCAGAACAGAATTATACCAGGACCACTGACAAATGTAATGGCCCAAGGATTTACACCACTGTTCAACAGCAGAGAGCACTGAAAGTGCCAATGCAACTCTTACACTTATCTGACATGCTCCTTCACAATAAAACAAAGTACTGCATTATGAGAAAATAACTGTGACCTTGAAAAACAAGGGAAAAGGGCAAGAGAAGAGAAGAAAAGGCTGGAGAGATTGCAGAGTGTTTTTTTTTTCTCAGTAAGATGCCTGAACAAACATCAATGCAGTTTATAGGTTCTCTCTCTTACACATTTGTATTTTCTCTCTCCCTCCATTTTCACTAAATAGAAGCTTATTCCAAAATGAGAGGTGCTATATCTTAAATAGCAATTCCCTGGTTCTAATTGGCAGCAGTAGTACAGGTAACTGCACCTGCTCCTAAGAATTAAGGTAGCAACCCCCTGAGCTGAAGTTTTTCTTCCAGATTTTCTGTCTATTATTTTCTGGGCTGAAGAAGAGGTGGGGGTGGTGAAAAGAAACCAAGTGTGGCTGTCTGATTCTGGGGCCAATTCTATGCTGGCATTGGCTGCAACATAAAATAGAGCAGCCTCTGAGCTGCTGTAATCTACATTGAGTGGCTACGGCTCCCAACAGGCTGTCCACCGCTGGGAATCACTTGAGCTCACTGGCCCTCCAGCCATACTCTCTCCACCTCTGGCAAGCCCAAATGCCTGGGGCTGCAGGCATCAGCGTGTAGTAACTGCCTATTTAGATCTACATTAGCTGGGGATTCTTTCATGTTGGATGAAGCCTTAGTGTGGGTGATCCAGACAACTGCTTTCTGACCCCTTGGTTCTGCATTGTGAAGAGGCCGGAGTTTGGGAGAGAATCTGGGCCTTCACAGTTTACAAACCTTGAGGATTTTTGACACCCACGGAGTCACTTTGCCTGGATTGCACCCTTAGGGCCAAATTTACAGTGAATACCTACAAATGCCCCTGCAAAAGTTATGGGTGTCTTGTTGTTTACACATGAAAAATTGCATTTTTCACTTGTGACTTGGCATTGGTGCATACAAAGCAGGTAACTGAAGGCAAAAAAAAAAAAAAAAAAAGCCTTTGGCGGGCAAATTGGGGCATCCATAAGTAAAGGCATATTTGTGGAAGTTTTAAGAATGTTTTGGCCTAATGTCTAGTTCAGCTGTTCTTGAACTCTTACTTCCTGGTTTGTTGGTTTTTAACTAATGTTCCTACTTTGAACAAACCAGATTTGGCCGGGGGGGGGGGGAGGGGGAGGGGGAGAAGAAGAAGGGGAGCGGGGGGGAGAGGAATAAGATCTGTCATGAACTTTTGTCTGTCTACTGATTCTAATGTGTGGATTACTTTTCCTCTTCTTTACCTCCTTCCATATTCCAACATGGTTAGACCTTTCCCCCCACAACCCTCCAGACCATGTCTGATCCCCAGTCAGCCTGTCAATAAATATCTCCTTTTTTGACATGACCAAAGCCCTCCATGCCTACCACTAGAAACTCTGTTTATAAACTCTAAATAATCTTATATTTCATATCTGAAAGGGAATTTAGCACACTCTATAGAAATATGTTGAGTAAAGGAAAGACAAAAGATGCAAAGAAAATAATTAAAATGGGTTGCTTAGGAGGTTTGTGGAAGTGTGAAAAGACTTCCTTTGGTTGTCCAATATTTGTCATTCATCTAATCAATTAATTTACTTCTCACAGCCAAAACACTGCCATTAAAAAGGCTTACTCAGATGCTCTACCCTGTTCATATTGATTTATTTTCAGTGAAAATATCAATAACTTTGTATAGATCTGGACCTTAAAGTTACTTAATTATTGATTGAGAAACAGTTGCTCAGATTGAGCAGGCGGGTTTCTGCTGTGTTCAACAATAAGAAGAAAGTGAGTTTTTGCATGGCTAGAAATTGTATGGTGGGCCATTCTTATTTCGTATATCATCTGTCGATGATGAGCAACAGCTCTTCAAGATGAATTTTCCATGACCCAGTATGGCCAACTTAGTCCTTTTCCTTCATCAGATGTTGAAAGCTAAATTAGAAAAATGAACGTCCCCTGCAGTAATTATTTCTTCATGTCATTCTGAAGTTATAATTAATATTACTAGTAATAACAGTAACAAGTAATTAATGTATTCAAATCATGTTGCTGTTCTGGCTGCCTGCAAACACATTTTGGATAGCATAAGGGCTATTAAATATTAACATATAATTGATTTAAATATTTGATGTCTTTGATGATTTTTGACGTCTGCTAAAAGTTTACGTTGACATTTACAATTGAAACCTTTGTGATCAGAATTCCAAACTACAAACGGTCACATTTAGGGGTTGATCCTGCATTTCTCATTGAAATCAGTGGGAGTGCTGAGTGTGCAGTGAATGCAGGAACAAGCCCACATTGAAGCTGATTTCCAGCTTCTGTGTATGGGTTATACGACATCGTGGCACTCTGCCATTACCAAAAGGAAAAGAAAATGGTCCTAATCATTCTGGCCTTAAGTGTGGGGCAGGAGACCAAATACTGTAGTTTTTCTTGGTGTTGTAAGAACCTGTGGGACTGGAACCCAGGAGTATGAGGGTTCCAGGCCACCAAGTCTTCTACATCATCATTGGAAACTCAGACCAGGTTTCTGTTGGAGGATCCTGTGAAGCTAAAAGCTTCAGGAAGTAGTGCCCAGTGCCCAGTGGGGCCTGAGTGGCAGCCCTCTACAGTCCACTGTTGGTATATAAACCAGGAAGCAGCACGGGGAGCTGTCAGAGTGCCTGCTTGCTTCTGCTCCAGACCTTGCCATGCTGTGAACCTTAGATTCTGGCTTCTGACTCCAGTTTGTCCCCAATTCTGCTACATACCTTCTATCTGTAACTTGGTGCCCGACCCTGATTTTCATGTATCCTGACCTGGCTTGACTCCCCACCCCCGCACATTTGTCTCCTGACCCTAACTTGATAACTGACCAATGCACACAGGCCACTCACAGCCAGGCCCTGACAGTTTGCTCAGACCACTTTGGCCTCCCTGCCACCATCCACCCCCACTACAGATGATGGAAGGGGCAGGCTGCCCTCTGACCAGTAGTTTCCCAAGGACTCAGAATCTGCAGGACCCAGTCACCTGCATGCAGGCCGAGAACCTCACGCTACAGGCCCAAGTGATGTAGCTTGCTGCTGAACCACAGACCCTACGCAAGCAGCTAGCACACCTACATGGGGAATCGGCTGTAATATGTGCCCAGACAGACCAGCCAGCACCCGAACAGCTCCTGTTGTGCCATTACCTGAATAATTCCGGGAGTTTCTGCACCAATGCAGGATGCTCTTCCTGCTCTACCCCCGAATGTACCCCACCGCCCAGACAAAGGTATGGCTAGTAGTCAGCCTTCTCACTGGGGAAGCACAGGGTTCCCTCCTGTTGGAGCAGAACAGCCCAGTGCACACTGGGATGACTTCCTGCAAATCTTCTGGACCATCTCACAACCCATGTTGTGTCCACCCCACAGAGGATGCCCAGAAGCTTAGCTGGGGCAAGGGCCAGCTACCTTTTATGCCACTTGCTTCTGATGACTTTGTGGCTGATTGTCAAATGGACCGAGGCAGCGCAACTATACCGGTTCAGCTGGGGACTCAGTGAGGATGTAAAAGATGAGCTAGCCTGCATTGAAAACCCCACCTACCTAGAGGCCTTTATTGATCTTGCCCTGCACATTGATTGTCACCTGTGCAAGTAGAAAGAAGGGGTGGCCACATGCCCCTACACTTACACGCTATGCCAAAGTGTGTAGAACTGAGTCCTGAACCCAGGCAAGTTGACCTGTGTCCCCGATGCCTGACCCCAGAGGACAAAGAACTTTGACAGCAGCTGAACATCTGTTTTACTGCGGGGCACCAGGACATGCCCTCACCTCCAGACCAGGCCCAATAGGGGGATACAGCCTGGGCATCACCAGAGTTCCATGCTCTGGAACCAACCCTCAAGTAGAACCCAACTCAGGAACCATGAGGTCTCCTAACATTTCCAATTGCTGCTGTGGTTGCAGGTCTTGGGGCAGGTGAAGCAAATCCTGACCACAAGTGGCAATGATAGGCTCTGAGGCCACTGCCAACTTTATAGATGCTAGGGCAGCCCAAACCCTGCATATCCCACTCAGGCCAAAAACCACACCAGACTTGGTGGGGACAAGTGATGGGTTGCTCCTATAATTAGGACCAGTGACCCAAGAGACTGTCCCCTTAAACGCCATTGTGGAAGGGCACCAGGGAATAATATGCTTTGATGTGATCCATTTTTCATTCTTCCTGATAATTCCTATCATTTCTTGGTTGGAGCAGCATAGTCTGTGTATCTCCTGGTGGTGAAGGAACATTAGTTCCTCCTCCCCATAGTGCTAGAAAGCTTGCCTCCAACAAATTGGCCAGTCCCCCAGATGACCCACACCTGGGGCCCCAGGATTAGATAAGATCCTCAGAAGCAAGATCCCATACAGCAGGGGCTAACCAGAAGGGAGTGGCTCTAGACAAGAACCCCAGCCTCCCCGACAAGTATCAAAACTACCTGCATGTGTTTGAAAGGAAAAAAAATGGATTCAGCACCCCCCACCCCCAGGCACTACGACTTCTTCAGTAGACCTACAACTCAGAATGAAGGTGCCCTATGGATGGATATACACCATGTCTGAACCAGAGCTGGAGATGCTACACATGTATATGCAGGAAAATCTTGCAAAGGGCTTCATTCAGAGATCCACCTCTCCAGGAGGAGCACCAGTCCTCGCTGAGCGAAAAAAAGATGGGTCAATACACCTCTGCATAGAATATCGTGCGTTGAATTAGCTGACTATTCATAACTGTTACACCCTGCCCTTCATCCTGGAATTGTTGGACTGTGTGAGGACTGCTAGGATCTTCACTAAATTAGATGTTTGGGAGGCAAGCAATCTAGTGCACATAAAGCCTGGGGATGAATGGAAGATTGCTTTTCGTATGGGCACTCTGAATATTTAGCAGCGTCATTTGGCTTAAGCAACGCTCCTGCCGCATTTCATAAACGATGTGTTCAGGGACATCCTAGACCAGTCTGTGAGCATCTGCCTTGATAATATACTGGTGTTTTCTGAGAACCCAGAGAAGCATTGCCATCATGTGCAGTCCATCCTGGAGAAACTATGGAAACATGCTTTGTACACCAAACTAGAGAAGTGTACCTTCAACTAGGCCACCATCGAGGAGTTAGATTACATTATGTCCAGGGAGGGCATTCAGATGGACCCACAGAAAGTGGAAGCCATCTGCAACCAGACAACATCACAGACCATCTGAGAACTTCCGTGCTTCCTGGGCTTTGTGAATTTGTATAAGTGATTCATCATCATCTTCTCTGAACAAATAGCCACACTGACTTCCCACCTTTGTAAAGTTATTTGGTTCATTTGGTCGCCTGCAGGCCAGCTCGAATTTGACAAGCTCAAGATGACCTTCACCGCAGCCCTGATTCTGGTACACCCCAACCCAAATCACCCATTTATAGTGGAAGTGGCTGCATCCAATGTGGCCCTCGGGGTTGAACTCTCACAGCAACTCAGACCCCAGTCAGTTCTGCACCTTTTCACATACTACTCTCAAACTCTCCCGCATTGACAAGCCAAGACTGACACCATCCTGAAGAGTGAGTGATATAAGAACCTGGGACCATGGGTAGGCTGAATTGCTAACATTTCCATGTTGCCATTGGAAACTCAGGCCAGGCATCTGCTAGAGGACCCTGTGAAGCCAAACAGTCCACGAAATACCACCCAGTGGGGCCAGAGTGGTGGCTCCCTGCAGCCCACTGATTGGCTTATGCTAGTCCATTAACCCAGGAAGCCATCATGGGGAGCTGTCTGAGCAGACACAGACACCTGCTTGATTCCGCTCTAAACCTTGTCTTCTTGTGAATCCTAGACTCTGGCTTCTGACCCTGGTTTGTCCCCGACTCTGCTACTTGCCTCCAGTCTGTAACATGGTGCCTGACCCTGACTTCTTGTAAGCGGACCCTGCCCAATTCCTCTCCCCCCTCCCCCCCATCAACTCGTCTCCTGACTGCAACTTGGTAAATGACCAATGAGCCTAGGCCATTCATGGCCAGGCCTGAGCAGGTTTAGAGGAAAGACAGGATTCTGTTGTAGTAAATACAAATTAGATTCTTTATTGAAGATACTGAACACAGACAGGATGTCAGGGTGCCCTTTGACTCCCAAACTAACTAAATAACATTCGACCCGTATGGCCTGTACTTTGCAATCATGGAAGGAACTACTGAGTATGTTACAGATACATGAAAAGGATATGACAATATATTGACACCAGGATTGCAGGAACACAGGAACTACCATACTGGATTAGTCCAGTAATCTGTCTCAAATAGTGGCCTGCACCAAATGCTTCAGAAAAAGGTGTAAGAGACCACATAATTATGGACAATTATAGAATAAAATTATAGAATAACGTACCCCTTTTAGTTAGTGGCAGGCTTTTCTCCTACAGTATAAGTATAATATAAATCCTTCATATAAATTTTGTGATTCTGTCTAAAGTAAGAGTGAATGTTCTCATCTATACAAATGTCCAATCCTTTTTGAAATACTAGTAAGTTCTTGGCCTTAATGATGCCTTGTGGCAATTAGTTCTATAGGTTAATTACATGGGTTTTTTTTTAGTATTGTCTTTCATCTTCTTGTCCTTGTGTTATGCTAGAAGGTAGATATAAGTTCTCAATTAACCTGCTCTGTACCATTCATTATTTGGTACCCCTCTGATTTCTCTCTAAACTAATCAGACCTGGTCATTCCAGTTCTCCTCATTGTAATCTTGCCACACCACTAATAATTTTTGTCACGTGTCTCTCAAATTTTTCTATTTCTGGTTTAAATTGTATATGAGAGGTTGACCAGACATGATCACAGAATGCATCATTGAGTTATATCATGGCATTAAAATATTTTCAATAGTATTGTGCATAGCATTCATTATGCATTCTGAGATTGTTTGCTTTTTTAAACCATCCTGCACGTTTTCCAACAAATAAAAAATATAGTTAACAAGATGGTGGTGTGAACAACAGTAGAAAGTATGGAAATTCTAATGCAAAATTAAACTGGTATGTGTAAAACTAAGACTGTAGACAACCATAAAATCTATTTGATCCAAGTGTATTGGACAAAGATTCATGGCCACTGGGGGCCTTAATGAGAGAACATGATTTTATCTTTGGTTCAGAATCTGTAGTTTTCACCAGGTGGGAAATTTCATATATTTCTTTTCAGTCATTCTTCTGCTTCCTAATGTCAGTATATCAACTGGGCCAAATTCTGCACTTTGAGCAGTCCCATTGACACTAATGAGATCAGATGTCTGAGTGATGTGAGCAAGCTTTTGCTTTCTATCGTTAACTTTAAAATGTATTAGAAGCTGTAATGGTCCTAACCCTTGTTTTTTATATTTACAAACATCTTTGATCTGCTTGATATTGGGGTTTTTTATTAGATTGATTGTGTTGCATCTTTTCCTGTTCTTTGGAAGTTTAAAAATGCTAATACTGAATTCAGTACTAATTAATCAGAATTACTGTGATTTATTTTTGTCTCTTTCCTAAGGACTGAATATAAAACAATAAATTAGTTCAAAATGCATAAGCAGTTAATGATGATCTTATATTTATATGGTGCATTTTATCTAGATAGGCCTGACAGTGCTCAAACTTCGAGAACTGAATTGTCTCTGTCTGTCTGACTAGGAATCATTTTGCTTATCACTTTTGGGGTGGAATTTGAGAATCTGGAGTATTGAATCAGTATTGACTCAAGAGAGTAGGATGCCATCTATTGAATCACAACAATTATTCCAACAACACCTGGATTTTCTCTAGAGGTCTCCCAGTATATTGAGGCAGTCCAGTATGGATGTAAACACCTAAAAAGACAGGGAATATTGGACATTCATTAAAATAATGGATTTTTCACCTAGAAATTAATAAGAAGTCTACAGGAACATGAATGTGTTGAAAATCAAAGACAGATTTTTGTGTGTTATTTTTGTTTTTTATGTCTTTTAATTAAAAAATAGATTAAAAATGTAAAAGCTGCAGTATGCTAAGGCTAAGTCCAGAAGGCTTGATTCTGCTTTCAGTTACACCAGTTCAAATCAGGAATAACTCCAATGATGTTAAGGGAATTATGTCAATGTAAAACTGATGTGAGAGCAGAATCAGCTCAGGTAATATTATGCCACAAAAATATAGATGTGACAAAAGATGGTAATTCTTTAGATAAAACAGGTAATAAATAGGCTACATTCAGGAAGAACACCTAAGATTTACATTAGTTAGGGTTTCAGAAGTGCAGATAAGTCTAGTATATAGTAGAACATTTCAGGGAAAGGCGAAAGGTCTCTTTTTCAAATGCCAAAAATCAAATGAAAACTAGAGATGCAAATTAGTGCTCTCATTCTTTTTTCCATGTCACTTTTATCCAGACTTTAATTACCTGACAGTGAATTCTGGGCAACAGAGGTTTATTTGTTGTGTACATGTGAGAAGGACACTAAGCATTCTTTTACCAAGAACTTACACTGCCCTTTTCTGGAATTCCTCTTTTTTAACCATGCCAGGGAGCAACACTAATTTTAATAAAGACTCTGCACTTTGTTTTACTGTGTATCCTGCATCAAATAGGAAGTCTGCATGAGCATGTAGCGCACATGGAGTAACTAGTTTTAGAGAATAGTGTGAGGGAACTGCCTCAGCAAAATCTCTTTGTATTAGCATTCCTGGTGTCATTTCACAGTCCTTAAAGCTCTTGATATCATCTACTTTTGCTGCTGGTATCTCTGGAGGATACTCTTTATATGTTTGGATGCAAAGATGAGAAGAACTGATTGTAGTCTTCAAAAGAAGGATCTACTAGTGCCTACGTTCAATGAGTTATTCAGAGTCTAGAAGGTAGATCCAGAACACCAAGATATCTTCCTGCACAGCTTCACTTTTCCCATAATACTCTAAGAGGGACATAAGTGACCTTACACAAGTTTACATTTCCTTGCCTCATTGAAGACTTAAATAACTGTGACAAGAGACCTGATGTTACAAGAAAACTTGCTTTTGTTTCATATATTGAAGAACTGGTTCAGTGATTCACGCTTGTGTAGCATTTGTCCTATGATGAGTTCCTGTGTTAACTGAAGAATAATCGCAAAAGGAAAAGTTAACTGGGAGCACCCTTCACTTGTGAACTCAACACACATTTTTCCAGAGGTCTTTATTTTACAAATTCATTTACGTTACTACACTGATCTACTACTCTTTCCATCACATTCTGCATAGAGATGGCCCTGTGTCTCCAGCGGAGCCCCCACTGATCCACAAGGTTTGAGAACTGAATCCCAGATTCCCACCCCATCTTCCTCCAAGGAAGAAATTGGAGGAAATGTAATGCACAGAAACCCGACGACACTTTTTGCCCATGGCTGCTCTTCTCACCTGGATTTGCCTGTGGGAGTATATGATAAAGCCTTGGAATATGGACAGGAGACACACTCATTTTTAAAGAAAGTCCTGTACTCAAGACCTTGATTTTATGTCACTTTTGAAAGATGCCACTTATAGCAGCACAGTGCATCAAACAATCCTAGTGGGAGTATATTTCAATGCTTATTTGGAAGGGAGAAAACCTCATAATAAATCATCACCTTCCTGTCATGCATATTCAAAAATACAAGTAGCTTAAAACTAATTTAACATATAATGAAATGGGAGAGCCCCATTCCACATTTTTTCTCTAGACAATTTAAAGTCAGAGGTATGGATCCTGGTAAAGCAGTGTTCTTAGGGCTTGATTTTTAAGCACCTTATGCATGAAATTATGTGTGGAAAATTTGTGCGCCTAATTTACATGCATAGTTACTGCATCTATACAAGCAAATCAGGTAAGTGTGTGTGCAAATGGCCAATTAGAATAGCTGTCCATCTGCATGTGCAAGTACCTGATTTGCAAATAAAACCATATTAAATGCACATGCAATTAGGAACACAACTGCATACGTATTTACATGTACAACTGCATACCAAAAGTGTTTGAAAATTTGGTGAATTTTTGTCCCATGTGTTAGTTTGGGGTTTTAAGTAGTAGTTGTTAAAATACTGAAGGCCAGATTTTTAGCTTATGTAAATTAGCATAGCTCCTCTATTTTCAGTAGAGAAAAGTTGCTTTACACCAGCTGAGGATCTGGCCTGGAGTTTTTCAGCTATCATAATCACTTAAGTGAAACAGTCAAAGTAATTAGTGCAAGCTAATGTAACTGTTGAAGAAGAACCCAATGTTTGTCAGTTCTAGCTGTCCTATGGAGAACCTAATCAATGAATTAGTCTATCAATGAATTAGTCTAGGCAGATAATTACTCCCTGTACTGTTAGTCCATAAAAGAGATCAATAAAGTCAAATGTCCAGTTTAATATTTCTCATGTAATGATTATATTACGAGCAGATTGCTAAAAAGAAGTGTTTACACATTTTAAATTATACCTTTAAAATGTGCAGTTATAACTGGATGATTTTCTCATGACTAATAAAGCATGAATCCAAATATATTAATGAAAAAATATTTTAGTTTTTGCATTTTTAGGCTGTGTTTTTGGGGTCTGGTATAGTAAGAAGTGAAGGTATATGGGTATATAGAGATTGGTGCATACTGGGATCCCAATTTTCTCTGCTCCCCCTGCATGGGATAGAGTGGCAGGGGAATTTGGCTACGAGGCCAAATCCATTACTGTGGTAGGGATGCAGATGGATTGCTTCCCCTTTCATGTCTCAGGGGACCTACAGCTGTTGTGTGGTACAGTAGGAGAAGCCCATACTAGGCAGGAAGGTGATGGGAATAGTTTAACCCTTTCTGATTCTAATTGGCTGTTTAAACTGTGGCTTTATTTTAACTACATATTGTGGTCCTGTGTCTTATGTGCCATGGTCAACCACTTTAAATTTTGCATATTTACCACTGAGTCTAAAGCTAGTAAAATAAACATATTTTCTATGTTCTAATCATACAGCACTTTAATTTTGGGCAGCTTGCCCTGTCGTATAAGAGAGGAGGCTGCTCTCCCCCCACATAAATTTCAAAAATGCATTTTACTTTGAAAAAAATCAATTCCATGTATTACCTGAGTAAAGTGCAGAAAATGAAAGTCATGTGGAAAGGAAGAAAACACTTTGCAATTAGTCAGGCCTGGAGGCAGCTGAAAGCAGATTTTGCAAAGAGGGAGAAAAACTAATGTCTGGATTACCTACAAAAAAATTGAGATTTTATTGAATGATCCCAAAAAGAAAATGCTTCAGTAATATTGAGTTCTCATAATCCCTTGTAATGAATACTAAACACATGGCAAATAGCAAAATAAGGGAGTCAGCAGTCACTGAATGATTATTTGTTTGAGATGAGCTGGAGTTCGATGAGTGTCCTGATTGCTTTTAATGTTGGACATAGCCTTTTAAGTTTTTTCATTCCAGTTCTAGATTAGAATACTGTTCTTTAAAAGCTTAGTCTTCTACAGAACAATAATGTGTTACTTCATGTTTCATATTCCAGTATCAAATTTTCTATTAAATATAAATTAAATTGTAAGTAACTAGTGATATGTTCAATAAGAGCTAGCTAGATGAAAAATTAATGTCTGCAGTCCTGTTTTGCAGGGATTAACTGAACTAGTCAGAACAAAATTTAAATGTGCCTGATTTTCACAGATTCAAAATATCCTACCTAAAACTGCATGCTTTGTCAGCTAAAATAAAATAATGGTTAATTTTGATGGAAGGTAATGCCACCATCAATCTAGTGCACACCCATCGTAGCTGGCTAACGTGCAACTAACTTTTGTTGTCCAGAAAGATTAATTTAGAAGTAGATTCCACCACCTTTACTCATGTTGAGTAGTACCTTACTCCATAATTAGTCCCAGTGAAATCAATATTAGTACTGTCCCTCCTTCTTCTGACACCCGTGTCCCATTCTGATGCCAGAATCACCCATCTACAGAACAGGCACAGTTATCTGGGGCCAATCAGTGACTCTGGGTATATTCTAAGTGTAACTTGTTTTATTTATGCATATATATCAGTCCTGGAACAGTGATAGTCAACCACACAGACAATCTCTTCTTTCGGGGATTTCAGTCCAACACCAATTGCTCGTTCCCAAAGCACAATTCTGCCTCAGTGGCTGGCTCTATCAGAGACCAAGGCAGAAAGAAGTCTCTCCTGCCTGCCCAGTTCCCTCTTCCAGGACCACTGCCCCCTCACAGAAATTTGTACGTCCAAACTACTAACAACACAACGTGGCTTCCCAAGCGTAAACCTATCCTCACACACTAAGAAAAAGAACTTTGAAGACTATATGTAACAGCACCATCTACTAGTGCCTATCATAACAGTATCTTAAAGTAACATTGAGACTATGTTGGAATTAAAGAAGTTTATTTGGTGCATTTTACTCCCAAGAATATCAAGTGCTTTACTATGAGCAAAATACTGCAATCCTTTCTGTGAATATTGCAATCTGAAATGGAGTTTTGCCTCAGTAAAGAATAGATTAAAAGAGTGCATATATAGCATCACTGAAATGCAGCCATCTTTGAGATGGTATGGTAATAACCATCTAGCCAAATCTCCACTATTGCAAAAAGTGCTGTGTAATTTTTGTTGCCCACACAAAAGCAAATAAGACCCCAGTTTTTAGAATCTCATCTCAAAAACCCTAATAGAGTAAACTACTTATAAGGACAAAGGGATGAGTCTATCCTTTCCAGAGATTTGAACTGCAGATTCCAGAGGGCCTAGGTATTTCAAAACTGATGGTTAGCCTAAGTAATGTCAGGTGGCCGCATATTGTGATATAAAACAAAATGGATGACTTTATCCTTTATTTTTGAAAGGATCCCCAAATTTTACCCAATCCTTACATAGCTCAGAAGTGCTCATTTGTGTGACCCAGGAAGGAAAGTTCTAAAAGATTTTAAAAGTTTGCTTATAATTGATATAAAAATAGCCTGGTTAAAACTGTGCTTAGTGACTCATGCAAAAGAGTCTTGAAGAGTCAATTAGACATGCACAAGCTAACGAACTGCAAAAAAGGCTTTCCCTCCATTAAATGCTTCTCTGCAATTGTCAATATTCTTAAAAAGTGTAATGATTTCTTATCAGTGCTTGAATGAACCGTAAAACTACCTTTTGAAATATTGACATTTCCACAATTTTGAGCACAAGAATGTTTTCCTTTCCATATAAAAGCTGACGGGCCATTGTCTTGAAGTTTATTTTATTCTGGCAGTGGAGAATACTGTGTAATGCAAATAATTACTGACTAAAATGCTTGATGATTTCTCTTCCCAACAGGTTGCACTATGCGCCTCGATTTCATATGCTTCAGCTTTTGAATGAGCATTTAATCAAGATATTACAAATACGAAGTATTTTGTTTGGATAACAGAGATAGGTATCTTTGTCTTTAAAACTTAGAGCAATTACATTTCTCAAACTGTTTATATTCAGATTTATGTTTGGTTTGGGTTATCTACGTCAGCTCTAGGATCTGATCCTCAGTTGGTGTAAAAGCTGGGAGCTTAGTTGACCTCAATGGAACTAAACTGATTTACACCAGCTGAGGGTCCAACAGCCAGTATTTTTAAAATTATAAAGCTAATTGTTTTAAAAAAATACTGAACAATAGATTTAAAAAACTGCAATGTGCATGAACTGCCTAATTCTCCCAGAGACCCCAGTGAATTTTTGATATGGTCTATCCCGGAACCTAATGTCTAGAGGTGACTGGAAAAAGTTTGGTGAAACAGTTTTCCATCAAAAAAATTTGTTTTGGAAGAAAAAAAAGGGGGAAGTTCTGAATGAAAATGTTTTGATTTTTTCTTTTCAAATGATTTTTCATTTTGAAATTTCATTTCTTTTGTATTATACAATGTTATAATGTAATATACATTTTAAAAAATCAAAATCAAAACAAAACATTCCTATTGATCTGAAATAAATTTGTTTCAGAATATTCTTTTGTGGTGATTTTCAAATTTTGGGGGTTTGTTCCAAAATGCAGTGAAAACCAATTTCGAAATTTCAAATGCCTCAGTGAAACAGGATTTCCATTCTCCACTCAATTCTACAAATGACACTGAATTGGCTGCAGCCCACCACCTATTTATTAAAACAAAGGAACAAGGAGTAAATGACTTTGTCTACATTATGAAATATTCCCCAAAATTTCCCATGGTTACTACTACCCTTCAGGCAGTTTCACTAGTGATAGAAACACTAGTCCAGACATGTCTTCTAAGATCTGCTCTGAGCAGGATTAGATGATACATTGCTTTTCAATGTCAATGTCTACATTAGGGCTCCACCATCACTGGAGCTACAAAATTGGGAAATTTTAGAGAAGAAAGAGTAGTATAGACTAGGGTTGTCAATTAATCACAGTTATCTCGTGATTAACTAAAAAAAATTAATCGTGATTAAAAAAATTAATCACGATTAATCGCACTTATAACAATAGAATACCAACTGAAATCTATTAAATATTTTTGGATGTTTTTCTACATTTTCAATATTGATTTCAATTACAACACAGAATACAAAGTGCACAGTGCTCACTTTATATTATTATTTTTATTACAAATATTTCCACTGTAAAAATGATAAAAGAAATAGTATTTTTCAATTCACCTCATACAATTACTGAAGTGCAATCTCTTTATTGTGAAAGTGCAACTTACAAATGTAGGGTTTTTTTGTTACATAACTGCACTCAAAAACAAAACAGTGTAAAACTTCAGAGCCTACAAGTCCACTTAGTCCTACTTCTTATTCTGCCAATCGCTAAGACAAACAAGTCTATTTACATTGACGAGAGATACTGCTGCCTGCTTCTTATTTACAATGTTACCTGAAAGTGAGAACAGGCATTCACATGGCACTTTTGTAGCCGGCGTTGCAAGTTATTTACATGCCTGTTATGCTAAACATTCATATGCCCCTTCCATGCTTCGGCCACCATTCCAGAGGACATGCTTCCATGCTGATGATGCTCATTAAAAAATAATGCGTCAATTAAATTTGTGACTGTACTCCTTGGGGGAAGAATTGTATGTCTCCTGCTCTGTTTTACCTGCATTCTGCCTATATTTCATGTTATAGCCGTCTCGGCTGATGACCCAGCACGTTGTTCATTTTAAGAACACTTTCACTGCAGATTTGACAAAACGCAAAGAAGGTACCAATGTGAGATTTCTAAAGATAGCTTCTGCACTCGACACAAGGATTAAGAATCTGAAGTGCCTTCCAAAATCTGAGAGGGAAGAGGTGTGGAGCATGCTTTCAGAAGTCTTAAAAGAGCAACACTCTGATTCGGAAACTATAGAACCCAAACCACCAAAAAAGAAAATCAACCTTCTGCTGGTGGCATCTGACTCAGATGATGAAAATGAACATGTGTCAGTCCGCACTGCTTTGGATCGTTATCAAGCAGAACCCATCACCAGTGTGGGAGCATGTCCTCTGGAATGGTGGTTGAAGCATGAAGGGACATGTAAATCTTTATTGCATCTGGCACATAAATATCTTGCGATGCCGGCTACAACAGTTTCATGCAAACACCTGTTCTCACTTTCCGGTGACACTGTAAACAAGAAGCCGGCAGCATTATCTCCTGCAGATTGTAGCCAACCTTGTTTGAGTGATTGGCTGATCAAAAAGTAGGACTGAGTGGACTTGTAGGCTCTAAAGTTTTACATTGTTTTATTTTTGAATGCAGTTTTTTTGTACATAATTCTACATTTGTAAGTTCAACTTTCATGATAAAGAGATTGCACTACAGTACTTGTATTAGGTGAATTGAAAAATACAATTATTTTGTTTTTTATAGTGCAAATATTTGTAATAAAAAATATAAAGTGAGCACTGTACACTTTGTATTCTGTGTTGTAATTGAAATTAATATATTTTAAAATGTAGTAAACATCCAAAAATATTTAAAATAAAATGGTATTCTATTGTTGTTTAACAATGCGATTAATCACGATTAATTTTTTTAATCGTGCAATGAATCGCGTTTAATTTTTTTAATCGCTTGACAGCCCTAGTATAGACACAACCTGAGTGTATTCCTCCCTAGTCCTGCACTGACAGAAATTGTCACAAATATATAGAATTAACATTTAATTAATAGTGCATACTTATCGCCATTCTGCCTGTAGCTAAACTACTAGATAATGTAAATGCTCTCATAAACTGCAACTTAATGGTTGGATTGAGTGGAGTGTTACAATTTTTTATCAGACCTTTTATTTATTGCCAGTTATCATCATCTTGAACTGGCCAGGAGCAGACAGACAGACACACACACAGACAAAATCTTTCCGTTGTAACAGTAGGTGTTGAGGTTTTTCCTAAATAAATTTAAAGGCGCCTGTCAGTTGCAAAGCTTTCTATTATCCTATGTCAGCCACTGGAGCTTAGGTACAAACTAAAGTCAATGGAACAAAAGTTAATTATCTGGTACAGCTATTGTTATTATGTAGAGGAGCCAGCTCTTATTGATTAATGAGTCAGTGCAGTGTTTGCTCACAGGAATATTAATATCTTGTGCACAAGAGAAGTCATTAAAATGAGTTAGGAAGACCTTGACTTTAAACTTAAAGTGCACATTGCTCTAGTTATCTGAATGATTTTGTCAGGTATTGGATCATACTTATTAATTATTGAAACCAATAGTTATTGTAGAGATACTTCAGTTAGACTGTTTTGAATTAAGCGAGTCAATACATTTCTTCCATTTTGTTCTGCATTTTATTATTAGGAAAAGACTTTATTATATGGGCAGAAAAATAGATGTAAGATGGGTAAAATTCCTGATACATGGACACCACTTCCACCACACTGATCATTCCATAGCAAAAACAAAAGTAATCTTCCCCTCACCCTTGTGCAGCTTGGAAACCAACTTCTCATGTGCCAGTAATGACAGTAGAGTCAGAAATTTTCCACTGGAAGATTTTCCAACAGAAAATGCAGTTTCTACAAAATCAAAATTTTCTGTATGAAAAATATATTCCAGATAAAATGAAACTTGGTTTATTTTTAGCTTTCATTGAGAGTTGAGATTTAGGCCTTGTCTACACTCAAAAATTAAGTCAGCCTAACTATGTCGCTCAGACATGTGCAAAATCCACACCAGTGAACGGCGTAGTTTAGCCAACCGAACCTCCAGTGTAAACAGCACTAAGTTGATGGAAGAATTCTTTTTGGGTGACAAACCTGAAGTATTGTCCCAAATCGATACATCAATAGAAGATGTTTTAGAATAAATTGGTAAAATAAACAGTAATAAGTCACCAGGATCAGATGGTATTCATCCAAGAGTTCTGAAGGAACTCTGATATGAAATTGCAGATCCACTAACTGTGGTCTGTAACCTGTCACTGAAATCAGCCTCTATATTAGATGACGGTAGCTAATATAATACTGATTTTTAAAAAGGGGTCAAGAGGAGATCCTTTTTAAAATTACAAGCTTTTAAGGAAACTAGGTAATCCTGGGATCAGTGAAGGGGTCCTCTTATGGATAAGTAACTTCTTGAAAGATAGGAAACAAAGAGTAGGACTAAATGGTCAGCTCTCACAATCGAGGGAGGTGAACAGCGGTGTCCCCCAGGGATCTGTACTGGGACCTGTGGTGTTCAACATATTCATAGATGATCTGGAAAAGGGAGTGAATAATAAAAAGGCAAAGTTTGCAGATGATACAAAATTATTTAAGTCCAAAGCAGACTTACGTGTTTGACGTTAATTTAACTGGGTGGGCCCAATTTAGAGTTGTCCATGCAGCCTCAGTTCTGACCCCGGGTGTGTCCATCCTGTGCATGGAATGAGGCAGGAGTTCTGTGGAAAAAACAGGATGTGATCAATTAAAGACTGTATCATAATGAATATGCACAAAGGGGCCAGATTCAAGTTGCACGGTCAACCATGAATCTGGCATTTCCTGACTTTTGAGTGCTTGGCTTTGTAACCTAAAAATATGTAGCTGTTTTTTGTCTGAAATTTCCTAGCCAATTAATTTTTTAATTAAAAGAGTAAAAACAAATTCGGTTATCTGGAACTTTGCCATCCACCCCATAATACACCTTCAGAGGTTTGAACTCTCTGACCTGTTAGTAGCAGCACACAGGATGGTTCCTTGAGCTAGAGAACTAACCATGTCATCTAGCAGCAGAACAAGTCTCTTTTCCCAGAGAAGGGGATTGGGTTGCTGGTCACTCTTTCTTCCACTCCCAGAGATAGGGGAGCTCTTTCCCCATGTATTGCCCCCAAGGAAAAAACTGACTGTGTGCACATGTGAATATGTGCTGACTCTGGAGGATAACTGGGGGAAACCCATCCCATCCCTCTCTCTTTGCATGGTTTTGGGGGGAGTTCCTGTCTCATGTAGTGCCCCTGTGGTGAGAGGGTTAATGGGCCACTGGGGCTATATTCTGGGCTAGCTCAGCTCTCTTCCCCTCACCCTTGCTCCACTACAGCTGTTCTGGCAGCTCCCTATTGTGCCCAGTACTATGTGTGATGCTGCTTTGGTGATTCCATGAACCTGGCCTCAGAATGTTCAGTGATTTTAGCAGGCTGCCAACATTTTATTGCAGAATGCAAGTGTGAGAAAGGAAACAGCAATTTTTAACCGTTTAAATCTCAGCGAAAGCTGGGTGGAATTTCAGGGACAAAGAAAAGGCAATTCCGTAGCCCAAAGGGATTCCCCCTGCTGAATATCAAAAGGCCTGCTGAAGCCAATGGAAGTGAGAGAGTTTTTCAAAGTAAAAGTCACAAGACTCCTTTATAAAGCAACCTAAATATATGTGTCACTTCCAGCTACCCCTATAAATGAGTATTGTATATATTTAATTGTATCCCTCTCCCATCATGCTTCAAATGTCACTTATCATCTTAGACTGTACGTTTTTTAGGACTGGGACCACATCTTTATATGTGTTTATATATAGTGCCTAGCATAATCCTGATCCTGATTTGGGCTTCTGGGCTCTACTATAATAGAAATATATTATCATTATTGAATAATCCATTGTAGTATTTAGCTTGTTGTATGTACCTTGGAGCTAGGATGTCAAATTCTGCTCTTAATTACTTCAGCACAACCCCTTTTGACCCTAATTTGTCCCGGTGTCTCCCTGGCTATTGATAAGGCTGCGATCCAAAGACTCACAAAACAAAGTGGTTTTATGCAACTCACAATGTCATGAAAAATGACAGTTGTTTGTAGGACAGGTTTAATGTTCTTGATCTACATTACAGATATGATTTTGGATTAGGAGCCACTGAATAAACATTTTAGGTTGGATATAATGTTAATTTGCAAGTAGAAAAATCAATGCAGGCTAATGACTTTAATTAAGCATCTTATAATTTTGTATTTTTTTAATCCATTAAACTTGTACAGAAATGTTTTAAGGTTAATAGATTATATCTGAACCCTCAGGAAACCAAGCTTCCTGTGCCTGTCTGTCATTTACTGGAGTGGTAACTGATCTGTCAATATTTCTTCCTTTTTTCTAGTCCCAGGCCTACTTGATCTTGTCCATTTGGCACTGCTGGAGGAATAACAAGTTTCTTCCCATCATGCAATATTCTAGGATACATCATGACAGAGAAATCTCAAAGCCCAGGTCAATTATAACAGAAGATGTGTAGCACCTCTGCCCCCACAATGTCTACTGGGGCTACAGTTGGCAAAATGATATAAAACTATTTACGAAGAAGACTTCCCACGATCTGGAGCTACTTAGAATTAAGCCACCTGAAAAATGTAAGGAAATGTGCATATGGCTTGCTGCTTGCCTTTTGATTGTTTAGCAAGATACAAAAAGCAGTCAATTAATGTTGTGTGCAAGAAGGGGGAGAGGGAGGGGAATAGAGCTGGCAGATTCCTCATTGTACAGTAATTACTTTTTAATTAGAATTCATTGGATACAGATGGATTCTCTCCATACTTTCTCCCACTGATGATTTTAATATTCCCATGTCAGGTATTATGAGGCTGTAGCTGGCAGTGAGTTACATAAAATAACCCTGTAGCTGGTAGTGACTTACATAAAGTAACCAACTTAACCATTTGTCTTAGATGAAATATGATCTTATTCCTCACTTCTTTCTGTAGAATCTGTCACTGGCTTGTTGATATAGTATTTGTTTACTCTCGTTCCTGCAGGAGGAAATATCATAGTTCATGTATCAAATTACTGTAACTGACTGGAACATTTTTATTTAAAATAATGTTCAGTGATATTTTGTCATGGTGACACTGATCAATTTGCAGGACTTCTAATATTTTACAAGTAAGTAATCTGAATATCACTTATCTGAACATGCAGTTCTAAAACGTACTGTAATATCTGATCTCATTATAAAAATCAGTATTTCCGATTAGAATAGAGCAACTAAATCTGAAACTGACTGGATATTTGCAGTATTTTGATAGAAATAAGAAAGAATTTCAATTTTTTTCCTTTTGCTCCAGGGCCTCTAAACATGAACTGACATTTGATGTATTTTTGAAGTCAAAGTTAATAATTCTCTTTACATAAAAAATAAATACCCCCTGTTGAATTCAAGCTCTAAAATTAGAATTGCATATTTCTAAGTAATATACCTAAGGAAAGTGATTTATTCTAATGCAATAATGGCATAGATTTACAAAGCTTGAGTGATACAGTGTTTCTCGTTATGGTTGTAAAATATTTGTTGCCACTATGGGATTTTCTAGATCATTATTTTAAAAAAGGAAAAACCCATTTTGACAGATGAACTGGGGCCATTCTGAGCAAATCACAGATACTTCATATAACAAGGCCTCCAAAGAGGGGAGCACAGACTTATTACTATGGCAACCCAGATCAAAACACTATTTTAGTAGAGAGTTTCCAGTTTTACAATGCAATGATGATTGTTTATAGTACCATTGAAACCAGATTCAGCAAAGGTTCAAGAAATGAGCTGACAAGAGGAAAATCATTATAGATAAACTGGGGATACCTGAATGACATATTGCGAAATCTGCTATTATTTGATCAAATGATGAAATTGTTACACAAAGATAGGTAGACGATAAATAATGGTAGACGATACAGACTGATGGACCACATTATGTTAGTTTGTGTTATATTGCGTCTCTAGAAGATAATTATTGGTTCAGACATAAAGCAAAAAAGCAGATCTAATGATAGGAATCACTCACCTTTGAAATACTCGGTTTTTCTCCTTATATAAGTAACTCTACTTATTTAAATTTTTAGAGAAATTAAGTAGCTTTTT
This sequence comes from Terrapene triunguis, assembly GCF_002925995.2. NCBI lineage: Eukaryota > Metazoa > Chordata > Testudines > Emydidae > Terrapene > Terrapene triunguis. Next base: position 24,361,184 of record NW_020664562.1, on the reverse strand, counting down.
TCAAATTTCACACTTAAAACTAAGCACTGTGGTACATCCTAGTGAATGGTGACAGTCATGAAAGTCTACCTTATTTAATATAACTAAGTAATAACTATATTAGCTACGTATCAGAGGGGTAGCCATGTTAGTCTGGATCTGTAAAAGCAGCAGAGTCCTGTGGCACCTTATAGACTAACAGACGTATTGGACCATGAGCTTTCATGGGTGAATACCCACTTCGACATGCATCTGACGAAGTGGGTGTTCACCCACGAAAGCTTATGCTCCAATACGTCTGTTAGTCTATAAGGTGCCACAGGACTCTCTGCTGCTATATTAGCTACATTTTCCATTTATAAAACATGTCTCATCTGAGCGCTTTACAAAAATGCACAAGTATGACAGATGCAATGCAATGCAGTGTAGTTTGGTGTGCAACTGAGGGGAGAATTTGGCTTTGCATCTTCCCAAACCATTGTATAGTACTTTATGTATATTAGAAAGATGTATCTCCCACACAAATAACTTTATTAACATATAATCCAGGTGAAAAGAGTATTAATCCTTATTACAATTAATACCCCAATTAAATATTTAAAAACCTGTCTCATAACAACATGGCAGGATACTCCTGTTGCCCTATCCTGTCAGCTGGGGTTAGAACTAGCATTGTCTTCTGCTGATGGGGGACTTGCGTTCATTGCAACAGTGGAGTTAGTGCAGTTAGTACTCTTGAGTTACTCCACTCAGGCTCACCGAGCCTGTGTGAGAACAGCCACGCTGTGAAACAACACTCAAGATACACAGAGTGATAAGATTAGCAGGGTGATTGGATTAGCATGTGGAGGGTCAGTTTGCTTGAGCATAAAGCACTACTTAACTTGAGCTAGAAATGCCACCCAACCATATCAAC
>NW_020664562.1:24333783-24360279 GCF_002925995.2 Terrapene triunguis | reverse complement strand
CGCACTAGGAATGGGAACCCAGCCTGACAGATGCTGTTGGTCTAGCCGAGTACCTCTTTAGGGGGCCAGGAAAGATGTTTTTCTCCCATGAGTCAATTGGCAGAGTGCCAGGGAGTTATTTTGCCTTCCTGGCAGCACCTGCAAGCCACAGTGGGTTAAGTAGGAGCATACTTAGTACCTAACTGAGGTACTGTATATTCGTTGCAACATGCAGACAGTTTCCAGTGTGCTTAAGAGAATAAAATGAATGGTTCTCAGAGGTAAAAGACCTGGGATTTTGGTGTTTGGCTTTGGGCTCATTTGATAGGCCAAGGTCCTCATCCTGCTGCACCCTCTGTCCCCCTTGCCGGGGGGGAGAGTGTTAGGACTCAGAGAGAACTGAGTCCTGGAGATAGATTGAGAAGAGCCTACCGTGTGTTATGGGTTATATGGTAAGGAGCCCTGTAATCCTGACACCAGTTACAGGTTATATGGTAAGAAGCACTGTAACCCCTACATTAGAACCAATGAAATGCCTGGTATAAGAGAGTATGGATCTGGGTGGGGATGGGCGGGTAGTGCCCTTCCCCAGTATTAAGTTTAATAAGAGTTGCAGCCTGTCACTTAATTCCATGCATGTGTCTGTCCTCATTTTGCCACTGTGTCCACATCACTTGTGTGTCAACAGAAGTCAGGTTCGGGATAAAACTCAAGTTATAGCTCAAGCTAACACTGGAGTGAAGACAAGCCCTCAGTGATGGAGGCAAGGCTCATTACACTCTACTCTGAATATAAAGGGTCCCAAGACAGAAGCCACTGGGCAACCAACTCTGGGCAGGCTGGTGTTTGTTATCTTCAGTTTGAGTTGGTTTGGCAATAAAGCCAAACTCCATGAATGAAGTAAGCTCTGACCTTAGATGTAGTCTTTTGCTGGAGAAAGGTTGTGACGCCACCATTTTACACACACACATTGAAAACCCTAACCATTAAAAAAATCGGAAAATCTACAGATAAGTCATCCGACCAATTCCTCACTGTCAAGTGCCAGAAAGGACTATTCACTATCACCCTAAACACTTTCTACTGCCCACTCAATCTCCACTTTACCACTTTAATTCTTAAAATATTAGTGCGCACATCAACATAACCAAGTGCAAGCATAGATCCTGCTCCTGCAAACACTTAGGCATGTGGAATCTTCAAGGTGGAGGCATTTCTGAACCCACCAGCATAATCTAAATCTTGCAGGAGATATAAAGCTTCCCCGTGGAAAGCTTTTAAAAAGTTGGAATGGACGGAAGTGGCAGATGTAATTGTCTTACAAGGGCTACCTGGCATGAGTCTTGTGTAACATTTTAGATGGCCAGAATTTGCCTCTTCATTAAAGTCTGAATCAAAATTGTGTGTCATATTTGGTATTTCACAAATTCCAGGGGAAGGCATTTGGAGGTGCATCCATATTTAGACTTCAATGCAAAGCATAGCCTTAGTAAGCTATACAGTCTGAACTAACTCAACTGGCATTTACTCAACAAATCACCCTGAACTTGGCAGCATTACAGGGGTCATATTTTTACATGAATGATCTGTTGCTGAACAATTTCTTCAATGTGTTAAAAACACACAGACTTTTCTTCAATATCAAATATTATGTCTCAGCCTTCCATTTACTTTCCCCTCAGTTTACTATGGCCTTGGCAAGTTAAAAATAAGCCACCTTTCATTAACATTTGAGGAAGGAGCCTCCCTCAAGCACCCAATACAATAAGCAGTTGATTGTATTTATTGCTCTTCCTCAACTGTAGTTACATTTTCCTTCCAGGGCAGGGACTATTAAGACATCTTCATATAAATAGCCAGAGTATTGTCTCAACTCCCAAGCAGTGGCACCAGCAGAAACCTCATTATGCAGTAATTACAATCTAATTTGACTTCCATGAATACAGAGGGATTCTCCTCTCATTTTTTTAATCAGGCATCATTATTATGAAGTTGTAGCTGTTTTCCACAGACTTCTAGCCCTCAGTTTAAAAATGAAGTTTCCAACCCATTTTCTTGCAAAGATAGTTCTTGTATGTCAGTGTACTCTGGTTAAGCTAACCTGCAAGCATCTGTCCTCAGCAAAGATGTGAACGCTTGTCCCGTTCAACCAAATCCTAGCAGGGTCACGACTATGCTAACATTATTAAACAAGTGTTTGGGAAATATAAATTCTACTGGTGACAAGGTATTTATAAAAACACTATCCTTCTGCAAAGCCCATCTTCAATTTATACTAATTGGGCTGGTCCTTCCCTTGCCCAGTCATCTGTATTGGAGGATGGGTGAGGGCTACTTGGCTGAGATTCAACCAAGAAAAGACCGTGGTAATACTTGTAGGTTAGGGGATGCAACTGAGATAAATGGCAGAGGTTATTTCAGCTCCCGTCATTGGGTGACTTTGCCCATTGTTTGTGACACAGGTATGTCCACTGTGGCTCTTGTTGGATCCCCACTTTTTTTCTGGTTGCCCATGCAGGAGTAGTGGCAAAGAGCCCCTTTTTTTTCATTTGCATTTAGTCATAGTTGAGTTAGGTTCTGTCTTCAGCACCTCTGATTTCCATCATTTGATGAATTACGTAAGTATTTCATTAAGGAATAATTGCCATGGTCTAATTGTCTCTGGGTTAAGGCATCTGCACAGCTTTACACATACACAAGGCCCCTGAAAATATGTCCTGTCTGTCTATTCTTCTATGTACTCACGCTATCCAGGCAGTTATACTATGTTCATCACAAGGGTGTTTGAGCACCTTAAGGTTAAAAAGTGGGTGACCAACTTCACTTAGTGATCTGAAAAATTCTGTGCCACAGAAGAATGTTCAAGGCTGCATAACTATTCCCACCACCACCATCACAAGGTAGTTTCTATAATACGGAAGCCAGGAAGAGTTGTGGTTAAAGCCAAGCCCTACAGTATATAATTTCAAGCCACAATTTTCCATACAAGAATGACAAAAGCCTATGCAGTTTTCACTAAACTCTTCTCCAATTTCCCATTGTTACTGAATATGTGCAAATAATTCAGAATAGAGTCCCCTGTCATACTAATAGGTCCTCTAGCGTGGCACTGAGAAGGCGTTTCACCATGTAAAAGCCATATTGCCACACTGTATTATGCTTTAGCTGTCACTTTGCCAGGAAACATTTAGTGAGGAAGTTAAAAAAGGTGAGTGCATGTTTTACCACTTATTTAACATAAGCCATTTACTTTTAAACCAGGGAAAGGTGCTAGAGTTTAAATATATATTAGTTGCTTTCATTGGCACCACTGGCATTAGTGAATGCAGGTAATTTGGAAGTGAAGAACTTTAGCTAAGCCTGTGTGGCTCATCAGTCTTTTCCCTCACTTACTGGTCTGCAAAAGAGTTAAAACAGAAAGAAACAAAGTGAGTCCAATTTACAATGTTTGAAAGAGGTATTTAGAAAGGAAGGTGAGCCAGTGGTTAGGCCACTAGTCTGGGACTTGAGAGACCTACGTTCAGGTCCTGCTCTGCTACAGCTCCTTTGCAATGTTGGGCAAGTTATTCAGCTCCTCAAAACCGATTTAGGTGCCTAAATACCTTGATTTCAATGACAGTTAGGTGCCTAAATGACTTTGCCTCAGGTCCTCATCTGTGAATTGCAGTGGGTGGCTTAGCGGATAGGGGTGTTGCCAGGATAAATACATCAATTAAAATAAAAGATTATGAGGTGCTCAGATACTATAGCAACAGGGGACATGTATATACCTAAGAAAGAGGCTCTTTCGTGGGGTGATATTGTGTTCTGTTACCCCAGGAAAAACCCAGTGGCTAACTTAGGGCACAACCCCATAGGAAAAAATTCATCCTCCCCACTCATTTCCACCTCCCCACAAACCAACCTCCTTTACTGGTGTGACAGGATTGATAAGCAGCAGCCATTGGTGTGATTCCACTGGGCAGTGGCCCACACAGAACAGATTTCCCATGACTTGCACAGGGGAGATGCATTTTGTGCACAATGAAGGTATTTGAAATTTTGGCTCATAAATGGCCACCGTTAGGCAGTACTCCACTGAGATCATTGGAGGCAGCTCTCTCCTCTCCTAGAGCTATTGTTTCAACAAAGCTAGCATTGCATTGGTTTGCATTTGGAAGGTTATCTTCACAACTTACTTCTCGAAAGGGGGAAAAAATTCCCAAGTTTGGATCCAGCCCGTGGACAGGGACTTTGACATACCTGGTATAAAAGCCATACCAGACCAATCTTGATATGTATTTGTATATTTGACCAAAAGCATTATGGGTATTGTTAATACATCTGATTCAATTTGTTTATTGTTAAAATTGTTTTGTACATATATAGCTACTTTGGGTAGTACTGTTGTTTCAGTTGTTGGTGTTTAGCGTTACATAGTTTGCTGCTGAAGTACAAGTTCAAATCCTGGAGACAGGTAAGTGTAAGCTAAATAGTAGCTTCTGGAGAAGGGCTGGTGAGACTAGCCGCTTTGCTAAAACTGAAGAATGAAGTTATGGTCTTAAATATTTTTGGGATCTGTTTTAGCTTGTGCTATATGGTAAGACTGGAAACCTGGTAAGAGTTTTGATTTACTCCGTGTGAGAAGAGACTTGTAGATTGTAATAGGGAGCAATGTAAGATATTGCTGTTAGAAAGAAGGTGTTGATTATGAGGATGATAGCTTTACATTTTTGTCATCCTTCTAAAGTTTGTTTCATAACAATCAAAAGTGAGCAGGACTTGTGTATATTTTAGTATAAAACAACCAAGAAAAACTAATGAAGGATATGAGGGAAATTCACACCTGGTTTACATTGGCTTCTGCATAGGAACCTCTAGTTATGTCTACACAGCAACATAAACCCAGCATTAGTAGAACTTGCGTTAGGAAACCCAGGGTTTCTTAAGCTAGGGCTTGAGCATCTACACCAGTGGTTCCCAAACTTGTTCCGCCGCTTGTCAGGGAAAGCCCCTGGCGGGCTGGGCTGGTTTGTGTACTTGCCGCGTCCTCAGGTTCAGCCGATCGTGGCTCCCAGTGGCCGTGGTTCGTTGCTCCAGGCCAATGGGAGCTGCTGGAAGCGGTGGCCAGTACGTCCCTCGGCCCACGCCGCTTCCAGCAGCTCCCATTGGCCTGGAGCAGTGAACTGCGGCCACTGGGAGCCGCGATCGGCCGAACCTGCGGACGCGGCAGGTACACAAACTGGCCCGGCCTGCTAGGTGCTTTCCCTGCACAAGCGGCGGAACAAGTTTGGGAACCACTGATCTACACCCATCTGTAAATCCAGGTTTGGAATTGTTGAACCCTGGGTTCAACCTGGGGATCCAGTGTCTACACTGCAGTATGTGGGCCCAAATCCAACCACCCATATCCCAAACCCTTCAAAAATTTGGCCATGCTTCATTTGTGGTGCAATGTGGGAGAACTTGATTGTCGACCAAACTTGACTATCCAGAGGACAAAGAAAGCCAGCCCAGATACTTTTGACATACTCCCAGAGCATGAGTACAGTGGGGCTGAATCTACACTGCAAAGCAAAAGGGCTTGAACCCTGGGTTCCCACTTGACTCAGGCTTGGACCCTCCTCCCCCATGGAGTCTTGGGACAAGGCCTGGGTTAGTGCGATTTGTGTGTCGATAGGACGGTTAGGTTTAAGCCTGAGTTTGAACCGTAGCCTTATGTTGCAGTGTAGACATACTATACTGCAATAAAAGACTCATGACATGACCATGGCTGGCCTGGGTCAACTGACTCAGGCTTGTGATGCTTAGGCTGTGAGGCTATAAAATTGCAATGTAGATGTTCAGGCTCGGGATGGAACCTGGACTCTGGGACCCTGCAAGTGGGAAGGGTCTCAAAGCCCGGGCTCCAGCTGAGCCCAAATGTCTACACTGCAATTTTTTGACCTGCAGCCCGAGCCCTGTGAGTGTGAGTCAGCTGACTCAGGCTCGGAGACGGTGCCATGGGTTTTTTAATTGCAGTGTAAACGTACCCTCTGAGGCAGAAAGTCTACTGGGAGGGCAATTGGAGCAGTGCACGAGATGCAGGTACTGTACTAATGTGATTCTAGCAGCACACAGCTAGTGTAAGGTGTGGCAGGATGTTGGCTGTATTCATCTCCAGGGAGTAGATTTATATAATTTTGGTAACTCTCTAGATATTATTGTGAGTCTCATGATACTTTGTGATTTTCTTAGATCCCCACCTCCTGGAATTCTATGACCATTAAGCTTCTAACCCTCCTGGCTAAGGGGAAAAGCTTGAAAGTGTGACTTGAGTGCTCTCCAAAGGCTCAGAAACCAGAGGGTAAAGAAAAAGAAACCAAAAATTATTGTGTTAAAATCTCACGATTTTTAAGCTAAACTCATGATTTCTTGGGGCCTGACTCATGACATGGAATATTTGGGGTTGGCAATACTGTTATTGTTATATTCAAGGTACAGCACTATGTCTGTCTAGCTAAGGTCTTTGCAAGGCACCTTTGTGACTAAACACTAGTCTAGACAGTGTTGTTTGAAGTTGCTCAGAGGTTTGCAATACAACAAGTTAATGTCCAGACTGTTTATTTCTAATGTGTGGCGTTTCTAATTGTTTATACTTTTTGTAAAGAAAGCGTACTATTCGTCTGAGGAGGTAGCTGGGCTCCCCTGAAGCACACTTTTATCCTTAACTCTCTCTTAACAAAGGTTTTTGTTTGTGTCTACTTTTAACCTGGAATGACTCTCTCAGCCTGAGGCCCTAGGCCAACTCCCATTATCATCAATGGAAACATTCCCATGACTATGGCTCCCTAAAGAGAGTAAAAGACTGCAATAGTCAGAGAGACATTGAAAATGCCTTTGCACACATGGATTAGAACAACAGCTGAGTGTTTTTTCCCCCCAATATGTGCATTAAACAGGTGATTGTGATGAAAATAAACTCAGAACGGAGACGTCATGAAAAACCTTCCACCCCACCTAAGCCTGAGGGTGGAGGGCGGAAGCGGGGTTGTGCAGTAGGGATCAAGGGCATAGCTATGTGACCATGGCCCACCCAAATGTGAGTCTGTATGATCCCCCCTCCCTCTCCTGTAACAACAGCAGTAGCAGTAGATTGCTCCAGGAGTTGGGCAAGGAGACAGAGAACCTCTGCTCACAGGAATGTCTTCCCCCTCCTTCCAGATGTTCCAGATCAGTTAGTCACTGCCTCCCCACACCCAAGAGGGAGGGCTGGGGCACATTACTAGCAGGAACACAGCTGCCCAGAAGGGGCCTGTATGGGCTCCTCACAGCCCCTTCAGATGGTGGGGGTCATGCAGTCAGGGGCAGCAGGGGTCAGAACCAGGCAGCTGCAGCTATGGAATGGAGAGGAACAGGTGCTGCTACTTCTCTGGTGTGCGGAACAGCACATTACACAAGAGGTGATGGGGTCTGAATAGCTGGGATAGGAAATGGGCCCCTGGGCACCAGAACCAAAAAGGGGCCCAGCCAAGCTCTCTGGTCACTGGCCAGCCACCATAAGTTGGGACCAACCCAAATTTCCATTCCTAGCTATGCCACTGGTGAGGACCACTGGTGGAGGGGCTACATGGTGGAGAGGGGGCATGTCTATGCATGTAGCATGGGCCTAGTATAAACTGGTGTGGGATGTAATGGTAGGGTCTAGTAGCCAGCTGAAGCTGACCACCAGATCTGTAATTGTGTGTATCTAGCACCCACACAAGTCAGTGGAGAACTTATGGCTGCTATTGCAGCCCTTAGGCTGGCATTCAGGCCATGGGCAAAATGTAGTTCGGGGCAGGGGTCCTGGTTCCAGGTTTGTGGGGTGGATTTTGCTGCTGTGCCTGTCACTTGGATAAAGCTCAGTTACTATCTTTACATTGGTGAAGTTAGCTTCATCCTTACTTTGCTCTTTATCCAGGTGGTTGCAAGAAGACAATATACACAGTAGAGCCTAATTGACTTAACTCATATTATAATTGCAAATATAATAGTAGAAATATGGACATATTTCCCCCCTAAGAGTGGCAGTGATATTTGTCCAATTCAATGGCAGAGCCAAGAGTTTAAAAGAGGCCCTGTGACATAAGCAGGACGTGAAGCATGGGAATAAGGAGGATGTGACATCATTCCCTTTGCTAAGGGCTAAATTCTTTGTAGCCAATTTCCCTGAAATCAATGGGAATTTTGGCATGAGTAAGGACTGAAGGATTTGGCCCAAAGATATTAGGTCATGAATATAGGGAGCAGATGGAAGGGGAATGGGATCTTTTCTTGTTACAAGTTTAGCTCTAGGCATGATGATAGGCAAAGCCAGCTGATAGGATGTCGAGAGTCTAAAGGAAAACACTGTGACCTCATCATCTGTGAATACATGTACCATGGATGGAAAATAGTTTTACCTAAACTATAACATTCTACCGTGTGACTTGAAGTATGATGGAGAGATGATGCTGGGAGGAGTCCCAGGTAGTCAGCACTTCACCACCTGGATAACAAACAGAGCCAATACAGAAATGTGAATGTAATTTTCTCATTACTTTGCAGGTATCTGATGTACAACTTAACAGTTCAATTGCAGCTCCAGCTCAGTTCAGAAACAGTGTTTTTGTTGTTTAAAATTCCTAAAATTCTGCGTAGAGGCAAAATATAGGGTTTCAGGCCTAAGCTATAAAATCTCAGTTGTGGGAGGGGCCAGAGAGGCAGGACAACTCCACATGTGTGACTTCCTGGAGTTTCCTAACCAGCCTTCCCTTGGGGGTAGGGGACAGACACTGGGGCAGGCCAAGGAATTTACTGAGGGTAAACTCCCCAATCCCTCACATCCAGGGAAGGCGTTTCCCCTCCCAGTTCATGGAGACAGGAGTCACTTCTCACAGGAGGCTGATCCTGTGCGGAATTTGGTTCCATTGTTTCTCTCTTCACACATACATCCACAACCTGGCAGCACAGTTCCTGCATTACCGATGGCATCATTGACTCAATGCTACTCTGGCTACTTTTTAGCAGCCACTCAGGGGACTTCACAGTAACTAATACTTCTTTAAGCATCTGCTCAGCTATCTACTGTGATATGTCTGCTCAGAAGGGGATAGTGCCATGAAGCCAGATCTGTGCTCCATCGCTCCTTTGTCCAACCTCAACACAGCCCTTTCTGCTTACAGCCTGCACAGAGGGCACTGGTGAGGTTCAAGGGAGGTAAGGACAGTGATGTGAAATGCACTCCCTTTGCCTACAACTGTAGAAGGTCATCTCCATGTGCATACACAAAGGGGACATTGCCTCTTCTGGTAGAAAGTTATAATTGACTATATTTAATATATTCAATGCAATAGGAATATACTCAAGATGGGTCTGAGATGCAGTTTACACCAGGATCTGAATTTCTCCAGACTCTTTTTTTTCAGGTTCATATCTTAAAATGTAGCATCAATGCATGAAGGCCTGTTGTGCATATGCATTTGTACATATTGGGGGCAGGGACTCGAGCAGAAAAGTCCAACTTCATCCTTCAATTGACATGTTGGTTGTTTGATAAAATGCAACTCTTATCTATATAAGTTCACAGGAGTACAATATACATCGAGTATCATTTCAAGAGTCCTGTGTGCCTATATTCCTGAAATATTGTGTGCCCCTAGAGCATGCCCCTTGGAATGAGTTATCTGCCCAGTTAAGGTTCCAGGAACTGAAGCTGTGAGCCCCTGGTGGCTGAAAGTTGATCCCAAGTAGGGCATTACAGTGCAAACCAACCCTCACCTACCGCTCTGCTGGTGCAGGCCGGAAAGTGTGTGGGCCTGGCAGCTGGCAGCCGCATGACAGCCAGGAGGCATATTGATGACTGAGTGCATCTTCCTGGAAGCTTCTAGTATGAGGTGTGTGGGTTGGGGGATAGATGTAGGGGGATGTCAAGCAGAGCTCTGGGAGAGGTTAAGGCTGCTTCCTCAGTTAGCATCCTCAGATTGCCCCTCGGTGCCTATTGAGGTGAATCAAGCCCAATATCTGTTTAGAATTTTCAACACTTATAATATTCTTGTAATGAAATGACCTCTTCCAATTGAGACCTAGTTTATTTTAGAGTTGTGTCATATCCTGTGCCATCCCATCCTCTTAAATCTCCCCTTCAGGTTTGGGAACCAGTTTCCCAAGCTGAGTTCATGTAAAGATTTTTACCTAAATCCAAACTCTGAAATGTACATCAAGAACCAATTCATGGATAGAGAATAATGTTTTAACAATTAAATCTGACCAGCAAAACATCTGCAGAGAACAAGAGTTTAAAGTGCTATTCTTATCTCATGCGCTAGATGTGTGTGATACAACAAACTTAGTTGGCATTTCTGTGAACTTTACACTTTGCTGCAGCTGTAAAAGAAGCTGGGGGGTTGGGGGGTTAGAGGTTGGAGCAAAGGACTGGAAGCTAGAAGGGGCTGGGTTGAGCCACTGAATCAATGACTGCCCTTGAGTAAGTGGCTTGACTTGCATGTTCCTTAGTGTGACCTTGGATAAGTCTCTTAAATTCCTTTTCCTCACTCAGCCCAGCTGGTAGATGTGTAGGGAGGATAGAAACACCAGGCTGTCATTGAAAAGCAAGTTCTGTTTCTGAGTTGCACTTTCCATCATATATATATATATCATACCCCCCAGCCACCTCCACACAACCTCCATGACGAATTTTTACCATGTTATTTATGGTACCACTGTTAAACAAGCTTGATGGAATATCATCTTGACAAAAGAGACAGTAGAATCAAGCATGTTATTTGTCCAGCTGGCTATTTGCATTGTTGTACAATGCTCATCACCATAATATCTGTGTGCTTTACACAAATTATCAATGCAAATATAAAAGATTCTCCTACAGTCTGGTCTATTTTCTCCCTCCTCTTCCATAGGCAGCCAGAGACATTTTTCTCTCTCTCTTTCTTCTTCATACTATTTTCAGACATAATTAATCAGTAGCTTCTTATGCAAAATATAAAGGCAATATTTGAAGTGTTAACAGCAGTTTTCTTTTCTTGAAGAGTCAAGCTACTATGGTCTAGGTTTGTACACTGGCTAACAGAAAGCATTAGGGATAGAAACTGCTATAGTTCCAACAGTATTCTCTTCTAGAAAATTCCTCTGTTTCTATACCTAGAGGTGAGTTTTTACTCTTTCTCTTTGAATTACACTGGTGGTCATCAGAGTGGTGGTGGAACAAGAGCGTGATGCTGCTAGAGCACTCCAGTTTCTTTAATTGCTCAGAGCACTGCCACTATAATTCAAAGAGAACAGAGTAAAACTTACAGCAGGCATTCCAAAATGGAGGACACCGAGGTCTTTGTCCTTCTTCCTCCTTCCCTTTGGGCAACAGCCAGCATCTGACATCTGTGTTGCTAGGTACATGAAGTTACCCAGCCAATTATGCACTGCTATATCATGCACGCCAGCTAAATACAGAGGATGAACATCAAGAGGCAGGCTGGATAGAAAGATATGGGTGGGGGGGTTCTTTAGTGAGTTTTGCCCTCTTGCACCCCCAGAAAAAATTCTGCCTGTGAACATGTAGTCCCGTTGGGAGATACAGGCAAGAGTGACTGCTACCTACTGATATGTCAATATTTTGGATGGAGAGTAATTTGCTGTAAAACTAATTTTAAAAATGAAGGGCCTAGCTCTCCTCTTTCTTACACTGGTATAAATCAGGAATTATGCTGCTGGTGTAAAACAGGTGTAAGTGAGAGGAGAATTGAGCTCAATCTTTCTAATTTCCATTTCTTTTTAATCTCTTAATCTTGTACTTCTTTCATAATATTTAAGCAGACTTCACTATTTACAATCTTAAACATAATACAGACTATCATAATATTACTGAGTTCATATCAGGATGTGTGTTTATAGTATGTAAAGATGAGTCCAAACCAACCCCCCAGATGTAAGCACCAAAAACTTTGGCGAAATTTGGTTCTGGCTTCAAACATTGCAGCTCAAACCCTAACTTCCTCACTACAGCCCTATATCCCCATGACATTTCATGTTGTGTCCATAAATGACTTGATGGAGCACCACACAATTTGATGTGACATGACAAGACGAGGTGCCACTATACCAGATATTGAATCAGCATTCACATTTTTCCATGAGTACCAAGGATGATAGGCTGCTCCTGCCTCTCTAAATGCCACTGAACACAATTGCGTGCACTTGGTATAGATATTTTTAATTTGCTAAATTAGGAGTGTCAAGCTGTCCTGCAGTGGCTCAAGAGCAGGAGTACCAACCTCAGGGCAGACTGTTAAGAACCATGGCACAAATCCCAAATTGATTGTTCGTTCTATACTTAGATTTCACCAACCAATTATCAAGTGTAAACTCCTCAGGCACTATAGCAGCCTTAACATGGAGTGTCAGATACCCTTGGGTACGGCAATCTGTTTTGCCACCCAGGTGAGCCTACCTTTGTGATAGATGGTCCCTTACACCACAAATCACAGCAATATTCAGGCTACTTCCAGTCCCAAAGAACCAGTCACTTACCCCAGGTCAATTGCACTTTAGAGGGCACATCAAAGACAACACTTGTAGCCAACCCTATAATAAAATATCTAAAGAATTATTATACAGGAAAAGGAAACAACAGCATTATTTACAAGGTTAAAGTCAATAAACATATATACACACAAATGAGTTCCCATCCTAAGTTTCAGAAAGTAATAGCAGCTTCTATAATAAGTAAGCTCTATATGTTCTCCGGGCTAACCCAAACTAAGCACTGGGGAACTTTTGCTTAGGCCTAGTAATCCTTGCTCCCCAGAGTCCAAGCAGCAAAAGATACAGTTCCTTTTCGTTGGGTTTTTTATTCCCTTCCCCACTTCTGCTCTGAGCTGCAAACTCAGCTGGTGGGAGGAATTCACTTGCATGACTTATCTTCACAGGGGGTGGGAGAAAGCACACAACGAAGTCTGTTGTCCTCTTTAATGTTTCAGTGTAGTCCATCTGGTGTCAATGGCCTTCCTTGATGGACAGGACATAACACCTTCTGTTGGAGACCAGCATTTCACACTAGTAAATGTCTCTCTCCTAACTGGTGATTTACACAGTTATAGAGGCTCACAATGCAAATACTCAAACATTATCGTACATGAGCGGCACCTGGTCTGCCAGTGTCACAAAGGCCTGATCTTATAAGGTGCTTCTGTGAATGGCTGAGCACTTGCTGTCTTCACAGGACTTGTCCCTTTACTTATTTTCCTGAAATTATACCAAGACTAATCTCTGGCTTTAGCTATGTTGTAGTTCCTTCTGGGCTTAGTTATGAAACCTTTTCCTTTAATTTAAGTATTACAGTTCCCTCATCTGGGTAGCTGATAACTTGAGTTCTATTCCTCTCAGTGATCTCTCCATAAATGAATCTATTGCCTAATTATGAGTTTTCATTAGCTAAATTCATGGGTGTATAATGACATTAGGTTGTCTGCTCCTCAAATTGTGTGCAGGTCTTGATTCCACTGACAGATTCTCATATTAAGAAACTTTGGAGAAAACTTCTAGTTAAGAATTACTTGAATATCCTATGGCAGCCCCTTGACAGTGGAAGAAATGATATCACATCCACATGGAAAACAACCCAGTAGAAAGAGTGAGATTACACATAAACTTGTAAGCTCTGCTTATAATGTGGAGTAACAATACATGAACATACAGGTCTTCTACTGCTACTCTGGAGAAAGAATGAGAGTAAAACGTGTGAGAGAGCCACAGTTAAATTACTCTCTATTAGCCCCTACAGTGTGCTTCCAACCTGTGTTGATATATATATATACAGAGAGAGCGAGAATGTCACAGTTAAATTTTTTTTACTAGTATAATGAGGAAAGAGACCCACAGAAGAAGTTCCCTTGGCTAATTTTCTAGCCAGCAGCCACTGCAATGTTCCCACTAGGAGATACTGAAGAAGTGAGAGAGTGATATAATAAATAATGACTGGCTCTGCTGGTAAGGAGAAATTATCACTATGCTTGGGGGATCTAAGTATATGCTCACCCAAGATATAGGGAGGGGGAGGGGAAGAGACCCAGCATCATTCTGTGTTGAATGTACTGCTAGAGATGTTACATTTGAGTTAAAAAGGATTTCAGCCACTGCATTGTCTGCTAACCTAGCAAAAGGGAGGGAAAAGCTAGACATAAAGTTTCAAAGTGACATACAGAGATGTCAAAAATGTTTCAAATTCCCCACTTTTGTTATTTAAATCACTATTAAAACTGCTTCTTAAAATGAATGTTTAAAGTCCAGCTAGATTGCTTAATCATAACCAATAAACTAAAATATCCTAGATTTCTCATAGGCACATATGTACCGTATAGTATCTATGGCCTGGGCTACACTAGCGGGGGGCTTCGAACTAAGATACGCAACTTCAGCTACGCTATTCGCGTAGCTGAAGTCGAAGTATCTTTGGTCGACTTACCTGGCCGTCCTCACAGCGGCGAGTCGACTGCCGCGGTTCCCCCGTCGACTACGCTTACTCCTCCTGCCAAGGTGGAGTATGGGTGTCGATTCGGGGTAGTATAGACGTACCCTATGTTAGGCTCTAAATTCAAGATCAGATTGTTCTCAATGCTGACTATGAGCAAAACACAGCAGGGTGCTCAGCACTCATAAGCCACAGTGAAGTTCTCCCTCACGATATGACCATACATGTCTAGCTCCTAGGACCTACATTGTAAGAGTACAGCCCTAGAGGAAATGGAGGAACAATGTTACCAGTACAGCGTGGAGGACTGTATTTCACTCAGACGCTGATTTTGCTCCCTTTGCAGTCAGCGGGAGTCTTCCAGCCTTATAGGTTGCATTGAATTTAGCCTCTCAGATTGACCTGAATGCTTAAACAACAAACGGAAAAGTTCTGCTATTCACCCTTTGCTTCTGACTAAGGAAAGGCAAGAACTGAGACACAAGGGTTGAAATCATGGCCTACTGAAGTCCATGGCAAAACTCAGATACTAGAGCGATAAGCAAAGCATAAGAACCTGTGTAGAATAAAATAGAAACTCCTGTTGACTTCAGCAACTCAAAGATTTCATCCTAGATTTTTATTAGAGATGGACTGAAGGGATAATATTGGGATCTGCATGTGAACTAGGCTAGAGTTTGGAAACTGAATTAGTGCATTCTTGTTTCATTCACAAAGGGTAAAGCTGAATGCAGGTTAAGCTGAACTAGTGAAACTTTATTAAACCCTATGCACTGCTCTGTCCACATGGCTCCATGCTCCCTGTTCCAATGGTGTCTCCTCAGTAACAGTCCCTCCAGGGAACCTGGGCCTTCTGACTCCAGTTCCACTGATCATGATACATTTCTGATTCAGTGCTACTGAAATTTCATGCTCTGATCTTGTGAGAAATCAGACTGAAATCGTGGGGCTTTGGTTGTAATGTCTTCTCATACAGAAAGAACAACCTTATATTTTAAGTCTGAAATTTTTTATTAGTTTAGATTAAGAGAAAAAACAAAATAAGAACTAAGAAAAGTAAAGTCTATATAGGAGAAGTGTGTGTGTTTGTGTGTGTGTGTGTGTATTCATGAGCGCTGCCTTTCAAAATTGCATCTGTCCCTACATGCTGGCAGATTCCTTAGAAATATAAAGGTGCAGCACAGAGAAAAGAAAGTCTGTACAAGAAGTGTTATCTTTTAGTCCAATACAAGTCACTGGGTTGGATACAGGAGCTACTGAGTGAATTGTAAACTGGCCTGTGATATAAACAGGAAATCAGACTAGATAATCTAATGGTTTCTACTGTCCTTAAAATCTATTAATTATACTCTATGAAAAGGTCAGAGGAGTTACATGCACTGAAATCACCTGACCTTGAATGGTGGAAGTATTGTGTGATCAGCTGTTCTTGTGAGAGTTCTGCCATTTTGGCAAAAACTCATTAGAAAAGTTTGCAAGACCCATTAAATCTGACTCAGCCTTGAACCTCAAATCCTACTTTAAATCAAATCTAAAGCTAAACAGGACTCTTCACCCACTTTCTAATATTTATACGTCATTTTCTCAGTTAACTTTATCCCATTTTTAATTACAGTGGATTCTGTTTAACAGCAATCCTGATAACAGCAACTTCTGGTTAATGGCAACATATATTGCCGGGAACCAATCCTGTCCCATGCACATCAGTGTTAATGGGATTTGGATATTACCAACAGGCATGCTGCTTATTAGCAAATTTTTTAGAGGAGAGGTTCTAGCTGTTTTTGGCTTTGAGCAGTGGCAGATTAATGCACAAACCCATGCCCAGGGATTCCGGCCAGTTGGGGGGGAGGGGGCCAGGGGACGGAAAAATCTCATGATGCTAGGGCAGGATGATTTAGCTACTGTGCCCTCTGCTCTGCTGGGTGGCCTGGCCGTGCTTGGGGTAAGGCTTCTTGGATGAGCCAGTGGGGCGATCAGCCAGTGAATGCAGCTGGAGGGAGCAGCAGAAGCTGCAGCCTCTTTCTCTCCTGCTTGTTGTTTTCTTCGTTGCTGCCCATCGCTTCTCACTACCGTTGATGATGGGCTCCCCCTGCATCCTCCTGTGCCTGGACAGGCAGCCAGGACTAGGCAGCAAAGGAAGATGGAGAACACTGCCTTCTCCAGCCCAAGCTGTGCAGGAATGCCCATTCTGAGCTGGAGTCCTACCGCCCTGATCCTGAGCTGAGCTGCAAGGACACAAGCTGCAACCTGCAGCGCATCAGCAACTGGGAGAACATAAACGGTAAGAGGGGTGGGGTGCCGCTGGGATGGGGAGCTTCCCGCAGCCAGGGGAGCCGGGGAAATCCCTGCAGCCCTCAGGGAAATACAACCCCCACAAGAACATGGGGAGCCAAGGGGGGAGATTCTTTGCTGTTCTGCTCAAGGGGGAAAACATGGAAACCCCCCTCCGCCGACACACGTACCATGGGAGCCCCCTTCGCCTCTTCCTTGCCTCTCAATGTTCAAGCACTTCTCTCCCCCAGGCATGAGCTATTCTCTCCCCTCCTCTTCCAATTTTTTTCCTGTGTCTTTTGGTGATTGCTAAATATATGGCGAGACAGAGGCTTTCTTTGAGATTTTTATGCCTTCGTCCAGTTTCAAGGCCTTTGGATGCCCCTATCCCTGTATCTCACAATGCAGCATTTTTTTACCCCATCCTAATGTGTCATAATGTAGCCCTATTTACCCCCACCTGCACCCCTGAGACTTTTGTGGATCACACCTCCCCATGCATGTGGTTCACAGCCTTGGGAGCTTAGTGTGGATTTTTGCCTTGTACATTGTGATATGCCATTATTTACCCGCCTGCTCAGCTGGTATGAGGTCTTCCATAATATAGCCCTATCACCTTAGCATTGCTGAAAGCCTATAGTGCTATTTACCCCAGACTGTACTATTTCCCGATTCACGAACAAGGTCAGCTCCCAGACTGCTGCACTGGGCAGCACAGTATGGGGAGAAGGTGACCAGCCCTCTGTGGAGAAAGAAGTGGTTCGGGACTATTTAGAAAAACTGGACGAGCACAAGTCCATGGGGCCGGATGCGCTGCATCCGAGGGTGCTAAAGGAGTTGGCAGATGTGATTGCAGAGCCATTGGCCATTATCTTTGAAAACTCATGGCGATCGGGGGAGGTCCCGGATGACTGGAAAAAGGCTAATGTGGTGCCCATCTTTAAAAAAGGGAAGAAGGACGATCCGGGGAACTACAGGCCAGTCAGCCTCACCTCAGTCCCTGGAAAAATCATGGAGCAGGTCCTCAAGGAATCGATTCTGAAGCACTTAAAGGAGAGGAAAATGATCAGGAACAGTCAGCATGGATTCACCAAGGGCAAGTCATGCCTGACTAACCTAACTGCCTTCTATGAGGAGATAACTGACTCTGTGGATGAGGGGAAAGCAGTGGATGTGTAATTCCTTGACTTTAGCAAAGCTTTTGATACTGTCTCCCACAGTATTCTTGCCAGCAAGTTAAAGAAGTATGGGCTGGATGAATGGACTATAAGGTGGATAGAAAGCTGCTTTCAACTACCTGAAAGGGGGTTCCAAAGAGGATGGCTCTAGACTGTTCTCAGTGGTACCTGATGACAGAACAAGGAGTAATGGTCTCAAGTTGCAGTTGGGGAGGTTTAGGTTGGATATTAGGAAAAACTTTTTCACTAGGAGGGTGGTGAAGCACTGGAATGGGTTACCTAGGGAGGTGGTGGAATCTCCTTCCTTAGAGGTTTTTAAGGTCAGGCTTGACAAAGCCCTGGCTGGGATGATTTAGTTGGGAATTGGTCCTGCTTTGAGCAGGGGGTTGGACTAGATGACCTCCTGAGGTCCCTTCCAACCCTGATATTCTATGATTCTATGATTCACCCAGCATGGACTGATGTGGTACTGTTTACACTGGTCCCCAGTTTCCAGACCCAACTCAACTATGAATTTCACAAATGAATTGTGGCCCACCCAAATTTACTTAACAAAGATGGTCAGTGGAATCAACTATTGTCATGGGCTAATGGTCATCTGTTGCTCTGTGACTGCCAAAGCCAAGCCTGGTTGGGGACATAAAGGACAAACCAAGACAGTTATAGAAGTGGGAGAAATTTATCTTGTGACGACCTTCAGTTTCAGTGACTTTTTTACCTCCATTATGCTGATGATGAGGCATTCGTATAATAGAGTGATGAATATGCTCTCTCTGCTGTATTACTGGAAAAACTATATGCTCATTGGCTTAATAATGACCGAACATCCTATTGTGTGCTTTGGCTAATCAGAACCTGGCTTATTCTTAAAACTGTGATTTAATATATACATATAAGCTAGTTTCTGATTAGCTGAAATAGTCCTAAAACTTGGTAAAATGTCAACTTTCTCAGGTTTGACATGAATTGCCTTTGGCAGAAAGCCAAAAGAGTAACTTTGGCACAGATCAGATTCTTTCAACATTTTTTCATAGTTTATGTGATCAATGGCAAACTTTTAAACTAATTGTCACCATTGACTGAAAGTTAAAGTTCTTAATAATAGAGTAATTTTATCTCAGATTAGGATTATTTCTTTTAATTATGTTACTTTCTGGAATGGCTTCCACAGTAGAAAAACTGGAGTGTAACAGGATCAATTGGTGGAAAAAATGCGTAATGGTCAGGTGTAAGAAAACTGGAGGAGATGAAAGAACTACTTGTTGACCTGTGAATGACTAATTCTTGTAACACCAGTGTTGTCCAGATTAGCAGTGAACACCTTTGTGTAATGCTATAGATAATATCTAGCCATATTCATTTTCTATGTGGAAATCTGGAGCAGTTAATTTAGGCATCATGAACTGGGATATAATTTGCTTTATTATTAATGCAGTGTGTAAACACTGAATGGAGTCTTTGTATTAATGCATTTTGATATATTCGTGTTTTAATGGGGCATGGGGAGCCCAAATGTTATTTTTGCCCAGGGCTCCAATGAATCTTAATCCACCTCTGGCTCTGAGCATGAACAGCTGATTGTTTTTGTTGTGTGCCATGGCTGCCAAACACATGGACCTATCTCTCGGCGATAACATTTGGGTCCTGGAGGGTGAGAGTGGCCAAGAAGTTTGGTGTCTCTCAATCTGTTGTTTTGCACATTCAGAAGAACAGCCATAATATTTTACAGACACACGGAAACACCCAAACCGACGCTGCAAGCGTTGATGTGAAGGAAAGGAGGCAGCACTTGGCTCTGGTTTCAGAATAAGCTTGGCTAAGGTGCTCAGCTCATCGGGACAATGCTAAACAGAAAGTGAGTCAGCTGGTGGCAGAGTGGGGAAGGCATGCAACCCTTCAGACTGCTGGCTCAGTCGGCGGAAAGCCTGGCACAATGTGTTTCAGTGTAAGAAGCATGGCACAGTGGATACTGAATGCCGGGCAGACACCCTACCCAGAATTCTCGAGCAGTTCCTGCCATGTGACATCTTTAATGCTGACGAGACCGGTCTCTTACCAGGGCTTTCCTGACAAAGACCGTGGCATGCTAAAAGAAGGGTTTGTAGAAGGAAAAAAGGCTATGGAGCACATCACACTGCTGTGTTGCACGAATATGGATGGGATAGAGAAGCAGCTTCTTACGGTGATTGGAAAAAGCAAGTGCCCCCCATTGTTTCCCTAAGGACCACTCAAAGTTGCCTGTGATATACAGAAACCCAGACAATGCTTGGATGACAAATTCACTGTTTCAAGAGTGGCTTAAGAACTGGAAAAAGGGAGCTGTGGCTACAAAACTGACATGTGCTTCTTGTTTGACACCTGCCCAGCTCATTCAGCTTGTGTAGAGCCATCACACATTGCATTAACATTCTTGCCTCTGAATGCAACTTCAGTAATGCAGGCAATGGCCATGGGTGTCATTAAAAACTTCAAAGGTCACTACCATGCTCCTCTTATTGCATGCATGATTGCCTCTATGGACACTGACCCACATCTATACACAGTGGATATTGCCAAAAAACACAACTCTGATTAATGCACTTCAGCTTGCTAAAGAGTCATAGGCTTCTGTTCTCCTAGAGACTGTTCTAAAATTCTTCAGAAAGTGAGGGTTTCTGTCAACAACAGAAAGTGATGGCTTGGTGGACATTGATGTGCTGGCTGTCATTTCTGTTCCTGTTAGACCAGTGGTTCTTAACCTATTTACCATTGTGGGCCTCACATGCAGCTCTTTATGTGATATGTGGGCTGCATCCACACACTATATATATTATATTATATTATATTGTATTATATTATATTATATTATAATACATGTATGGCCATGAGTATGTCACATGGGCCACAGCTGTGTGTTGATTGGGCCATGGGTTGAGAACCACTGAGCTAGACAATCAATTGGAGACAGAAGGGGAACTTTCTGATGCCAACCTGCTGGAGATAGTAGCAGCTGTAAAGCACCAAGAAGCTGATGAGGCACAAGAGGAAAGTGCATTGGATGATGAGCCTTCCCTCACAGACGAGCAATGTGTGGTGGACTTTTTTCACAAGATAGTCCAGAGTTGTGGCTTTGAGAACAGTTACGAGGCTGTAGGCAAAATTGAGGAGGATGTATAGGAGGAGATGGCAAACCATAGAACGCAGACAGGATAGGGATACATTTTGTTCTTTAAAACATTTTTTAGTTTTTGGGTGAAGTCTTAGTGCTTCTTATGTGTCACACAAATTAAAGCAGCATAATTTTAAGTACAGTACGGTTCAGCATTCAGATATAAAACACAGCCTAATGTAAGTTTTCTTTGGTGTTTTTAAAAATGTTTTATCTTCACAGAATTATAGGCCACTGTAGTCCTTGTAACACATAGCAAGCTGAGATTTCCTAAATTTGCACTGTGATACATTATACAGTGTATCCGTTACCGTGTATCATGTTTGGTTTTCTTCTTTAGTGCTGAAAATTAATACACAGTTAATAAATAGTTTCACAACTACTGTTCTGTACAATGCATCATTTTTCCACTCTCATTTTTCTATGTAGCCCCTGGAAACAGTGTCTTCTGCTTATGGCAACTTTTCGATAATGGCAACTCTTTGCTATGAACCAAGAGGTTGCTATTAAGCAGAATCTATTTTATATATATATAATGGTGTGTATACATATAAAATAAATCGATCAGGGATTCCGTAATAACAGATTTAAATTAATATAGTTCTTATATAAACAGTTGATGTTTATGCATTTCAAGCTTTTTCATAGAAGGAAAGCTGCACCCTTTCTGTTCACTGCTGCATCATGAAAATTTGCATCGTGAAATGCATTTCTCACCACATGCCAGCTGTAAATTGTATTTGAAATGGAAAGTATTAATTAAATAAGAATTTCTGAACTGCCTGCTGACAGTCACACTACTGAATAGTGACAATACTTGTGACACCAACAGATTCAGAACCAAATATGGGAGATTGTAAACCAGTTTCCATCCCATCTAACAAGTGGAGTAAAGTCATAATTTAAAGCATGAAACATTTTGTTTATATCTTAACCAGGAAAGTACTCCCTCCTTGATGGCATCTACCCAACAATGTCTTTTTTTACTATTTGTTTTATTGAATGACTGGGCTATTTAACATTTTAGAAACAACTCAGAGGCTAATTATAGCAAAATGATGCAGACCTATAAGAATCTGGTCAAACTAAGTATAGGGCCAAGTCACCACCACATCTCACAGAATAATGCATGGGAGGGGTTGAAAGGCTTTGAAGATCCAACAAGGTTCACTGAGACACAGAGGACCATTGGTGCCAACTGACAAAGGGTTCATTACTCTGTGTCAGCAACTCTTAGTAGGCTTGGCAAACTCACTACACCTAACACACCACTTTCATCCATAAATAATGTCTTGTAAGGTATCAAATGAAGTTTGGTGACACACTGGTCATTAATATTGTTGTGAAATGTAAATATTAACACTATCTGAGGAATTATGTATACTTACTGATATTATGCTTTAAAATCTGTAGCCAAACAAAGGTTTCTTCCAGACAAGAGGGAATGTTGCTAGCTTTCTGGCATATGCTAATGAAGCATTGTAAGCCCAACAAAATGGGAGCTACATTTGCAGGCAAAATAAACATGAAAAACAAGTTAACATGGGGATGAGAAGACAACTTGGAGCCACCATCACAGGGAGGAAACCAACAGGAGGATGTGAACTCAACAAGGGGGAGCACATTGGAGTCTGAAGACCCCCAAGGGGTCATCCTCACTTTTGGGGACAAAGACAATGAACTTTGGGAAATATAAGGAGAAGCAAAAGCCATTTTGTTATCTATTTACTGAGGAACACCCTGGCTGAGTGGGAGTGATTCATGAAAACTTGGATCCTGGTTTGACTGAAAACCAGTAAGCTCAAGAGAAAGACTTGGAGGGTGAGAAACTTTATTAGACAAAAGATTATAGCCTGTTAAAGTTATATATCTAAAAAGCATGTCAGGCTTTTGTTTTATTTGTAAACATTTGTTTCCGTTATCCTTACTCATTAGCTCTTACAATCTCTACCTTTGTTAATAAACTTATATTCTTCTTTTATTATTAATACATCTCAGTGCTATAGTATAAGTGAGGTATGAAACCTGAGTTGTAACCTTCCAGCTGTGTACACATGGTCTCTTTGAGATGCAGCTTACCTGGGAATTTCAAGTGATGGGGCAGAGACAAGCCATAACTCTTGATGGGGGGTGGGAGGGGCACGATTTAAAGGTTGTGGGGGAGGGGACATGACTGCCCCATGCATTGCCGCTGCCCCTTTCCCACTCGCCCTGTGCCTTCCACACCCGTTCCAAGCCGGTACCACCTTGCCCCCTTTCCTCTGACAGTTCCTTCCCCACTTCTCCCATCACCTCCCTGTGGCAGGTGCGGAGCAGGCTCTAGATGCGGCTGCGAGTGAGGAAGGGACAGGACTCAGAGAGTTTCCCTGTGCCCCCTCTGGCGGAACTGTGCTGCCAGCCACATCTCTCTTCCCTGCTCCGGGAGCCTCCTAGCAGGGCTCAGGGGAGTACTAGGTGCCAGTGCCTTTCCCAGGCACGTCCCTCTCACTCGCACTCAGCCCAACTCCCACCCTGGCAGAAATCGGGGGGGGGAGGGCATGTGACTCTGCATGCCCCCCTCCCCAATACATCGCTTCTGGATAGGGGCTGGATACTACAGGGGAACACTTGTCAAGGGGTTTTGGGGTGCACCTAATGTTAACCTGCAAAGCGAAGCAAGGACTCGCAGAGTCCTGAGAAGAGCGCTTGAGTGGGTGAAAGCCTGGTGGTGTGGGAGACTCCCTCGCGAGGGAGGCGGGGGATAACAAGGTGACTCAGTCTGGGGGCCCCAAGAAAGCATCACATTCACCTCATGGAGTTTCTTAGCCAGCATCCCAATTACATGGAGGGGTTTCAGCCTGTGCGAAGTTGTGCAGCCCCCCTCCAGTCTCTTAGGGAAGCGCCCAAACACCTGGAAGCCAGGCTCACTCCCTTCCGGGGCTGCTTCTCAGTTCTTCCTTCTTCCCCCGCCTGCCCCTGGCTGAGCTCCTTTGGCTGCACAGTAACAGCTGCTCTGGGGATTTCACAGGAGTTAAAGCTGCTTAGAGCAGCAACAGTGTTTGGGACAAATTAGGTATAAATAAACCGGCTGACTTTACTTCCCGATCCTAGCTACTCTGACTCCAAAAAAGGGCCTTTTTCCCAATCATGGTGTCTGACCCTGCTGCCAGTGAATTCAGTGGGGTCAGAAACTAGCCCAATCTGTGACATGGGATAGAGGTGAAGCTGAGAATTAGAACCACATTTTCCCATCCCTCTGTACCAATGTCTTTACTTTCTGTTGAGGGAAATCATGCTTTGCCAGAGAATATCACATTCCTCCAAGTTTTTGAGTTCTTTCAGTTTATTTGGGATTTCATAGTAAACAGTTGTTTTTATTCTTTTTGTCTTGTCCCATTTGGGGAGAGGGGTATAATGTCTGATGAGTCACTGTCACCATCTCTTGCTGTGACTGCACCACTGAGATAAATGGGCGTAAACATCAGAACTGCTAAGAAGATCCTTCTATCTTTAAAAAACTAAAATGTGAAAGACTTGGCTGTTCTGTTTCATGCTACTACTACTTGTGGAATTCAACCAAGTTGGTGGCTGTGCTGTGTGGAAGGCTGGTGCTGAGAGACATTGGCAGGGTAAGGGTAGGAAAGGTTGTCTAGTGGATAGAGCACTTGACTGGAACTCAGGTGCCTGGGTTCCTTTCCCAGCTCAGCTATAGCCTTCTAGTGTGACCGTTGGAAGGCTATGGAGGTGAAGCAGACCTTGTTTTGAAGGAGGCAGTGTGGCCAAGTGGCTAGCACACTGCCCAGGGACTTCAAAGCCCTGAGTTCTATGCTCAGCTTGGCCACTGACCTTAGGCAGGTCATTTAACTCCCTGTGCCTTAGTTTCCCCATCTGTAAAGAGTCGAAATGATACTAACCACCTTTGTAAAGTGCTTTCAGCTCTGTTGATGAAAAGCACTCTATGATGGCTAGGTTGTAATAACCTGATGGTTTCACGGGGCACTATATTCCTTCAGGCCAGTCTTGGATGCGGGACCTTAGAGAGTGAGAGTGTAAAGTTCTCTGTTGAGGACTGTGGAAAAAGAAAATCCCTCAAAAGTCCTCATTGAGGACAGGAGAATCAGCCTAAATCTCTCCTTATTGCCCATGTCCATTTTCCCCTCAACTATGTTCCCCTTTCACATGCATTTTACTTCCATTTGTAAACAGAATTGAATGTAAACCCCAGGTATATGCAGGTGTGTGTCTATGGTAACATGCAGAACATGTGCAATCCAACTCACACAAAGTCTGAGGGAAAACATGATCGGAGTATTGTTTTTATGCATAGAAGAGGCACTGAATTTTAATATGAGTAGTGTGCCTAATCATTCTAGTCTACAGTACCTAGGTTATTTATCCATTTTAACCTCTCTATTAGGAGACCATGTATAATTTATTTTTTATTTCTGCAATGAATAATATAACTGAGAACTGGTAGTTATTTTTTTCATTTGAAAATTTTGTTTTAAAGAGTTCTGTTGAATAACGTTAGGTTGGGTTTTTTTCCTGATAATAAAAGCAATAAGAATTTGCTACACTTCTGTAGTAGAATGCATATTCGGAAGTTCCTACTTAATACATTGGTATGTCGATGCTCAACAGACTCAAGCACAATTTCAGCTATGCAAGTGGCGAGACACAGGAGCCCTATGGCATAGCACTCAAAGAGCTTAATAGTCATTCCAAAGACTAAGCTGTTTGACTTGTTGTGCTTTTAATCACCAGATTAAACTTCCTCTCTTCTCTCCTCTTTAGGTAGATCCTTTATAGGCTCTGTTTCTATCTTGCTATCACTGCTGCCATCAGATGGACCTTAATAATGAGTTAGCTGACATCTGTACATGACAGTGGGCTGAATGTTGCAGGCCAACTGCCTTAAAAGGCATTATCACTGTAAACAATAGAAATAATTGGTCAGTGCATACAGGCCTCAATCAAAGGTGAAAAAGTGCAGGGAGACAGAGAAAAAGTGACTTCATCTAATAGCCTGAACAGAGGAATGGGTGCCAGGAACTTCTGAATTCCAATCCCAGCTATTACAATTGGCTCTCTCAAGGGTCACTCAAGTCTCTCAATCACTCTATGGTGTTGCAAGTGGAGATATTAATACTTATCTGCCTGGCCAGGATGTTAGTGAATGTTTGCAAAGGGCTCTGAAGATGAAGCCTATTGTGCTAAACATTATTTAGTGCTAAAGCTTAAAAAAAAAAAAAAAGAAGAAGAAGTTGTTTGCATGGTGTGGAAGGCCAAAGAAAAAAGTGCCGTGTCCATAGAGTGTTGGTATGTGTGTGTGCATGTGTGCAGGGCCGGCTCTAACTTTTTTACTGCCCCAAGCAGCAAAAAAAAGCGCTGCCCCCTGAGCCCCCCCCGCCGAGCGCCACACCGCGCCACCGGAGGCCGCCCCCTCTCGCCGAGCGCCGCGCCGCGCCGCCAGACCCCCC
>NW_020664562.1:24326826-24333383 GCF_002925995.2 Terrapene triunguis | reverse complement strand
GCCGCCCCAAGCATGTGCTTGGTTGCCTGGTGCCTGGAGCCGGCCCTGCGTGTGTGTCCCCCCCGATTAGGGTTTGTTTGAAGCTTGCAAGCAAAATGCCAAACTAACAAAACGTTTGTAAAGGGAAAAAAATAACCCAACACAGAGGACACTGCTTACTTGCACTGCTTTCTAGGGGGAGATCCTGAGCACAATCTGGCTTCCTCCAGATCTTCATTCTGAGAGAAGGGAACACTTTACAGACTCAGCAGACCTTGCCAGAACCCTGCACTAAAATCTGGGGGCCCTGGAGAGAACAGCTCCTAGCCTGCCCTGTTTCTCTGGCCCAGGGAGAGCGAGGCTAGTTAGAAGCACATACAGCACCTGCAGAGTGTCTGAGTGGAGAGGGGAGTTCCAACCCTTAGTAAACTAATCTCAGAGCCTAACCAATGAGAGCAGCCTGGGTTTTCCCTCCAAACTGCCTCCCTGAGGACTCGTCCTCTATCTCAATGACCATGTCCCCTTGCACAAAATCTCTCTCTACTGAAACTGGGTAGTGCTGGTGCCAGAGTATCCTCTGTCCAATCTTGAAGGACTGGCAAAACCTACTATACATGAGTCTATGCTGATCTGAAAGTGTATATATAGCAAAGTTAATCCATTATAATAAGTGACACCAAAATTGGGAGAGCGGTATAATGAAGAGGATAGGTCACTGTGAGCAATAGATCTAATGAGGCCATTGGATGCATAAACAGGGAGGAGGAGGAATAGAGAGGTTATTTTACCTCTATATTTGGCACTGGTGCGACTGCTGCTGGAAAACTGTGTCCAGGTCTGGCTTCCACACCTCAAGAAGGATGTTGATTAATTGGTGACGGTTCAGAGAAGAGCCACAAGAATGTTTAAAGGATTAGAAAACATGCTTTATAATGCTAGACTCAAAGAACCCAATTTATTTAGCTTAACATAGAGAAGGTTAAAGGCTGACTTGATTACAATCTATAATTACCTGCATGGAGAACAAATATTTGATAATGGGCTCTTCAGTCTAGCAGAGAAAGATATAACATGATCCAATAGCTGGAAATTGAAGCTAGACAAATTCAGGCTGGAAATAAGGCATTCATTTTTAATGGTTAGGGTCATTAACCATGGGAACAATTTACCAAGGGTCATGGTGGGTTCTCCATAACTGACAATTTTTAAATCAAGATTGGATGTTTTTCTAAAAAAATCTGATCTAGGAATTATTTTGAGGAAGTTCTATGGCCTGTGTTATACAGGATGTCAGACTAGATGATCACAATGGTTCCTTCTGGCGTTTCAATCTATAAAATTGAGTTAACTCTCGGCCTTTCAAAATTCCTTATGTGGCTATAACAAGCTGGTCTTGGGCCATCCTAATTCAGAATTAAAATTCTTCAGGAGGCAGAAATCTAAATCAGTATGGACTCCCTCCACTCCTTTCAAATTTTCTGTAAGAGGTACCTTTAATAATAGAAAATGGTATACTTTAAGCCGAGCTTGAAGCTAACTAGTGGGGAAGCCAACCATCTCTGGTTCCTGCCTGGTAAAAAGGAGCAGACTATTTCTGTGGTAGAAGGCCCTGGGTGGTTTTAAATTAACTTAAGATTCCACTTCCACGTGAAGTTTGAACAGTCTGGTAAGACACACATTACTACTTCCCTACATTACAGTTAATCACTATTTTTGTGAACAGTTAAATTGCTGTCCACTCCTAGAGAATAATTACAACTATTTAATTGTATTCATAATTTAGCATACACCTGAAAAATATGCTGTAAAATATCAGGGGGTTGCCGTTAATACTGGTGTTCCATTTACAAACTGTCACATTTATAATGCGTCTTTAATCTTCTATGGTCTGCTAGAATTTTATATTAAAGTCTGCTTTGTGCTTTAAATATTTAAGATTCTGCAATACTTCAAAAGGTGATAATGCCTGATGCTCTGGTGGTGCTTAAATCTCAACAGCTAAATATATTGAGGAATCTTCAGTGGCCCTAGCTTAATTAAACATGCATGTGTGTTTTCAAATGCAATCTTTTTCTGCTTGTTAGGTTTTTGACAAACCTCCAAACAGGTCCAGGTGGAACAAAGCATGTAAACAAGCTTGTGAATGCAAGCTTAAAACACTCAAATTAGCACCTTCTTACAATTAATATGCAAATCCTGGGATCTCTGTTATTGATAATGCCATTTAATATTATTTGCAGCTTAACGCTGTATCCTAGCCTTTTCCTTTTTCTAAACCGTGTCCAGTTTAATTATGTGAAAACACAGTGTTAGAGACTTGGTATCCAGTGAGATGCTATTTCCTGTGAGAAACTCATTCTACCCTGGGTAACATGGTATGTATTACAAGGCTGTAATAGCATTGCCATACGCCATTTGTTTTACAAGGTTTAATGCTCTAATTTAGCACATCTGGTTAAATTTGGAACCATCAAGTTATGCTCGTAGGTTAACACATGTTCTTTTCATTGTTATCTTCCTCATCCCTCCCCCTTCTATGGTTTGTTATACACATTTGTTGCATATTGTTTTAAATTAGATTGCAAGATCTTCAGGGCAGGGAGGCCCAGATCCTCAACTAGGCAATGGTAGTTTAGGCAACTAAACTACCATTAAAATCAATAGGAATTAGGTGCCTAACCACCTTTAGGAGCTGGGCCAGATTGGCTCTTCCTATGTGCCTGTACCACACGCACAAGATGGGGCTTCTGTCCTGATCACGGGCAAGTTGTTCAACACATTGCAGGATCACACTGCAAAGTGCACCATTGTTAGGAAAAAGACATTTTTCAGCATGAGAAAAATTGCCTTTTATTTGCAGTATCTCCAATGCCAGTAGTGATAGTAAAAACAGAAAAAGTTTCAAAATAATTGTGAGGATTGTCTAAATACTATGGGCCAAATACAGGCACCCTCTTTGCTGTGCACATACCTGGCTCCCCAAAAACGTGCAGCATTCATGTTCAACGAATTATCCATGGGTGCAGCCTTGAAGAGGCCATTTCAAGCTGCAGCCTTGGTAATGCTGACTAATTTTGCCCCAGTCAGAATAAATGGTGCAAGGGAAAGCAATGGACAACATTTGGCTTAAATAGAGTCTCATTTTAAAATAGAAAAAGCAGCACTGCATTAACATTTGCCCGTGCCTGTACTAACTGGTCTGTCAGTTGTCTTTTAAACATCCAATCAACTTCAAAAAGAACACGCACCTTTGATTTTATTTTGTTTAAAGTTAGCAAATAATTATTGTCAAAGACTAAACTAGAAAAAATAGATTTTCTACAGAAGGAAATATGAGCTACTTGAACGGGGGAAAATGAAGCATTTATTTATTTATTTATATAATTTCTCTGAATAGTTATTCCTGTATTTGGAAGCATTATCTTCCAAATGTTGCATAAATAGATTGAGCATAGCTGGAAAGGGGAAGGAGATATTCCATACATGAATAAATCAAGCAGAGATTGAATGATTCACTCTGTTTTTAATGCAAAAATGCAACTATTGTCTCAATATATTTGAAATGTAATAAAAATATATGTGGATGAACCCAATAAATGTTCATTTATAATGCTGTAATAGGTGAGGTGATGGTAAAAACTGGGAGAGCTGCAGTAGCATTACAGCAGTTTTATAGGTGATGCAATGTTAGCAGGGAATGACAGGAAAGGTATTATTATAATAACCTAAGGGAAGGCAGCAACCATACAAAATGATAGACAAATCTGAATTAATATGATATGATATGTGATGTGGCATTTTACTATAAGCTTACTGTACTGTAGGGAAAGTTATATGAATACTGTCCAATAGATGATACCTGTGAAGCATATGTGGTAGGCAAAATACTTGATACAGAAAAAAACAAAATGTGAACTGGAATATAGAAGACAATTATATTTGGCCTATTAAGGGATAAACTATATCTTTTGTTTTAATAATAAATAAGAAACCTAATTTCTTACAGTAAAATGGTAATTTTCTATCTGCCAGACAGAACACCTGGAAAATTAAAAACACATTTTATTTTGATTACCTTTATATTTTAATATTCCATTGCCCTCTTTTCCTACAAGCCAATAATCATTAAGTTCTTGCAAGTGAAAATTGTTTATTTCCCTGCTGGCTTCAGCCTGTTTTCACGAGCTGTGACCACCACCTCTAATTAAAATGTCGTCCTAACAACATCAAGGTGCAGCGACTAAAGCAGTCAGTTCACCTCTGAAACGGCACATTTTATTAAGCTACACAAACCCTGAGAAATGGAAGCCGGTAGTAACTGTCTCTGTGATCTTTAATGGAATTTTAAAGATGACAAGAAAGGAAATGGGAAACTAAAGCAATGGAAGACACAAATTCCCTGGAGGTGCATTCTGAAGTAAATCAGAGCAACTGAAAAAGTGAACTCTTTGAGCCCTGGGATATCTCCCAGGTTTTTCAACTGGACACTTACTGCATGTAGGGTCCCTGAACACCTCAGCTCTGGGCATGCTTTGACACAGCAAGTCATAGAAAGATGAACAACATCACCTGAAGTGCTGTTTGAGGGGCAGAAAATTGCTCCCATTGCACGCTGTGCTGCCTTTACTTTAAATCACATGACTTATTACAACCTTCCCTTTATAAAAGTGCCATTTATGTATGTTAACTTCTCCAGCTATAATGGGCATATACTCCCCACCCCTTATTTCCACAGCAGCTAATGCAGTTAAAAAAGAAGAGGTGATAATCAGTTTTTATAAAATCAAAATCGCCCTGAGAACAAACTTTGGACCTATTATTAAGGCTAAATAGTCATAGACCAAAAAAAAAAAAAAAAATTGCAAGTGAAACAGGAAAAAACTCCTTGCTACAAATTATTTATTGTTCAATTATTTTTATTTCCTTAACCTGGTGAAAAGCCTATTAAAAGCATAGTCTCTCTCTTCCAAGGATGACCTTGCTAAAACTTTGTTTTGAAGCTTTTAAATTATAAAGCTTATGAAATTCTTTAAAACAATTTTTTTACAATGTAGTGAAATCCTTAATAACAAAACCAGTTTGGATGTGTCTACACCCAGGGTCACTCGTATACACATACACAGATTTTTTTGTACACAGATATACACACAATTATAGCTATATTCTGCCTTTGGTCTCAGCCAGAGTTAGAAAGTATGGAGGTATGTGAAAATGAATTTTTTTTAAAGCAATGAACAGCCCCTCAAAAATATTCAGTTCAGATTTGGGTGTTGCTTTTTTGGTTGAAGGTTCAGGTTGGTTCTGATTTTTACCTGGACTGGTTTATTAATCTCCATTCAAGGGCTTATGCCACACTGCATACCATGCCAACTGAATGTGTAACCTACAATACCAATGTATTTTCTATGTTGTGGTGAACACCTTATCCTCCTTGTTATAGATCCTTTCTACCTTATCACCATGTATGAGGCCAGTTTGACATTCCTTGTACTCCCAAAAATGCACGTTGGCTTCTGTGTGAGTTCTTGGTGCACAAATGACTCTATTACTCATGTAGTGGGTGTGGGAGAATAGGTCCCAAGGTTTGAAGGATTAGTTCATGATCTTTGAGCAATAAATGACAAACTGTTTACATAATTCCAGAGCTTCTGACTGGGATTTTCAAAGGACCCTCAGGAATTTGGGTGCTTCATTTCCTTGGGCACTTTTGAACATCTCAACCTCAACTAATCCAAAGAATCAGATCTGATTTACTCTTAATCACATTTTCACCCATGGCCAGTTGGCAACACAATTGATTGCATTGTAGGAGACTCCTGAGTTCCAACCTAGCTTTGGAAAAACTACTTTATTTTGCCCACCCCTTGAATTTGCCTATTCTGTAGAAATTCAGAAATAGTGAAACAGCCCCCTACATAACCAAAGAGGAAAAGTCTGTACACTGAACAAATGCTACAGCAGACATCCATCCCACTAGTATTCTGATATAGTTAATATTACATACTAGCGTAGTAACAGCCTGTCACATTCTAGAAATCAGTTTAAAAGCAACTGGGACAAATCCTGCACTCACAATGAAATAAATAGAGTCACTCTGGATTTACACTCGTGTGACTGGGAACAGATTTTGGCCCACTGAATATGCTGTGCTTTCCCAATAAATCATATTTACCCCAACTGCTATAAATAATATCCAATCAAATAGAAACTATACAAACTTATTCTCTGTGGTGGTGGGCCCTAAATTGTGCTTTGGCCTGAAGTGTAAAGCATGTAAGGAAAAGGACTAGTTCAAAATTACTAAAAAGTTATAAACCTTCTTCATTGCCTGGAAAAAATGTGGCCATTTTACATGCCAACATATTGTCTCTGTTTATATTTAAATGCAATTTGTTTAAGAAAGGGCAACAGGGGGTTTTAAGATGCAAACTTAATTAAAAGCACAGAAAACATCTATGTAGTGAATGGAAGACACTCACAAGGGGATAAGGATTCAAGGCTTGTTTGGACTGAACATGTGATCCCTTACTCTCTTGGCAGTAAGCACAGCAATTCACCCTATTAACTTGTGAAAATGT
>NW_020664562.1:24209326-24321826 GCF_002925995.2 Terrapene triunguis | reverse complement strand
CCATGACTGAGCTGTACTACAGGCTTCAGCTGACAATCACCTAGGCCTGGATCCACAAAAGAACTCAGGAGTTGCAATGCCTGACTTTCAGGCCCCTAGATAATCATTGGAACAACAATGTGATCTATAAAGCCTGAGTTAGGTGCCTAAGATTCAGTGAGTGGGAACAGATAGGTACACAATGATGGGATCCACAAAAGCCAGCACACTAGGTGGGCAGTTGCCTAATCTAGCCAGTAGGCGGTGCCAATGAGAGGATGGCATGTGTCCTGAGCCTCAGGCCTCTGAGGGAGCTAGGCACCTAAGCCTGTGCTGCAAGGAAGTAGCTATTTCTGTTAGCAATCCACAGCCAGGAACCCCGCTCCTGGAGTCTCCTGGCTTAGGTGCCCATGTCATTTCTTGTGAGGCACCTGCTTCACTCCATACAAAATAGCCAGAGGAGGAGGTAGCATGGGGTACGTTTAGCACTCACCTGAAATGTGGGAGACCCAAGTTCAATTCCCCACCACCACCTCTCAGGAGAGAGTTCTAACCACAGGGGATGGGATATTCTGTTGGGGAGGAGGGGGAATCCTCTATCTCTCCTGCAGAAGCTGTTCCACTTTGGATAAATAGTCATTGGAGCTGGTGGATTGGATCATGGCTCTCCCACCTCCCAGGTGTGTGCCCTAACAACCAGGCTACAGACATTCGCTTTCTCATTGGCCCAGTGATTTATCCACAGTGGCACATCTTCAACAGGAGAAATTGAGGGAGCCATACATCTGAATACCCCATAGCTCAGTGGTTGAAGCACTCCTAAGAGGTCGGAGACCCCTGTTCAAATCCTTTTTCTCCCCTTCAGGCAGAGGGGAGAATTGAACCCAGGTTCAACCACATCCTGGGTGACTGCTCTAACCACTTGGCTAAAAGTTATAAGGTGAGCCCCTCCTCTTCCACCCAGATTTTGAATGGAACCCGATCCAGTAGAAAGACTTTCACAACACCTACAGGATCAGGTTCCATGGGTGATATAGCTGCCTATTTCCCCCCAGTTTGTGGATCACACTGGGACTAGGCAGGAGATGGGTGTCCCAATGCCTAGAAGCAGCAGTGCACATGCTCAGAGGCAGAAACGTAGGCACCTAGGGAACATTTACTGAAAAAATGTAAGGGCCAAGTGAGTTTAGGCACCTACAGAGTTAGGTGGCAGCCAAGTGGGAAGTTTGAAGTTTGTGATGTCACCTAAAACTGGGACTCGGGGGCCTATGTCTGGGGTTTAGGCACCTATGTACATTTGTGGATCTAGCCCCTACTCTCTTAGTGTAGTCCAGTATAAGCAGCTTTTATTCATAAAACTGTTGGAAAAGGGCTTGGCAGCTAGGGAACAAATACTGACTTTCAATCTGTCTGCCAGCTGACCCATGTGAGTAAAACCCACCAATCCTTTTGTAATGCACTGAGAAGCATCAGGATGTACTTGCTTCCTTGTCTCACTCTTGGTCAGGAATATCCCTGTCTATTGTCCAAAATGATGGCATTGGTTGAGTACAAGCCTACATCTCAATACAACCACATACTCTCTCTACTATGAGCACATGTACAACAGCCAGTTAAGCTACATTTTGTGGAAGAGGCTGGCTGCTAAAAGCGGGTGTTAGCAATTATTTTTCCATTGGCCATCCTGGTAGCCTTCTGGTTGTAGTGTGCTGCACTTTCAATACAGCATCGGTTTCCTATTTGCACCCCTAGCTGAGAAGGGGTAGGAACTGTAGAGGCAACACGTTCATTCTTTGTTGGAGGAGGGAATGCATCTTGATGCTCAATGGCAGTGTACTTTGGTCACTTGTAGGGTGGCACTGAACTCTTCTGTTGTGCGTTCCACCCAATCCTTGTTGGTTGAATAATGGCCATGATCACTACATGAGGCTTTGAGCTTGGAGGTGAAAGGACTAACTGGGGGAAAATCCATTAGGGACCTTGCAAAAGGAAGGCAGACTCTAAGACCCTGCCTAGAGATGTAGGGCTCCTCAGTTGAGTCATCTGGTTGTCAGGTGCTTGAACCCTGCGTGAAGGTGCAATGGAATTACCACTGAGTCATACTAGCAGATGGATTTAGTTAGCTCCAACGAAGATGCAACAGGGATTCAATCACCTCTTATAGGCAAAGAAAATTAGAGGCTAGGACATAGAGGGCCTACAGGGAACCCCTAGGAATAAAGAAGCTTGCAGCAAAAGTTCAGACTGAAGCTTGTTGTATTGTTTCCTAAATTGTCACGAAAACCAAATCTCAGGCAGAAGGTAAGTTTGGAGTCTGTACAGTGTGTACTCTGTTCAAAGCAGGGTAGGAGCAGACCTGTTAGACACCTTCCTCCTCACAGAGAATTCAGTTTTTAAACAAGATAGGACTGCAACGTACAGGCATTACTTAGTCCCATTATTACATATCAGCATCATGAGAAACAGAAATTACTGAAGCATATCTGCAGAGCCAGACAGAATCCAAAATACAGTGGTTGTATCCCAAGCTCTGAGGCAATATAAACCATCCCCCCACAGTAAGAGGTTATTTAATTACAGTTTCGTATTACTCACATGACCAAACATTAAAGGTGGACCATATGGCCATACTCCTCTCTGGTTTTATATTTTTCTTATATGCAAGTATTTGGAGTGAAATTTGAATGCTAACTTGTGCTTGAATGAAATAGGGGTAGAATTCAATAATTTCCACCTTAAAAACTCCATCGGTCATGGTCTAGCTAGCTGCAAAAAGCAGTCGATGCAAGTTTCCTTGCACTGGGCTCCTTTTGAAATTCTGCTCCAGACAATGCCATTAGAGCATGTAAAATTTAATTTCCATCTCATCAGCGTCAAAAGCTAATCAAAGATTGCCTACAAAAATGATTGTGCTACTGGGTGAATCCAGAACATATGGGCATAACATTAGTCACCCTGGCCTCCACAGTTCCTCCAGCAATTATCATTAAGGGGAAGATGTGTGTCATCCAGTCTAAGGGATGAAGTGTATTCCCCAGTATGTCTTATAATCTGCATCTCTAACTTTAGCATAACATAAGAGAAATAGGGAATATAGCTTAAAAAATTGACCCCATTATTACCTAAAACTATAATGCCCAAGGCACATGCTGAGGTCTCTTTCATAACCATTTATCTAAGGCCAGCCTTACAGTGCAAGCAGAGCTTGGCATCTGCCTACGGCAGCAAGATTGATAGGGTGGCAAAAAATAAGCATAACTGGGATTCCACTCTCCTAATACCAGCTTCCTCTTTCTGCCTTAATGTACTGAGGAGTGACACGTTCCTCATCCTCTTCACCCCATGGGGTATTTTCTATTGGCTAAACAAAGCAAAATGTCATTTTATTTAACCATCTTGGTAATCTCATAAAATGAAACCACTGTGCACATATTAGAATTATTGGTGTCTGCTGAAGCCAGACATATGTGTGTCCCAGTTAGAATTCTGTTCCTGTTTTCTTTGCAATGCAGTAAGTAATAACTATGTACATGCATTTTAATTCACCGGAAAGGGATGGGGGGATGTACTTATAGCTTGCTTGGGTCACTTTTTAAAGTTCCTTGGGGATCCTTTTAATTATCCATATCAGAGCTCAATCTCATCATCATGCTATAGAGCCCTTCCCCCTAATTTTAAGCAGCTATCTTCTGGACTGACATAAGATACAACTGCTAATAATTGAATTCATAGAGCACCCCCTCTTTCTCCCGCTGAGGTACAATGTAATAAAAACTAAATTCCAAACAGTAAAATGTAGAATAAATTGTATGATTATTTGCTGATTTTTATCAAATATATACTTGTTTTTATTGTACATATTCCTGGAGCAAATGGATAGGTTCAATTTAAAAATCAAAATAAATAAAATAGTTTTTTTTAAAAAACAAACCCACTTCCTAAAAAATAACCTAATATAACCAATTGATGATATAGGAATGCAAGATTAAATGGTGGAGGAAGGGCAGGTAAAGTAATAACTATGGAGCCAACCGTGGATATGGTTTTAAAAGAAAAAGCATTAGGAGTGGGTTGGAGTAATGACTGTTCTTTATAAAAGAAGTAGGAAGAGATAAATGGAGAATGGTCAGAGAAATAGGGTTGCCTCCTTTCTGGTAACTGGAATCCTAAGGCCCCACCCCTGCCCCTTCCCTCCAGGCTCCACCCTGCTCCGCTTCTTCCACCAAGACTCTGCCTCTGCTCTGCCTCTTCCCTCGAGGCCCCACCCCCTTCTCCACCTCTTCCCTCGAGGCCCCTCCCCTTCTCCACCTCTTCCCCCCAAGGCCCCGCCCTGCTTCACCTCTTCCCCAAGGTCCCACCCCCATTGCTTGTTCTTCTTCCCCTTGCCCCCATCACTTACTGGATCGTCTTAAGGAGCCTGCCTGCAGGTAGGAGGTGGCCCCAGCTGAGCAGGGGCTGGTGCAGGTTAATGACTGAGCACCTCCCACTGCCCCGCAGTAACTGGACTTTTGGTTTGGGTGCCATTTAAGGTTGCCAGGTCCCCTTTTTGACCGGACTTTCTGCACATCCCTCGGCCCATGTCGCTTCCCGCAGCCCCCATTGGCCTGGAGCGGTGAACCGCGGCCAGTGGAAGCCGCGATCAGCCGAACCCGTGGACGCGGCAGGTAAACAAACTGGCCCGGACTGCCAGGGGCTTTCCCTGAACAAGCAGCGGCCTGACTTTGAGAAGCACTGCCCCAAATGGCACTGGGACACAGAAGACAAAAACTGGACTGTCCAAATAAAATTCAGATGGGTGGCAACTCTACAGAGAAAGCAAGATCCACATTTTAGGGACTACCTCAGTAGATGTCCAGCCATCTGATGACCAAACACATGATGTTGGGATGCTCATAGGTGGTGTATTTGGCTAAATGTCCATGAACACAAGGCTCAAGGAAGAGGTTTGAATACAATATGGGCCTATACCATTCAACAAATGCCCGTTTCAAGTCAATATACCTGCAATAGAGTCCTTGATAAGCTGGATGGCCTAGTGGTTAACACCCACCCAGTCATGAGGCAGGGGTAGGGGAGCCCGGGCCCACTCACTCCACCAGGCTCTAACCCAGGGTCCTAGGAAGGTCAGCAGTGTTTGACCTCCAAGGGGTCCCTCTGAGTTACCCTCCCTGGGTCACTTCCTAACACTGCTTTTCTCTCTCAGTATCTGGACCCAGATAAGGAAAAAAAGAAACCAAACTATCAGTCCCACCTGGGATCAGCATCTAGTCCTGTTCCCTTGGGAAGGCTTTTCTGGCCCCTTTGTCAGGAGCCTTCAGGGTTGGTCTGTCCTACTCCCCCACCTCCTTAGTCTGAACTGGGTTGCTCCCTTTGCAACCCTGTCTCCAGTTGGAGTATGCTCTGCAGGGCTCAAGGGGCAGGGCTACCTGGGCCCAGTACCGTCCTTTAACACTTTCCAGCCCAGTGTGGGGTTTTTATACCCCATCACAGTACTACTTTATTGTCAGCCGATACAGAGGAAGCTGGATGGGCAGAATACAATCGTGGTTATTCAAGTTGGTTAGTAAACAGGCGGCTGCAGTCTGAACAAGCTGCAGGCTACAGAGAAGTCTTATTAATAGTGACTTGCAATAATCCAGATTTATGAAAATGAAAGGCAGAAGTTGCTGTTCCCAAATTGTCATAGGCTAATAATACTAATGCTACTGTTCATTTATGGGCCTCAACAGACAGAAATACCTTCCTGCCTCATCCACAGGATGATAATCTATGAGGACTCCAAATAGCAGCTCTAAATCTACCTGGAGAAGTCACTTTGGAATTCCCACATTACATGGCTATACCAGGCACACAGAAAATGGCCAGAGACTTGCATAAACACATCTCTGTGTCAGACAAACATCTCCATTTCAAGCAGGGTAAAAGTGAAGTGTTGAGTTCTCCAGACCTACTCATGCCAAAGTGGTGCCTGCAGAGTCATCCAGGCAGGTCTTAGCGGTACATGCCAAAATTGGGTAACTTTCCACTACATCTTCATGAAGTGTTAGCCTTACTTGTAACAAACCTGGCATTATCCAACCAAAACCACAGACAGGAGGAATTTAAATGACCTTCTCAACTTTGGCCACGTGAGTGTTTCTCATTGGCAGTCACAAAGATATAACAAAAGTGTCTTCTGCCTTCTGTGAGGCTTACCTCCCCCAATGGAGATGCATCCTAACTTGTTTCCTCAAACTCACAAGATCAACTCCCTCACCCACCCACATCTCTTATTGGATAGCATGCCTTGCATATTTTTTGGGTGGAAGGCATGTCAAGTGAAACTGGTGATGCAATTGATTTTTTTAGTGCATGTTGCTAGGAAATACACTTGAATGTAAGCAGATTTTTTTTTGGAGGTGCGAGGGGAACATAGATATAGATACACACGTTTATTCACATTTGTCTAGACAGACATGAAATTCAAAGGCTTATGTGGTGGTTTGTGTCCTATATGCACATACATATATACTATTCTTTCTTGCCTCCTTATTTGTTTTCATTTAGAACTCAGCAGAAAGCTGTTTCCTCTTAAAACCTCAACAAAAATGTATGCTAGACTGGTGCTTCTATAGAAAATCACCTTAACTACTGTATTTTCTTTATCTCCCCAAATCTCATATGCCATCATCTTCTTCTTGGTAATAATGTGTATATAGCACCATAACTAGAATAGTACTTCCTGCCTCTCATACCTCATTGGTGCAAAGAAGATGCACCTTCATCCTTAGATCCCTGCCCTGACTCTCCATTTATTTGATG
The DNA here is from genome assembly GCF_002925995.2 of Terrapene triunguis. Taxonomy (NCBI): domain Eukaryota; kingdom Metazoa; phylum Chordata; order Testudines; family Emydidae; genus Terrapene; species Terrapene triunguis. Next base: position 24,315,046 of record NW_020664562.1, on the reverse strand, counting down.
ATCTATTTAAAAGTTTCCCTCCTTATTTTTAATGTTGCTCTCCCCTCCCACCCCAACCACCTCCATGGACTTGTCCAAGTCTGTGACACATACTTTGTCTCTTTGCTCCTTTCTTCATGCTTTTCAGCTGAATTGTCACTTGCCAGAGTTGACTCCTAGCTGTCCTCTCATACAAGGGAATCAAAATGGATGCAAAAGCATTCTCTTTGCAGATCCTCTCTGGAGCAACCTTTCAGTGTCTGGTCTCTTAATTTGTTCTCCAGCTCTTTTCACTCTTGCCTAATTTTGTATATATATATATATATGGAACAATTTCTAGAAGCATCAGAGGTAGACTGAGGATCTGCATGTTAAATTTGGTTTTCAAATCTGATTACAGCCTAGACATAAAAAATGGAATTTTTTTTAGTACTTACTCTTGTTAAATTAAAAAAATAAAAGAGTACTTGTCTACTGAGTATGGGGGTGGGGGAGCTGGAGTTTGCTAGTAAAACATTTGCCAAAACTTTAAAACAAACAAACAAACAAACAAGGAACAGATCTTGTTTAATTTATATTTAAATTAATTTTAAAGAATTATTTCTTAAATAATGGGTTTTTTCAATGGTAACTTACAAATTTCCTGATTTGTAATTTTGTTGTGATAAGTTATATTGGTCACAATTATTTAACATGCACAGGCATGATATTTCTATATTTTTAAATATGTTTTGCTTCCAGAACCCTATTTTGAAAATAGAATTACCTGCTGGGAAAATGTTTCTCTTCCTGTGTTTTTAAAAAGCTATTTATGTACATTTTTGCAAAGTAGGTTCAAAAATAAAGGATTTGATCAATAGGTTGCTGTTGACCCGCAGAACAAAATATGCCCTTTCAAAGGGGGAGATTTGTGTGTACAACTGTTATGGGATATCTAATGCCAGTAGTAGAAAGTGAATCAGGAGCAGAAATGTACAGTTTCAAGTTACTTTTTTTAAATACTATAATTTGCATAATGCAATGCTTTTTAAAGATGCTATTATATGCAGTTCAAATATTTTATTGCAGGCCATTATTCAGTTTGTTACAAGCTGCGGCCACAAAATAACAAATGAGTACAGTAATATCTTGATGACAGTCTCTACACTGATCAACTGCAAGTGATCTGATTAACAGTCAGCTGTTGATTCCCAGTTTAATTAATCCTGATGGGCTATTGATGCACTGCAACTGTTTGTCCTAATAATGAGGTTTGAAATTAGACTGCGACAAGCCACTTAGACAGCTGCCAAGGAAAATAATCATTTAAGAACACAACCGATGAAGACAACAGAGAAGGAATGGCTGCGATTTGACAGAAAATTCACATGGCTGTGTCACATGTGTTTTATTTTTACATTTGGAGCACATTAAAAGTACCAGCATTAAGTGGTGACTGCAAGAAGCATAGCTAGCTTTACAATTAAGAATGCTACTTCTCATCAGTATACAAAAGCTAAACATGAAACATGAAGTGTGTTAATAGCAGAATATATGTAGCAACAGACCATTGAACAATTTAGGTCAGTTCCTTGCAATGTTTAATTAGACTAATATATCTGTTTGCAATTAATAGCAGATGTGACAAGCTAATGTGTCCATGTACTGACAAATTAACCTTTGCCCATCAGCTGCTCGGATCTGTGAGAAAAGTGCCATGTTTTGCCTCTGTTCAACTGAACCTATATAAAAGTACAGGATAATTATAAACATAAATGTTAATAGAATATGCATTTCATGGGAAGCATAATCCACAGGAAACTCTTTCTAAACCAGGTTGCCAAACTCTAGTCTGCGCACGATGACAAAAACAGAGGATATTTTGTGCTTTGGCAGTTTTTTCATTAAGTGAAGTTAGTTCTTGGGAAAGGTGCTGGATTGACAGTCCTCTTCTCTTTAGCAATGGACCCGGGACAACCACTGAATTGGTAGCAGCTGTGAAAGTGCCCCACTCTGCCTCCAGTGTAACTGGAAGAGACCACCTCTCCAGTAAGAGGTCAGTGTCCATACTTATTCAATCTTTGGCTTTATTTGCTGACCGTAAACAGATGTGCTACCCATTTGTGACAAGTATGGCAATTTGAGTGGTATGGTCAACTGTTCATCTGAACCTGGACAAAGGCCATCAACTTATTTCATGTGACTAGTGGGAAATAACTTTCATTCACTAGCATCTTGGACCACATTTCATCCAGTGACCTAGAGATGAAAAACACCATTCTCCTTTTCCAGTGTTCTCTCACACACCTCACACTCCATGAAGGAAAACAAGTTAGTTTTTCCTGAAAAGTGATCTGCCACAGTTCTGCCCTATATTTAAGATTTACCGTCCTGATTTTCAAAAGTGACTGACTAGTGATTTCAGGTGTCTCCATTTTTGGGTGCCCATTTTAGGACACCATAGGGGTCTAATTTTCAGATGCTGGGTACTTATCACTTTCTGAAAATCCAGACTCTCTAAGATACGCAAAAAAGAAGCTTACAAGAAGTGGAAGATTGGACAAATGACCAGGGAGGAGTATCAAAATATTGCTCAGGCATGCAGGAGTGAAATCAGGAAGGCCAAATCACACTTGGAGTTGCAGCTAGCAAGAGATGTTAAGAGTAACAAGAAGGGTTTCTTCAGGTATGTTAGCAACAAGAAGAAAGTCAAGGAAAGTGTGGGCCCCTTACTGAATGAGGGAGGCAACCTAGTGAGAGAGGATGTGGAAAAAGCTAATGCTTTTTTTGCCTCTGTCTTCATGAACAAGGTCAGCTCCCAGACTGCTGCACTAGGCAGCACAATATGGAGAGAAGGTGACCAGCCCTCTGTGGAGAAAGAAGTGGTTCAGGACTATTTAGAAAAACTGGACGAGCACAAGTCCATGGGGCTGGATGCACTGCATCCGAGGGTGCTAAAGGAGTTGGCGGATGTGATTGCAGAGCCATTGGCCATTATCTTTGAAAACTCATGGCGATCTGGGGAGGTCCTGGATGACTGGAAAAAGGCTAATGTAGTGCCCATCTTTAAAAAAGGGAAGAAGGAAGATCCGGGGAACTACAGGCCAGTCAGCCTCACCTCAGTCCCTGGAAAAATCATGGAGCAGGTCCTCAAGGAATCGATTCTGAAGCACTTAAAGGAGAGGAAAATGATCAGGAACAGTCAGCATGGATTCACCAAGGGCAAGTCATGCCTGACTAACCTAATTGCCTTCTATGAGGAGATAACTGACTCTGTGGATGAGGGGAAAGCAGTGGATGTGTTATTCCTTGACTTTAGCAAAGCTTTTGATACAGTCTGCCACAGTATTCTTGCCAGCAAGTTAAAGAAGTATGGGCTGGATGAATGGACTATAAGGTGGATAGAAAGCTGGCTAGATCGTCGGGCTCAACGGGTAGTGATCAATGGCTCCATGTCTAGTTGGCAGCCAGTTTCAAGTGGAGTGCCCCAGGGGTCGGTCCTGGGGCCGGTTTTGTTCAATATCTTCATTAATGATCTGGAGGATGGCGTGGACTGCACTCTCAGCAAGTTTGCAGATGACACTAAACTGGGAGGAGTGGTAGATACGCTGGAGGGTAGGGATAGGATACAGAGGGACCTAGACAAATTAGAGGATTGGGCCAAAAGAAACCTGATGAGGTTCAACAAGGACAAGTGCAGAGGCCTGCACTTAGGATGGAAGAATCCCATGCACTGTTACAGACTAGGGACCGAATGGCTAGGAAGCAGTTCTGCAGAAAAGGACCTAGGGGTTACAGTGGATGAGAAGCTGGATATAAGTCAACAGTGTGCCCTTGTTGCCAAGAAGGCTAATGGCATTTTGGGCTGTATAAGTAGGGGCATTGCCAGTAGATCGAGGGACATGATCATTCCCCTCTATTCGACATTGGTGAGGCCTCATCTGGAGTACTGTGTCCAGTTTTGGGCCCCACACTACAAGAAGGATGTGGAAAAATTGGAAAGAGTCCAGCGGAGGGCAACAAAAATGATTAGGGGTCTGGAGCACATGACTTATGAGGAGAGGCTGAGGGGACTGGGATTGTTTAGTCTGCAGAAGAGAAGAATGAGGGGGGATTTGATAGCTGCTTTCAACTACCTGAAAGGGGGTTCCAAAGAGGATGGATCTAGACTGTTCTCAGTGGTACCTGATGAAAGAACAAGGAGTAATGGTCTCAAGTTGCAGTTGGGGAGGTTGGATATTAGGAAAAACTTTTTCACTAGGAGGGTGGTGAAGCACTGGAATGGGTTACCTAGGGAGGTGGTGGAATCTCCTTCCTTAGAGGTTTTTAAGGTCAGGCTTGAAAAGCCCTGGCTGGGATGATTTAGTTGTGGATTGGTCCTGCTTTGAGCAGGGGGTTGGACTAGATGACCTCCTGAGGTCCCTTCCAACCCTGATATTCTAGATTCTATGATATGTCAATTTGAGAATCCAAAAATCACTAGACACTTTTGAAAGTCTTGGCCTACTTAATATTGGAGTTTGCTAAGAGCTAGGTCCTTTTGAGGTAGGACTACTCATAAAGTAAGGCTCTACTCAACATGAGTAAGGGCATCAGAGTCTGGCCCTCAATACTTTGACAGGAAAATGAGGGCATGTCTATACAGAGACTTAGGGTTTCTCTACATGGCCCCACATTTCAGATTACAGTGAACTGCAGTGCACACTAATGTGGAGTGCTGCAACTCTCCTTTGTGGACGCTGCTAATGTAGTCCTCTTTCAAACTGAATTAAGTTAATGTGAACCAAGTACCTTTTAGTTTGCACCAATAGTGTCCACAAGGGGGAGGTACAGCACAGCATGCTATTGCATTTCACATCTCCTGTAGTCTGAATTGTGGAGCAGTGTAGACATAGCCTTAGTACATGGCAAGCTGGGAGGTAAATCTACAGTACTCCGGTGTGTTGTACACTAATTGTCCATGTGGACCCTGCTGATGCTCACCAAAAGTTCCCTAGTGCGTACTGACATACTGCTGTTCAATGGAGTTGAATGTATTCTCCATGGAAATCTAAAAACAAAAATATTGGGCCATATACTGACTGAAAATACAGGACTGGGTCTCCTGATCTCTACAATGGGAGCCCCATCACTATGATCACAGCCAGAAAATGACTCACTATTCTTTTAATTCTAAAACTCGTTAGAGATATTTTGGGTTTCTTGCCAAATAAATTGGTTTTCATTTGTTTTAAAATAATCCCGTTTTTCACAGAAAATTCTGGAGTTAAATTGAATTATCTGAATTTTCTCCATTTTTGGAGTGACACAATGTAATTCCTTATATTGGCATGATCCATTGCAGTTGTATTGGAAAAGGGCAAACTTGTTAATTTTTAGTCTTTGTCTTGTACATAAAGTCATATTGTAACATCCCAGTCCTTATACTGCTTCTCTGTATGTTCTTTTGATCAGATACCTGTGTCATCTGTCAACAGTTGCTAGGTATAATGACATCCACAACCTTTGCCATATCTAGACCAATAAATGAAAGTGGAAAACTGGTAAGTTTGAATGTATCAGGTAGTATTTTGAGGAAAATGCCATTAAAACTTTTGAACAACTACTTGGTAAAGTTAGTTTGTGTTAAAGGGTAGATAGCTAAATAGATAGATAAGATAATTGGGATGCATCTGATGACCGGCCAGGATTAGACCGAAGAAACTACACTGGGCATACTTAACATGATCAGTGGGATCACTGAAACTGAAAAAGACAGATTGCTAAATTAAGCACTCCAGAGGTTTTTTTCCAGAAATTGCCATGAAATCTATGGTGCATTCTAGGGATTAAAAAAAAAAATCTGAACACAACCGTTGTTATAATTATGTAGTACCTAAGGGTTCCGCCACCAGTACCTAAGGGACCTTTATTTTACTAGCCAATTCTCAAACACATAAGAACGTATAGTTCAGAAAGCCTTTGACAAGGTCCCTCACCAAAGGCTCTCAAGCAAACAAAGCAGTCATGGGATAAGAGGGAAGGGAAGGTCCTCTCATGGATCAGTAAATGGTTATAAGACAGGAAACAAAGGGTAGGAATAAAAGGTCAGTTTTCAGAATTGAGAGAGGTAAATAGTGGTGTCCCCCAGGGGTCTGTACTGGGACCAGTGCTGTTCAACATATTCATAAATGATCTAGAAAAAGGGGTAAACAGTGAGGTGGTAAAGTTTGCATAAGGTACACAATTACTGAAGCTAGTTAAATCCAAAGCAGATTGCATGGAGTTACAAAGGAATCTCACAAAACTGGGTGACTGGGCAACAAAATGGCATATGAAATTCAATGTTAATAAATGCAAAGTAATGCATACTGGAAAACATAATCCCAACTATACATATAAAATTATGGGGTCTAAATTTGCTGTTACAACTCAAGAAAGAGATGTTGGAGTCATTGTGGATAGTTCTCTGAAAACATCCATTCAATGTGCAGCGGCAGTCAAAAAAGCTAACAGAATGTTAGGAACCCTTAGGAAAGGGATAGATAATAAGACAATAAATATCATAATGCCATTGTATAAATCCATGGTATATGTACACATCTTGAATATTGTGTGCAGTTCTGGTCACCCCATCTCAAAAAAAATATATTAGAATTGGAAAAAGTACAGAGAAGGGCAACAAAAATGATTAAGGATATGGAATATCTTCCATAAGAGAGATTAAAAAGACTGAAACTATTCAGCTTGGAAAAAAGACAACAAAACAGGGATATGATAAAGGTCTATAAATTATGAATGGTGTGGAGAAAGTGAATAAGGAAGTATTATTTACCCCTTCACGTAACACAAGAACTAGGGGTCACCCAATGAAATTAATAGGCAGGAGGTTTAAAACAAACAAAAGTAAGTATTTATTCACGTAATGCACAGTCAACCTGTGGAACCCATTGCCAGAGGTTGTTGTGAAGGCCAAAAGTATAACTGGATTCAAAAAAGAATAAGATAAGTTCATGGAGGATAGGTCCATCGGTGGCTATTAGCCAAGATGGTCAGGGATGCAACTCCATGCTCTGGGTGTCCCTAAGCCTCTGACAGCCAGATGCTGGGACTGGATGACAGGAGATGGCTCACTTGATAATTGTCCTGTTCTGTTCATTCCCTGTGAAGTATCTGGCATTGGCCACTGTCAGAAAACAGGATACTGGGCTAGATTGTCCATTGGTCTGTTCTTATGTCCCTGTCCTTAAGATCTTACAACCTAAGTAGAAAAAATGGCAAACATTAAACAGACAAGCTCGCTCGTTCTCTCTCTCTCTCTATATATATATATATGTATGTATGCAAAATATCAAAAAGTTCATATTTTAGTTGCATTCTCTTTTGCTCTAAGTTATTTCCATCCATTCCTCTGGCCAAGTAGATCAGCCATCTTGTTCCACCACTGATGACCAAACTGTCACTATTTTCACTGTGCCCACTCAGAGAAAAAAAGTTTTTAAACCCTTCCTCTTATGGTAGTATACATGGCTAACATTTTCTGGCTGCAAAGTTTGAGGAGAAATGAATAATGGAAATCATCTCACAGTTGTTGCAACAAGTACTCTATTGACTCCAAAATCAATTTGCTATTTTCCTGTTTAAAAGTCAGAGCACAAAGAGCCCTACAGGCACAGACCAGTATTGCATATACTTCACTTATATTTTAATTATAACCATGTATGGCTTGATTTATTTTCATGCCTTGTCCGTGAAGCACCCTCTCGGTGTCATTTCAATCCAGCCTCAACAGCCAACATTGCTCCTGTCTTCCCTCCTTCCATAATTCACTTCACCTTCTGTTGGAATTCCTGCAAGCAGAAAAACTAATGACATGAACTCCTTTCCGTGTGTTGATCCATTCTGTTTCGCGTGCTAGTAAGTCCTTATAATTGTACTTCCCATTTCTTTCTGATATAGTCTGTACTGAACTATATTATATACTGTATCCCCATTCATCTAATGAAACATCTTACATTTTTTAGGGGTTGCTTTCTTGCCATCTCAATCCCTACATTGTCCTCTGCTGCCATGGTATTTAATGTTTAGGACCTTACTGTAGAAGACCTGTTTGGCCTTTGAATCCTGACGTTTAGAAATTGAAGAGAACTATGACTATTTCCTACTGTACATCTAAGAGCGGTGCAGTCACTTCAGTGTTATTACCGATCCCCTCTACTCAGCTACCAGTCTCTTATTCAACCCTGTGGGTTGTTCTCTGAAAAAAATCAACCTATGTATAGCTGTTCACCCAGCCACTCATTTGCTATCTCATTGACTCACAGCACCTACTCACATAGGACTTATCTACATGGGAACACTCAGGAAAGTTAACCCAAATTAAAAGTGGATTTATTAAACCTCTGTGTGGACACTCTCATTCAGAATTAGAGGGGCCTTAATATAGTTTATCTTAATTCATTTCTTGAATTTAGCTAAACTGAATTAAGGCCAATTCTGAATGAGAGGCATCCACCCAGGGGTTTAATGCAGTTTAACTAATCCGCTTTTTATTTACACCTTTAGTTAAATTTGAATTAACTTCCCTGAGTAGATAAGGCCATAGTTACCTCCCTCAGTGACATGCAAAAACATTGGAATCATGGATTTCAGTGTGGATTTATGTCACTCTAACTGATAACTGAATGCAACTCATTGTTACTGAAAAGCTTTGAAAGAAAGGAAACATTGAATATGTTAACTGGTGAAGTGATGTCATTTCTATAGCCACGTACCGTTTCAAAATGATGAGGCGTGGTGCTTTGGTGAATAATACTTGTGGGAATTTTGAGACTGTGTAGTTGGATTCTGGCAGAGGGGTGGGACCATAGGTTTCCTTTTAAGATGGCTTTGCAACCTGCTATATAATGGAGCATGACATATTATTCTGCTGAACAGCCAAGCCCAGGAATTTTTATTATGACATAATGGAAGTATACCCAAGGATTTTCAGTTAGGAGAAACTTATTTTAAAATGTTATACATATGCAAGGGTTTTATCCAACACCTGATAGTTTGGGTGCCTATATTTCCAATTGTTTCCACTATCTCTGCCCTCATCCCTTTCTGTTTATAACATAATATCCCTAATGACATAGTATTTAATTACCTAGCAATGTAGACCTAGCATCTGGATTTTAGAAAGTCATAAAAACAGGGTAACATTGAAACAGGAAAGGTCTATGAATATTATATACATCAGCTCACCCTGACACCTTCTATTGCTCTGCTCCCCAAAAGTAGCCTGGAGAGCTAGATGTATATGGACATTCTTTACCTAAATAGCTGCCCAGAGATACCAGATTATTAACTTTCAGTAATAAAATTACCACAGCCACTTATGTCTCCCGCAAGGTCAGATGTTAGCTACCTGAGTGGATAACCCTAAAAATGACTGCCTGGGGTTGCACCATCTTGTGATCAGCATTCAGCACCACTGCCAAGGAATACAGGAAAAATAGACAGCCACATGAGAAGGGGAGATAAAAAGAAAGCAGCAAGCAGAAAATAAAATGCCTTAAGTCTGTGCTGCAGCCTCTCACTAATCGATCATCCCCCCAATGCTCTCTAAGGCAAGCAACTAGCACGTGGCGTGTGCTGCAGATAGATCAGCAATGGCACAAATACGTGGGCACATATCTGACAAGTATGGATAATGAAAACGGAGAGAAGTCCTGCAGGTCTTTCACCAAAAGAAAAGGAACATTGCTCGGGTAGCACTAAGTAACCTGCCTCCACGACGTTCTCAAACCTCATGAAAGGGACCCTTGCACACTCTTCCTTTACTTCAGCATAAGAAGTTGAGATATTCTGTAAGTTTAGAACTAGAGAGGCACAACTGTGACTCTAAGCATTCCCCTTCTATTTGACCCTCAGTTCTGTTGATCTTAGCATCTGAATAGCTCATTCCATTGAGAAGAGGGGAGAAGGAATGTGTGCTCTTGAGGTGTTCAGTGCTATGTCTGGCTGCCAACTTCAGAAAAATCACTTGAGAAAAAGTTCCTCTCTAGAAGTTGTTCCTTTTGTGGCCACTGGGCAGTGGTGGTACTAAGCAGCAGAAGCAAAGGGAATGTTGGTATTGCAGTGAGTGGTGGTGCTTTGCCCTATTAACTCAGGCTTTCTTGATAAAACAAATGATCTACAGGGCTTATTAGTAATAATACGTAGCTCTTGTATAGTTGCTTTTCCTCAGTAGATCTCAAACTGACTCACAATCTTTAATGTATTTATCTCTATAACATCTCTGGGAGGTAGGGCAATGCTATTATCCCTATTTTATAGTTAGGAAATGTAGGCACAAACTGGCTAAGTGACTTGCCCAAGGTCATATAGGAAGTCTGTGACAGAGCAAGTCTCCCACATCCTAGGCGAGGGCCCTAATAATTAGTAGAGCCCTGCACAGATACAAAACTTGTATCTGCAGCTGATCTGCAATCCACAAACATGGTCCGTGGATATAAAGCGGTTATCCACAGATTTGCAGGGCTCTAATCATTAGATCTCCTCTGTCTGGCTCCTGGGAGCTGCTAAGTTTCTCTACAATGTGCTGAGCACCTACCTCTCTCATTGACTTCACTAGGAATTTGAGGTGAGGCTGAGGAGGTGCACTGCTAAGCATAATAGATGCTCAGCACCTTGCAAAAAGGCAATTACATCAAATTACTTTTGGGGTGTATTTTTTTGCCCTTCCTCAGGCAGCCTGTACCTCAGACCACCCAATAGGTATCTTGCAGTGAAATTGTCTTCTAACCAGAATCTCCACATTTTTAAAGGCAACAGTAAGCATTTTCTTTCTATTTTTTTTAAACTAGAAATAAAGATGCTCTTGTTTAAACCTTTTTTTATTGAGACTTATAGAACATTTGTAAAGTACTTAGGAGGCACCCACAGATTTTCAAATTCCACCTTGAAATTATTAGTTTGATTCTTTTCTGTTGGTCATCCATATTTCTTCTTTCCTGGTAAATTTGTTCACTATTAAAAATCTCAGGAAAAGTCCATGACAAATTGTGGAATAAAACAGTAGTTGAAAAATAAGGGCCCAGCACATTTTCACTTGAATAGTCCTAACTCACGTGAGTAATTATTAACTCCAATGTAACTCCATTGACTTCAAGTCATCACTTTTATTGTGGGCAAGGGCTGCTCAGGAGAATGAGGAGTGAAGGATCAAGTGTTAAGAACTGGACAGATTGTAACTGCTTAGCAGAAAAAAAATTATAAACCCTGAGAGAAAAATGTAACTGGTAAATGTAATAACAAGTTTGGGCGCAATCCTGCTGCCCTTACTCACATGAACATTCTTGCTGAAGTCAACATGGCCGCTCTGGGTAAGGTTGGGCTCTTGTATTTCTTTATAAAGATGCGCTGTACTTCAATAACACACGTTTGTGATATGATGGTGTTGAGTCCTCTGGGCAGTGATCATTTTTCACTAAATGGTAATGAAACAATAGTTGATTGTACTAAAATACAGTAAATGCCCAAAGTACACCAGGTCCCACCCCAGCTCAATCAACCACTAGTCTCTTTCAGAAGGTTTATATTTCATTAACATACTATAGTTGTGTATTTGGAAATGGGAATGGATTTTTGTAGCTGACTCCTGCCCCTTTTATGCCTGGTTTATTCCTGGGAGCATAGCAGAAAGGTAGCTACTTGTGCTCACGGGAAAAAGAAGTTTAATGGATTGGAAAAGTGTGTACTTTACTTTTAAAAGTTCATCCACGTGTTTTCTGAGTAGCGTGCAAGCAAAAAAACCCCACACACAACTGTAAATGGTATATAACTTTTTCATGAATATGGCCCTTAGCTAGAATGAAATTCCAAAAATGGTTTAAAAATACTACCATAGTATGGCTTGACAGTCTCCACTGGGATGAAGCATTGATTTGCATGCTTAAAGGAAATGATTATCACTTGCAGAGATGTGTATATAAACATGAGTTATAGATTTTATATAATCAGTGATTTCTAATAGATGTTAGACCTCTGAGCAGAGGGCTGACAATCCTGAAGAGTAAGTTTACCTATGCATATATAACTATGCAGGTGAGTCAAGTTACCCATGCACGTTTTTGCAGGATTTAACCCTACCTCATATTTGTGTTTCTTAAGTTATAAATGTAACTTGGACTGATTGTTAGGGACAAGCAGCTGCTGGGATGCTATGTACTTTATTAAGATAGAATGAATTAGGCTTTTCATGAACTCATGATCAGCTTGTTTTTATTGCAACCTACCTTGATACAGAGGCAGCACTTGCGTGTCTGGAGTGGAGCACCTCAACCCATTGCCTAATGCACACATTAAACTGAGAACATACTTCTCTGAATAGGCTCATACCGGGCTCCCTAGTTAGATAACATATGAACTTGAACTGATGTGTTATAAGGCTTTTTAAATAAAAAGCTGTATTAAAGAAAGTAAAAATGAAAGAAAATCTGTTGCTATTCATTTGATATAAAGGAAGTGTAATTTAAAGGGTGGAATAAACTGTTAGACTATAATTCTTGCTATTTTACTTTAAAATAAGAGGATTTTAAATGTTTCTTTTTAAATGCCTCAACTTTCACTTCTTGCATTGCAGGAGTTATTTCATTTTCTCTGTAGAACAACAATCAAAGGATACCCATATAAGAAGCCTGATAATTTTCAGATACTTTATTTCAAGCCATTAAAGCTAAAATACATTATTCCCTTTCTAAAGCTCTCAGAAATAAGCAGATGAAAGGTCTAGGCTTTTTATGGTTCTTGTTCTTCCACTTGTACAAATAATATATAATAACGTGCACTCTAAAACTGGTTATTTTGCCTTTAGTATCTCAAAACAGTATCAATTGATGTAGTTTAGATCAGCTATTAAACTTCTCTCTTCTTTCACGTCAATTTGCAGCAAAGTAGCCTGGCTCTGGCAGAACTACATTACTGATATGCAGTATTACTTCACAATGCATCATCATATGGAATTAGATTCTCCATCAAAAACAAAATTTTAGTAGTATGAAATTATGATTCAGTGCGCGGTTCTCCTGGTCTAGCATCAACATTGATGCAAAATTGATGAAACTTCCAAGTGAAATTGCATTGTTTGATCTTCACAGTCCTGGAATAACATAGCCTAAAGCTACAGTTTCTGTAAACTTACTTTGCACAAATGACTTACCCAGTACTGATGTATTGACATAGTGTGCCCATGAATGACATTAGGGCTACTTAGAAAAGAGACAAAATAACAGCAAAAGAATGCTGCAATTGGTTCTGAAATTACCTTTTTCCAGTGAACCTCTCTGAAAAATTACCTTTTTCTGCTGAATCTCACTCAAAAATTACCTTTTCCAACTGAAGCTCTCTCAAAGTGCCTTGATGTTAAGCAATATAGTTTTAAGTTGAAAATGTCACAAGGCCATGAAAAGAAATTGATAGAAAATTTCAGGGTTCCTTGTTGATATTTGAAGCAGCCTGTGGATTTTTGTTCTTTAACACAGATCTTCTCTGCTGTGCTACCACTTTGATTTCTGCATTGCCAAAAACAGCATGTTTCTAGGCTTAATGGCTTCACAGAGAAGAATGCGAAGGTGATTTAGTTATTGCAGCTGAGGTGCTGTTACCAGTAGGAAATTGGTAAACAGACGTCTTCTGAATCTTTTCCATTCACCATGGAAGTTTTTTTTTAAAAGAAGAACAGTAAACAAATTCTTCAAGTTTCTTCTTAGTTTTTTTTTTTTTTTTTTTTAAATAAATATAGTAGCATCCTGAGAATCTGAACTGCTTGGGCAACACAGAGAGGGTGGGGGAAGGGGCAATCATATAGGGGCTGATCCAAAGCCTATTGTAGTCAGTGGAAGACTCCCATTGGCTTCAATGGGCTTTGGATCAGACCCATAACTGCAGGGCCGGCTCCAGGCACCAGGCAACCAAGCTGGTGCTTGGGGCGGCACCTGGAGGGGGGCGGCGCGGCGCTCCGGCCGCCGGGGAGAGTGGGGCCACAGCCGGGCTCGCCGCCCTCGCCCCGGGGCTCCGGCCGCCCCCCCCCGGCGCCCTCCCCCCGGCCGCCGGGGGGAGAGCGGAGCCCCCGCCGGGGCTCGCCACCCTCCACCCGGGGCTCCGCCCCCCCCCCCCCGGGGGGAGGGGGGGGCGGCCGGAGGCTTTTTTGCCTGGGGCGGCAAAAAAGCCAGAGCCGGCCCTGCATAACTGGGGTCAATAAACAGGGAGACAGGCTAGCAGTATGTTTGAATGGGAAGTTTGTAGAGCAAGCGTTCAGATTCTACAGTACTATATAGCTCTAATCCTACAACTGAAACATGCAGACCCTAATGCCTGCAGAGTGCCCCATTGAGATCTGCCTCTCTTTTGTCTCAACATAGTCTAGTGGACAGGGCACTGGACCGGGAGACAGAGGTTAGGTGACTAAACTAAGATCATACAGGGGTGATAAAATGATAAATTCATTACTTTATCCAGTCCTTCAATGTCACAGTGATGGGTTCCATATAAAAACCTACAAATAAGTTACTGCTGACATTGTAAGCTGTTTGGAGCAAGGACTGTCTTTTTGGTCTGTGTTTGTACAAAACCTAGCACAAGGGGGTCCTGGTTCAGGACTGGGGTTTTTCAGAATGATGATAATAATGAAACTTTGATGTTTGAAAATATGTAGCTACAATGTAAAATATGTTGGGGGTATAAAAGGAAATTCCTGAAAGGGGAGTGTGGAGGAGTGAATGAAATACTTTCAGGAGAAGTAGGGAGGGGGTTCAATGAAATGCCTGGGGAAGGTATAAATGAAGTGCTTTTGGGGGGGGGTGTCAGGGATATGAAAATAAAATATCTGGGAGGGAATTTTTGCGTGGGGGGAAGGATCTAAAGTGAGATACTGGGGAGAAGAAGTGGGGGTGGGATTCATGGTTATTGGTTCATGAGTAATTCAAAAACAAAGGAAGTGACTGTATTTGTTGACTTTTTTGGTTCAAATATTTGAGCAGCTCTATTATATGGTACTATAGTCTTTCCACTCTCCATAAATATGTGAATGGAAATATATATTCCGGGGCCATCTCACCAGTACCTTATAAAAGATTATATAGAAGGATTGTCATTTCCCTCGTCTATGTTATGCCTCAGCATATGCAGATCAAAGCACTTTCACTTCCTCCCTGTACTCTACTCTAGTAAAGCAAACTCATGTCTAACTTCGTGTCCTCCATTACCCCTAGCTCTGATCTATTAGCATTGCTTTGAAAGTACTGGCCTGCCATTGTGTTTTTAGCTTGTATTTTTCCATATTCAATCTCATTTTGTTGTTCAACTTCCTTCCCATATTTCTATCCTTGCAGTCCTTTTGTGTTATTTTTGTTACAAGGTGGGCAATGTAGTCTCTAGACAAATGAGTTGTCTAATCCTGGTTCTCCCACTGAGCTGGTGTGTGGGGTCTGGGGCAAGTTATTTAAGTGATTTTCTTGTGTCTCAATTTCCCTGTCTATAAGAGGGATAATACCAACAAATTCACAGGACTGTGTATTTAATATTTGTAAAGCATTTTTCATATGTAAAGTGCAAAATCATATACTTATTAATTCTGTCCTGTCTCCTTTCTGTCTTCACTGTTGGCCATGTCCTGAGGTCCTTGCTAAGACAGATTTCTGTCTAGTGAATAAGAACCTACCTCAGTAAAAATTGATTTAGGGCCTCAGGATTTGGCCCTACACTTGCAACATTCCCCAATTTAGTAGCACAGTGCCTCAGTTTACCCATTGTGAAATGGGAATACTGATCTTCTGTGATGCTCTTTGAGATCTATGAATGAGAAGAGCTAGCTAAGAGATAAGTATTTAATTAATTCACTATTCACTTTTCTTTCTTAATCATTATTATGGTTATTTTATAAACCTACTGCTGTATATAAATATTTTGAAATCTTCTTTATAGCATGCCAGAATAGACTGAATTTCATCTGCCATCATATTTCCCCATCACCTATTTTTATTAAGTTTTCCTTAGATATTTTCACAATCCTCCCCAATCATTTTCAGTTACCAAATGATTCTATGTTGTCAACTAATTTTACACCTCTATCTATTCAATCAGTAAGTATAATAGGGTTAGTGAGTTTTAGGTTTGAGTAAAGACTGATAAAGATGGAAAGCCATATTTCCCCACGCAGAAGATAAGTGTAAATTTCATCTCCCCCGTCTCAGCCTGACCCATTGCACCACAGGATGATTTGCCCCTGAAGGAGAGAAGATGGTATTTCCACTGCTGCCCTCTTCCCATAGGCTTTCTGCCAGAAGAAGGCAGCTTTAAGTTCTGCCTGGGGCTCTGTTAGCTTCTGAGGAGATAAAAATGATAACATCCCTATCCATCCTCCTCCCTGCCCAGCTTGTACATTTCATGGGCTGCCTGCTGAAAACCTGGCACCTTTGAGCCACTGTAATTTCTCCAGTGTGGCAGATTTTCTAGCACAACAGGCTTTGTACCAAAGTCAGATCAAGGACGAAGAGGACCCGTTTTCTGGTTGCAGTTTGAATGGGGTCAAAATGTTGCTGTTCATGAGATGTTTCCAACATTCCTAATGGGCATTTCCTGAGAGCAGTGAGCCTGATGAAATTTCCACCATTGTGGGCTGAGATAGCATGAGAAAGCCTTGAGAGATTTTGCCATCAACTTAGCCTTGATTTGGCTTTAAACCCGAATTCTAATCTAATCTCCTCAGCCTCTCTCTACACAAGTAAATTAGGCCTCAGACTGGCTTTTACCCAAAATATTTCAAACCATTATATTCAACTGGAACTGTGATTACATTATGCTTAGACAGGCTAAAAGATAAATGGACATCCAAAGTCCAATGTTCAAAAGTCTGCGCATACATACAGAAAAGTATGTGTGCATGAACCCGAGTCTGACTGCATGCCAGCCAGACCCACTCAAAAATGTGCATTGTTTATTGGGGGAGGGGGTTGGTTGGTTTTTGTTTTGCAAATCTAGCCCTCCCAGTCTTTTGTTTGGAAGATATTAATTTGTTTGCTGATCTGTATCCTAGTAGAATCTCACAGCAGCTGTAATTCTAGTCATGAAGCCATGCGGGCAGGGGACTGGACTCGATGACCTCTCGAGGTCCCTTCCAGTCCTAGAATCTATGAATCTATGAATCTATGAAGATATTCAAATATAAATTAGACATTTAACAAAATGCTTATCTGAATTTTAATTCATACCCAACGACATTCTGATATCCATGAATCTGAACAAAGTGGAATTATCAACAAAAGAGTTAGTGAATGCCAAATTAAAGGCTCAATCTTAGATTGCCAAATTGACGCCCCCCCTTGTAAGTTTGGTTCTGTGTCTTTTGGTTCTTTTTGTCAAAGGCACAGATATAGTGGAGACAGTATGCAGGGGAGGAATTATAAAATCCCTTTGGTTGTGTTACATAGTAGAAATGGAACAATGTATTTTAAGAGAAGGTACTTGAACATTGAGCTGCTTTAGGTCGATGAACACTGCCAGATCAGCTTTGAGGTTTATATTAATTAATATATTGAGCAGATTTAGCCACATAAAAGCCTATGCGATAAACAAAACACTCCTGCGGGGAACATGCATCTCCTATGTGATTAAGTTCCAAGGTGCTTATTGTCAGTAATGATATAGTAAATGGATGCACCTGGCTTCATATAGGTGTAACTATGATTACTTCTGGGAGCAGTGTGGGGCCACTGGCCAGCCTGCCTGCCTACGCCCTGCTGCACCGCTGGCCGGGACTTGGGGACAGGTTGTCAGATGAGATTTGTCCTGCATTTTGGGGGGTCCCTGTCACTGGGGGCCCCGTGCCACCACATGCTTTGTTTCATGGTCAATCTGCTCCTGATTAGAGAGCTCTGGTTTGCCAAGACTTTCAAATGTTTTGAAATTTGTTTTTGTTCTGAATCAGAATGAGAAATAAACCTTTTCAAAGTTTTCATGAAATGGAAGCTTGTCAGAATGTCTGCCTTTAGATCAAAAAAGTCAGGTTTTGATCCAGATCTTCCTCCAAAACCTTTGCATTTGAAAATGTTGAAATATGTCTCCACAAAATATTTTGGTTTACACAAAGAACCAGCATTTTCTGCTAACCTTTTGGCAAAAATCTTCCAACCAGGTCTAAATGTAGCCTCCTCACTGTGATAGTTCTGGAGACAAAACTTTGGGGTTCTACCATGGGATCCTCTCATGAACCCAAATCATGGGCATGAAAGGCTCAATAGCTCAACGGATGGTATTTTGTTGATACAGACCTGGAGAAGCAACATGGAGGTAGACTTAAAATGCCATGTGATCAGGGCAAAGGGATAAGGAGAGGGTCAGTAGCGAAACATATATTTGTAGAAGAGGACATGATCACCAGTTATGACTCAAACCCCATGAATGTTTCATCAATATATCTGATGCCCATGATCTGCATCCAGCCATACCGACTCATAACACGGGTAGCTTTGTGATGATGGTCCTACAGAAACAAGCTCTTGCAGACTGACTAGTCCTTCCTAGTTTCAGTTCCAGTGTGCACTGTGGCAAGAAACAAGTGAGCAGACATAGTGTAGTCTGAACCAATGGTGAAAGCGTTCCCATCTTCTGCATGCCTCCCCCCCACAGAGCTTTCAGAAGCCTCTCCATCCTCACTGCGGGTCATGCTGGAATTGGAAGAATGGACACCTGTGCGAGAGTCAATTATGTCCTTTACACCTTCATAGAGATGGGGGTGGGAGGTGATCTGGTAACAGCAATAGAAGAGCTCTTAGGAGCATGGTTCCTGAGTGATCCCTATAGCTAAAGGGAAAGGGAGGTCAGGCAGCTGCACAGAGGAGCAGGATTAGTGCGTCCTTTCCCCATAGAGCTGCAGATTCTGACGCCATACCCTTACCTCCTCCATGACCTTCATATCGCTCTTCCTGATGAAACCACTTCCTGAGAACTCTACAAGGTGATTTCAGAGTTTCCTCTGGCCATCTGCTCTGAGTTTCACCCCAGGTGGTGAGGCAATATGGCTTCTCATCACTATAGGGACAATTTATAAAGAAAAATACTCCAACTACAGCATTTTCTGCACATCGTGAGATAATTTTTATATTTCTCTCTGATGAAAATATTTCCTTTAAACACTACTTTAAATAATTTTGTTCAAAATATTTAGTGAATGGTCTGAGTCACTAAATTAATCATTTACTTCAGAGAATTATGCTCCTCGGGCCCAATCCTGCAAGGTGCTTACCACCGCCACCTCCTGGGGAGGACAGTAGGAATTGATGCTCAGCAGCTCACACAGGATTGGACACTTACAATTTTCACGTGCTTTGTGCAGGTTTTATGAAGCTAATTTGTGTAGACACCTACAGAACATAATCTATTTCTGAATGATCTGTTTGTTCATCTGGTGAAAGACAGGTTCTTTTAGCAATAATTAAGAAGGTGTGCATATGTATTCTAGCACATAGAGATTACATCTTAACACTCAACTTTGTTTCATGCTGAAACAAGTCCTATTGTGCTAAGTCTATGATAACCTATGGCATCTCACTCATTATTACCTAATTAACCTGCTAATGGCCATATCAGAGGACTTGTCTGTAATTACTTCAGATATTGCATTAAAAACAAATCAGTGAAAAGAATATGATCACTTAAGTCCATTCTGATAAGCAGGTGTTTTTCTGAGCACTAAACTTTAAGAAAAGCAGAATGTTGTCTGCATCAGTTTGCTGTTTTATAATCACAAGGCTGATCCTTGATTCCTTGTGCACCCAAAGCTCATTGACTTCACCAGAAATTTTGGAAACAAACAAACAAAAATGCAGGATAAAGCCCTACATGTATATTATTTCCACTAGGAAAATGCCAGTAAATACTGGAAACAGTTCTGTCTAGTGTTATAGCACATTTTTTAAAGAAATACCTAGATTAAGCAGTTAAAGGTTTTGTTATAACACTCCAGTTACAATTTTATGGTATTGTACTGGGCTGCCCACCTAGATTCACAACAATACAAATTTTCCATAATATTCCCTGTAATATAGTTAAATAAAAAAAAATCTTCCTAAAGAAAATATATACTTTTAAGTTTAAATCAGCTCATGGGTTTCCTTTTACATCATATAAATATGTTTATTATTTCAAATGTACCCTACATTTTAATCCTATTAAGAGCTCAGTCCTGCAAAATGCTGACCACCCTCAGCTTCCAGTAATTTCAAAGGAAGCTGTCAGCAGCCCAACAGAACAGGTCTTCTGTTTGCATTTTTTATAACCGGGCTGCATTCAAAATTTCCAGGTGTTTTTACTAGGTTTTGTGTGTCTGATGATTGAATAGATGTCTTTCTAAATAGCGTGGGGATGAGTCTACACTGGGTGTAGTTGTTTGTTCCTGTGCAAAGGAGGTACAAAATGCTATCAAAACCAAATTCTGTAGCCATACTGGTGGTAGCATTTTATACAGGTGCAAGTGACAAGGTGCAGAATCAAACTCCCAGCCTTACTCAGTTGGTGTTATTGCACAGTCTACCACTAGATGTCCTGTGGACTAAAGCAGAAGAAATGGATGAATACATTTGCATTAAGACGGTGTTTTCAAGTGCAATGTAAATCTGAGTTTATGAAACCACTGATTTAAATGTTATCTTAGACTTCATATTAATATAGACAATACAGAGCAACAGAATATGTTATATAATAGATACACTGCCATTTATTCTGCAGCGAATAAATCATAAAGCTCATATACAAAATAATTCTAAAATGTCTTTCAAACAATGGATTCTTGCATAGCATATATTTATGCACATGACATCCTTATCACAAGGATGCTTCTATCCTGTGATCGAGTTACTGCTTCTTTTTTTTAAGGTGGTAAATACATAATTAAAATATAAACACTGGGACCAAATTAATTCCTGGTGTAAAAGGGATGAATTTCGTCCATTATCAGTAGAGACTCATACTGTATTTTAAGTTGTATGACTGCAAAAAGAAATTGCAGTTGCCTTTTATTTTCTGTCATTTTATATAAAATTGTCCTGCGTTTGGGACGATGGCTACCCTGCAGTTTAAAAAGCAGGATGTTGGCACTGCCTTCTTTGGCTTTTGACAAAGCTACACCTTGGATTCCTGAACACATTCTTCAACAGTGATGTCCCTCTACATGAACAACCACCTATATTTTAAACTCAAGTGTCTCAAAGCACTATGCACAAAGGCAAGGGGGGGGAGGGGAGCCTATTCAACGTGTTTTGAAACTATTAAAATAAATCAATTTTAAATTTGGAACTAAAGTATAAAATGCTAGGTGCATTCTCAATGGTGCTGAGCAACAATCCCACAGCGATGAGCAGCATGATTAAAAGCATGGCTTCCCAGAACACCGCAAGCAAGACAAGGAGGCTTATATCACTAATACCCATGCTAAGAAAACAAATTGAAATTGCCAGAGATTTCTCATATGCTCAAGCCTTTGATGAGAAGCTCAGATTTTTTTTAAAAAGCAAGAAGTTATTAAAGGGCAAGATAAGAACTTTTATATGTTAAGTATAACAATCTGCTTGCATTATTATATGATCAGATATACTGTAGAGAGAACATGGCACCCACTCAACTAAATAGGTGATGAAAGAATAAATCTTTTTACACACACACACACCTCCCCCCCAGTAGATTAGTTTATATAAGGCCAAGGATTAAGGGTATCTCCAATGTCATTTGCCTTTTTTGGTTTGCAGAGTTACAGCACCCTTGAATATTTCTACAGCAGCCACAGGCAGTGACATCTAGTAGCGAGGGCAGAAGTGATCAACTCTAAGCTTTTCTTGCTGCTTCTAAACTTAACTGATAAGTATCTCAAGAAATGGTTCTCTTCTATAATAACCCTCAGGCAGCCATGAACACTTGTAGGCAGTCTCCCACTGTGTTTCTTCAATTGGCAAAGTGGGGAAAAAATAGCAGCAGCCTAAGAGTTAAAGGATTTTTTTTTAAAGGAGAATTTTGTGGATGTATTCTTCCTTCACATCTAGGCTGCTTCACCAATGTCTTAAAGGAGAGAAAAATACAGCTTAAAGCCACTGTTAAAAATCTGTAACAGTGTCAGAAAAGCAGAAATCTGAAAGACATTATATTTAAAAAAAAAGAGTGGGTCAAATACTTAAATTCACATATTACAATGGGTGTCAGTCTGGAGTTTTGCTATGTTTGATTGCACTGCTTGAAAGGTCAGCTTGTTTATTTAGTAAATGTATTAATCTAATATTATTAAACAAAAATATTAAGCGAGTCTGTTAATGGCATGTTTTTCAATTAATCAGGAACTGCATTTTGTTTGCAATTGTGATGCTAGTTTTCTATGCATATCAAACATCTACCAGTTCATTTAAGATATAAAAGGTCTGGACAAATATTTCAGGAAATCAGGTCAAAAGTTAAACTTGGACACCAACGTTGCTTTCTGGTGTACCCCAGGAGACACACATGCTAGGATTCTAAAATGTCTCTGGATAGAGACTGACAACTTAGACAAGTGACTCTGTACAGCAAATTGGAATGTAACTGCTCGTGAGACACAACAGTTCTGGCAAATTCCACTAAAGTTTCATGTTGAATTATGGTGCTTGTATGGCCATATTCATATCTGATGTTCCTGTAGTTAAATATCAGAATAAATATGGCTTTACAATTTGAAACCCCATCATGTCCTGTTTCATGAATTTTTAGTTCAGGGAGCACATAAATAATCAGGCAAGTCAAACGTGAACTACATTTTACAATGAGAAGTAAGATAAAATCTAGAGTAATGTCTTACTGTACAATGAAATGTAAATAACCACTGCCACTAAAGTGCAGGGAGTATACTTGCTCAGTATTAATATTCACATATTCTGATAGGTGAGTTTAAACAAATATTCCCTTTCATTTTACTGCAGAAACATTGGATATGAATCAGGAGGGAAAAAAATAGTTCCTGAAAACTTCTTGAAAATAAAATAGATTCCAGATTTGAATGCAGTCACTAGCTTGTAACTTAAATGATAAATTCAACTCAATTAATTAGATAAAATTAAAATCAGTTTACTAGAGAGATGTATTTAATCTTACATCTCTGATTAGAATCTGCTTCTAAAGGAGACATTATTCAATAGTAATACTGAGATAGCATTATGTCTTATATGATATTACTACACTGAAAACTTTTCAATGGGCAAGATTTGATATTCTGTGATTCTGCCTTTTTTTAAAAGAATGGAACAGTAATATTTCATATTCTTTTTTACTCTTCTGTTTAGAAAGAAACTAAAACACAACCCTTGTTAGAATGATCTGTGACTCCCCATAATCTTTTGATACTCCCTTGATTTCTAATTGTGTTTTTCACATTTTTAGCAAAAGAAATAAGAAAAAAAAATTCAGAAATGTAACCTATATTATTATACTTTAATGTGATGTTCTATTTTTCTGTTTGTAGTTCTTGAAGTTTTTGTCTTACTTCATTAAACATTTAATAAATCACTGCTAGTTTTGTGACAGATTTTAACCATAACACAAACAGCAGGAGGTGTAAACTCAGTTCAGTTCGTATAGGCATATAATATCCATGTCGACATCATCATCCCCTCAAGGCATATTGGCAAAACGACCAATGGAAGCTAAGCTTTTTCCGACAAAGCTTCGAAAATAAAGTTTTCTTCTTTTATCTTACTACAAATCAATTGGAGCCCTTACAGCAAAATCCTATAAAGTAACTTCAAACACCACTTCTTAGTCTAAAAATTTGTATTATGGCTAAAACTCTTTGAAGTTTTATGACTGAAGTTTGGAGAAAAATGATTTAAGTGCTATCTGCTAGACATCAGAGTGTCAAAATCTCTCTCAGTTTTCTTGACACATAAACTGCTACCTAATGTATGTTTTTTAGGATTTTTTTTCTTGCTTTTAACCACCTAACCCAGTTAGCTTGATAAAAAAGTTATTTAACTGCAGTTTATCCCATTGAATTAATACCCTTTAAAGATTCAGCAATCTATGTTATTTTACTTCTGTTTTATACCTTCTGTGACAACCCAGGTGGTGGTGGGGAGGGAGAAAACCCACCACACACACACACCAAAATAGCTGCTTTGTATGTGTTGTGCTGGTTTTAAAATGAGAGGGGGGAAAAACAACCAAAAAACACACAAAACCAACCGATAGGTAAGTGCCAAAAATAAAATCTTTACGGAACCTGAAGCACAGCATGTCCTTGACTGTTTTTTGGGAGACAGATGTCGGCAAGACAAATTCCGGAGAGCCTACAATAGTAGAAGGGTGAGAAACTCCTTCCTAGGATATTTTCCAATAATGGGAGACTCTCAGAAAAAACAGAAGTGTTGGCAATAATTCAGGTCACCAGGGTTCCATTACACCCCTTTTGAAATAAGCCGATGAAATAGATGCAATTTACATTCTTTTGAATACCTCAAATAGATACTGAAGAATGGTCTAAGGTTAACCATTTTTATTGATGTTTAGGTTTCTGAATGCTACTCAGTCTATCACAACACAATGGTGAGCCAGCTTCCCTCTGAGCATTACCCTCCCAGTGGGGCTCTTCTGAGCTGATCAGGCCTAGGCAGGAGCCAGCATTCGAAACAAAGACAGTGGGGCCCCCACCCCCACAAGGCTTTTAATATTGTTACCTCTTTTGACCCAAGCAGTTAGCTAACATTCAGGGTCTTTGAGGTTGTTTCCATTAGGAGAAGAAATTGATAGTGAGTGAGTATTTCTTTGATACAATCCTGCTTATTTACAAGTGTACACAAAGTCCTGTTTCCCTGAACACCGTAGGGCTCAAACAGGAGGCAGTTTCTTTACTCAGTTATAAGCCTTTTTCCACCCAGCACACTACCCAAGACACTTTCCCTTTTGGCTCTTTCTCAGAACCATATTACCAGTGCTTCTCTTGAGGGCTGCTTCTGGATAGGGTGACCATACAGCAAATGTGAAAAATCGGGATGGGGGTGGGGGGTAATAGGAGCCTATATAAGAAAAAGATCCAAAAATCGGGACTGTCTCTATAAAATCAGGACATCTGGTCACCCTACTTCTGGAGATTGCTTCCCCACAGACACATATACCTCCACGCACCTACCCAGCCCTTGGCCACCAGTGAAACCCCTCCACCTATATTGCTCAGCTTCTGACCAGCCTTGCCTGTGTTTTGGGTTGTGGCTCCTATGGTTCCAGCTCTTACACCAAAAAGGATCTTAACTGCTTCTTTAGCTTTCCTTCATTCAGGATAAATGTAGCATGCCGGCCAACGTCAATGAGGTTTCACTCTACCTCCATCATAGCAATGCATTAGGCCAAATTCAGCCCTGTAAAAAAAAAAAGTTAATTTGGGGGAAGGGATAGCTCAGTGGTTTGAGCATGGGCCTGCTAAACCCAGGGTTGTGAGTTCAATCCTTGAGGGGGCCACTTGGGGATCTGGGGCAAAATCAGTACTTGGTCCTGCTAGTGAAGGCAGTGGGCTGGACTCCATGACCTTTCAGGTTCCCTTCCAGTTCTATGAGATAGGTATATCTCCATATATTATATTAATATTCCATATTGGTTTAATTGGCAGGTGAAAAAACACTTATTCTGAGGTTGATTTTTATCCTTTGTTGTTATGTGTCAAATGTTATCTGTGCTGTACAAACATGGAGGAAGACATGGGCCCTGCCCCACACAGCTTGCAAGCTAAAAGCCCAGTTCTTCAGCCTGTATACACACACAAGTGGTTTCATTGACTTGCCGGGGGCCACTCACGGCTACGGATTGAAAGACTGGGCCCAACAGTAAACACATCATTCAGACACAGATGGTTCATAAGACACGGGAACAAACTTAAAATGGTACAGGCTTTCTAAGATGCTGTATGTGGTGGGTTGTGTCTGAAAGACCTCACAGCACAAGTGTGGTCTATGCAGCAATTTGAGAGGATGTTTGATACACATGCACAGGAAGTGTCCTAATGGTTTCATTGCCAGCTACATCTCTACTTCGATATAACGCTGTCCTCGGGAGGCAAAAAATCTTACTGTGTTATAGGTGAAACCACATTATATCGAACTTGCTTTGATTCACCGGAGTGCACAGCCTCCCCCCCCCCCCGGAGCACTTCCTTACCGCGTTATAGCCGAATTCGTGTTATATCGGGGTAGAGGTGTATATTATGCGCCTATAATCCTTGCTCTATTTCCTCCAAAGATCATTTTTGCATGACAGGACACAGCGCAGTTAAGGGAGTACTCGCTGCATATGTAAAGTGAACAGTGCCAGTAGGTGGCACTCAAGAATATGTGACATAGTTCAGTGGCTTGGACATTTACGTAAATCTCAAGAATATTCACAGTGATCAGATTAATGAGAACAAAAATTTTGGAAGGTATATTAAACTTCATGCTTCAGGTTTAAGCCAATCTCTAACTATTTGAAATCAAGGTAAGACCTACTGTGCGGGACAGATTACTTCACATCAGCCTTCTTCAGGGTTCTGAGGAAGGATTTAGGAGTGTCTGGTGCTGACCATTGTTTGAGAGACAAGATAGTAGATTAGATGGACCTCAGGTCAGATCCAATATGTCAAACCCTATGTTTCTGGGGTTTGTAGGAACAATAAATCTTGTTGGATGAGCTTGTGGGGGGCCTTACACTCAATCTGATGGCATTTGTGTGTGTGTGTGTCTTTAACACAATTTTTGAACACTGCAGCCTATCAGCTCCAAAATTTCACAGAAGGTTCTAAGCAGCAGTGGGCAGAACACTATTGATTGTGGAGAAATTTGGGAAAAAGAGGCTCAGGGAGGGTCCTGGCATACCTTGCAACTAGTAAGCAGACTCAGCAGCTTCAAGCACCTTTGCAATTGTCTATAGAGCAAAGATCCAGTTGACAACAGCCCTTAACACATTCTAGAAGAATATCCGCCATCAACTCTGCCCACCATGCCAATAGTTTAAAATATTGACACCTGGAATGACATATCTACCAGACCGGGGTCGGGGGGGAGAATGGTTTGAGGAAATGAGTACACAGAGCTCCTGGCACTGGGGAAGAATTGGAACACCTGGTATAGTGGAAGGGAGCATGGCTGTGCACAGAGGGGGCGTAGGCAATGGGGCATACAGATCTTGGTGAGGGGATTGGGGAAATGGTGTGACAGATTCAGCAATTTCCTGCAATATCCTTGAAAAAAAAGAATTATTGAACTAAGTTTAAGTATCTTTGTGGTCCATTGTATTAAATGCAAAGGTTATGTGGTAGTGTGAGCCCAAAAAGAGTTATGAACGTCAGAGGACTATGCTGCACAGTGGGCCAGACAAAAGTGGACTTTTGGACAAATAGTATCCAGTGTTTGCCTAGAGAATCTCGAGAGGGAGATGAATGCAGAATTCCCACCTCCAGTTATACAAAAACCCAGCCTTTTGAAGCTACCTCCCTGAGGAGGGCACCAATGTGTACTGATTACCTGTTCCCAGAATCGGAAGATAGGTTGGTCTCTCCTTCATACAGCCTGGGCCTAATGCATAGGTGTGCATATTCTGACCTAAAGTTGCTATGACACCCCACCACTCACAGTCTTTGTAGGTTCTGAAGGACTGGTTCCTACCAAAGCCCCTGCTGAAACTGGGTGTGGGGCTGATCTCTGGTAAGCTTATTAGCAAGCGTGTAAGTTCTTTTATTGTTTTTAACTATGTTCTCTGTAATGTGGTCAGTGTGCAGAATCAGTGTGCTTGCTTAGAAAGAGCTGTGTGGTAACTTAACTGCTGGCAATTATGCTGTTCATAAGTCTTCAGAGAGTTAGCAAAGTGCAGATGCTGGCCTGCTTTGGCAGTCTGTCTTGCTGGGGAATTCACAGTGTAGGCTGGAATCTGTGCAATCTGAAAAACCCCCACTCAGGAGGGAAATAGATGTAAGTCTCTACCCAAGAGAGATGATGGCTGAGGAGCCTGGAGCAGGTGCTCTTGACAGCCCACAGAGGGGAAATACAGGCGCAGTTGCCCCGAACTGTGATTGTGGGTGGAGGGAAGGGAGGAATAGAAGTTGGTGGTGGCACAGAGCATTTGGTATGGGGGAGTGGGGAAAGGGAACAGAGTCCCTACCATATGGCACAGAGAGGAATGGGGGCACAGAGAGAACCTGGTGTAAGAATGCTGCTGGGAGTCCCTGAACTAGAGGCAAACAGGGAGCTTGAAAATGGGGTGGGAATGGAGGGATCAAGAAGCCCCTTGTGTATGCAAGAGTTTATCCTACAGCAGCAATAAAGTGCCCCTTTACTTGGTGTTCACTGCAAATGGCTTTCTCCAGATTTTTAAATACGCTTTTAATACCATCCCATTTGATTTCTAGTCCTAAACCACCATTGCCACAAACATTAGGCCAGCATAGCTGGTACTGTATGTCTTCTAGACTAGGAAGTCCCCTGTGAAGTACCTGCTCTCTCTCTAATCCA
The DNA here is from genome assembly GCF_002925995.2 of Terrapene triunguis. Lineage (NCBI taxonomy): Eukaryota > Metazoa > Chordata > Testudines > Emydidae > Terrapene > Terrapene triunguis. The sequence continues at coordinate 24,286,589 of NW_020664562.1, read as the reverse complement.
CTTGGAAAGGCCATCATGGTAGTAACAAAGCACAGGCCTAGGAGTGCTGGCCAGTACTTAGGATATAATTGAGACTTTTCCTGCATGGTAAACTTGTGTTACCACTCAACCTCTAGGGCAGCCTGTTTAAAACTAGGCTTATTGCCAGTATTTTATGATGAGACAAATGGTTTGCAAATAAAAAATAATAGACCAAATGCGGAGCTCCTTTAATCACTCTTACGTCAGATGCCTGAGTAAGGATTTCAGAATCTGGCCCACTGAAAGCACAGCTTGTTTATATACATACATACATACACAGTGACAAGATTTTTCTGCTCTACTTACTTTTTTATTTAAAAAATATCTGAAAAGCAGTTCAAGATATAATCTTCCCCTAAAAGGAAAATGCTGTTGTATTAGCAGAATTGCATCAAAGTGATGTGTGTAAAATTTGAATAAGATGGTTTGCATATGAAAATTAAGTGTGGGCAGGGAGCACTGAGTCTTCTACAGAGACTGAGTAGCTTAAAAAGTGACATCTTGCAAATTACAGCCTCACAAATTGTTATTCACACAGTCTGAGTGATTTTTGATTGGCAAGTTAAATATCATTCATACCTTGGGGGTGGGGTTTCCATCATCATCTTGGTAACAGGTGAGTAGATTTTGTGCCTGGGCTGGTAAGTTTTTAGTACAATTTTGCATAGGTGATATAATATGCTGACAAATATTAATTCCATTTAGGGACTATTCCATAGTTAACAGTTAATGAGGGCATTGAATAGAACTGCCACAACAGAGACTGCTGAAGTGGATCTGCTGTTTTACTTCTTCCACTGCTCTTGCTGAACCTCAAGGCATGCTGAGGGTTTAGCCATCTTATGCAGGCAAGAGGGAACCTGACTGTAGTGTACAAGAAGCTCAAGTATTGGTCCAAAAGGCCACAGAAAGTGATCAGCTGTTTAGAGCCAGCAGTTTGGGAAAGACCTTGCTGAAGAGTATGTATATAGTGTGGAAAGAGATCTTGCACTCTTTCAGTGTACTGTATCTGCTGCAAGTAGGCCATTGTATAAAACCAGCATACAGGGTGGGAACCCCAGACCACAATAAAGAGAAAGTTCCTGAAGGTCACAAAGCTGTTTGATAACCATTTAAATGGAGAACAAATCCAAATCCTCATTATTGCTCCAATTGAATATCAAAATCCAGCAGCAGTTTCTTGTTTGATCTTAGGCAAAAGGACTTGACACCAATAGTAGTAAATTACTAACCCCAAAAAAGTGTAACATGTGATATGGACACAAATATATTTATGGCACCTATATACACATCAGGGGTCTGTCTACACTGAAGGGTAAGCTCAGGATTAGTAAACCTCAAGTTAGCAGACCCTGGTTTTGTTAACCTAGGGCTTGAGCATTTATGCTCACTTGAAACCCCCGGTTAGGACTTGCTGAACCCTGGGTCCCAAACTGGGGGGAATCCAGCATCTACACTGCATTATGTGGGCCCAAGTTGAACCACATATCCCAGATTTCCTAGCTCTACCTCTTTCTTTGTGGGGCAGTGTGGGAAAACTTGACTGTCCACCAAACTTGATTGTCCAGAGGACAAAGAAAGTTGACCCATGCGATTGCGGAATACTTTTTGTGGACTCGCAGAACACAAGTCCAGTGGGGCAGCATCTACACTGCACAGTAATAGGGCATGAGCCCTGGGTCCTACCTTGACTCAAGCTCAGACCCTCCTCCCCCATGGGATCCTGGGACCCTGGGTTAGTGCGATTTGTGTGTAGATGGAAGAGGGGGTTAGGCTTGAGCCAGAGTTCGAATGCTGGGCTTACATTGCAAAGTAGACATAACCAAGGTAATTCCTGAACAGTAACATTCATGTCAGATTCCACACTTAATATATGCACCAACACCAAGACAAGACTTTAAAAACATCTATACCTGGGGAAGCTTTGGAAGTGATAGTTGCTTTGTGATCCTACCAAACTGTGCCACTACAGTCCACACAATCAAACTATGGCTGTGTCAGTACTTAACTGCCTCCTAACAGTTCAATATACACTTCATACACTGATTCCATATAATGAAGTACAAGGCTGGAATATATACAATAAACCTCAGTCTGACAACACAATCTAGACTTCACACCATCCGTCACATCTATCAACATTTTTACTAATGTCACAGTTTTTACTTGCTAATGAGCTGCCGCATTGAGAAATGTTCTGGCTATCAGTCAGATAGCTATAATGAGGTAGAACAAATGCCAAGACCCCTCTTCAGAAGTTTCCTCTTATCACAGAGAGTCTTTACTGTTCACTTATCTCAGTACAGACCAAGACTTGCTTCCCTGAGGTATCTTCAGGCATTACAGGTGTAGTTACTCTGGCATCTAGTCTGCATTTTAACTAGAGGTGGTTGGAAAATTTCTATCAATACTGAAGTACGAGAAAAAATGGAGGATTTTTTCCCCTTCCTTCTATCAGCTTTAATTTTAAACAAACACAAATGATGTTTTATATGTCCTAATGTGTATTTTTTTTTTATTTTTAAAAAATCATTTCCCAACAATTTAGTGATATTTCAAAACAAAACAGATAACCTTCATCTAGGCCTGTGCTTTACCAAAAGTAGGGCAATTTTGTCTATTGAACAAATTAGCCCATATGCACACACTCACATTTTAGGCAACACATACAGGAAGTTCGTGTAAACTACTTACAGGTTCTGTAATCTCTTTATGGGAGCCAGAGGGACACAGTAATAACAGCCTTAGTAATATCAGTTGAATAGAGGAGGATGCTGATTAAAAAAAACAAAACAACAAAAACAGTTTGCCTTTCCCTTTCATTGTCTCTTCTGCTACTGTTCACTGGGGTGAGGTGTCTAGGTATGCTTGGCCCAGAGGTCATGTTAGGTCCAGAACTAGAGCAATTTGCTAAGAAGATACAGCTATAGCCATGTTGATTGGGGAAGTTTCCAAGCACAGTTGACTTTGGAGAGATGGACATGGATGATCAGTGAGAAACTACAGCATCTGTCCCTCTCGCTCACTAGCACTCCCTATTGTAAGTACTTTACATGCATTTCTAGGAGCAAATTGAAGGGTTCTGGACTGAGGTTTACTGTCACTAACACCAACTTGGGATATTTTTTATTTTTTCATTGGAAGAAGGTTTTCTCCCATATAAAGGTTGTGTCTTGTAATCTTTTCAGCTTCCCAGAGAATATTCCATACAGGCCTGAGATTAACTTTGTATTTGTACAAAACCATTGAATAGCATGTTTTTCATACCCAAGATTATAATTGATATCCAAGGACTTTCTCTTTTGCATGTCCATGACTTTACAATTGCTTTTCTTTTCTTAAACCAACATCTCTCAGTGGCAGGTTTCAGCATGTAATTATTCACTACTCATTTTATACTGCATAAAAAGGGTTATCGGGTTTAAATCTTTAAGACTAATGAGTCATTGGTTAGGATTTTTAAGACAATTGGTTTATAACATTGTTTAACTGACAAAGATATTTATGTATGAAATAGGAGTTGTATTTGTTATAAATACATCTGTGTGACAGGTGAGAATTGCATCCATTGTATTATCTTTTCATACCTGTGTCACTGTGTGCCCAAAGTTACTCTATTTTAAAGTATTTGGGCACATTTAGGGGGAAGATGGTTTGCTTTATGGAAGACATTCAGCTTTCTGTGTGTGTGTGAATACAGTGGACGCCATGGTTAATTCCCAAGACTGGGGAAAGGTCTACAACAAAATTCTGCACAAGTGGCCAGAGAACAGCTTAGACCTGCCATTGATCCTTAACTTACACACCAGCATGTCTTTTCATAGGATATGGATGTTTTGCTTTTTCGAGATTAGAGCACTTCCTCTTGTGTTGAATTTGCCCTTGTATGTAGAATGCACTTTCCCCAGGGAATGCAATGGAAAATGGATCACCTCGTGCATTGATGAAGACTGGAGTAGTTTAGTGAACAGGAGTACATTCACTTTAATGAGCAGCTTCTTAGGAGGACAATGTCACTGAAAACTTTGATATGCATATACAGTATAAAGTAAATAAAGACATGAAATCTGGTCATCATTGTTATGAAAATGTATGTAAAATTAAGGCTACCAAATATATATAAATATGGCAATTTGAAACTGATTTTCATAAAGAAGTGAGAAAAAGCTCTCATTGTTTTGAGACTGCAAAGCATAGGAGGTCAAGATGATCTTTATACCGCTTGCCAAAAATGTTTAAACAAAACTTTCTGCTACGTTTTATTTTTATGCAACCCTTTTACTCATAAGACTCCAAACCAGCACAACAATTAATCATGAGCTTAAGGTGAAGTGCTTCAGTGGGACTATTCATATGCTTAAAGTTAAGCACTTGCTTATTTGCTTTACTGGATTTGGGCCTGGATAATGGGATGGATGGGGGCTGAGATACCTTGTTTTAACAAGTGTCCACTGGTATCCAGCAAATGGAAAAATCCTGCAGACATGCCAAACTGCTGAGGGGAGACTAGATTGTTATGGCATTCGATATTACTACCTCCATAAGACAGGTGATATGATAGACGTCTAGGAAATATTCCTGTTGGGGGCAATAGTTCTAAGATATCACAACATCCAGTACAGATATACCCATTTTTTCTGACATAGGTGGACTAAGTAGTTGAACAAATGTGTAACCATCAGTGTCCAATAAAGCTTCACATTAATGACTACATAAACACACATCATACAGATCCACTAATCAGACTTTATATTTTGCCACTATAGTGAATGTTGAAAACATGATCGATGTACAATATATAGAATAATATAGCACCTGGAAAATTAGAAGTCAGCCTGTGCCCCTGGATTGAGTAGAGCTAACTGGGAAATAATTTTTATGTGAAAAATTTCATCAAACAATATTTTTTATTTCCTTCAAACATTTTTAATTGCAAATGTTTCAGGTTCCAGGGCATCACAGTCCTTCCTCAAGTCACCCAGTGCACAGGTGGAGTATGGAGGCTGCACTATGCTTTGGGATGCGCTCAGCCCACTCATTCTGCTCCTCAGACCTCCTCAGCCCCCTCTGGGGATTATGTGGGTGTAGCAAGTGGACAGAGGAAGCCCAAGCAGACTGCAATTGTGATTGGCCTGTCTGTTGGACTAGCAAGGTGTGAGGAAGCTGCCTGCATGCGCATACAAGGGCCAATCACAAGCTGTCCCTTAACATTCCCATCTCCAGCCGACCATCCTGTGAGTGCATTTGCAATCATACATTCATGATGCTGACACAGGTAGATATAAGTCAACTCCCTTGTTCCTGTCTGGCTACCTGTGCCAGCAGGAGATTCATACTCAAGGAGGCTAGGTGATGCTATCACAGCTTCTCTCCCTCTGGATTTTCTAATGGTGGTGTTGACTGGATTTTATACATTGTCCGGGGGAACCAGTCTGAGGTTCGTCTCCCTACCCCATGTCTATCAACGGGTTTGTTTTACCCCAAGGAAAACTGACAAAGGGATAAGGTGCAAAACAAGGAACAGGTTTATTACAGGCAACAGTTAAAACAAATAGGTAAAACAAGGTGAGTAACACAGGTGAGTATAACAAGGTAAATACTATATTTGGTCCCTTTTTCTGTTACAATTGGGCGTCCTTCAAACAGGCTTTGGCTGTAACAGGATAGAGGACTAGAAGCCCTGACCCAAGGCTAAACCCCAGATCAGTTGGTAAAAGGAGCAACATCTTTCCTTTCACTATCTCTTGCAGCTTTTGGTCAATGACTCACTCCACCACAGCTGGATGGACTCCGGATCCAGGTGACCCTGGCAGGTATTGGGAGCAGGACCTCAGGACAGGTAATGACCACTCTCTTCTTCTGTCTTGTAGATCTCCCTCCCTGTGCTGTCATGGGTGGATGTGAGTTGAAGGTGACAAGCCATTTGGCATGCGAGGTGTTACCCTCCCAACAGCCCTAGTGTGGTGCTATGGCCTATCTATTATGCAGACAGCAGCACTAGCTATTCCCTAGAACAGCATCACACTCTGCCTCCAAGATGGGCATCCCCCTCTGACAGGTGAACTAATCTTATGTACTGTCCCAGTTGCTGGGCAGACTCTCAGTCAGTTGACCTGCCAGTTTCCTGCCTCTGGATGGAAAAAGGCACCAAAACCAAAAGAGATGGGGAAGAAGGGTACCCAACATGGATTCTAGGTTGTTGTTGTTGGAAATCCAAGATGGCACATAGGGGCAAATGTGAGGTAGACAAAAATCCCTCTACAGTAGGGTAAGACAAATAGCTCTATTTTACAGCCTGAGCTTCCTAAGAGTCTTACCAGCTGAGGAGATACATTGATCAGTGCCTCACTGGTTGGCTATGTTCCCTGCCAATGTAGTACCATGTCTTGCTCAGACTGTACTGGCTCACTACAGCATCCCAACAGTAACTGCACCTTCCTTCGCTGGTGGATTTGTTGTTGCTAGGCTCCTACGTGGAGGTTTTTGTCAGTACAAGTCAGCATAACCCTGGGCTAGGTCTCACCTGAGGACTTTATTATCTGGAGCACTGATTCAAGATGTTATCCCTAACTATATGCATAGGTGGAACATTATAAAATCCTTTCTTTTTTTTACAGCATCAGTAACTGTATGGAAATACGAAGGGTGTTGTAAATGAAATACGCACAAAGGGCTATCAGGATAATAGTCTCACCTGAGATTCATGAGCAAACCCTGAAATATTAAAAGCACACCAGTGGGGGTATTGCTGATCTAAAGAGTAAAATATTGGTATGTAGAAAAGAGATTTAAAAAATAAAATATTTCTTATTAGGGTAATAGTCCAATTAAATGTTTAAAGTAGAACTAAAAAAGGAGTTTACACTGTAAACTGATCCATTAATCATGTTCCTTTTACCATCAATAGTGCAATTGATGAGCAGATCCAATTTTGTTTTACTTTGAGAGAGCACACAATAGCAAGTTTTATACAGCTATCTTATTTTACAAGCATTAATGAACAATTAACCAACACTAGCACTCTTTCCATCTGTAATCCTGTAGTAGGATCACTAATCTCCACCACTAGCAGCTAATGATGAAGGTCTCTTAAGCTTTACTTCTTATCTCAGCCAGTTCTTAATACTTGCATAAGTATGCTTTCTGAGACGGGCGGCCCCCTACTGTTCTGCGACTTGAATACAAAAGACTGGTGAAATTTTTGAAGGGTTTTCTGTTCAATAACACTTCTATACTTATGTTTGCCTTCCTACTACAACAAACACAAGTGATCAGCAGAGGACTCTCGGGGTCACTAAGGGCTCTGTGTTTCCATACTTGTTCTAATACTTATAAGAATGTATTCATGCCCTATTATATATATTCCCTGGCTGCCCAAGCAGAAGCTCTAAACTAAAAGCCAGAATAAAACAGTATTTACTTCAAGAACAAGTTTTGCCGCCTGTATTGAACAAAAGAAAGTTTGAAAATGACTGCCATTAAAAATACATGTTGCGTGAACTGAAATTTTCGAGCGTACAACTCACAACATGTTCTAGCTTCTCTTTAACTTTGTACCATGAGCACAGTTTCTGTATATTGTTATAGAAATAAGTTTGCCATTCTGTCACAACTCCTCAGTAATATCAAATTCAAAAAATATTGTCGTGACTTCCAAGCAGTCAGGAAGCTCTGGACATAGCTGGATTCTGTTCTTACTGACACCAGTGTAAGTCAGGAGAACACCACTGAAGTCAGGGCAGTTACCAGTTTTATGCTGGTGTGAGAGATTAGACTCAATTCAAAGGGTCCAAGTTCATCACTGGTGTAACTTTTGAAATCAATGGAGTTATACCAGGGATTGACATTTTTCAGAGGACAGAAGTATTTGTAATTGTGTAGAGCTATGAATGGGCATAGGCAGGATTAATAACATAACCTAGTCTGCTTTATGAACGCTCTGCACAGTTCTTGGACAATAGTGGCCCTGATCTTTGCCTACAGATGAGGACTGCAAAGCCACCTGGAGCTCCCCTGTTCCAGGGCTGGCTATGTGCCAGGCTGGTCCCCTGGCATAAGTTAGAGCAGCATGAGGGCTGCACCAATTATGCCAGCTGCCAGGGACCCCAAGCTTCTATTGTAGCAGCCAGGAACACCAGGGCTATGTCCTTTCCTGCAGCCACATGCCCTATGCCTGCTGCAGAAAGAGGGTTGGTATGGGAGACATTGTGCTGCCTGCCACTATTCCATTGGAAGGTGCCCCCTCACTGAGATGCTCCTCCCATAAAGCAGCTGAAGATTGAGGTTACTGTATTTTCTCCTACAGGTTAGATGCAGATTTGTAACTGACCAGAGTTGAACAGGACTGAAACAAAACAGTAGTTTTTGATAGGTTCTGTGCTTAAAAAGAAAAAAAAAAATCTGCCCTGCACATATGGACCAGTGCTGCTCTTCACAGATGTAGGGAGTGAATATAGGTCCTGCCAGTCCCTTCCATCTCATTACACCTGGGTGCGCACAAACAGCACCTCTTGCAGCTGAGGATGAGACAAGAAGCATTCAGGAAGATAGAGATGCAGACGGTATGCTTTTGTCCTTGTGAAATTCCACTTCCAGTGAACGTTTGGCCTGAGAACAACGTAACTCTAAATAAGGGAACGTTGGTGTATTTTCTTTTTCCAAATTGTTTTTCCCTTTAAAAAGAAAGCCCAAGAAATTATCTGCAAAAAACCCTCTTACAGCAGCAGAATGAGTACTGAGCTGGGTAAGTGTGTGGAAATTCAGGGTTAGAGCTCCCACGGTAATATTAATCAGCCTCCTTGCGTTTATGTGTTCCAAAGCATCATTTATTATATAGGCACACTGGACCATGCATATACTATTTGGCAAATATTGGGACAGGGACCTTTTTTGTGCTGTGTTTGCACACTGTGTACCACAATGAGGCCCGGGCCCACGACTGGGGCTCCTGGGCACTATTGCAGTGTAAATAATAAATAATAATTGGGGAAAACTTCACTTTTATAAAGTCACAGGGAGGTATAGGAAGCTTCACTTTTACATGGAAAAAGCTTCACTTTTACCTTACTTTTACTTTTCCTGTAAAAGGACGTCTCCATAGCATCCCAGGTGCCTGTAAAGCTTAGCAGTGAGGGTGAGAGAAATGATTTAGCAGCTCACTTTGAAGTGCTCATGCAGCCACACATCACAGGAATTGCTCTATGGGCCACGGCACACAATAGCACCCGAGAAGTGACTGGGCAGCTTTGAAATTTAACTTTACTTTAAAAAAAAAGCTGAATTAGGAGTAATGTTGATGCTCCTCCATACAGCTTTTTAAAGTACAAACAATTTTTAAAGCAGCTCACAGGTGGTGTGAGAGAACTCATGGCAGAAGGAACACAGGTTATGTATGGGGCCAACCCTGACATCTTTGCTTATTCTGGTAAAATTCCCCTGAACTTCAGTGGAAGTTTTGCCCAAGTAAAGAGAGATCAAAGACATCAGGAGTAAGCCCTCTGGCGGCTCATGCCATTTAAAACCTGTAGTATTTATTTTTAAACAAATCATTAGAAGTTAGGAGGGAGAAAAGATTGTGACTCTTCTCTGCTCCTTATGTGCATAGATACAAGTATTTCCTTCTTTATGTGCATATTTAAAATCCTAGGTGTGACCCTCACTACAAAGATCCTACTTCTACAGAGAATGGATCAGGAGATTGCGGTGGGGGAGGAGCTAAACTTGGGTTTTGGCTTCGCCCATAACAAAGGGCCTACCGTGGAGTCTGAACCAGGATCCTGAGGTTTTGGCTCAGGCCCAGCTCTGTTTTATTTATTTTCACTTTCAAACACCTCAAATTTTTGTTTTGGACCACTGCACTGGAATACTGCACTGGGAAAGACACAGGATGGTCTATTAAGTTTCATACTAAAAATACTAGGAGTATTTTTCACCCACGTGGAACCAAGCAGCACTGGAAGTCTCACACGAGAGATCTTTCATCAGATTTTTGTCAAGAATTAGAAAGAAAACAAAGATCTGGCACTGTGAAGCATAGCACAGGAAGGACTGGTCTGTCAGAGCTCTGTATCTCCTAGTCATTGGCACAACTGTGAACGTAGATCTGTTTTCAGTGGCTGGAGTGGTAGTGTAGCAGTAGGGCTTCTATAGTAGGCCATCCTATCAGCTCAGCTGAATTCCAAGGAATCAGTATAGTAAATGGCTAGTATGGATTACTATTTCTCATCAGTGTGGCTTAAGAGCCTGTGGATGTTTTCAGCTGTCTGGCCAAGAGTGTGCATTTAATTTCAATTTTACACTGAACTGTACAGTTAGAGTTTCTTGCTCATATCACAATGTTACCTACTATAGCAAGGGAAACAGAAACATTTCCTGTGTCATTTCTATCACCGTATATCATATAGTAAAGGTAAAGATAGATCCTAATTAACAATATTCTTTCCAAGTTACAGGCATTAAAGTGAAGTAAACAGTTTGCATGTGATAAAGTAGATCTAGTGCATGAAATTAACCAGGATGAAGCCAAAACCCTGGTTCAAAATTCCCACCGCACAGATATCTGATATACTAAATAATCTGGGACCCATTCTTCTTCTGAATCACATATTCATTATCCAAATTGCCTATCCCCGAAGTGATAATATAGTGTGGTGCAACATGCCCCAACAGGACATTGATTGACTCTGTGCCTACATATTACACACACAGTGTAAAGCAAATATCTCACTCTATTATCTGTTGTCTCTATGAGCCAACACATTACATATATCACTGAGTAGCTGAATAACTTTTACACAGTTTGCTCATATCTATTTACACATATTCTACAAAAGATGCATTAACACCAAAGAATAAATGTAAAGAAAAAGAGTATACCTGCTGAATCCAGGCAACTGCCCATGTGAAAAGCCAGGAGAAACAAACATCCATACTTATTGGAGAGATAAGGTAGGTGAGGTAATATCATTTATTGGGCCAACTTCTGTCCAAGCTCTGTGTAGCTCAAAAGCTTGTCTTTCACCAACAGATGTTGGTTGAAGATATTACCTCCTTCACCTTGTCTTTTTAATATCCTGGGACCAACACAGCTACAACATAAGCTACATGCTTATATTGATAGTATCTGTAAATATGATGGGAGACTTCTGAAGTCTTATAGTAATAGAAAGTAGAGTCCCATAGCTCTGTGGAAGCCCCTAGGAACGATTGGGGGACTATATAACTTCTTACTGGCTTACTATATTGAGGAGATTATGACCTATATATTAAATTTTAAATACCTCATGAAGTTGCATAGTGCAGAATCAGTGTGACATACACTGGACACCTGATTCATTAATAACTACATAGATGTCTAGACAGGGCAGCTGCCTCCTAAGTGCCCCCTCATGGCCAGAGGTCAGTCTGCAGCACCCTACCTATGTTCCCTTCATCAGGTCCCCTCAATAACTCACTCAATCCAATGGTAGTAAAAATATTCCCTTCGTGTGGTTCAATTTACTTAGTCCTCCAGGCCCCAACCCTCTTTCAATGTCTCGCTCCCTTTAAATAGGGAGTCCACAGCCTTTCTTCCAAAGCTGGGTCCTAATTCAACAGTCATTCCCAGGCTTTCCCTTGCTGGAGTTCAACCTCCTGGTTCTGACTTCTCAACACCCTTGGTGATCGGGGCTTCCCTGCAGGAGCCTCTTTCTCTCTCCCTGCAGTTTCCCAAGCTTCTTCCTTCTCTGTGGCTTCCTGTTGCCCTTTTAAAGGAACTCGGCTGTCCTCCATTAGGCCCCATCAAGGCTATTAATGCAGCATAGGTGGGCTGGAGCAGTTCCTTCAGTCATCAGAGCTGGTTGGCCCCAGGCCTCCAACCCGTAAGAGGTAAGCCACAGTGTCCCTTAATTTATAATACTTCAAACAGACGCATGCCCTGCACGAACAGACATTCCAAACCAACGTGTTGCACTGGCGGTTGAATAGGGTTTTGGCACAGTAGGCAAGTGATGCTCTAGCTTTTCATACCTGGTGACACATTGCAGTCATTGAAGTGAGTTGCCCAACATCACCAGGGCCAGCTCTAGCTTTTTTGCCGCCTCAAGCAAAAAAAAAAAACGGCAGCCACAGGGAGCGCGTGGAAGGCGGTCTAGGTGGCTCGCAGGGGGATGAAGGGCGGCGCCCGCCCGCTCCCTCCACCCGTGGGCAGCCAGGTGCTGCAGCCCACTCGCAGCCGGGTGAGAGGGGCTCCCCCCTCCAGCCTTGGGGTGCCTCTCCCGGCCAGGCAGGCGGAGGAGGTGCTGGCTCAGCCGCTCCTTTAAAGGCGGCTCGGCCACGCCAGGCTCAGAGCAGCGTGGGAGGCGGAGGCCGGTGCAGACGGTGGGGAGTGGAGCGACCCGGGGAGCCCGGCGACACGGTGAGCGGCGGGGATCGCTAGTTCCTGCCCCCCAGGCCGGGGTCCGTGCCCCTGCAGGGCTGGGCTGGGACTGGCGGAGCACGGGGAGCTGGCTGGGGGCTCCGGAGCTGCGGACCGGGCTGCCAAAGCAAAAAAAAGAACCACGGCAGGGCGGCCGGAATGTGCCACCCCAAGATTGGCCGGAATGCCACCCCTTACAATGTACCGCCCCAGGCACATGCTTTCTCATCTAGTGCCTGGAGCCGGCCCTAAACGTCACACAGCAGGTCAGTTCAGAGGCAGAGCTGGGAATAGAAACCCAGCTGATTGGCTAAGACAGATTTCACATCATTTTAAAGCTCTCCAGTTACATGAAAATATATTAGTAACCTGCATCTAATACTATTCCTGTATTGATAATACAGGAGTCATTCAGCAAATGTTGAGAAAACGGTGTAAGTACAGCAGGACAAATGTCTGTTTTTTGGCACTGCTGCAATTCACTTCCAGGTGGATTTTGCACTACTGGCTTTGATTAAGCCAGCAAAAAATGTAGTCTATCATGCCTCACAAATGTAAGCTGATCAGACCAGGCAGACCTAGGAAGTAGGGTTGGCAATTCAGTAGCATTCTTTCCTCTGAGTCTGTACTGAAGCAATACCCCAGTATGTAGCTAGGAGGCACTATGCTGATGAGACTTAAAACAAACGTCCTGTCCATTTTTTGGCCATTAAATATGGCACTTGGCACTTCTTGTAGAGTAAGGCTGTTAACCCTGATACCATGACTAAATCCCAATTCAGATAACTGCATTCTGCCTACCTAAAATTCCCTCTACAGTTTCAGTCAATAAAGGCATACTCTACTTCCTATTTTAAACTAAACTATTGCTGTGAGCTAATAAACTGCTGGTTCATTTCACAACATTTAATTGTTGGATGAAGTGTTCCCTGTGTAATGGATACACATCTGTTAAGTCTGTAAGTTTGTAAAAAGCTCTGAGATCCTTCAGGATCTAAGGAGCTCGATAAACGTTTGACACCATTATAATACAACGCTGTGCATGCAGTACACATTGGAGAGCTTCATTGCTGCAATCTCATGCTAGTGTTGCAAATGTCTTCTAGCTCTTGAGGCTGACACAATGAATCAGCCTAGTTTGTTCACATGGTTCTGGAATGCAGGCCAATCACCCTCAAATAATGGTGGCTATGTAATGTCATTTCCAGAAGTATTACTACCATCATCTAGGGAAACTAGCATAAGCAATATTCTGGATTAAAAAAGGTAGTAAACTGATGGGGCTCCAACTGCCCCTTCTTTACAGCTAAGGATGCCTGAGTCTTTGGCTCATACTCAGAACCTAAATGACCCATTTTTCCCTATTTAGATACACAGTATTTACAGGGGGAGCACGTGGGTTCATAGGAATGTGGAACAAATCACAGAATGAGAGCATCTACAAAATCCTAGCATTTCCAATCCTGAAAATGGAATTTAACTATTTCATTCACCATAAATTGATGCCCCTGTGTATTTCTACAGACTGAGTTTGCTGTTAAACAAAATAGACTTTCTTCAATAATATACAGAACTGATGGACATCAAGATAACTTAACACCGGGGTGTTGACCTTTCTTATGCTGAATCGCTATACATTTGAAAACAACTTGTTTATTTGGCTTTGCTTTTACCCACTTTAATTTATTTACCGTTGCAACACTTGAGTATGAGCTTTTAGTTTTTTACCCATTTACTCTTGTAATCTAAAAAAATACTTTTATAGATTGTATTTTGTCAATTTTGTCCTAAAATTTAGGCTTTGTGAAAATTGGTTTTACAAAACCTACGGTCAGTAAAAATGTTTTAATTTATTTATTTCAATGGAAACAGCCTTTTTAAAAACAAAGAAAAAAAGTCTCATGTAGTGTTTGTATCACCTATATTGCCACATTTTACTAGTGCTTGAGACACATTAGAAACTGACAATGAACCAAGTGTACCTGACTAGTCTCGTTTAATTTTCCAAGATGGGAGAAATGTAAAAAAAGGAAACAAATACCATAAATATTTAAAAGTAAATCAGATTTTTTAAAAAAAAAGAATTTCAGTTCTAATATCTGATGTGTTATTTATAGGGCTGGTTGGAAATTTTCCATCAAAACTGTTTTTGACAGAAAATTGCATTTTCAATTAAGTAACTTTTTCAGCAAGTGTCTGCTTTGTGCAGGCCATTTTGATTTTTCATTACATAACTGAATGGCCATAAACCAAAAAATGTTGATTCTCAAATGCTGCTGCACTTTCTCATAGGAGTTGAGTTTGGTTGGCTCATGCTCCCATTGTCCCCTATGGACTGAGCTCCCCAGCTGAACTTCATCTCCCATGATCCACTGTGGCGATGATACTGCTGTAATGCATGACCTCCCCGCACAAAGAGTGCTTCTTGGGAGATGTAGTCTGATCAGGGAACTTGGCCTACCAAGAATCGGAGCACGAGGCACCTAAACTACAACTCCCATGAAGCACTGCAGTGGCATTTCAGATTTCGTTTTTTCATCAAGAAAAATCAAAAATTGGAGAACTTTTCTTTCATTTTCATCAAAATCTTCAGCAGGAAAAAAAACTAAATTTTCTGACCACCTCTATTTATTTGTAAAATAGATTAGGATATTATTTTAAAAATGTAACTTCAATGGAGATATGCCACTTAATACAAGGTGAGAATCTGGCCCCATGATTTTTAAGTTGACAATGGCAAAATGTCTTTAATATATAATCATCCATGACCAATGTTTCCCACAGTCCAGTCAGTCATTCTCAGAAAATAATGCTTACTCTTTTTAGCACAGCCATAGTAACAAAATCAAAGGTTCCAATAATTAACAAACACACATAACCATCAGATATCCAGGGAAGACCAAAGTCTGACCGTTGGTTCTCCATGAGGACCAGGACTAGTAATCTACAGACCTTTCTCATCTGTCCACAGATCTCCCTTTCAGATAGTTCTTAATTATCAAATTTCCCCAAGCTGTCTCCACTGCCCGCACTTTCCCCACCAATCTCTTTTCTCCATCAGTTCCCCCGGCTCTCTCCTTCCTCCTCTTTGCAAAAAGTTTCCTTGTAAGGCCTCCTCTGCCTACTTCCTGTCTCTCTGCCTTCCCTTCTGGCTGGCACAGAGTATGCCTTTCCTAACCCCGTTGCCTGGTGTTGTGTTCTCCACAGGCAGCAGTCCTAGAGTACACTGGGCTCAGCAGCTGCCCTTTTCTATTCCACGCACTTTCCTCATCCTCCTGGTCCCTCTGCCCCCAGCTGACACACACTACTCATCAAGGTAGATTGGAGTGGTGGCAGTTTCAAACAGCCCTGCTGGGGAGCCCGGGCAGCTGTGGGGAGCCACGGTGTACCCTCCACCTGCCCGTGATGTGGGGGTGGAGGCTGAGAGCAGTCCCCGGCTGCGTCCCCGCCCCCCAGGCTGCCCACCCAGCCGAGGACAAATGGAGGGTCTGCAACTCTGTGCTGGCTCCCCACAGCTCCTGCACGGCTTTCCCTGACCCGGCTCCAGTGGGAGTGGGGGGTGCCTCGGAGCTTCAGTCCAGCCACGGTAAGAGCCAGGTGGGCAACTGTGAGGAACAGTGGCACAGACCCTCCACCTGCTCTGGGTGTGGGGCCTGGGGGCAGGGACACGGGCTGGGGGCTTATCATGGCTGGAGCTGGGTCGGGGAGAGCCACGCGGGCAGCTGTGGGGAGCTTGGGTCCCTCCACCTGCTCTGGTGAGTCTGTGCTACAGCTACAGAGCCCTGCATGGATACAAAATTTGCATCTGCATCCAAGCTTCTATCCGCAAAAATGGTTCACGGATATAAAGCGGATATCCACGGATTTGCAGGGCTCTATACATGTTTATCCAGCATAACTGCTCTGCTTTTCTTAGAGTGAGGTCTATGTGTGGACTTGTGGATAAGTTATTTTAAACTGATTGTCATGCAAAAGTAAAGAGGTTAACAGTCATATTCCACTATATAGAAATTATGTGGCAATACTGCAAAAACTTGCAGTTATTAATAGGATTATATTAATCTGGGAGGCAGCAATCATTTATTTTAGGATTTAAAACAAAATACATATTACTAATAATGTAGCACAATAAATCTAATGCTAATGAGAGGGCATAATAGCTATTTGAATATATGTGATGGAACATTATACCAGCTAAGTAATTCAGTCTTTTCAGCAGAAAAATTGTTCAGGTGACAATTAAATGGTAAGATTATAACAGCCGAGGATTGAGAAATGCTCCGTTGAAGCAAATTGGAGGATTCTGGCTGCTCTAAGATGGCAAACAATATTTTGTTTGTGGAGAAGAGTTGAATTAAAGCTGGTAGAGTTTTCATTGCAAGCCTTCTCTGCCTTTCTGGGCAACAAATCCTGCAAATTCTTGCTAACAGAAGATGGTGTTGTAACAGTCTTTTGTGCATCCTGATTGAACATTCAGATACATAACCCTCACTGAACTGTTTATCTTATGTACTTATTTAACTAACATTCAAACTGACAAGTCTCCTATTTCTGGGCTTTCTTTTTATACTTTAATGTATGCCTTATCAGATGAAACTCAGATACTACCAAACTTTGCATGTTTTTGATTTTGCACATAAACTGAAGGGCAGAATTCCAGTCTATGTCCTCAGTCATTCAATTTTTCAAGATCTTTGAACAAGACTTCAAACCCTGCAAAAATACAACCCAAACACAGACTTGCTTCTCTGTCTGTACAAATACGTAAAAGAAACTAGTATGTCAAATTTCAATGTACGCAAGCCTAATTGAAGCTTTAACTACATTCTGAACAAGAGGCAACCAGCACTCTGCTTTATTCAAGGGCAGGAAGACATTCAGGAACACAGCTACTCGAATTATTCATTACAAATAAATTATGCAATTAATTTATGAAAAATTTCAGTTCCTTAATTATTCACAAATTGCTCCTCATGTCTGTGAATATATTCATTGGCCCGGATCCTGCTGAGACTTATGTATACATTTAGCTTTACATATTTCATGTTGAACTCAATGGATCTACTCACAGCACCTACAGGTAAGCACATGTGTAGGGCTATATTTCAACCTCTGGACTTTTTGTAAATTGTTTATTTCCCCTGTTGGCTATTCTCAGCATGAGATTGTTTGCATGGCTCCTGTAATACTTGTTCTGTTTCTAATTGGATGACTGACAGTTCTCAAAACAGGACAATACTGAATGATGAATAGCAGTTAATTAATATTCTTGTTCATGCATAAATACTCTTGTTTGCCTGAAAATACAGGTATTTGTGCAACAACCATCATTCCCTGAACAGATGGGCCAACAAAAAGTCAGATGTGTGAAAATTCACAAACTGTGAATAAAAAAGGCCAGGAACACGTTTGAACCAATAGAATTAGAATTCATGTTTGTGAATGCTGTTTGGCTGTATTCGATTCAGGAAGATGCATGTTCCCAACAGAGCATGACTGAGCAGCCTCAGTACATTGAAAAGCACTAAGGAGGTGTGCTTTCCTCAGCCTGCTGTGAAACCAAATCCACATTTCATGTGCAGTCTAAAACTTTTCCTCTTTCTCATCCCTTGTTTCTAGTTCTTACATTTTCTTCACTCTCTTACTGTTCTCTATTCCCCATGTCACCATATTTCTGTGTCTATTTATTTTTCTTTCTTGTATAGTTTTCTCCCCAGACATTTCCCAGACCACTATCTCTTTTTCTTGTATTATGCACTTTGGTTTAGTCTATTTTTTCTCTCTCTTGATTCATACTTTCCATTTAGTTCATTTTTCCTTCTCTTCCCATCCTGCCTTATTTTAGTAAGATCAAAGTCTTCCTCATCACCTTCAAATCTCTTCACAACTCCATCCTGCTTATCTAAGGCCTGGTCTACACTACGGGATTAATTCGGATTTAGCAGCGTTAATTCGAATTAACCCTTCACCCATCCACACTACAGAGCCATTTAGTTCGAATTAAAGGGCGCTTTAAATCGATCTGTACTCCACCTCGACAAGCGGAGTAACGCCAAAATCGATTTTGTTAATTCGAATTAGGGTTAGTGTGGCCGCACACCACCGAATTAATGTGGTTAAAATAAATGGGGTAGTGTGGCCGCACACCACCGAATTAATGTGGTTAAAAACCGAATTAATGTGCTTAGTGTGGCCGCGCACAATCGAATTTATACAACCTGTTTCCCAAATTCGAATTATCTAAATTCGGATTAATCCCGTAGTGTAGACATACCCTTACTCTCTCTTCTCTTTTTTCCAGACCCTTGCTTGCATTCTGCAGTTCTCTGTATCCTAATTGTTCATTCACTACTTCTCCCCTTCTCTTTACCTTCTGCTACTTTGACGTATACCCCCCTCTCTCTCCCCTCCTTTACTAGTCCTCCTCTCTGTCTTTGTTTTTTTCTCTCCCTCTCATGCTTATTTCACTTTCCCTCTTCTCTTCCTGTTCCTTTCTATTGCCTTTCCCATTTTTCTGTCTTTTCTGCTTCTGTGTGAGACTGGAAGCATTGTGGTAACAGCTTGTTTCTGAGATATTTCAATGAAATTACCACTAAAAGACACCTTGGAAACCAGACTGTGGTGTTCAGTCATGGCTTGCATCCTAGGAACATCATGGCATGAAGTGGGGAGGATCCGATTCACACATCTCTGCTTCATATAGGCTGGTAGTGGTGCGGGACAAATTGTATTCTCTGTCCATTATCTTTTAAATGCTCTTCAGCAACTGTTGTATAGATAAATGCGACTGAGAATCACCTGGGAGAGTGGGCAACAACCAGACAGTATTCCACCTTTATACACTAAACTAATGCTTAAAATGCATTAAAGATGTCTGTTGATTTAATAGAACTATCTACAATATTTTTATTTTGTATTATTTCTGAATTTATCCATCTATACACTAGTACACTCTGGTGGTCCAGATTCTCAGACATGCTATGGCACCTTCACACCACTTTGGTGCCACAAACAGGCCAGACAACTGGCTTACCTGGCACTGAGGCTCTGTGATGCCCCTACTTCTGCCCCGGGCTTGGGGGCATGGTCAGGGAAAAGGAGGTATGGTCAGAGTGCCGCTCACTTCAGCACTTCCCCACTGCCATAGACAGGATACAACTTGCAGCCTACCTAAAGGAAGAGCTGAAATGAGCGGCACTCTGACCATACCTCCTTTTGTTATTCATGCAGGCCTGCCATCCGTCCAGTAGAGGGCAGTGGTGCAAGTAAATGCAGTACATCATGTTATTTGGTTTTTGAACCCAGACAGGTAAGGCTGAATTGTATTATGCCAGGAGTGACTTTGGCTCTGATTGTCCTTTTGAAAAATAACTATGGCTGCTGAGTGCCTCTCTCAGGGTCCATCTTGATTTCATGAATGAGAAACTAGTCTCCCTGTACGTAAAGAAGACTGGGGAAAACCCAAACTAGAGAATATTCGGTGTTAAAAATGGAAGGCCTTCCCAGTACTCTCAGAGTGTGGTTTGTATTTTCCACTTAACTATACATACATGTGACTTCCCTAAACATTCTTTGAATAGGTTCTTTTGCGGATGCTGGGTAGAAACCCCAGCTATCCCATGCTCATTATTTTAACCCAGATAAAATAACTTTAATGGTGTTCAAGAGATCGATGCTTTGTTTTTTCCTGAGTGTCCTTGCCTTCCTTACATGGATCTTTACTCTTCTTCTAATGTACTTTTTGGTGGCTTGAATGTTCATCATTTCTGACCCTTTAAATGCACCTTATTATGAGCTGCTTCTGAAGGGAGAAAATAATTGTTTTATTTAGCCTGTTTATAATGAGCTCTTTCAGAGGCCTGTTTCAGTTTCTCGGCAGGTCCAGCTATTTGTACCTCAGTTAACACTCTCTCAGATATAATCAAATATTTCAATAAATCTCCCGTAAATAAGACGTAATTAAATGTAACAATTCTCTTCAATGTTTTAAACAATTATGTAAATCTAAGACTAGGTATTTGTGCTCAGTAATGGCAGGCAGCTAGGTATTTGTGCTAAATAATGTCTTATTGTGCTTCAACTTACCTGCTGTCCAGAAATTACTGCTTCACTTACAATCAGCATAAACAACTGCAGATCACTTACGTTTTGGTCTGAAAGACACAATCAAAGGTAACATGATCTCAGATAGCTGACATAACACAACATGATAGTTACAACACAAAGGGGAACACACTTATTTTCTGTATCTGATACCTGACAACAACTTAGATATAGTGAGTATTTGATTCAATTTTTTGTGTCAGATGGCAGTGGAGCAGACGATAAGGTGTCCACAGTGCTTAAAACGGGCAAACGCTACAGTTCACTGACTAGGCAAATTAATTTTGGGTAGCTTGGGGCCTGTCTGCTTGCATTAGGTGGGGGCATATTTTTAAACTGGATATAAATGACTTTTTTTTTTCTTTTATGAAACGCCGACACGGTTGCTGTTACTGCTACTAAACAATTTGAAACCATAAATTTACACTCAGCATAGCATCATCTACTGAACCATAGGATCCTGTGCCCAACACAGCATGGGAGAGGAGATACAAAAGTGGCTTTATGCCTTCTGTCCCCTTTCGTGAGGCTAACTGGGAGCCAACTTGGCCATAGACGCAAGTTTCCCTTGGCTGCAGTGGGGATGCAGAGGTGTGGGAGAAGAGGAGAGGCCTTGCATCAGTTATACACGACTGGTGATTCTTAGGGAGCCAGTTATATGAGCAAAACAGCCAGAGAGGAGTCAAGAATCTGGCCCTTCATATTTATGGCAGACCAGACTATGGCAAGCACAGTATATATGTACCCACCAAAAGACCACAGGAGCAGCAGACTGTAGCTGGGCACCAGAATTCTGGCTGCTCCCCGCAGAAACTAAGAGAGAGCAGCTACCCAGCCATCTTATTATCAAAAGCCTGGTATACAGTAGAAACTGTTCTTGACATAGCAGTGTCAGTTGGGGAGTGATTTTTTTCCTGGCGTTTCTATACCAGCAAAAGCTCTAGTGTAGATGCAGTTATAATGCACATAAGTGCTTTTGCTCGTATCGCTTATTTCGCTTACCAAACCGATATAATATTTACTGGCATAAGCTGTGTCTACATTAGGAGGGTTTGCTGGTATATCTATACCATTATAGCTAGCCCTACAAATCCTTTCTAGTTTAGTGATATTGATAGCAATAAACAATAATGTCTTCATTCTGCCTGGCTCCTGCCTGCGTGCTCTGTGGGGAGAAGAGGCTCCCCGCATACAGATAAAGCCAGAATTTTACTTTATAAAGAGAGAACTGTTGAGGGATTCCCATTGAAGCCCTATGGTGGGTGCATTCAGACACTAGAAACCTTGATCTTTTCCTCAAACATAACACATGTACAATGCTGTATGTTGATGTCTCTTTGTATTTGCATTAAGATAAGACCTAGGTGCTGCAGTCTAGCATCAAGGCCCCATTGTACTATAATGACAAGAATATCAACACAGGGATTGTTGCATTATTTTTTAAACTTTTCTTTATTAGATTTTTTTTCCGGATACACAGAATTTGTTTGCTTTCAGAGGCTATCACACACAATATAGACTTAGACTGTAAGGCCGGAAGGGACCATCATGATCCTCTAGTCTGACCTCCTGCACATTGCAGGCCACAAAACTTCACGCACCCACTCCTGTAATAGACTCTAACCTCTGGCTGAGTTATTGAAGTCCTCAAATCATGAGTTAAAGACTTCAAATTACAGACAATCCTCCATTTACACTGTTTAAACCTGCAAGTGACCCGTGACCCATGCCCCATGCTGCAGAGGAAGCCAAAAAAAAAAAAACCCCAAGGGTCATTAATATGCGGAGGGGGGAGGGTTCAACATTAGTCACACAACAGCCATGACATTACACAATTGAGTTATATTTGTGTGTGGGCAGAGTCCATATCCTCCCTTTAGTTCACACAAATGACTCCTCCTAACATTTATAGGCATGCATATGTAGCAGAGATTTTACATGCTGAGGCCTGTCTTCAGTAACAAAATTGGTAACAGTATGGACTACATCGATGTTGTTATACCAGTGCAGCCTACTGTCAGTGATGTCAATTATTAGAGTGAGCCACACTGGTGGAAGCTCCACTCTATGCTGAGGCAATGTGTGTACATTGGGGGCTTGCACCAGCATAAATTAAATATGTGTAGTTACACTGCCGGAATCCTTTCTAGGCTTCCTTTTCACCAGTTTTACTCTGCTGTTATAGGATTTGATTTACACTGGAGTGAGAGGAGGAGCAGGGAATAGGGTGAAATCTCTTCCATGATATTTCTGGTTGAAAGAAAAAGCAAATGACTCAGGAAAACTCCAAAATATAGTTCTGCACAGCTTCAAAAGGAACAGTACACCTTTACCCCGCTATAACGCTACCCGATATAACACGAATTTGGATATAACGCGGTAAAGCAGCGCTCCGGGGGCGGTGGGCTGCGCACTCCGGTGGATCAAAGCAAGTTCGATATAACGCGGTTTCACCTATAATGCAGTAAGATTTTTTGGCTCCCGAGGACAGCGTTATATCGAGGTAGAGGTGTATTAATTTTCCCTTCTTTTAGCTCCATTCCCGGGTGATGTGTTTTTAACATTGTAAGTCAAATGTAAATCACACTTTGCAGTCAACTATGAAGCTATTAACATGATTATTCAGATATATGCCCTCTGAAACCATAGGATTAGAGAGCACGGTGGTAAAAAAGGCCCATGCATTGTCTACCTGAGCATTCCTACTGTTGTTACTGGGGAAGCTGTACACAGTGCTGGACTGCAGCTACAAAATTTGCTCATATAGACAAGGTCTGATAGTGAGACTTAGTATATTTTCACTCCACTATGAGTCAGTTTCTCTGTGCTAGTCTTCTTGAAATACAGCAATTATCACCATCAATTAGGTGGTGTTACCTTCCAAAGGGATCTTCATCCGTCCCCCTCAGCAGTGGGTGAACTGGGAAGGAGAAAAGATTTAGTCACTCCATCTATGGGGGAGGAGCATCTGTGGCTTCTGGTCTTGCTGCTACTGCTCCCAGCAGGCATGAAGGGCAGCTGATCTGGTTCAGCTGTTAGAAGAGCTGCCATTGTCCCCTGTAAACACAGAAACTATTTTACCAACACTTCCTGGGTGAAGAGGGGACTCTCTTTTCAGGTAGACTGTCTCCTGCTATAGTAACATCCCACTTCCAGGGAGCTTTTCGAATAGAAAATAAACAATTCTCTATAAGAAGGTTCAACTGCATTTGCAAAATATTTTGTGAATTATGATTTAAACCGACCCATGTTTTGAGACTAAAATGCACGTTGTCCTTAAAAATCACTAGTTGGTCCCAAATTCCATGCAACAACTGCACTCCAAAAGTCTTCACCCTAATCCCAAACTATTCATCCCAACCCTTCTGCTGCCATCAATAGATTTAAGATGTTTTTTAATGCCTTCCTTGAACTTGCCTTGTCTCCTGTCAGCCAGCCAGAAGTGTTTTTTTATCAGGAATAAGATTCAAAGAGCCTGCCCTGCAGCAATCCCATAGTGCACTTCTTTGTCAGAATCCTAATGACGACTTATATATACATAAGAGACAATCTCCAGCTGTAAAACTGAAAAGCTTCTGGGGGTCTATACAGTTCCCTGACCCCAGACCTATTTTTATAGTTTGATCTTGGGGATGGTGCCTCCCAACTTTCAGAATCCTCCAGTTATCCCTGCAGTAACAAAGCGCTAGCTTAACCAGTAGTAGCAAGACTTAAAACAGGGCAGTCAGGATCAAAGTGAGTAACAAACTCGAGCATTAGCCACTGTGTCAGCCCTAGAGATAGTCACATTAAACTGTATCATGAGTATGGTTAAGTTTCTATGCTAAAACTAAACATCCAGGGCTTCACAGATCATACATTTAAATAGCCATTTCAGCTGAAGCATGTTTGAAAGGATGTTTGAGTTATAATGTTACAAAGACATCAGCTGTGGAAAGGCTCTGAATAAAACCAAACACAGATAAAATTAATACAATTGGGTGTTAGTGAATTGTGTAGAGCAAAATTTTGGATTTTTCTTGAGTTATGTGCTTTTACTTTTATCTAGAATGATTACAGAAGAGATTTTACCTTATTGATTTAGAAAAAATAAGGAAATAAAGAGACGAGAGGGAGTGGGGGAGAAAGCGAGAGAGAGAAAGAGAGAGAGGGAGAGAGACCACTGATGAGTCTGGATTAAGAAAAAACGTAGCAAGGATAAGGTTCTGTCAATGAACTGACACTTCATTTTCCTTCCATTGTCTGATTACCAGAAAAGTAGTATACTAGCAACAGGGATGATCACATGAAGGCGGGAAAACACAACCATCAGGCTTCAAGGACAAAGCCTATTCTTACATTGCCATTCCTTAAATCCAGACATTAGAGCAAAAGGAATGAGAGAAAAGCAGCCCACTCATGGATAGCTTACTGAGGATACTGCAAAAGATTATGCTAATCTTTAGTTCATTGTCCTCTGCAAAATGTTTTCATACCAGGCCTTTTATCTGTGGAAGAAGGGATGCACAACCTCTCAACTCTGGGACAGTGAGCACTTTCTGTGTGGTTTCTGCGTAATTAACACCAGCACTAGATCTTTTCATTTTTACTACTCAAGCTTATGGCCTTTTAAGGGTACCCACGGGGGAGCGTCCCTCATCCTTTGCTTGTGGCCTAAATGACAGTCACAGCTTATCCTTAGATACAGATACCATCTGTTAATAGCAGAAGGATCAAAAACTTTTTGCTAACTTGTACTGTTTCAAGGAATGTAACTGGGCAGCATAAACACATCAGATTGGATTTCTAAGAGTTTAATTTTGAGTTAGGAACTCATTTGCAGTTGCATTTGTTGTCCAGATGGGGTTAACACACAAAAACATGTTAAGAGTTTAGCTGGGGTATAGGTTGAATTGGATAAAATTCAGAGTTGAAGCTGAAATCCATCCTTAACTTGTCCTGTTTTATTGAGGAATTGCACCACGCCTGATACACCTCTTGTCTGGATACCTTGGCAATATACTATATAACACAACAGGCATTGGGGTTGCAATGTCATCCTGAAGTGAATTTCCTATCTTTTGTTTGCTAAAGTCAAACTCTGATGGATATATTCTCTACAAATGATCGTGGGAGTTTCACCCATTAGTGAAAAGGGAGTTACTTATTATAAACTTCAAAGAGAGAATATGCCTTTTAAAATGACAATTTCCTTTATTTTGTGTTTTTCAAAAGTAGTCAGAGATACGAAAAAAATAGCCTGGATGAAATCCTGGCTGTATTGAGGACAATAGTAAAACCTCCCATTGACTTGAATGGGGCCAGGATTTCACCCCTGCCATTAGTGTCCTTACTTTGGTTTCATTGACTTCAGAGAAGGAGCTTGAACATTACATTTCATCTCAAACACTAAGGCCAACATTTTCCAAAGTGGACATTTACTTTCGGTGCCTCGCTTGAGATACCTGGGGCAGTCAGAAGTGCCGAGGGACCACAACTACGAACAAAGTCAATGGGAGCTGCTGGTGCTCAGCCCCTCCAGAAATCAGACCCTCAAGTTGGGCACCAAAAACCAAATAACCCAATTTCAAACGCTGTCAAATTGTTGTCTTAAGTAAAGTCCTAAAGTGCAGATTATGGAACTGAGCAACTATAGTACTTTGTTGTTAATATTTATTTTTATCAGCTTTATTAAATGCATATTTTTGATCTAATAAACTATTCAAATTGAAATTTGTTTTTCTTGTACGTAAGTATCCAGGTAGTTTTCCTAGTTTATTTTGCACCCACTGCCTACCAGACCTTCTCAACCACCTTAGGCCATGACAATGCTTTGGTGTCAGTGAAGACTCGTATGCACCTATCAATTGTAAAAAGCATGCAGAAGGAGAGCACTAGCTCATGGGGTTGCACAGGCTTTCCTGGCTCACCACACTGCTGCATCATCCACATGGGGAAGTGGACCTAGCAGCGTAGCAGAATGGTCAGAGACATGGCAGTCAGTTTTACAAAAAGACCAAGATCCTCAGGATGGATTTTGGCCAGTCTCCACTGCCCCCCAAGCATCGTGAAGCATCAGCAGTAAAGATTTTGTCCCTAGTATCTTGACATAAGCTGGAGCCCTACCAGCCACAAAAGCAAACAATGGTGGTGCAGTTACTGCTGCTCAGTGAAATCAGAACTAAGGCTCCCTTGGGAAGGGACCAGGCTACACAGAGTGGCTGTTCCCCATACATCTCCTCCCTGGGGCCATGACCCCAGACATGTGGAGCTGATGATGTAGCTCTGGAAGAGTCAGAAGTGACTATGTGGTGTGGGAATGTTACAGTGTAGCCTTTACTTCCTGGCTTTTTGCCCTTTTCCACTTCGCATTGATTCACTCTCTCCACCTCAGCAGAAGACAGAATATGCCGAGATAGTATTAGTTAGCTGCACGATAGATGGTAATGGCCATTATGGTTTATTGTGTCACTGCCAGGCTCTCACATGTACCTCAAACTGATAGACTAGTCACTTTTTTTTTATACCGTACATGCCATGATCCCTTTTCTAAGCAAAACCCCCTGCAGACCTGGATGTCTAAAACTCCACCTGTCCTATGGGGAATTTTCTGCTCTGTAGAGTGAATTCCACTGAGTAACATTGCATTCCTATATTTAAAGCACACTTCCTTCCTACAGGACACATGGAATTTTAAAGCTTCATAACTGTAGTCTCTTTTCCCCCCCTCCAACATGGTAAAAGTTCCTATCCACATTATGGATGAATAGCATGCAAAATAGCAATCAGAAAGTCAGAGCTCTTTAAAGGTTGCAGTTGAAAGTAGAAAAAAAAAATCAGCATCTAACCCTGGAATGAGCTTTTGCCAAAACTCTTGTAACTTCAACATTCCAAGTGAATCTACTTTCCCTTTTTAATGGAAAATATTGTCCTGGAGGTACTGAGACATTACACTTGCTGTAGGTCCAGTTACAGCCCAAGAAATTTTTTTACAGCTGTTATAAACCTATATAAAATGTGAACAGATGGGGTAATGGGATTCATGTACTAGCCTGTCATCTCTGGAGACCTGAGCGAAATCCTACATTAGGCCACAAATGATCACAAATGTAGTGGTGTCATTCTAGTCCTTTTGTTTTGAAGAAACCCCACAATCTGACACACTAGTCAGTCTCTCTTCTGTTAGACCCTCAAGATGGGAAGAGCCAGTTGGGACTAAAGTGCATGAACAAAACTGAAGGAGGAACCACTATTCAAGGCTCAGACTACTACTACATGTCTTCAATTTCACAAGCATTAAATTCACAAACTCAGTAAAACTCGAAAAAAGGATACAGATTAAAAACATTGACCTACCGTTGCTTACTGTAGAGCTGTCAGAGCGGAGGCTGGTATAACAAGCAAACACCATTTTTACATTTTGAAGCTACAGTAGAAGAAACAGTTGATGATCTGAAGGTGCTCAGATACTATGGTGGTGAGCACGATATAAAATCTATGTAGACTAGAATAGAAAGCAGGTCTAGAAGTAATTTTTGTATTTTTCTCTAGACAGAACCATGGGGAGTCATATAGGTGAAGTGCCTTTATAACAAAAATAATCCCATGTGTTACAAAGATATAATTCTACTGAGGGGTTGTGTCACCAAAACTGAATAATGGAATTTCTATATATTCTATTGCCTAATTATTATAAAAGGATCTGGGCCAATGAAGCCCAAGAATTTGTCAAAGTATAACTCTGTGTGTGGAAACTTTTTTCCACATCATGATAACTTTGCCTTCCCCAACTTCCTTTCTCTGATTATTAATTATTAATATTATTATTAATAAATCTGTACTATCATAGGGTGGGATTCACAAAGATATTTAGGTGCCTGACTCCCATTGATTTCAGTGAGGTAGGTGCCTAAATATCTTTGTGACTCCCACCTATATTTCCTAGAAGCCCTAGTCATGGACCAGGACCCAATTGTGCTAGGCGCTGTACAAACACACAACAGAGACTGTCCCTGCCCCAAAGACCTTACAGTCCTCTTGGTGACATATGAAGCAAAAAATGTTCAAATAGAAACCTGGGCCTGATTTTCATGTACACCCATGTAGCTCTATTGACTTATGTAGAGTCACTTCTAATTTGCACCAGTCTAAGTGAGAGAAGAATCAGGCATATACTTCTCTCTTTCTCCAGATCGGCAGCTGCTGTAAATTGGGCTAGCTGACTTAAGTGGAACTACACCTATTTACAGCAGCTGACAGTCTCACCCTTTTTGTTTAAACAGTGCCCAGTGTCATGTTATCATATCATCCTGTTTTGATCATATGATGTATGTTCAACATTAATCTGACATTTCGTGTTGTCTGCTGGCATGTGGGATGTTTGAATGTGAATATGCAATTATAAAAATCCCCTTGCTGTTGACATTCTGGGCATGGCTAAAACTCTGTGGAAGAAATATTCTTGTAAACTCTTCTGATGAAATACAAAAGAAGGTTTTTCCCCTTGCTATCTTAGACCATGATCCTGGCTCAGTGAAGCTCCTGCCACTTAAAATTGAGCATGTGTGTAAGGATTTGAAGAATCCAGGCCTTAATGAGATCCAAAACAGCAGGATCAAGGACTTTTTTTGTTTATTAAAGTTTTCCAAAGTTTTCCAGTTATATTGAAAAATGAAGTAACTTTTCCAATGTCTCTGTAGATGGAATTTTGAAAAGGAAATCAAAAAGGTCCCATTCAGTAGCTTGTCTATTAAACCTTAAATAAATACTTACAAAGGATCTCTCCATAATCTCAATTTTTGCTTCATAAGTACATGAAAATACTAATCATACACTCCTAAAACTTAAAGATCAAGACCGTGGTCCCTGTAGGTAGGAGAAGCCACAATTTCTGGCATCAGTCATGCAATTCTGTGGAATTATTCTGCTCTGGATCTGATATATCTCTGAAAATGGCATAGCTGTGAAAACACCACTTACTGGCTACCTAGAGTTTTACTTGCTATAAGCTGTTTAGACCACATGAAACCTGCAATACACTGTTAGATCTTTACAAATTTCATGAAATCTTTTTCGGATATCCAAAAAATCCTGAACTGCTTGAATCTTTTGTATCCCAGCACTGGGGACTGACCCATAATCTCTTTCCCAGCCAGTATACCAAATCTGTAGCCAACCTTGTCACTGACTCCAACAGCTGCTTAAATTCACCAGAGGGGATACCAGCAATCCTACTTCTAAAAGAACACCACAAGGCTTACGTTCATGATGCCTTGAGGAGGCACTGAAAGGAAGGTCAAAGGTGAAGAAAAGATAAAGTGCAGTACAAGAAGATCAGTAAAGTTGAATCTTCTTGATGAAAAACTCATGTCTGTTTCTTCATGATGCAAACAACATAACTTCATTTCAAAAAGCCTCCGTTTTTTTTTCTTTTCCTTTTTTTTTAGGTCAGATCACTGTGCATCTAAAAGCCTTATTCGGTTGTTCTTGTCACGAGTACTTTGTCTTACACAGGCTGCATTACTCTTGTAAACAGAGGCAGCATCAAAGTGAGAGCAGATAGAGTCACATCAGTGGATTAAGGCCTTCTGCATGATAAAGTAGCTACCTAGGGTGGGATAAACTTAATATGTGAAAGAATGTTATTGAGGAGGAATAAAGTGCCAAAACTCTGTCATTCTCTTCGTAATGTCCTAATCTAATGCCTGACACCAAGGCCTTAGGCCAGTGTTAGTGTTAATCAATGAAATACCCATCTGTGTTCCCTGTCCTTATCGCTATTTAAAACTAGCCTAAACTCAATTATTTTCCCTTAGAGACCAAGATGGGATATTAAGTTGAGTGAAAGGGATTGTGTCCCACAAAGAAATCCCAGCGTTAAAATGCAGAGGTGTCAACATTGCTAACTAAATTTCAGTTAAACAGAGATTAAATGCTAGTTCTTTGGACATGAAACGTTGCATAGATTAAATCTGGTTAAAAATTCTTATTTAGAGAGTGGCTAAAAACTGTTGAGCAGTGCAATCAACTTATAATGTAAATTTTGTTCCCTAGGATGCATTATTTATCCCCTACAATACGCATTGCACAATAAATGTTTGAAGAGCACATTCAGCTGAAGCAATAGGAAAGCACAGCCTCTTACTCCTACCCAAAGCTATGAATGATACAGACATTTCCAGATACATAACAGTTATCTGAGGGGTATGTAATTTATCCCACAAGCTATCTGCAGATCTGATAATTCAAGACTGCTTCAGTCACAAATGAGTAATGAAGGTGTTTTTCACAAGTGGGATTAATCTCACATCCCAGGTATGCTCATTATTGTAGTTATGGTTTGTACCACACTGATATAAAATAACTTGCTTGGTTTAGCTTTCTACTTCTCTTTAAAAAATACAGACCTCTGTGAAGACAAAGCTGATGTCCTGTCCTGTCCAAAGTGTGTTGATATAAAAGGGTAATTCCAGATGGGTATGTACTAGGGCTGTCGATTAATCGCAGTTAACTCATGGGATTAACTCAAAAAAATTAATCGTGATTAATCACAGTTTAAAATTGCATTGTTAAACAGTAGAATACCAATTGAAATTTATTAAATATTTTGGATGTTTTTCTACATTTTCAAATATGTCGATTTAAATTTACAACAGAGAATACAAAGTGTTTAGTGCTCACTTTATATTATTTTTCTTACAAATATTTGCACTGTAAAAATTATAAACAAAAGAAATAGTATTTTTTCAATTCACCTCATACAAGTACTGTCGTGCAATCTCTTTATTGTGAAAGTGAAATTTACAAATGTAGATTTTTTTTTGTTACATAACTGCACTCAAAAACAAAACTTTTAGTGCCTACAAATCCACTCAGTCCTACTTCTTGTTCAGCCAATCACGAAGACAAACAAGTTTGCATTTGCGGGAGATCATTCTGCCTGCTTCTTATTTACAATGTCACCTGAAAATCAGAACAGGTGTTAGCATGGCACTGTTGTAGCCAGCATCACTAGATATTTATGTGCCAGGTATGCTAAACATTCGTATGCCCCTTCATGCTTCGGCCACTATTCCAGAGGACATGCTTCCATGACACTCGTTAAAAAAATAATGCGTTATTAAATTTGTGACTAAACTCCTTGGGCTCTATTTTACCCACATTCTGTGGTATATATCATGTTATAGCAGTCTCGGATGATGACCCAGCACATGTTGTTCATTTTAAGACCACTTTCACTGCAGATTTGACAAAACGCAAAGAAGGTACCAATGTGAGATTTCTAAAGATAGCTACAGCACTCCACCCAAGGTTTAAGAATCTGAAGTGCCTTCCAAAATCTCAGAGGGACAAGGTATGGAGCATGTTTTCAGAAGTCTTCAAAGAGCAACAGTCCGATGCGGAAACTACAGAGCCCAAACCACCAAAAAAGAAAATCAACCTTTTGTTGGTGGCATCTGACTCAAATGATGAAAATGAATGTGCGGCAGTCCGCACTGCTCTGGATCATTATTGAGCAGAACCCGTCTCAGCATAGATGAATGTCCCCTGGAATGGTGGGCAAAACATCAAGCGACATATGAATCTTGACCGTATCTGGCACATAAATATCTCATTTGTACATAATTCTACATTTGTAAGTTCAACTTTCATGATAAAGAGATTGCACTACACAACTTGTATTAAGTGAATTGAAAAATACTATTTTTTTTGTTTCTTTTTTACAGTGCAAATATTTGTAATAAAAAATCAATATAAAGTGAGCACTGTACAATTTGTATTCTTTGTTGTAATTGAAATCAATATATTTGAAAATGTAGAAAACATCCAAAAATATTTAAATAAATGACATTCTATTACTGTTTAATAGAGCGATTAATCACACGATTAAGTTTTTTAATCACTTGACAGCCCTAGTATGTACCAAAGAGAGAATAAATCTCTACAGTAACAGGAAATAGATAAGTTCTTCTCTTGGACTGTAGGCATTGTAGCTGTTTAATTTCTGAATGTTCTGGCCAAGTGCTCCTGAACTGATTGCTTTGTGCTTTGACTCTACATGTAAATCTTACTTACTTTTACTTTCTACCTTTTTAAATTGTAAAGACCTGTTTTCAACACTGCAGACACTTTTTTGAAAAATTCTGTAATGTCAGTTGCCAAAAAATATTTAATAACTGAATAGTAAAAATATTTGTTACTATCTGAACAAATGTGTAAGGTCCGGAGTTATTCAGGCATCAAAAAACCAGAAGTTGTCTAGTGTTTCCAGCAAGTCCCTCACAGCAATGCTGGGAATGGAGAAAAGATATTTTTGGCTCTTTTCTCTGCCAGGAACTTGCTAGGTCTCACCATGTTCATGACATTCAAATTATTTTGTATACCCCCTTGGTATATCTCTGGTCCAAAAGTGTCCAGAACATCTGGTACTGAACTAGTAATAGCTGACACATCTTCTCTCTCCATGGAGCATCACTAAAACAGTTTTTGGTTGTTGATAAATTCCTATTTGGCATTTCATGAAGACTAACCCAAAGAGAGAAGCCAGTAAGGTTTTCTTCAGCCACTAACCACACGATGCTGGAAAGAGTTTGGCCGCACATTCTGGTTTTCTCTCTGGTTAAAGTATGTGGGTAGTACAGTACAGTACATGAATGGAGAGATTTCTGATGCTGGGACCTTCAAAGTCTCCCCTTCTCCATCCCAGTATTTATACTGAATACATCTTCTCTTTGGTGAGCTAGACAGAAGTTCTCTCATTTGTAGTGTAGACTCTGCTTCTTTAGACTTGAAGGATTCTTCGTGAAAAACCTGCCAAGTGTTCTTTTTGGTCACTGAAGAGAAGCCAATGTGGTTCTGGGGACTGTGCAGGGCCGCCCAGAGGGGGGGGCAAGTAGGGCAATTTGTCCCAGGCCTCGGGCCCCGCAGGGGCCCCCACGAGAGTTTTTCAGGGCCCCTGGAGCGGGGTCCTTCACTGGCTCTGGGGGGCCCGGAAAACTCTCGCGGGGCCCGGGTCCCCGGAGCTTCTTCCGCTCCGGGTCTTCGGCGGCAGTTCGGCCGCGGGGGATCCTTCCGCTCCGGGACCCGCCGCCAAAGTGCCCTGAAGACCCGTGGCGGGGGGGTCCTTCCGCTTTGGGACCCGCCGCCAAAGTGCCCTGAAGACCCACGGCGGGGGGTCCTTTCGCCAGGGCCGGCTCTGGCTTTTTTGCCGGGGGGAGGGCGGCCAGAGCCCTGGGAGGAGGGCGGCGAGCCCCGGCGGGGGCTCCGCTCTCCCCCCGGCAGCCGGAGCGCCGCGCCGCCCCCCTCCAGGTGCCACCCCAAGCACAAGCTTGGTGGTCTGGTGCCTGGAGCCGGCCCTGCCTTTCGCCTCGGGACCCGCCGCCGAAGTGCCAGGTCTTCGGCGACAATTCCCAGGCCCCTGAATCCTCTGGGCGGCCCTGGGACTGTGCGTTTGAAAGCTGAGCTTCCAGGACAGAGAGTCTGGACGGACTGCTGTGACGCTCTTGTTATGCAGCGCAGACAGTTGGAACAGGACAGAGCAGAACTCTTCCAGGCACCCTAAGCCCTGAGTGGTCACTGACTATCACCCCCAGAAATGGGAGCTAGTTTCATGTGGCACACAGTCAGAAACAAAGCAAATAATAGTGGGTTTTTCCAGAAGGAAGGGATACAATATTTCAGATTACAGGTAGATGTGAAATTTTGTTTTACACACTGCAAAGAATGTAAGGAGTTCCTGGGTCATTTAGATATTTCTCAAGGTGACAGTAGAGAACCTTCATAAAAAGGTCTCATTTGAAGCCTGCAAAAAGTAATTTTGTTAAGATTTACTGTCTGTATTAAAGACTTGAGGAACTATGGGATTCAAAAATCTGCTCCTAACATAGCTGAGTGAGCTTTGGCTTGTACGTTAGCAAGTACTGTATCTTCCTGGGTTAGCAGAAATTGTAAACGATAATACAGAGTGCAAGGCTGGTGCTAGGGCTTCTCTTAAAAAATTATGCTTTTTAGATACACACTCTCTCTCCAAGGCCTCAGTATTACTTACTCAGACTGAATAAAATTGTTCCTGTAGGGTTACATTACAAAGGCTGAGTCTATCCTATTTTGATGATTTCTAAACTTAAAGAGAGCCAGTCGCCACAATAAATCAAAAGGCACTAGAAGTATCATGCATTTAGAAGCCCCATATTGGTGAAAATGTGAAGCCATTGTATGCTGTACTCATCACAAATTCAACCCTAGCTGTTTACAGTGACTTGTACTAAAACAATAAGTTAGTTTTAAAGTCTTGATACTTACATAGGAAATTTTGAGCCAGTTTCCACCATTGGATGCTGGTGTGGGGTTTCACTGAAGTCCATGGGAGTGCCACACTTACGTACAAGGGCAGAGTTTGTTTCCATCTAACCCTTACGATGGTTTTGTTCTTTCTTCTGTAGGGCATCATTTTGTTTTTTATTTGACAGTTTGTGTAGGACTCGTATTCAGTAAGAAAATATGTACTGGTCTTTTCTTACTGAATGATAGTAAGCAATGAAACTCCTTACTGAAAAGTTTTTTGTTTTTTTTAAAGTACCTTTTTCTAGTTTACCCTGACAATGCACCCCATGCCTCCCTTGAGCAGAGTCTGGTGAAAAAAGTGCCTAGCTCAGTGTGGTTCATCACAGATGGAAGCAGCAATATGTTCTACAGAAGGTAATTCAGTGAGCAAAAATGCATGTGTGTTCTGATGTCTCGGTCCTGCTGATGTGCATTGGTATTGAAGTTCTGAGTATGGTGTTTTAAGGCATTTTCCTCTTTGTTTGCAAGAAGCCACATGGGAAGGATGCTGAGGGTAGGCATTGCCTGTGATATTCTGGCACAAAAAAAGCACTTCATATAAAGTTAGTCCTGGTGCCTTTAGTCTTTTAAATTGCTGGTGTATAGGGCCCCTTTTCTTTTTTTACAGGAGGAAGAAAAATGAGGCAATGTTGGAGGTTGCTATGATTTTAACTACACAGTATTTCCTTCTCAGCTTGGAGCCAGATTGTGCTTGGCTCTTGAGTCAGTGTGCAAGGAGCCTTACCCTGCTTTGTACCACCTGTTCAAGGGCTCATCATACATCCCCCTGAGAGAAGTACATGCTGCACACTAATAGGGGAGATGAGCTCCCCGGGTGCTTTGGAAGGTGCGATATTTTCTTACTATTTCTGGCTTCTCTCACCATAGCATCTGAGCACCTCACAAAAAAATGAAATGTCACAAGTGCAGCTGTTCAAACGTGGGATTTCCAGTTCACAGGAAAATTCAATATTTTGAAATTTTTGGCAAACTGGAAATTCCAATTAAAAAAAAAGTTTCGGGTATCCTGACAGTCTGCTCCCCATGACAGGGAACTGCTGACTGAACTGATGAGATTCTTGTCAGTGTCACTGTTGCTGTTTCCTGTTAGGCAGCACAGGGAGTCAGCTGACCAAAGAATCTGGACGCCTGGGCTCCCCAGTAGCCAACCAGAAAGATATCTGTCAAAATCCTGCCTGTGATTCAACAAAGTTTGCCAAACCCAAGATGTTTCTACAAAATCAACTCTAGTCAGAAAACCTCTGCAAGACACAATCTTCATTTTTAGAGATGGGGGACTGAAGGACAGAGAGATTAAACAATTTGCCCCAGGTCACACAGACAGTCTTTGGCAGAGCCAGGAAAAGAACCCAGATCTCCTGAGTTCCAGTCCAGTGCCTTAACTCCAATGCCATCTTCCCAGAGCTCCCACGTGGTTAATGTGGCTTTGCATCACTTCCATTGCAGGGCTGGAGCTATAAACCCCAAGAGATCCCTGAGTATTTTGATATAATTCCAGTATAAATTATGTATGAGCATTGTGGCACAATTTAGCTGCAGCAAATAGGTGAAAGCCCATTGTGTAATTCAGTAATTCAATCACGTTTGTTATTAGTGTACAGTACTGTACATGATAGTTTGAGAGGGGAGCTGCTTCTGAGTCAAGTGGATCAGAAATAGTCTACCAACTGTAAAAAACGGTTACACTTAGTTGTTTGAAGTGGGGAATAAAGTGCTCTCCCTCAATTAAGAAAAGTGTGGTGCAGCTGATTAACCTGCTTGTTACCTTGGTAACCTAAGATTTACACTGTAAATGAATACGTACAACTGCAGGTACCTTTTATTAGACAAGAGTCTGATGAACAGTTTGGGTGAGAGAACCACAGAGCTGAGTGCTTCTGACACTTAATCTGTTCATGAAACAACATGCTTAATTGATAAGAGGTAACCACTGCTACCATGTATTATATAAGCAGTAAATAACACAACAGGGCATGTGCTGTGATGTAATCACAGCACACCCTGAGGGCATAGACCAGAATGGTCAAAAATGGAGGTCAGACACTAGGCTTCTGAGTCCACATTGAACCACCTGAACAGTGGCTGGATTTTGAGAGGTGTTGAGCATGTCCAGCTTCCACTCAAGTCAATAGAACTTTCATGCATGGTGCCATTGGAAGGTGCTTTGAAATCCAACTCATTTCATAATTTAGCTCTGTCTACTTTGTTCCGTGTCTTTTGTGCATGGCAAGCTAATGGGTAAGAGACTTACCAGCATTTATCTATCAGCATTAAATGTTTTTCACCAGCTATCAACCCATTTACAGAAAAGGCCTGGGGATAAATTCTCCCATTACACCTGTCCAATCCAATCCCAAAGACATCAGTGGAGTGGAAACAGGTGTAACAGAGATCAAAATTTGGCCCCCGATGTTTATGTACTGCATTATTTGTGTTCACCAGTGCACTGGTTTTACATCACCTGCAAATGTAATTAATATATAGTTTGTCTTACTCTCTGGATTGATTAATAAATAGATAAAAGCAGAGGCCTCATGAAGGACTCACTCCACTTACCTGTAAAAGAATACTCTTCTTCAGCTGTAACTTCCTTAGGAATAGCCTTAGTGTTTTCTCTATTTTTAACCAGTTCTTCATGCATTTCCATGCTCTACTTTGGATCGGGGCCTTTTGCATTTCCACCGTCATTGAATCACACTTCCTTGTGTGTCATGAGAGGAGCTGCAGAATTAAAACAATGACACCACTGACTACACAAAAATGGAGTTGTCATTTTAAATTTAAGATCATGAATCTTCTGTTTACCATCTGTTTCGGCTAACATCTGACATTGGCATGATGAATTACATAAACCGGCAGCCGGTTGCGAGCACCTATTTCACCCACAAAGACTGGGGTGCAGGAAAAAAAGCAATGACAAAATCCCTAGTCATGGGAGTCCAGTGGGGAGATGAACAATTCTTTAAGATACTCTGGCATAGTTTTGCAATACAGAATTTCTTAAAATCATATTGAAATTTCTTGATTACCAGGCCTCCTGCTGGTGCTTTTTTGTCTCAGGAATTCTGGGGTATCTTTTTCAACCAACAATCAGATTGGTGATTCATGACAGTGTCATTTATAATGCTGCCATTAAATGCCAGCTTTGTCAGAGCCAGATGTTACTACATGAAACAACTGTGGAAGGAAGAAGAAACCTCATGTCCCCAAGAAACATGAATCCCTCCAACGAGATCAGGATGTCTGTTTCTGCTGGAACCTGTACGTTTGAGGCGCATGTATTTTCAATTAAAGAGCTTAGCAATACTGACGGGAAAGTCTCTCAAAACACTAAAAGAAATTGATAAATATATTTCTAGCTAGAACAAAATTTGGATGCAGCGTTACTCCAATGCAATCTGCTAATACATTGTGAAACCAG
The DNA here is from genome assembly GCF_002925995.2 of Terrapene triunguis. Lineage (NCBI taxonomy): Eukaryota > Metazoa > Chordata > Testudines > Emydidae > Terrapene > Terrapene triunguis. The sequence continues at coordinate 24,248,328 of NW_020664562.1, read as the reverse complement.
ACACTGGGACCCCAGATCCCAAAGGCATTCAGGCACCCAACTTCTTTTGAGGATCTGGGCCTGAATAGAACTCTGGTAAAACTGACTTTTTTTGCCAAGATTTTGTTCTCACTACATTTTAATTATTATCCCAACCTTCTTCTTGCGTCTTACTCTGAACAACTAATAGAAGAAAAACATATAATTAGGAAGTTAAAATTGTTTAGTTGATAACAAAGCCACCTGCTGCACTAGTGATGCATTTAGAGTAATTGCTCAATCGTAGTTACCTCAGGCACAGGCCAGCAGTTCCCCACCTAAACACCCGTCTTATTTTTGACTAAATTAAAGCCTCTTCTCCTAGACGTATAGATTTCCTGTCATGCAAATAGTCTTCCACTAGCATAGATGCTACAGACTACCTTAAAAAGAACAGGAGTACTTGTGGCACCTTAGAGACTAACAAATTTATTAGAGCATAAGGTTTCGTGGGCTACAGCCCACTTCTTTGGATGCGTATAGCCATTCTATATGCATCCGAAGAAGTGGGTTGTAGCCCACGAAAGCTTATGCTCTAATAAATTTGTTAGTCTCTAAGGTGCCACAAGTACTCCTGTTCTTTTTGCGGATACAGACTAACATGGCTGCTACTCTGAAACAGACTACCTTACTACTCTTGTGCAACTCTCAACAAATAACAAGAGTTCAATGTATTATGCATGTTCTTGTTCTCTAATAAATAACGGATTAACTTGTTTACTGCCACCGCTGTTGTCTCTATTAATGTTATGTTTCCTCAGACCCTTTTTCACTGGAGAGGCTGAAATTTAGATCTGCTTGGTTCTACATTTATCCAGTCATGTGAAACAAACTGGTTAATTTTTCAGCATTCATTGTTTGTTATTTAATGAGTAGAAATGGATTATTCCATTGCTTATCATTAACACCCTATTTATGAAATGTGACGGTTTATTTTTCAAATTTAAACAATGAATTGGTGCCTTTCTTATTCTTCTAAGGAAATGCTACCTAGCAAGTTTCCTTGTATCAGGCCACCTCAAGACTTGCATCTAAATCTCATGGTAGAGCCCACTGTAATAGTCTTCATGGCAGGTTTTTTCTCCTTTACTGAAGCAACGAGAAAGAATTCTTCCCTTTTCAATGCTGCAAAACATAGGTGGGGTAGTTCCAGAGCTTAGCATCAAGGACCAAAGCACTCAGATCTCACAGGTCAAGTGACCTACAGCAATTGCAGAATCTGTCAGAGCCATTCTTGTACTTCACTCCTGCTCAGTAGCACTGGTTTCTAGTACCGTCACACTGCACCTGATCAGCAATTCTCTGGAGGGATCAGGAGGAATATCTTCCTGATAAGACCATCTGGAAGACAGTTTGAATTCAGAATCCTTGTGTTTCATTCAATATGGGTACCAGGAGAATGTTTCTTCAACTCAACTGCAGCCTAGTTTGAGGACAAGGATGCTCCTTTGGCCTGATCATGGTGTTCAAGAGCTACCTATAGCCCTGGCTGGGAACTGGGGAAGGGAGGAAGATGAAAGCAGAGTGACTGAATTAAAACCAATATAAAGGAATATCAGAAACAAAAATCAAGAAATGAATAAAATGAGGTGAGGGGGAGGGCGGAAGCAGGATCAGAAAAAAAAAGTTTGAACAACCAAAAAAGATGGTCACAGAAGGAAAAAAACCTCAAAATGTCAAACTGTATATTAAAGAAAAATTAGTCTGAAAAAAATGAGGAGTGAAAACAGTCATAAAGAGAAGAACAGACAACATGGAGTGGGGGGAGCAGGGGAAAGGAAGGATATATAGTCAAGATTCTATAATCTTAAAATTATTGAAAATCTTGACTATAAATCTATATAGAATCTATAAATCTATAGTCAAGATTTTCAAAACTAGGAGCCTAAAGTGAGGCTCCTCCTATATCCATATTTAGGCACCTAAATAAATGGCCTGATTTTCAAAGTGCCACACACCCAGCAACTCCCACTGATCTCACTGGGACTAACAACTAATTTCAGACTCCTATTTTGGAAAATCTTGGCACAAGTCATTTTATGAATGTATAGACATCTGTTGCCAGAGTATTGTGTTTACGCATCTAGAAACATTCATTTTCATTGTATTATCTATGTAATGATTTGTGACAACTGTCATCATTAAAAATTCCATGGCACTCTTCATAATAGTACAAAAGCTACTATTAATCTGGGTATCCTGGCCAAATGCCAGCTCTGGAATTATATTCTGCCTACCAAAATTCAGTAGTTTCACTGGGAAATGGAATGCTACATTTTCTTCCCTAATCTATCAGATTCTGTTGCTGTTAAAGTGCCAGACTCTTTGTAGTGGCCAGTTTCTACGGGGCACAGCCAGGGGATGGGGGGGAAGCACTTAGGAAGCTGGTTACTAGCATAAGACTTTTTTTTTATTTTGACCAAAAGAATAATGAAAACTTTGAAAATTTACATTAAAAAGTCTCACCATTTTCCAACAAACTCTACCCAGAAAAGGAATGAGAAGAGAAAAAGCTTTTTTCCTCTGCAGAATTGTCCTCCAGCCACTAGGAGGCAACATTACTGCTGCTGAACAGTACTGGAATTTAGTTAAGTCCTTACCAGTCAGACAGGCACAACTTTCAGAACTAAGTTTCTTACATCCAGATATCAATCTAGGCTCCCGTCCTACAATCAGTTGTGCAAACAGGCTCCTGTACATATAGGCAGCCCCATTGACTGGGGCTCTGTCTGTGCAAACCTCATTGCAGGACTGGGAGCTTAGTCTCATCTCTCTGCAATACTCAAGCAAACTTAGCAGTGTCATATTCTGAATGTGAGTTATGATCTTCAGGCATTTTATCTAATCTAGCCATTTCACAAATAAAATAAAGTAGAAAAAACTGTACAGTAAAATAGAGTTGAGATAGGTTGAAAGTGTACTATATTAAACTATATTAAAAAAGGATTTAGCTATGTCAACGATCAAGTTAAAGGGACCTAACTTTAAAAGTTTAAAAAAATTTAAAAAGAAGATAAAGTGGTTTGAGGTACTACACTTGGTTTTGTGTCCCTTTCCTAATTCTGTGGATTTACAACTGCATTTTCCTATCTTTAAAACAAGTTTTCTTCTTCCCTTTTTCTGTGAGACACCCCCCCCCCCTACACACACACACACAAACAGCTGGGGAAATTGGTAGCCTAAGAATACAAGAAAAAACTGTGAAACTCTGTTTACTCAAAGTTCTGTTATTTGCACATAGCAGAAAAGAATAAAAGCAAATCTTTAATCTTTTCTGTTTATTATGGAGCAACAGCCATTCCATTTCAGGCTGATAGTGTCCCTCTAAACAAAACACAATGAGTTTGTGTTCACTAGAAAATGACTGAGTTCAAACACAGCCCTGCAATCAGTACAGGCAAGGACAAGTCATGCAATAGGTTTACCTATAACCAGCTGACCCAGCACTGAGCATATCTTATCCCTGTCTATGCTCACTACATAGTCATGACTGGCATTGTGTAAGTTAACACTTCTTATTACTATTAATTTATTATTCATATTTTATCAACAGCTAAAAAAACCCCAATTGAGGTGGCCCCAACTGAGATTGTGCTAGGGATTGTGTAAACATGTAGTGAGAGACAGTCCCTGTCCTGAAGACTTATAATCTACATAGACAAGACAACCCAAGAGTGGGAGTGGGAAATAGAGGTTCAGAGAGGTAAGGTGAGCTCCCCAATGTCACATAGCAGTGTCAATGGCAACACAGAAAATAGACGTCAGGTTTCCTGACTCCCAGTGTAGTGTCCTAGCCACTAGACCACACTACCTCAAGGTTGTGTTCCTACTCTATGTCACTCCCTAGTGAAGATGAGCTCTGTTAGGGTTTATAAAGCCACATGTGGGAGTTTTAAACTGGGGCAGAAGGACCAATTTAGTATTAATCCTGTCCTGTTTAACTCTGTTCTAACTTGGCTTGAATCACTCCTGTGATTCAGTTTTACTTTGTAGTAATTCCATATTCTTCCGTGGTACTTCCTGGAATTACTAAACTTCTATGTGATTGAGTTTATTTATTTTTTGTCAAACCTTAAGACATGTATCCAGGGCTACTACAATTATGGTTCTTTTCTCCTTCAGCCCATCTTTCAAGCTTAACAACTCAGGGTCAGATTTTGCATCCAGGGTGACAATTTCTCCAGTTTTGTATTGATCTGCTTCAAGGGAGTTTAAGCAGAACTGAGTTGAATGATGAAAAACAAGGTGTCATTCATGTAACAGAGGGAATTTCATGTTTGCAATGCTTAATAATAATAAAAAATTATTAATATCTGATCTTAATTTTGTGTGCGGTAGCTGGAGACTCAAATAGATAATAAAACTGAGCACAATTTAAAATAAAAATGAATAAAACCAGCTGCTTCTGCTTCAGTTCTGGCAGTCTCTTGGGTGCCCCATCTTACATCTCACTAATATGTAGCAAGAAAGAGTGTTCTTGTAGCATTTCAAAGGAAAACCAAACATACACAGATCATCCCTTCTCATGGTACTTTGGAGAGATGTGACACAGCAGTGCCTAGGAGATTCCCAGCCAGCAACAAAAAGATTTTTTGAAGTATTGACATACAGTCAGTCCACAGGATGCCACTGACTCAGCTCATTGGGTCCCCAGAAACCTAAAGCTGGCTTTGCTGGTATTATATGAGGAGCTTACTGTTAACTAGAAAATGAATGCTCTAATAATTGAGAACTGTTCTTTATCTCACTGGCAAAGCATTTGCCTGGGAAACCTCAGAAAGTATGGAAGCTGGAAAGTGAATATGTTAAGTAGAGATCTTTGTCTATTGGGAAAGTGTTGTATAAGAGGGTCTCTGTTGGAAAGCTATTTTCGTCTCTCTTTAAACCAGTCCCAAGTTGTCACTTAAATAAAAGTGTGATTTTTTTTTTTTAAGAACCTGTTTTTCATCATGTGCAGTATGGATAAGCTAATGCTAGATTGCATCTCCTGTGCATTATCATCATCTGTTATGAGGAAGATTTTAAAGTTTTTGTCTGGTGGCTACAACAAAGGACTGGGACTCAGGAGATCCAGGAGAAGTAGTTGTTTAAAAACCAGAAAGTTAAAGTGTAGGATTGGGAGGCAAGAGTCTTGTGAGTCGCATCGTTCTATTCCCAAGCTTCTGCAATAGCCTGGGCAAGTCATCGAACCTCTGTGTCTCGGTTTCTTCCTAGGTAAAATGTCAATATCTCATGGGACTATGTGAAGTTTAACTCATTATAGCCCTGACCTTGCAAGCACTTAGGCATGGTATTAACATTATGCTCATAAGTAGTTCCACTGACTTAACTGACACCTAGGGATTATACAAGCTGTCTGCACAGGAGAAAATTTCACCCTGGGCAAACACTACTGATGATGCTAGCCTTCCCAAAAGGGAGTGAGGATCCCACCGACTGCAGAGGTAGTTGGCTGTGCTTCTACTTGCGTATGTATTCCCCTTAAGTTCCAGCAGGAATATTGTCTGCCAGCTTGACCTCTCTCGACAGCTATTGCAACATGGCCCCTCTGCTGTCTCCAAACCATAATCCAAGCCATGAAAGTTAAACATATCTGTGCAAATGAGCTTGAAAAAACAGTGTGCATCTTCAATTCATTCAACAGACAGTTACAGGATAGTCTCTAGAAAAATCTCTTGGTTATTTCTGAATACCAAACTAATCCTGTACACTTTTAATTATAATCATGTACAAATACCTTGTACTCAATCCCTTACTGTACCTATGTACTCATTCTGACAATCAGAATCGTTTTCCCTTTATTTTATTTCTAACTCTTAAGATTCAAACCCCACTAATATAAACTTCCTTGAAAGAATAATCTATTAGGATATTTGCAATGTGTTTACCCAAAACAACATTTAATGTGCTGCTCTGTTCTGAAAAGTAACTCTATTAAACTGTCACCATGGGGCTTCATGTTTACTGAGTGTCAATAAGTTCTAGATCAAATGTGCTCAGTTTATAACTCAAAGGGTGCTTTATTTCCAACTGGCATCCTTGAAAACTCAAGGTAGGATCTGACAGTCAAGCTGGGTTCTTTCCTTTTCTTACATAAACATTACCTGTGAGAATGTATCTGCTGGACAAATTATGTACTGACTGTACTATGAGACCCTACTGACTGGATGACTGGAAAAAGGCTAATGTAGTGCCCATCTTTAAAAAAGGGAAGAAGGAGGATCCGGGGAACTACAGGCCAGTCAGCCTCACCTCAGTCCCTGGAAAAATCATGGAGCAGGTCCTCAAGGAATCAATTATGAAACACTTAGAGGAGAGGAAAGTGATCAGGAACAGTCAGCATGGATTCACCAAGGGCAAGTCATGCCTGACTAACCTAATTGCCTTCTATGATGAGATAACTGGCTCTGTGGATGAGGGGAAAGCAGTGGATGTGTTATTCCTTGACTTTAGCAAAGCTTTTGATATGGTCTCCCACAGTATTCTTGCCGCCAAGTTAAAGAAGTATGGGCTGGATGAATGGACTGTAAGGTGGATAGAAAGCTGGCTAGATCGTCGGGCTCAACGGGTAGTGATCAATGGCTCCATGTCTAGTTGGCAGCCGGTTTCAAGCGGAGTGCCCCAAGGGTCGGTCCTGGGGCCGGTTTTGTTTAATATCTTTATTAATGATCTGGAGGATGGTGTGGACTGCACTCTCAGCAAGTTTGCAGATGACACTAAACTGGGAGGCGTGGTAGATACACTAGAGGGTAGGGATCGGATACAGAGGGACCTAGACAAATTAGAGGATTGGGCCAAAAAAAACCTGATGAGGTTCAACAAGGACAAGTGCAGAGTCCTGCACTTAGGATGGAAGAATCCCATGCAGTGCTACAGACTAGGGACCGAATGGCTGGGTAGCAGTTCTGCAGAAAAGGACCTAGGGGTCACAGTGGACGAGAAGCTGGATATGAGTCAACAGTGTGCTCTTGTTGCCAAGAAGGCTAACGGCATTTTGGGCTGTATAAGTAGGGGCATTGCCAGCAGATCGAGGAACGTGATCGTTCCCCTTTATTCGACATTGGTGAGGCCTCATCTGGAATACTGTGTCCAGTTTTGGGCCCCACACTACAAGAAGGATGTGGAAAAATTGGAAAGAGTCCAGCGGAGGGCAACAAAAATGATTAGGGGTCTGGAGCACATGACTTATGAGGAGAGGCTGAGGGAACTGGGATTGTTTAGTGTCCAGAAGAGAAGAATGAGGGGGGATTTGATAGCTGCTTTCAACTACCTGAGGGGGGTTCCAAAGAGGATGGAGCTCGGCTGTTCTCAGTGGTGGCAGATGACAGAACAAGGAGCAATGGTCTCAAGTTGCAGTGGGGGAGGTCTAGGTTGGATATTAGGAAAAACTTTTTCACTAGGAGGGTGGTGAAGCACTGGAATGCGTTACCTAGGGAGGTGGTGGAGTCTCCTTCTTTGGAGGTTTTTAAGGCCCGGCTTGACAAAGCCCTGGCTGGGATGATTTAGTTGGTGTTGGTCCTGCTTTTAGCAGGGGGTTGGACTAGATGACCTCCTGAGGTCCCTTCCAACCCTGATATTCTATGATTCTATGATTCATTGGCACTACGCTGGTTTACATCAGCTGAGAATCCGGCCCTAAGAATCCATTAGCAGCTAGCATTACACAGCTGCATTATGGTTGGTTGTTATTTGGCCTTCCTCTGACGCACCAGGGCTTGGCCACTGCAGAGGGCAGGGGTTGCAAAACTGTGAATGACTAGCTCTTTATCTGGGACCCACTAAACAATTCCGTTGATGAGACACAAGAGAGAAGAGAATTTGCTGTGACTTAGCTGTGTACGTTCTGCCAGCTGAATAGGAGTAAAAACTGAGCTTTTTTGTAGAGTTCCTTTTGATTGTTTTATTGCTGTTGGGGTTCTGTTGTACTACTAATTATGTGTTAGGGCACCTAGAGCCTTGAATAGGCATCTTTTAATAGTATAATTTAAATAAAAATACATTAAAAATAGCAAAACCATATTTTAGACTCCCAAGTGAGCACATACGACTGTGGAGACATACAGCGAATAGATGTGTTACTTTTTCAAAGCAGACCCACACTTTGAAGGAATAAAAATAGATAGATCGGCTGTCGATTAATCGCAGTTAACTCATGCGATTAACTAAAAAAAATTAATTGCGATTAAAAAGATTTAATGCGATTAATCGCAATTTTAATCACACTGTTAAACAACTGAAATGTATTACATATTTTGGATGTTTTTCTACCTTTTCATATATATTGTATTCTGTGTTGTAATTGAAATCAAAGTGTATATTATTTTTTATTATAAATATTTGCATTCTAAAAATAAAAAAAATAGTATTTTTCAATTCACCTCATACAAGTACTGTAGTGCAATCTCTTTGTCGTGAAAGTGCAACTTACAAATGTAGATTTTTTGTTGTTACATAACTGCATTCAAAAACAAAACAATGTAAAACTTCAGAGCCTAAAAGTCCACTCAGTCCTACTTCTTGTTCAGCCAATTGCTAAGACAAACAAGTTTGTTTACATTTACAGGAGATAATGCTGCCCGCTTCTTATTTACAATGTCACCAGAAAGTGAGAATAGGCGTTTGCATGGCACTTTTGTAGCTGGCATTGCAAGATATTTATGTGCCAGATATGCTAAACATTCTTATGCCCCTTTATGCTTCGGCCACCATTCCAGAGGACATGCTTCCATGCTGATGATGCTCGTTAAAAAAAAATGTGTTAATTAAATTGGTGATTGAACTCCTTGGGGGAGAATTGTATGTCCCCTGCTCTGTTTTACCCACATTCTGCGATATATTTCATGTTATAGCAGTCTCAGATGATGACTCAGCACATGTTGTTCATTTTAAGAACACTTTCACTGCAGTTTTGACAAAACACAAAGAAAGAACCAATGTGAGATTTCTAAAGATAGCTACAGTACTTGACCCAAGGTTTAAGAATCTGAAGTGCCTTCCAAGATCTGAGAGGGACGAGGTGTGACGCATGATCTCAGAAGTCTTAAAAAAGTAACACTCTGATGTGGAAACTACAGAATCCAAACCACCAAAAAAGAAAGCTGCTTTGGATTGTTATTGAGCAGAACCTGTCATCAGCATGGACGCGTGCCCCCTGGAATGGTGGTTGAAGAATGAAGGGACATATGAATCTGAGCAGTTGGCTGAACAAGAAGTAGGACTGAGTGGACTTGCAGGTTGTAAAATTTTACATTGTTTTATTTTTGAATTCAGTTTTATTTTTTTGTACATAATTCTACATTTGTAATTTTAACTTTCATGATAAAGAGATCGCACTACAGTACTTGTATTAGTGAATTGAAAAATATTATTTACGGTATTTTGTTTTTTACCGTGCAAATACTTGTAATCAAAAATAAATATAAAGTGAGCACTGTACACTTTGTATTTTGTGTTGTAACTGAAATCAATATATTTGAAATTTAGAAAACATCCAAAAATATTTAAATAAATGGTATTCTATTATTGTTTAACAGTGCAATTAATCACGATTAATTTTTTTTAATCGCTTGACAGCCCTAACACACACACACACACACACTTTATTAATTCCTCTTCTGATGTTCTGTGCAGTCCTGATGTTATTTGGAAATTATGCAAAGTGGGTTGTGAGATTTGAGACCAAAAGAAGAGCATGCAAACCCAAAATTTTTGAAGAATAAAGACTACAGTATAATCACAGACTGTGATTAACTCTTAAGAGTAAGGGCCCTCAGGCTTTTGCACACAGGTGTATCTTTGGTTTGTGTAGGAATCATCAAATGCACTTTGCTCTCCTGATTCTGCCATTTTAAAAAAGTATAAAGCATGTTCAGATGAGCATGGGATTTCCCACATCAGTTCGGAACAACAGCTCCCAAAGTCTGGTGTACTACATTAAGCATGGCTGTCCTCTGTGACTACAAATAGTTCCAGTCTGAGAGAGGGAATAAACTTTGCTGGTGATGTACCCTAGCTTTAAATAAGAGACTGCTCCACAACCAGGGGCGGCTCTATGTTTTTTGCCACCCCAAGCACAGCAGACAGGCGGCTTTTGGCAGCGCGCCTGCGGGCGGTCCGCTGGTCACGTGGATTCAGTGGCATGCCTGCTGGCCTCACAACGACCGGCAGGCCTCCCCCCGCGGCTTCCCGTCCCAGGCACGCGCTTGCTGTGCTGGTGCCTGGAGCCGCCCCTGTCCACAACTAACACCACAATTTTTCTCCAAGTTCTAACTGCCTGTATATTCATTTAGAGAGAATTTGTAAGATTATCCACATTAGCACCATGTGGTGAGTCCCATGTTGCAATCCCAGCTTCTCGGGGAAGAAAAAAGAAAATAGATCACATTTATTATACAATGTTATCATTGTAATATGGTCAGTTACTGAATCCGACTTATGGTGTGATGCTGGCATACTGCCTTCTAGGTCTAGATACTTCTATGGCCCCCATTACCGTAGTATCAGAGCACCTCACAATCTTTCATGTATTTATCCCCACAACAGCTCTGTGAGCTAGGGGAGCACTGTTATCCCATTTTACAGGTGAGAAACTGAGGCACAGAGAGACTTGCCCAAGGACGCACACACTGTCTGTGGTGGAGCAGAGAACTGAGCCTGAATTTTTCAAGTCTCAGATAAGAACCCTAACCACTAAGCCATCCTTCCTCTTTGGTTGCTATGGTTACTAGATTGCTGGATTTCCTAATAATGTTTTATACTTAATATCGAACAATCATCATATAATTCATAAAAATTAATAGCTTAAATCTTTACTTTGTTAGGGAGTTGGTCGTTCATTTAATTATATTTATTTGAACATGTTTTCAGGCTTAGGAAAGATGGTGCTATGTGTGTGTGAAGTACAAAGGCTTGTAACAGGTGGATAATAAGGTATTCCTATATTAATGACTAATGCCCCAAGATTCCTTCCAGTGAAGTCAGTGGCAAAACTCCCACTTACTTCAATGGGACCAGGAATGGACTCTAGCTTAATGCTGCCTACAACTTTGGAACTAAAAATACTTACATCGGGGGCCAATCCCAAGCTCCTTCCCATGTTTTTGCTCAGGCCTTACTCAGTCAAACACCTATTAAAATCAATGCAGAGGAGAGCAAAAGTAATATGCTCATATAGGCCTTGTCTACACTACTAGGGTAAGTTGACCTAAGTTACGCTACGTAGCTTACATCGACTTACTGCAGTGTTTACACTGTGCTGCATCAACACGAGACGCTCTCATGTCAATTTAGCTTAATCTTCTCATTTTGGTGGAGTACCAGAGTCGAACGGAGAGCGCTCTGCAGTTGATTTAGCGGGTCTTCACTAGACCTGCTAAATCAACCCCTGCTGATTGATCGCAGCAGCGTCAATCCCCGGTAAGCGTAGACATGACTTAAGGCTCATTTCAGCTGTTGTTCCACATTCTCAGCTTCCCCCATTTGATGATCACTGAAGTTCCATTTTGTGACACTCCCAACTACACTTAATCCTGGGTTCATGTAAGTTAAACAAAAGTTCATATTTGTATATCCACTGTGTCATTTAACTTAATAGTAAAACCTGTGCAAGTGAGGGAGGAACAGGACCGATAAACTGTGGCAGTAGCTGATAAGCTGTGTTCTTGAGAGAGAGGGAAATGTCCACATTCCCTGGCATTGGACAATTTTCAGGTAATGTCATTGGGGAAATTGCCACTGGGAACAAACTAAGCATTTACAATGGGCTATTTTCACAGAATCTTCCAATTCCCAGCCAGCCAGAGTAACGACTCTGAGTATCTTACTAGTTTTTCCTCTCAGGCCATGGTGCATCTGCAGTGACTGTTTCAGCCCTGAGGCTGAAGTAGCCATCCCGCTCTAACATGCCCCTCATGCAGGCTGGAATCCTCCTGCCTTATCTCCCTACTGACCCCAACACCAGGCAAGGGTTCCATCTCTCAACTTGCAGCCCTGGTCCCCAAATCCTGCCATCTGTCTTGTCCAGCCAATTCTGCCACCCCACTAAGGTTGTGTGTGTGATTTGCCTCTACATGTATAAATGATCACCGTTAAAATCATTATACGGTCAAATTTCTAGAAGGTAGCTTCCCTTTTGCAGGTGCAACTCACCCTTCTGAAATGTCAGCCCTTCTGAAAATATGCAGGGTCAGGCTCAAAATTGCAAAGCAGGGAATTCAGGATTAAAGCTGATGCTTCTTTCTTAACCTGACAACCTGCTCTGCTGAGACATCACAAACACATTAGGATTGTCCAGTGATTGGTTAGCCCATCATCACCCAAGCACTACCTAGTAGGGTACGGATGGAGCTGAACCTTTAACTCAACATTTCCACAATCATAGTATAAAGCCATGTGTAGTGTATTATAATTACCTCACTGACACAGCAGAGTCACTTTTTAAATTGCCTACAAAAAGCACCTACAGCTTTTTCCATGTTCTTTAGCAAAACTAGAATATATTGCTTGGAGAGTGGCTGCTTTCTGACTTGCTTTTCATCTCACAAGCCTAACAGGGGAATGACGGCAAATTCTCCAGCTTTTCTAAGTGAAGCTAGAGGGGCATATTCACTGCTACACATGTACTAAAGACCAAAAGGAATGAGCTTTTAAAATGTAGGGCGAGTGACCAGAATAAGGAATAAAATACAAAGCAGGGCAGAAAACCCCAAACAACATGGAGATCACTTCTGAAGACTAACTAAGACTTTGGTAGAGGTATCTTCATATTTCAATGTCTCTGATGTTAAAGTGACTCAAAGCAATAAACAGTATCACCAGCTGCTCTGTACGATTCATGTAACTGAGGGGTCTCTGAATCAGATTTGTGGGACTGTCCCTCACATCAAGAGACGTTATGTTGTCAGGGTTGTTTCCCGCTTCCATGCATAGTTTCATAGGGAAAGTCTAGATGTATTTTTATCTTTCATATGCTAGATGGAACCACTGTATAGGCAGCAACAGCTGCTCATGAGTCCTATAATAAGGCATGGAGGAGCAAGTAATTTCATTTACTGAGACAGTAAGTATATCAGCATCTGTGAGCAACCCACACCATCAGGATAGTCATTTTCAAGGTTAAACAAAATAAAACCTTCACTAAGTATGAAAAGATGCACTCTGGTTTCTTATTCTGACAGGGACACTAATAGTAAATTAGATTTAGGATTGCAGATGGGGGAGTAGAAACTATTCCAAGAACCCTTTCCAAGGCTAAGCTAGCTGTTTGGGCAAAGTAGATAATAAAATAAATGCACTGAACCAACACAAACAGTTCTATTAATATATGGCCTTCCAGAAGCTGCCCGTTTTTAATTGTAGAAGCACGTGTGGGAAGAAGCTGAGGGGAAGGGAAGTTAGTGGGCTTATTGCACTTTGAAATGTACCCCCAAGATTGATGTGCAGAGGGGAGCCTCTCTCCCAGTAGAAGATGGGAATTGGCTATGTCAGCATCATCATCCTTCCTTTTGACATAACCCTAGAAAGGACACTCTGCAAGCCTGGGATCCATGTGGGGGAGGGAGTGGACTGGTAGCAGTGGACTGGCAGTAAACTGTCCCCCGTTTATCCCTGCAGAGATTACCTGGGAGTGGTAGTACCGCTTGGGGTCCCTTTAAGAGGGTCCAGGACTAGCTGAGGTCAGTGGTGATAGCACAGCTCCAACAGAGACATGCTGCCAGGGAGCATGCAAGGCGACACCTGACTTCCAGAGCTGTTGCAAAGGCACAGGCCCTCCAGGCTGAAGGTCCCTACTCCTTGCAGAAACCCCAGGATCATTCCATAGAGGAGAAATCCCTTCCCCATGATGGAAGGATCTGGGATTAACTCTGTGAGGAGATCCTTGCAGAGTTTCCTTAACCCTCTCCCTTGGAAAGAGGGTGACCTAGCCCGATGGACCTGATTCTAATCATGTGTGGTTGTACTGATGGAACATCACTGACTTATGTTCAAAGCACTATAACTGAGGCTACCTCAAGCCCCTTTAATCTACATTGTGAATGAAGCCCTCTTGTATGGTGTGAAGCCTTTCTACACTGGCATACATTGCTTAGGGAGTCAAATTATGCTGTCACTTGCACACAGGTATATCCAAAGTATTCCAGTGGCAGGAAAAGGAGCTATTCTGCATTTACACCTGTTAATGGAGTTACTCCAGGTTTACGCCAGCATGACTGAGTACAGAATTTGACCCAGTGTGCCTGCCCGAGCTTTAAATGTTCTCACAATTTCAATCTTCCCATAAATGCAGTGAAATAATACCAGGATGGAACAAAGATAAAATTAACAGCATTCCTACAGAACAAGCCTGAATTAAGGGTTGGTGGAATCTTATGCAAAGTATGGACTCTAACAAACCCCAGTAATTTGATACTGATTAAAACAATTAGCTTACATAATGTAAGGGCAGTGCTGTTCAAAGTGGGGGTGAGGCTGGGTGTTTTGCTGACTGCTGCTGAAATTGGTAACAGACTTTGCATATTATATCACCATTTTTTGTTGTGTTTCACATGCAGTGTTTTTCTGCTTTTGACTTTGAGGTGTGAGGGGGAAGGCTCTAATCATATGGCCTTGTGCAGATGCTCCATTTGCATTTCTATTAATCCAGGCCCTCCTGGAGACGTTTGAGCATAGGCACAGCATGCTTTGTGTTTGAACTTGTGAGAACCCATACCACTGCTTAATAACTTAATACATATGTATAGGTTCCTTCAGACAGCCCACTAGGAGGCAGAAGCAGGGGGAGGTGCAATTCGTGTATAGGCTCTAGGGCTCTATGTAAATGTATTCTGACAGGAAGGAGCACCTTGTGGAGTAAAGAACCCCAGTTCCTTATTGTCAGGCAGGTGGCTGATTTAGGTAGGGAAACCTGTTTTATGGGAGTCTGCATAAATGACAGCTCACACAGATCCACTTGAGAAGGTTTCTGGGGTCCAGCAACTTATCATACTGGTTTATTTCACAAAGATTGTCAAAGAGGAACTGGAGAGCACTCTGTGCTTTTGAATCCTTTTATTCAAAGCCCCCCAGAAACCCTAACAAATATCCTCTAAAGCGGCCACCTGTCTAATTGCAGCAAAAAGGCAGATTAATAATAATAAACTGCAGCACAGAGCTTTTCATTTTTAAAGTGCTTAACAAATATTAATTAATCACACACCAAAATTACCTGCAGTAGATGTTGCAATATATACTTCTAGATTCATAGATTCCAAGGCCAGAAAGGACCATTGTGATCATCTAGTCTGACCTGCTGGATAATACAGGTTACAGAACTTGCCTAAAATAATTCCTGGAGCAGAACTTTTCAAAAAAATCCAATCTTGCTTTAAAAAATTGTTGGTGATGGAAAATCCACTTTTATATTGCTTGTGCAATATGCTGCAAGGAAGTGGCACAATTTTAGAATTTCCCTAAGATTTTCAACATAAAATGCTTCAACTTCTGCCATCTTTTCTTCCCTTGCCCTCTTTCAATAAAGTTCGGATTAGTTCGGCAGTCCCCAACAAAGGCTGCTTTCAGTGGGCCCTCACACTGTGAAATCAGTTCATGAGACACTCCAGAACAGTGGTCTACAACACCTGATGCTAGAAAGAGAAAAACATAATAATACAAACACTGTACAGAGCGAAAGGAACTGCAACCTCTAGGGCACACATTTGACTTCAGACAAAATGGCCAATAAAGAGCCATAACTGACTCATTTTCTAGTATTTAAAGGGCCAGTTGCAAGCAAAAGCAAACCTGCAAGCAAAGGCAACTCCAAGAAGGGACTTGAAATTCCATCTTAGGCTGTCAGGTAGACAGAACAAATTTCTGGGGGAATAAATGGTAATGAGGTGTCTGCTTTGAAATTCAGGTGTGTAACACATACAGCCCTAGTCACCCTCATTCAGATTGGTTGCTATGGTTAACCTACACCTGACAAATAGAAAATGAGAAATGGTCTTAAACTCTCGTATCTTAAGTTCATATTTATAGGATCATGTGTGTCTCTCAAACATACACAACAAGAGTCTGCTCTAATTTACACACATTCAACTTCAATAGGGACTCATGGCTTGTAACTGAGGGCAGAATTTGACACGTGGTCAGTAGTGTGTCGTTCCTACTCCTTTTGGTAAAAAGCTGATTGAAACTCTGAGTGCCAGATTTTCTCCCCCAACCTGTCTCCTCTCACTACTCAGGTGGTGCAAAGAAGAATTTCCCCAGTAGAGAAAATCCCAGCTGGTATAAAGCTAGTGGAACCACCTCCGGTGCCAACTGCTCCCCTCAATCCCAGCATAGGGAGTGGGCTATTGATGGAAGAAGCGGCACAATGGCACGTGCGGTCCATGGTGAGGCTAGAAGGGGTGGGGTGGAGTACAACTGCACGGCACTGATTCTCAGCTGGCATATGGTCTCTTGTACACACTGTGCACAGCTAGTACAAGTTAGAGCAGCCCCGATGGCTCTCATTCACTAGGGTTAGAAGAGCTGGTGCAGATTGGCCCAAAGAACCAGGGAGCCATTTTGGCATCCTCTCCTCGACTTCTCTGCACAGGAGAGAAACTGAGCCTATGTACTGATTTTGAAGCTTGGAGTGAAATCCTGGCCCCCACTGAAGTCAATGACAAAACTCCCAATGACTTCAACGGGGTCAGGATTTTACCCTTGGTGTTCACCAGAGCCATTTCAAGAGCCATGACAAAAGAGCAGTATCACACATGCTCATGGCACTCCCCAGCTCTCCAGTAGAGCTGCCAATAAAGTATGTTTATTTCTTCTATTTAAAAAGGAATAGGAGAGGCAAGAATGGAGGGAGCCTCACAGAGATGAGGACAAGTTGATTAGCCTCATAGCTGAGAGAGGGACAGATAAAACTGAGTCCCACTGGTGGTTCATGCACATGCTATAGCAGTGTGTGAGGCCACTGGTCTTCCCGAGTGCCCAAAGAGGAACAATGCAAAAAAGTACCAGCAATTTTGTTTTAATTAGAAAGCAGTTGTATGAAGGCAACTGGTGCTTTAGTTCAAAGAGAAAATGTTCTACCTTGTAAGAGTTATTTATTTATACAATCTCACACAAGTAGTGATGGCTACACAAGAAATCTGCAAACATCAATGTTAGTTGCTGAGTTTAGTGTTGCTTACAGTTTTCTTTTTTACTTTCAAGCTTGTTACTAATAACACAAACCTGTTTTTATTAATTTACATTAAGTTCATTTAACACCAATGAAACAGACCAGAAATGTATAATGAGTAACATTTAACAAGCTACTGCAGCAGGGCTAATCATGTTCGGTTTACGAGCCCTGTTTTGTTCTTTTAAAATATTATTGTAGAATAAATGCTCTTTTCTTCTCTTACAACAGAAAGAAATAATTTCTCCAGGTATCTTACCAGTGAATAACAAAGAAATGAACAAGCTTAATAATCTCCAATTTGGGTTTCTACCATACATAATGATACAGACACTGTGAGTTCTGTGGCCAAAGTACATGAAGAAGCACCCACAAGTACTGAAAATTTAATTAAAAGTCAGAAAGCCACTGCAATGAAGACTCAGCAGAAAGCCATTTATTTTTAAAATCTAATATATTCTTCATGACTAAAGGCTAAAGCACATGCTGACTTACACATTTAGCTGTAACTGATTTAAGCTACTTGATGATTTTTTTGCGCACAGGGTGGTGCTCAATTTGCAATGGAGTAAATTGGCAGAATTTAATTTGGTGGATTTTTTTAACTCTGTAAAAAGAATCCTCATTAAAACCTCACAATAGGCTGTATACTTTTTTCATCATTAACTAGCCTAACTGCAGGTAAAAGAGATACAATTATGGATTTATATAAATCCTATTGTCAATTTACAGCTCAAAGACTGGTGAGCTACCTCATTTTAAACAGGTTATTTTTTCCCCTTAACCTTTCTTTGTTTTAATGAGGATTCAGTTTGTCATTGTCTAGGATTCTGTTTGCAGGGAAATTTCTCATCCATTGCAAGTGGGTAGAGGGAAGGAGACTGGAACATCTTTTGCTGAATTTCAAACCAAACAAAATGATGGGCAGGAATTTCAACCTTTCAGTTTTCAATGTTCTGCTTAGGCAGACAGAAGGCAGCAGCCTCTTTCCTGCCCTCTCCATCCCCGCAATTGTTGTATTTCTCATCCTTGAAGTAATGGCTTTCCATTACTCGCTTTGCCCAATCTCTTCTTTCCTGTTCACCCCGGTGTGCTCCTGCCTGCCTCTGAAACACCACCAAGTTCTTTGCTTTGCTCCTGTTCTTCCCAGCAGGAGCAGCGTGACTCATTTTATATAGGGTACAGGGGGGCACTTACATAGTCCTGTACCTTATTCAGAAAGGGCCTTGTTTGATTCTAGCTCATTTGCCTGTCACCTGGTGTCTTTATTTACAATACACACTCAAGAAATCTTAATGCTGGTGTAACCCACACACCTTCTGGGTGTGGTGTTCTGTTCCATCTACTGGCACTGAGAGAGAGAGCAAGAGAGACTGAGTCTGCTCTACAGCCTTAGCTAACAAACAGTTGGCTTTTAGATCATGCTGTAGAGGCTCAGCCACTAAGCTTCAGAGGTCCCAGGTTCTATCCCACCCACTGATGACCGGGGTCCGTTGGTGTTACACTGGCAGCTGAGGGTTTTACCTTTGAAGCTCTGAAGGGGCTAACACAAAGTATTCTGATGAGAAGGAAGAAAACACTGGAATTGTATGGGAGTATAGGATTGTATAGGAGGCCAGGGAATAGGAGTATGTCCTCTTTATGACTTGGGATGCCAATTCGCCTAGTAATGCCCAAGGGATGGAGACAGCCTGTTCTACCAGCCACCTAACATCTTAACAGCCAGCCAGCCAGCTAGTCACCAAGCAAAATGCCAATATGTCAGACACCAATATGTAAAGGAAAAGAATTATTCCTTTGTGGGCATTTGGATGCCTTGGGAAGGGTTCTGTCCCCTGCTCTGGCCCCTAAATGCCACTCCACCATAAACAGCCTGAAAAGGGCCAGAGGAGAATTCCCTTGGTACAGGCACACCCCCAGGATCAGGATCGTGCTGGAGGTGAACCAGTGACAGAAGGGGAGGGACTATAGCACACACCAACGTGACCATTCTGGCTTGTGCCATTGCAGTCCCCACAGCTTCCCAGAATCCCAAGAGGTTAAAGCCACTTTTGCCCTGCATCTTGCTCTTCTCTGGGTTCCCCACGCCCTTCTAATCCTTTGAACTTTTTATCTTCTGTGAGAAATAACTCACAGATGATGAGTTAATTACGTGTCAATATTAACCTTTGTTAGCTCGGAAGTAGAGCCTCTTTTTACCTGAGAAACCAAAGTCTGTGCTAAAATTCTTAATGATCTGGGTCAAAAATCAATAATCTGTATGTCTTGAATGCATGAACCAGGGAATGATAGGTATCATTAAAATGTACTCTAGTGATAACTCAAGCTGCAATTGAACAAGGATATTCCTCAGATATTTCAAGGACACAGTTCAGTGAAGGGGCATGAAAGCTGCTAAAGAATCCTGCCATGGGGGACAACTCCGTTGCCCTGTAGCTCAGAGATAAATCAAGCTTAGACTAAGATTCTGGTTTGGTAAATGCTTTTCTGATATAGTTCTTTGTTCCACCATTTATAATCTGCCTGAACACTCTCCTGTTTATATTCAGTAATAGTGTCTCTCTTCTATAAAAGCTGGAGAACCTGATTAAATTGAGATCTACTGTATCACAATCAGTGATGTTTGTAGCTAATAAACTTCACCATTCTGAGGCCAAATAGATGAGGTAATTTACTGCACCATACCAGACTACATTGCTATCAGTATTATGGAGGCCTCAGTAGCAACTCCACAGTTAAGGTTGCATTGAGATTTGTTCTTTAAACAGGACTAAAATTCCTCTGCTTCATACTTAATGATTAAATTTAGTCTTCAAATTTGGCACCATAACTCTTCAAAAGACAATTACATGTTGATGTAACGTTTCACTTTTGCAGGAGGAAATATTTTAAAACTCTCCCTTTCCCTTGGGTTCCTAGCTTGGAGTCCACACAAACTCCCCACTTCACATTCACACCTGCATTCTGGTAACATCTCAGACACAGGCCACTTAAAATAAAACACATAAGGTCTGGTCCACAGCCCACTGAAATCAATAGGAAGCCATCCGTTGACTTCAGTGAGCTTTCGATCAGGCCCATAAATAATTATTCTCCTTACTCTGCAAGTGCCCAGTCTCTGAAAATTTGGGCTGCAGCTCTCTCCATCTTTCTGCCCCTGCCTTACTAAGGCTAGGGAAACTAGCGATCATGGAAAGGACTGAAAAAGCTACAGAAGCAGCTGCCTCCCCTGACAAAGCTCCTGTAGTTCACCAGAGGGCAGTCCTGGTCTGACATACCTGAGAAAGTCAGCTAAACTGGAACACAGCTGCCTAATTTAACAAAGCTGGGGGAGGCCTGAGATATTTATGGGTGAGTCATGGATGTCACAGAGCGGAGCTGGACAACAGTACTGAGCAGCAGAACTCCTGACGTTCTCCAAGGCCTCTGCTGTCTACTGGTCCCCACCCCTTCTGCTGAGCTCTGGCCCCTGGCCCCAAACAGCAGCCCAGCTCCCTAATCCCAGGAGCTGTCCCTCTACCTCCAACCACCCTACCGCTTAACCTGCATTCCAAATAAATCCTTTGTTTGTTTTTCCTCCTTTACTCATGTGATTGTTCGTATTTATTATCAGTCATTTTATCATCATTTCTATTGATCCAATGAAATGAATGACCAACTGTGAGAGTGACTGGGAAAGAAAAATGATGCACAGCCCTCCTCCCAACCTCCCCCCACCCCCTTCTTTACTACACTCAGCTTTTAAATGTTTGCACATATCAGTGTGAAGACACATCATTTAAAAGCTGAGTGTGGCAGGGAAGTAGGTGGACATGGTAGGGAGTGGGGATATAAGGGAAGTAGTTTGTGGAGCAGGGCTTTGGGGAAACCAAAGGGGGAGAAGAGCTGTATGGACAGGGGGAGAAACATGGGAGCAATCCTGGCTGTTCGTTGAGAGGGACACAGGGAAAAACAAGGTTCTACGAGAGGACATGGGGAGGAGTATGTACAACTCTGCCAGGAGGAGTGAAAGAGGAGCTGTGGAGAGGCATAACATACAGGCTATGATTTAATCACGGGTATTTCTAGTAAAAGTCATGGACAGGTCATGAGCAAGAAACAAAAAATCATTGCCAGTGACCTGTCCATGACTTATACCATAAACAGGGCCAGCTCCAGGGTTTTGGCCGCCCCAAGCAGCCAAAAAAAAAAAAAAGCCCCCACCCCGATCTGCGGCGGCAATTCGGCGGGAAGTCCTTCACTCCAAGCGGGAGTGAGGGACCATCCGCCGAATTGCCGCCGAATAGCTGGACGTGCCGCCCCCCTCCGGAGTGGCCACCCCAAGCACCTGCTTGCCAGGCTGGTGCCTGGAGCTGGCCCTGACCATAAATACCCCTGATTGAATCTTGTGGGGGAAACCCGGGGGGGCCCACAGCACCAGCTGCCAGGGGCAGGAACCCCCAGGGGTCCCACTGCCGCTCCGGCCGTCGCCGGAGGGAGCCCCTCTGCTGCTCCGGCTGCCCCAGGACCGCTGCCAGGAGCCACTGAGCTGCAGCTGCTCCCGCCTAGGGTGATCAGATGTCCCAATTTTATAGGGACAGTCCCGAAATTCGGGGCTTTGTCTTATATAGGCGCATACTGTCCCCCACCCGATTCCGATTTTTCACACTTGCTATCTGGTCACCCTGCTCCCGCCAACCCTGGGACCACTGTTCAGGTGGTCCCCGGGGCCAGTTGCATCGGCCACTGCTCAGACGGTCCCCAGGGCAGCTGCATCGTCCGCTGCTCGGGTGGTCCCTGGGGCCAGCTGCCCGGGGCAGCCCCAGCAGTGGCTGGTGTGGCTGGCTGCGGGACCACCCAAGTGACTGCCTGTAGAGCTGCTCCAGCAGTGGCTGGCGTGGCTGTCCCCAGGGCCACCTGAGCAACTCGCCCCAGGGCTAGCTGCTCGGGTGGCCCTGGGGTCAGCCACACTGGCCACTGCAGAAGTCACGGAGGTCACAGGAAGTCACGGAATCTGTGACTTCCACGACCTCCATGACAGACACGGAGTCCTAATAATATGTGACTATTAGGACCAACATTTTCAATTGGGTTTTGATTAAAGAAAAATTTTCAGAGAAACTGTCTGCTTTCCTCAAACTCTAATTTTTTATCCAAAAAACCCAAACCCCTCAAACCTGAAAATTTGGGCCTGAAAACTAACGTTTTTGGTCAAGCACATTTGGGTTTTGGTTGCTGAAAACCAAAACATTTTGGGTGGTTGGGATTTTTGATGAAAGTCAACATTTTCTGCTGAAATTATCAACAAAAATATGTTTGTTTGTGTTTTGTTGAAATTTTCAATAGGAAAAACACATTTTCCAACCAGCTCTAATAACAATGTTGCTAGCTATCCATGTGAACTACTCTCAGCAGTAATACATATTTATTAATAAACCTGGGAAATTACCACACAAGAAACTTTGTTAAATTAAAGTTAAGGTAGACAACTTGTATATTCCAGCAACACAATAAAAACCAAGGAAATAAGCAGTTAAAGAACTCAACAACCCCTCTACACTCTATTCATCCATTGCCATGATCAAACTTCTTTCTACTATCCACAACCCTTATATCCCAACACACATCCTGAACAACCAACATGCAGGCTTAAGTATCTTATACCAACACACAGAGATACTGAGATTTCAATTCTGGAATTCCTATATGAAAATAAATTCCAAATTCAGAACACTCACAAATTGCATCATTACCCCTTCACATCAGTTTTCCTTAACACTGCAGAAAAACATACCTCACAGCCACTATTTGCAGTCTGACACAGTATCTCATTTACTTACACACACCAGTACTAAAGCACATAGAGAATGACGTACAATATAATTTTTGCAAGACACAGCTCTCTCAATCATGAAAATACATGGACATATAAAGAAGCTCGGAGTTCCCTTGATAAGGTATCCAATCAACTCAAAGTTAAGGACATTTTTTGTGGTGGTATATAATAGGAAACAATAATAGGAATATTGATCAATATTAGGAATACAGTTGCATAATTATGAATAAACGCCTTTCCTTAAACTATTTCAAGCATTTTCCAAGTAAAGGCAATTTTGTATTTATATAAGTTCCCCTGTAGTTAGACACAAACGTATGCTTAACTTTGCAGCCATATTTGGTTATAATGTAAATACTGCAATCTGTACACAGCTCATAATTCTAGCACTCTCCCCTAAATGATACTGTTAGGAAGCTGGTGAATATTCCAAATGGGGTGACCTCTGCTGACAGGACCACATTACAGAAGGTGCCTTCTTGAGAAGTGTATCTGGGATAAAGAGGATTTGAGCAGATAGGGCAAGGCAGGCTGGAAGACGGGAATTATCAGTCAAGATTGCTCCTATCATACAACTGGCAGAGTTCATTGCACGATAGCAGGCTGAAGGTTGTACTGTTCCCTGGAGCCAGTTTAATAAATAAGAAGGTTATGGGTATGTGACTGTTCAAGCATGAAGAAATTTTTGTTGATATATTTTCAGAAACTAATTTTTTTTCTTTAATAACCTGCAGGGCTACTTCTTGGCAGAATTACCAGTCAGCTTTGATAGCCTAGGTTATAACAATCTGAATCGTGTTCCAATTCTTTAGACTTCTGTTTTTCTTACCAGTTTGCTTTAATTGTGCAGAAATAAATGTAACATAGGCAAAGCAAAACTGAGTTTTTTCAGTCAGCTATAAGAAAGCAGAACAAGTTATCAGAGAGATGTTACACCTCCTTAAAGATGCAAATTGATAATGGAGCTGTACACCAAGAGTACTCTTAATTTTTAAAAAGGTGCAAATTGCTAATCTTACTAAGGCTTTTTTTGAATAGCTTATTAAGAGTCCTATTGGTGACATTTTACACAACATTAAACGCATGAAAAATAGGAAATCTGATAAACCAGGGATAGATAGCATTTTTATCTACTTTTTGAAATTCATTGGACTCCGTTGCTAAAGTTCTGCCACATTCATTGAACACTACTGGAGTGTGTTCATCAGAAATCAGCCTTCCCAGCACCTACAGGGTAAACGACAGGCCACATTTGGGTTCTCCCTTATGCATGCATATAAACAAGGAAAGCCATGGGCAGGAGCAGACTCACAGAGCAAAACTATTATGTCCTAATCTTGACCACTGTGAAAAGTCATGGGGCAGATCTTCATAGGGTGTAAATTAGTGTAGCTCCTCAAAGTCAGTATCGCTATATCAATATACCCCAGCTGAGGATGTGGCCCAAGAAGTTCACACTCTGCAGATCAGTTGCAAATCCGGGCACAGATGGGTATTCTAGGGCAGGCTTTAAGGAAGGTCTGAATATTTTACACCCTGTGCAACTTCCATTTTCTTTTAAGCGTATGGGGAAGGTACAGGGCGTCAGGGAGTCCCTACAGAATTAAAGCTCTCTGTGAGAGTCCAGTCATCTAATCCATTATGTTTCTGAAGAACTGAGACTGAGTTCCTGCTCCCCATTTGTCTCCCATGTAGCCCAGGGTTAAGTTGGCAACTAGCAAACCTTGCATTGAAGTTCTTTAGACTATTTACCCACTCACCCATTTGTCCATGCTCCTACCCACCAATAATAATTCTATTTATAATCCAACGGGGCCTCCACTTTCACAAGTAATTAGCAATTTTGTGTACCTGCATTTTTGGGTTCCCAAACAGAGAAAGCTTAAAGTTGTCTGATTTCTGAGGTGCTGAGCACCAGCCCTCTGAAAAGTCAGTCCCCTTTAAAGTCCCCATGTTTATTTTTCCCCCCTACGGTTCCTCACACCTTCTTGTCAACTGCTGGAAATGGGTCATTGTGATTACCACTACAAAAAGTTTTGTTTTTTTCTTTCCTTCTGGTAATAGCTCACCTTAACTGATCACTCTTGTTATAGTGTGTACGGTAACACCCATTGTTTCATGTTCTCTGTGTATATATATATCTTCCTACTGTATTTTCCACTGCATGCATCTCAGCCCACAAAAGCTTATGCTCAAATAAATTTGTTAGTCTCTAAGGTGCCACAAGTACTCCTGTTCTTTTTTTCAGAATTACTCATTATTTTTGAAAATTTCAGCACAAAGCAAGAACTGTCTTGTCAATGACTGGAATAAAACTTGGGTTTTTTTTGTGGGGGAGGGAGGGATTGCTCTGGTTTTTTGTTAATAAAAATATTGGGCCCCTATGTTCAGTTTTTCTTCTCATCCATCCAACAAGAGTCAGTGGCATAATTTAGAATCACATTAACATTCTTCTCCTCACCACATTTCAGGGCAGCAACAAGAACCACATCTAAAACTATCCCTCATCGTTATGGATAATAGATGCTATGGATTAAATATATTTGTTCCTGCTCTGTGTAAGGACCTGATCCAATGCCCATTGAAGACAATACAAAACCTCTCAGTGACTTCTGTGGGCCTTGGATCAGTCCTTAATGAACCTTGCACAGGGAACCTATGTGGGAACTAAACGGAGGTGGACAGAATCCATACCTCCCAAACCAGTTGCAAGGCACAGGACACCAATGCAGCCACTCTGTGAGCACTGCTGCTGCCTTTTGTAGCCCCTCAATGCCCCTTTGTGGTGCTTTAGGCGGTGGGTCCACAGTACATGAGCCCACTAACCATTTCTCCAACCTTCCCACCCGAAATCCCCCTCCACAGGCCTCCAGAGTCCCACCTACGCACACCCTGTCCTCCTCCCCAACCCCATGTGACACAAGTTACTGTACTGGTTCAACTGCTCTTTGGGCTGTAAGTGCCCATTGGTGAGTGGGGAGAGCAGCATTTCGCTCTAGGGAGGCTAATTTGTCTCATGTTAAGGGTTTGGTTACCTGACATATTCTGTTGGCTGTTACAATATAATATCATCAAGATTCACTGGGTATTTTCCCAAGCTCCCTAAAATCATTTGCAGGTGCTAGCATCACAGCCAAGATAGTAAGTTTGACTTATTTAAACTATTACATTAATTCCAAAGATTAAGTTTTGTTCTCCTTTGGTTTTGAGGCGAAGATGGTTTATTTGGTCAATCAAGCCCAAGCAGAGGGAGGAAGGATCACTGTAAATCAAGCTGGGAACACCACAATCCCTGAAAAATACTCCATTAAAGAGCATTTGTCTTTCATGCACTCTCTGTGGGTCCATGCTGGGGACAGAGAGGGGAGGCCATTTTGGTTGCACAGGTATGAGAAGCAGAAAAGGATTCTGGGTAAGTATTAAGATAAAATAATTTTTAAAGGAATTTCAGATGCTCTTTACAATCATTTGCACTTTCCCACCATTTGGATGTGCCCTCCAGAAGCAAACATGAATGAAGAAGCTATTTCTTCTGGGTTTTGCCTCCATATGCATTAATTAGTGCCATCAGTGTTGATACGGGCTACACGATCTTCATAAATGCTTCTTACTTGTACGTTCTCAGCAGTACAATGCTGATATCATTAGAGCACATGAGGAGCAAAACTACAATCAGCAACTAGTTTATCATTCGTTTCCTGAACATGTCCCTGAGTCCATCTCCCTTCTGCTCTACTGGAAAAATGGAAAAGGAAAAAACACAGATTGGTAGTGATCCTGCACTGAGAACCATGTGGGAGGGCCCCTGCACTTCAATGAGGCGCCACACAGCCCTTAGTCTGCCCACACAGCCCTTAGTGCAGGATCAAGGCCTTAAGTTCTGCCTGTTTGGTTGCACTTTAAAAATGTTTCATGTCTCTTACCCACCCTATCCCTGCTCCTTTGTACAGTGAATGCTGATGGTTACATACTGTAGATCAATTCCATATCAAGATCAGCCACGGTAGAAAGTTGAATTTAACCTCTGACCTGCAGTTACTTCCATGGGGGTATTCAAACCCTCTTGTTTCACTAAGCAAAACTTGTCTTTCACAGGCAAAAACTAATTTCCCCCATGACAAAGTTTTCAATGGTGCACCGGGGGGGCGGGGGGGAGGGGGAAATTGTTTTCACTGGGTTGTAAAACCAGTGAAAAGGCAATTTTTTCCAGCTTTGTGCATATATGAGATGTCAAGATAATTTAGTGTTGAAATATATCTTAGCGGTAAGAGCAGAAAGGACAAATAAATAACAAACAACATATGTGATATGTAAAGAATCACCTTATTTTGTTTTGTTTTTACAGAAAAGAAATACATAAACATGAACATGCCAGGCACTAGATGTGATGCTTAGATTCTACAGTGATCGGTGCCATAGGTAGTAGGTACGTAGAATAGGTAGATCCAGAATACTTGCATTTTATCATATATATTACTTTAGACCTGATGCAACTGTTAATTCCTAAAATTCCCTTTGAAATTAATGGATTGTGTTGTGAAGTGACACCGCTAATGTACTCTCAAATCTCCAGCAGGGAAGGAGTTAATTGCTAAGAATGTGGAGGTGGGAGGAGTTTGGTTTATGGACAGATGTCGTCTGAAATTCTCCCTCTTCTTCACACCTCCTTTCCTATTGAAAACCCTGGATAGGCTGTCATCTTGTTGGGTTGCTAAGAGCAAAAGAGGAAACAGCATCACCTCATCTCTTGTATCCTATGGACAGGCCTACATCCCTGTTCTCAACTCTACAGGAGACTAAATTCGACCTAACCCCATAGTGTAGACCAGGCCTAAGAGTGTGAGGCTGTCAACATGCTGCCTTCCCTAACCCACAGGGAACATGCCTTTTGTTTGTACACTGCATGGGACAATAGGGTCTTGAGCCTGATCAAATCTTTTGAATGCCGCTGCCATAAAGATAAATACTAACTACATAATAATGTAGGGGGGAGGGATAGCTTGGTGGTTTGAGCATTGGCCTGCTAAACCCAGGGTTGTAAGTTCAATCCTTGAGGCAGCGACTTAGGGATCTAGGCAAAATCAGTACTTGGTCCTGCTAGTGAAGGCAGGGGGCTGGACTTGATGACCTTTCAAGGTCCCTTCCAGCTCTAGGAGATAGGATATCTCCATTATTTATTTAATAATTATGCAGATCAATTGGTTTCAACAAGTTATAGATATGCACCTTTGTCTTGCATTGCGTAGATTGTGTCTGCCATGAAAGCGAATGCTTCTTTAGATGTTCTTCCTCCCAGCTCTTTCCATCTCCATTCTCCACATTTAAAGACCAACTGTATAAATAAAAGGAAGAGTGAGATTCTGTAGAGAGCAAGAAATTGTGGGTCTGGTTCCCTCATGTCCTGCATTCTGTGCAGTCATTTATACCAGTGCTAAGTGTGTGCAGTAGACTATCAAAAATCAGATTGGTAGCAGTTTGTAGTCAATTCACACTGGTGCAAGTGATTGCACAAAGTGCAGAGCAATAGAGAATCAAACCCTATAGCTCCTCTCTCCTCTTCCTTACTATGATGTGTTTAGATGTTCAGAAGGTGATACTGGAAGAGGAACAGAGATAAAAGCGCATTCAGAAGGAGGAAACAATTCTTTAGGAGGTATGATCTCTTGTCATTCTGCGAGCTGCAATAGTGCCTCCTTGAGGCCCCACTAACCTGGGATGTTTTTAATCAAACAAATTGTTCCAATGATACTTCATTCTTAATTTGTGCTTTGTGCATGTCTCAGAAATGTGCTCCTCTGAACAGCCTTGCGGCCAGATTCTAGTCTCATTTACACCAGTGTTAGTGGAGTAATTCTGGATTTACATCACATCGATAGTTACAGAAATCAGGCCCAGGCCTATATAAAGAGCAAACATCTGCGTCCTAGGAATGGCATGTTGAAAGGGATAGAGAGTTGTCATGAGAAGATAGAGTAATATGGCTACTGCTGTGTCTTTTCATTCTGCAGGTGTTTTCACATTCAGAAAAAGCAGTTACAGTACATCCATCAGGGGCAGGAGGACTTTACTACACCTCACAGTCCTGTGTCCTCTTCCTCTTGAGGGACACTGCCTAGAGAAGATTAAAATACTGGGAAATTACCCATGGTGTTACTGTTTCCACTCCTCTATGCTTACCTTATAGGACTTTCAAGGCAAGGGTCCCTTGACTGGCTTAAAGAAAAATGTTTATGAAGGCTCTAATTGTGAAAGCACGTTTCATCTAGCTATCTACCTGGCCCATATCACCATAGTATCTGTGCACCTAGTATCCTTCTTTTATCTCTCAGGTTTGTTTCTCTGTACCTCCCTTAGAATTATTAAGACCTACAGGATCTTGCTCAAGACATGTTCTGTTATCAGGATCCCCCTTGAATGCTCATGAGAAGAAATTCTGGTATGTGGTAACTACCTTATCCTGTACAGGGGTTCCATTTTCTGTGGCACAAAGTTTTGTTTTGTTTTTGAGGACCACCAACTCCTAGTTATCTATAGTTTTCATAAATTCTTATAAATGGTCTTTATTTTACTTTGTTTGTAATTCATGGAAAAGCTAATGACATGGTGTAATATCCAAGAACTAGTCTGTAAGGTCCTGTCAACACAACCTCTGAAACCATATTAGCTATCACCAAAGTTAAGTATAACTGATGCAAGCAGGATTCTAGCACAGCTTCCCTAATCACCATGAGCAAAGATTTTTTTCTTATAACTGTGAAAGAAAATCATGCTATAGACACCCAGCCACTCACTCCCATGGTAGATCAGAATGCAGTTTGCAGGTAAATGTAATCTTACAATGCTCACTATGTGTCATAAACATATATTTTGCCCAGTTGCATCAATAAAGTGCCCAACGTGGAATTATTCAATCAGGTCACAAAGCAGTCATGACCCCATGAACCACTAATTTGCAGTTTGTTTTATGTCAGTGGATAGCCATTTAACAATTACATATAACGTACAGCCAAATTAGTGCTAAGCAAAGAAGTGAATCCTGTATAATCACACCCAGTGTCTATTGCAACATGTTTTAGTTAAAGCTTTCTGCTTCCAGTCTCGATACTGAGAGAATGCCACTACAGATATGTATAGACAGGTTCTTTAGACTCCCTCCCTCCATCATCTCATGTCTGTTTTACAGTTAAATGGGCCCCATCTCTGCAAAACCAAGTGGCAACCCATCACTTGGCATATTCTGAATAACAGGTCATATCCTTAGCCGGTATAAATGGGCACATCTCCACAGACTGGCCCAGTGTCTTTATGGCAATTGTTGCATATCTGATTGAAAGAAGAGAAGAATACAACTACTGTACTTTGGAATTGTTTGGAGAGCTTACTGTGCATTGCAACTATTAATAAATTACTTTTTCTCTCTAAAGTGTAGACCCATTATTATTTGAAGGAAAACAATATATCTATTGTGATATAATCCAGCTGAGTCTTTATTCAGCATCCCAGGAGTTAGCAGACAAACTAGTTTTCAGTGGCTCTGCCAAAAAAAAAAATGTAGAATTTCCAACATGTGCAACTAAAAATTGACTTCTGGTTTGCAACGATTTAAATTTATTTTAAAGGGACACAAGTACTTTCATTACAATGTGCTTATAAATGCAGAGTAAAAACATAGCATTGGACCTAAAAATTCTCTTGATTAAATGTATAGTAGGTACAAAATTAGTTGTACATTTTATGATGATTATATCCTTCCATTTCTGTATCACCTGTCATCATCCCTTTATGGAGTGCAGTTTAGAAGCCCATACATGGCAAACCAGCCAGCTCTGCTGGATGGTGCATAGGAAAGAGGGAAGAGCCAGGGCCCTGTATCCTCTTTGCCCATCCCTACCGTATTTGGCCTAGAGTCCCCAGGAGCAGAGGAAGAATTTTGTTGTGGGGAAGGCTTAGTGGATTTAGGAGTACGGGGTTCAATTCCTAACTCTGTAACAGACTTCCTATGTGACCGTAAGCAAGTCACAGTTTCTCTCTGTGAGTCATTTTCCCCATCTGTAAACTAGGGATAATACTTCCTTTGTCTGTCTTGTCCATTTAGACTGAAAGTTCTTTGAGGCAGAGACCATCTCTCATTATGTGTATGTACAGTGCCTGGGACAACATAGGCTTGCTTTTTGTTTGAGGCCTGTAGGCACTACTACAATACAAATAATAGTGAGACCCCAGGGGAATAAGGAGAGAGTAGCAATTCTAGATGACCAAATGCAGGGGGAGCTCTCACTTCATACAGGGCTACGGGGAATCAGGCCTTCCATACGAACACTGGGAGGTGTATATTCTTCTCTCACTTTGCACACAATCCCTATTAAAGTGAGCAAGTTTGTCTATGCACTGGGCCGCCATTTTCCTTATTCTTCAGGAAGACAGATCACCTGGAAAAGGTACTGCTTCAAATGATCAATTTCTTTTCATTGTGATCTTGATATTATGGCCAAAATTCCTGTGAGGAAGTGGAACAACATTTCTACCTGAGCCTACAGGTAGCAAACTAGATGTTTTGCTGCTAGGCATGTTTCCAATAATAATATGCCTGGTCAAATAATCTGGCTAATCTTGTTTTGTCTAGGAATACAGACAAGGCTTTTGACTATGTTGGATGGGATTTTCTAGTTGTAAATTTAGCGAAATTAGGGTTCAGAAAAAAATTGTAAGGCATAGATCCATTAAATGTAGCTAAGACTTTAGCCATTCCTAGCAAACTCATCATTATTGTAGTGCTTTGAGCTGGGATGGGAGCGAATTGTTGCTCTCTGTCACTAATGCTGTTAGCCTTGGCAATGGAAGTCCTTACTCTGGCTGTCAGGGATAATCCTAATATTAAGGGACTATGGCAAAGCCTCCCACCTGGCATTCCGTACAGATGATCTTTTGATGCTGATTTCACAGCCATTTTCCCCCTTAACCTCCTTACTTTGGTCTCCTTGTTTGGTAGAGTATCAGGTTATAAAATCAGCCTTGGAAAATGTCAGATCATGTCAGTTTATCTCCAAGAGGAGTTCCAGTTGTCCCTCATTACTTTCCCATTCCAGTGGGCTGCTAGAGACCCTTCAAGTATTTAACTCTGGTAACTCCCAGATGCTTAGCATGCGTTTTCCCTCCTTGTTGTTTAATTTCTGGGAAGAGACAATATGGTTCAAGCTCCTGCTGATTAGTTAATGTGACATACTAGTGCCATCTAGATGAATTGTCTCTCACTTTCACACTTTTTCCAATATGCTCCCAATTTCTGTTCCATCTAGCTTTATTTGGGGCTCAACATACTTCATTAGCAGATATTTGTATGTAGGAGGGGAAAACCCTCAGGTTTACTTAAACACTTAAGGGATGTCATTTTTCAAACCAAATTCCTCGATTAATATTGAGCCCCTAATAAAGCTAGGTGGAACAGATAGTTTATATGTTATTGAATAAAGCCCACTGGCACATTTTTTGTGAGGGGTAACTGAGCGCAGATAGCAGTATGTCTAGATCCTGAGAAATGCAGTTTGACATGGAGACCCAGCCATGTGGGAAGGACTGAAAGTCACTGGCAGATGTGATTAAAGTTCCTCATGGTGTGCAGAGAAAACTCAATGCAATTAGGGGCCTGGGTTCCCTTTTGTACCCTTTCATATGTATTTCAGAAATTGTGGGTAGTGTTGTTTTTAGATTTTCTCTATGCAGTTATATACTTACATGTAGGAGATGCCTTCTTCTCCTGGGAGAAGAACCTCAGAGTTCTGGGTGCCGAGTGATGTTCCAGATATGTTTGCAAGGGGGAAAGGAGTGGGGGGGGGGGGTGAGAGAGAGAGTTTTCTTCTGTTTTTGATGTTCTTTCAATTGCTGGGAAAGATGTTGAGTCAATTTTCTGTTATCACTCTGATTTGTTTAGGTGAGTTGCACCTTGAACTCACTATTATATGAGTATTTTACTCAGGACCATCAGTGATATGTCTTAAACCCCCTTAAAAGTCCTTACAACTATTAGACATATTTAAAGATCAAATATATCTTAGCAGAGTAGCTTACAAAAATCTGGATCAATGACTGGATCAAATAATCATGTAATAGTAATTGAGTTCAGAAATGCAGTCAAGTCAGGATGCAATTCACCTAAACAGATCACAGTGATATCAGAAAATGGACTCAACATCTTTCCCAGCAATTGAAAAAACATCAGAAACAGGAGGAGAAAATTCCACTCAACTCTGTTACATCAGTTTTACAATGGTGTAACTCTTGGTCTCAAAGTTCCAAATGAAGTCAATGGAGTTACATTGCCATAGGACTGGTGTAACAGCATGGAAAATCAGGCCTTTCCATATCAATAAAGCTGCCAGTTAAAAAAAATGTTGAAAAGAAGAAAGTAACATATTGAAGATTCAAGAAGCTTTTCCCCTCCAGTGGCACAAATCTTTATGTGAGTGGAGACTTTGGAAGGCCCCTGCTTAATGTCTAGACCTACTGGGACTTCAACCCTCTTACCCAACAAGAAAAGGATGCAAAGTGTTTTAAAAGGCACAGTCTCACAAGTCATGAGCTGATTATGGAGTCAGGGCTATCGGGACTTACGGGGGTTACTGCTGTATGACATACTGTATATAGAGTTTCAAGGTTACTGTCATATTATAGTAAAATCAATACATTGCCTCAAAAACCAATTAGGCAAACTACAGACTATGACAGGAGATTTAGAGGAATACAGTAGAATACCCACTACTGTGCCTTGGATCTGAAACACGGCAATGCAAGTAGGAGAGCCCTTCTCACCAAACAATACCCAGGCACACTATAAGCACTAGTTCCTTCTCACTGACTGAAAGCCAAAGAATTAGACAGAGAACATCTACAGGGGGGCTGCTGAATCACTCCAACAATCAAAAGTAAGAGCAAGCTTGGGCAACTTACAGGAAGTGGAAAACGCAGGAGGCAAAGGACGTGGAAAGCTTCCAAATTCAGCTCCAGCTGCTGAAGCTGGATTACATCTTGCCAAAGCAAAGTGTCTTCCACGTGTGAAAGCTACTTTGTCACAACGGCTTTTGCTGAGGAGTCTTTTCAACCCTGCAGCATCTTCCGGCATATTTCAGGCAATCGGATGGGAATATTTGAATGGGTTAGCCCTGGAGCTGTACATCATTATACAGATGGGGAGAAAAGACAAGTACAGGATGGTTTTGTAAGAAACTAGATAATGCATTGTGTGACCTTAGATCATATGCCATTACTTTCTGAGATTTTTTACTGAATTCTTCTTTCTAGCTTCTTGCTTTGCTAAAAGTTGTCAGCGTCTCATTGCTACTTCCTGAACTGGCCATTGGATACAGAACCTGCTTCCTCAATCCTGCATATGCCACTGACTCTGCACATATTATAGTACTTTGTGTGTGCAATCCCATACAGAAAATGCGTGCTGTAGCCTTATGTTTACATGACCCACTGAGAAGCTAGACCAGCATGAGAGAGACTCCCTGCTACTATTAATATAGGGTTCAGTTGTACCATATTTACAACATGTTGTTGCTTGGTTTGGAATTTCAAGTCTTCAAGGCTCATCAAAAAATCAACTAATGTCCTTTGTATTAATATAGCAAGAGGAATTATTGCTAATGCAACTGAAAGTTAATTTCAGTATTGTAAGTTCTGTTGAGTTTTATTTTATGGTTTACTGGGATTTTTATTCTCTGGAAGGGAAACAAACTAAGACATCACAAAGAAAGGCTTCCACCTCCAAAGCTGCTGTTAAAATTGTACTACACATTGAATGTTGTTGTAGCATAACAACTAGCTATGATCTGTCTTCTTAAAAAAAGAACACAACAACTCCACATGCTTTTGCTAAGTATGTCAGTCAAATGCTATAACATTCAGTGTCATAATTAATTAATAGGTTCCTATAAACATATAATACACACTGGATTTTTGGCAGGGCATTGGAATCTATCTGATAAGCACTAGGGCACATGCTACTGCACACGGAGGTGGGAAATAGAGGAAAGGCACAAATCAGCATCACTCCCAATAGAATTGTTGAGGCATGTTCTGAAAAAAGTAGCGGTAGCTCAACTCAGGCTATGATTCAAGTAAAAACGATCTCCAAGATGTATTCCCTTTCAATTCTACCCCTGCCTCTGTCTCAAATTCTTCTTGGTTGGGAGGAGGAAACAGAGATGAGTGTCTTAAAACCTTTCTCTAGCTGGATGCCTTATTGCTATCTAGGTTAACACTAATCTGTATTTGGGTTCCAGAGAGAGAAAAAATGATTTTTCTGGAGATAATCCCACCTTTGACAGATCTGAGATATATCACGTGGGTAATATTGCTCCTAGTACAGCTCATACTGACCTTGAAGTTATTAATAAACATTTTCAAACACCTAGGAATTCACTTATTTATTGTTATGAAATCTATAATAGGAGGCACCGGACACACAGATGCAGCTTAGAGGGAAGGGGAGCAAGGGGGCTTTACGCCACCTTTGTCCTCCCAATTTTGTGTTAGTTGGGGGAAACAGGCCACCGGGGAGCTGCTTTAAGTTATAGTAGCCCTGCCTGTACTGCGAATGGACAGTTCCGCAACCCAGCAGCATTCCACTCCCATCCATCAACCCTCCACTCGTGTAAGGTCCCATAGGTAATAGATAACTTTGGGCTTCTGTGTTTAAGAGCAATCATGTAACAATCTTAAAATCTAAATGAGGACTAGTCTATATCAGGCATAAATTGTGGATCTACTCTAAAAAGTGATACTGTAAAACAGGTACTGTACAATTCCATCTTTATTGTGACTCACTGGTTTTCAAATAAAATTTCATCAATTTATGAGCAAACTCAGCATGGGATTTGCAGCTCAAGCTGGGTTCTTTCTGTGCATCATCACCAGTAATAAAAATTAACTGATTCACCGGCCAGTTGTTTGCCTCGATTATACCTGTGCAGTAGCACGGTATAATGCAGTTGCAACAATAACTGTGTTGTAACAGTGGGCAGAAGCTGTACTGCAATTGAAATTAATTTAACAATTATGCTAGTAGTGCCCAGGCCAGAATAAAGTCCAATTGCTCTCCCATAGTTGAATTGGCTCTGCCATGCTAACAGAATTAAAAACTTAACTTTGTCACTAAAGCAAGCAAATGTAACCTGGAATATAAGGAACAGATCTACAGCATAAACAACTGCCATTTTAATATAGTCACTTTAAAGAATAGCGCCACACTTTAAATTCAACTCATAAGTGGAAGAGGTCAGCAAGCAGGCTTTGCACAATAAAAGCTCAGTGGTTGCAGGTATTCAATCCTACACATCATCTCCTTTCCTGAAGATGAACACTATGATTTGTGATCAGCTTGACACAAAGGATTATACTGCTCACAGCAGAATTGATTTAAATTATATGCTCTGATATGCTCTATAAAACAACATGGTTATCAATGGAGTATCTGAGCACCACTGTCAGTCACATATGCAAGAAGACATTAATAAATGGCTTTTCTGATAGAGAATTTGATTTTTCCCCAACTTGCATGCATATTTGCTCCACAAAAATATTTGTTCCTCTCCCTCTTTCTGATGCCCTCATTACTTTCTTCCTTCTCTTTCTTTTTTATTCCAGTCCCACAATTTCAATGTCTAACCTATGCCCCCAATGTAAAACCCTTCTCCCCCATCCTTCTCAGTCTCAGTTTTTAACTTGAATCTTTTTGTCTTTATTACCCCACCCTCTTTCCACCAGGATTCCCACACCAGAATCTTTCACCACCCTAAATTTCTCAAACTACTTTCTCTCTCCTTGGTATCCCCCTCATTTTCTCTTCAGGCTAGCTGCACGGAGTAATTCATTCTCTGTAGCATTTCCACTATATAGCTCCTGTCTCTAAGACGTTCCCATCTCGTGGTGATGTTGCTACAGAGACATGGTTACAGGGATGTGGCTAAAGTGTGTGTGTGTCCAGTTCCCTGCAGTCTGAACATGCCATCAGCAGCTTCCTCTTCCTCTTGCACTACACCAAAAGCAAGAATTACATTCCCCACGAGAATCTGGCCATTCCCTTCACAGAGGCAAAAGGGATGGAGAAGATTCTTGGATACTGTAGGGGTGGATGACCCCTTGAGCTCTGCCTATGCTAGTTTCCACCATTGCTGTCACTAATGGAGCTGCACCAGTGGAGTTTGCTAGTCTAAGGTAGATGCGGCACATCATGTAGTTCATTCTACATGACCTATTCAGTCTTCGGATTCTCTGTGCTGAAATTACCACCAACAGCACCAATTGTGATGAGTAATTGTCTGTGTTCTCCTATACCTTCCGTGCCTAAAAAAAGAAATCTGTTGGTAATATTTCTTGACATATGTCTTCTCTGTCTGGACTTTGAGCCTGATTTGCAAACATGGAAATGGTGGGTGTTCTTTAACATCCCATTTAATTACATGGCAATGCCCACTTGCACCGTTGGTATCACTTTAAAGGGGGTATATTCAACAGCTTTACAGGACCAAGATCTTTGCCCCAAACATCTCCATATTTAATCACGACTTTCCCCTATTTCCACCACTTCCTATTTGATATGTTGTGAATTCTTCTTTCCCCCCCGCCCCCATCTACTCAACAGCTTAGGAAGAGCACGCCTATGAAAGCAAAAGAATCTCTTGAGAAGTTACAGTACTAATCATGAACCCCCAGTAATTCCTGCAGTCAATGTGGCAGTTTGTGAACATAAGCTACTGCATGCTTCCTTGGGCAGTTCTTGTAGACTGCAGGTGTGGGGAAACTAGCTCCCTCTGCATATCTCTATCAGTAAGGCCTCCTATTCACTCAGGTTTTTTGCGTAAAGCGGTTGAGGTTTTTCTGCTGGCTTGGGAAGTTTCTCTGGATTTCTCTTGAATTTACAGTGTGTCCATATCTTCTGTGTTTTCTGAAACTGATCTCCATGCCCACAGGGATTGAGAGAAGTGGATTTCCAGAGTATAAACAAATACGGGGACTGCATTTTCCCAAAAGCTCAGCGCAGTACCAAGATAGATGACGAGGCAGTTCTGTAGTGTTCAGAGGATGAAGCCTTAGATATCATCATTTATAGGATCATATCAAGTTATATCCTATCCCCATTCTCTAATCATTGCCTGATCAGCCCTAACCATTGACTTGGCTATTGTGCTGCCTGGTTATTGGCAAGACTGGTGGGAAAGATAAACAAGACAGCTGCTAGGCTACCTCTTGCCTCTTCTTTCTCTCACTGATTTTTGGCAATTTTCTTTCAGCCATTTTACACAACTGACACTAGTAGCAATGGGTTAATGAGATCCAAAGAAGATGAGTAATGTTTAAACTTCTCCTTCAGCCTTTCTTCTATATAGTACTGTTGATATCTTTTTCAGAGATGACACGCAGTTACATTTAGGTAAGCTTCCGACAGCTAAGCAGCAGGAACCAGTATATGGAATTAAGCCAAAATGAATGCTTTTTACACTGAGACAACCCTCCCCAATTACTCTAGCTAATAATTATCCATCCCCTGTGAAAGTGGTGGAGTGAAGTAGCTCCCAAGCCCTACAGACATGGTCTGTGATTCTATCCATATGTAAACAGGGAGCACTAACAAGGGATTAGAGAAGGTATAGGGGGAAATGGGAGTGAGATATTTACGTGTATTTAATCCCTTATTCTTTGAAAAATGTTCTATATGCATATAAAAAAATTAACATTGTCAATGTGTTTTTCCTTTAACACCTTAGGAGAAATGACTGCATTCATATTGACTGTCTTATGTCAAAATTAACTGTAAATGGGGTCTTCTGAGCAAACAAAACCAAACCCAACTTTCATAATTATAAGGAGTGTTCTCTTTCATTAACAAGGGAGTAATTGTTTCTGTTTTGTAATTTGATCTGAGATAAAAGGAGTTAGTTAATAATTTATACTGTACTATGTAAAAGGGGCTGTGAAAAGACTACGGAAGGATTTGAATTAAACAGTCTTTCACCC
>NW_020664562.1:24184326-24206826 GCF_002925995.2 Terrapene triunguis | reverse complement strand
CCATTTAATCAACAGGATTGCAATTTTCCTTTTTAGGAAGTATATTAATGAAAAGTATACAATAACCTAGCACACACAAGCAGGAAGCTACGGTAACATCATACTAAGATAAATTGATGCAGTACAGTTGGGAAGAAAAAACATCATTTCACTTGCCTAATTATATTTTTATAAGACACATGGTTTACAAGATTCAACATTTAGTTATCCAACACTGCTGGCCAAATTACACCCCATGCAACTCCATTGGCTTTGATTCTGATCTCACTTGCACCAGTATAAATCAGGAACGATTCGGCCAAAGTCAATGCAGTTACACCATTATAAAACCTTTGTAAAACCAGTATGAGAGCAGAATAAGACCTGTAATCCCATTTAAATCAACACAGGGTTAAATTGCTGAATCTGGCCCTCTGAGGTTGTTCAGTATTGCATCATAAGTTATTGCCTATGTTCCTCCATGTGTGCCTGATCCAAAGCTAATTGCTGTAGATAAAAAGAGTCTTATTGACATCAATGGGCTTTGTATCAGGTGCTGTTAGTATTGCATTGTATCATACTGTATTGTACTCGCTTATGCCTTTAGACTGTAAGATCTTTAGAGCACAGGCATGTTTGTTCTGTGCAGTTAAGCCACATGAACATTTATGTGCTATAGCAATAATAAAGTTAATACACAGCCTTTCGTCCCAAAGGATCCCCAATTTGGATATGGGGAAGGAGGCATAGGCATAGCTCTATGCTGGTGGGGACTCCTCCACAGTGGGGGAACTTTTGGGTGGTTTCCACTCTTTTTGGGTTGACTGAGCAGCATGGAGTACATTGGGGCAAAGAATCTACCCCACAAACTAGTATTGGTAGCTTGGTATTGCTAAAAACAAATACTAGTTTAGGCTTTGCAATGGACCCATGTGAACTTTCACCTGCTGTCCGCAGCAAAGGACAGGGTCATTTTCAGATTTTTGGATCCCACTATCTTCCCTGGAGTCGACCCCCCAATTTTAAAAAATCTTTTATTCCATCCCATTTTGCAAGACAATAAAACCCAGCACCAATGTTATATTTTTAAATTACTTATAAATCTGTAAAGAAATCCAGCTGCATCTTCCCACCCCATGGCACCTCCTACTACCACTATCAACACTTTAGAAACCACATATAAAAATGCAACCAAATTCAGGGGTTATTGATTTAGCTGGCTACCTCTACGTGTAGGTGGTGCTGTCCCCTTGTGGGCTGGGAGAGGGAACTATGCCAAGCTCATCTTCCCAGAGCCCAAACAGAGTGATCTTCACTCCCATCCAGAGAGGCAGTGAGGAAAGGAGCAGTGGAGGAACTGCTTGGCAGCTGTCTTTGGAGAGTAAGGGAAAGTGAAATGGGAGAGCTGGGGAAACAATTTCTCTTCCCTGGGAGCAATGGGATGAGGTGCAGCAGAAGAGTCTAAGATACTCATTCCGCTACCCCACCGACACTGGGAAGGGGAACATATAGGAAGCTTGGAGGAGGTAGTTAGGTAGGGTCAGGGTCTAAGATCCCATTAAGGGTTTTGCAGTTTAGAACCAGGGACTTTTAATTCTATTCTGAAGAGAGTAGGGGGCCCAATGAATTACATCAAGCACAAAGATTATGTGTTCACATCAGTCACTGTGACTTTTGAGGTACACCGCTGCATGCTGCAACAATTTCACCTGGTTTATTGTGGTCTTGTGTATCCCTATGTAGAAGAAGGCCCACCGTGGCTGGCCTGGGACCAAAGGGTGTGCTTCCCTGGCCAGTCAAAGTTGAAAGTGAGGAATACCTACTATCTGTGTGTCCATCAAGACCCACCAGCTTTGCACTATCTTGATGATCTGCAGTCTGCTGCCCTCCAGCATTTGTGAGGTTAGCATATAGGCAAGTCTCTTAAAATATTTTCTTTTTTCCAACTGAAAACATTTCTGTCCTTCCTGTGTTGAGCTTGAGTGAACTGCTCTTTGCCCATCTGCTGATCTCTGTCAGATATTAGGACATTTTCTAGCAGTTCTTCTGCTAGACATAAAACTTGTGAAGTTCAAACGAACAATAGCCTCTTTAACCAAAAAGAAAATAAGTAGCAGGCTCTTACTGAAACCTAAAATATTAGTATATTTGGGCACAATCCTGTGAACACTTACACACATAAGTAACTTCAACCTCAACAATTCCTTCCTCCTCTATAAATATAAACCGGGGTCCAATCCTGCATTTCTTTCTCAGTCAAAACTCCCACTGAAATCCATGGGGAGTTTTGACTGAGTAAGGACTATAGGACTGGCTTCATAGCTTGTGTCTGTCTCTTAGTTTTGATAAGTCTCTGAGCTTATCATGTCATACCTACTTAGGAAACTAGTAAAACACTGTAAGCAACTTGTCATATTTACTAACTATTGTAGCTGTACTAAATATTCTGCACAGCATCCAGAAGGAAAGACTTTCCATTATGATTAGAGAGATGCTTGTAATGAGATAGTTGCTACTTGCTTCTACTCATAGTGGTGACAGAAATGTTGTCTATCAATATGTATAATTTTGTACCATGCAATTTATATTAAGAAGTCCAAATTCACAAAAATTCCTTAGCGCAAAGCAGCTGTTGTGTTGCTCTAAATGCTGTTGGAGTCATGGGAATTGGAAACATTTTGTGTGTCTTTTGGTATCGGTGAATATGTGCATTATCACACAGAGTCTACTAGAATAATTCAACATTACTTCAATTACTGGTTCCCAGATGAAAGAGCGTGCTCCTTATTTGTTACCATTCAGATTTCATGGCAAAAATTCTTCCCTTAATAAAATATGGAGAAAATTTCTATTTACATGCAAAGAGAAGTTAGATTATGTTTGTTGTAAGAATGCATTCATTGATAGAATTGCCTTAACTTTCTAGTACAAAGTTTAAATCATATGGTTTGCTATAATTATTTATAACTCTATTCAATTCCAGTTTGACTGAATACACAGTCAAAATTACTTCTTAAGGATAACATTAGCTGGTGGAAAACACATGCAGTATATATGATTATTAGTTCCAGATGCAGTTTACTTATGGACTAATCCTCACTTTTGATCACATTTGTTATAAAAACTGTAGAGAGTGTGAACCATAGCATAATAATCTAATCTTCTAAATTGATGTTTCTTTTCTTTTTGCTTACAATAGCATGGATCATCTGAAACATTGCCTGAATAAATGTATCATTTGTCACAAGCTAAAAAACTGTCATCATTAACATGATTAATCAAATGCTGTTCTTAAAGATGGATTGAAACACAAAATAGTCAGCCCAATGTCACATAATGAAGAGATTAATTTGAAGCACAAGACAACCAATTTAATATAACTCTATGCTCATGCTTTATTTAGAAAGCCATCAATTAGTATATTTTCCTTGATGTACTATTTTGTCTTTCTGAGCAATGAAAAGGCGATTTGCTCAAAAGTCAATTGGCTTTCTTTAAACATAAAGGGGTAGTTAAGTATCTCTGTGCTCTTAGATTCGATAAACTGAAATCTTGACTTCGAGAGCAAAAAGGAAATTAACTACAGAATAAAACTCACAGTGGAATTATTCCTCCCAGGCTATTGCTAATTTCCTTTATATAACGTGATTATAATTCTGGTAGCAGGAGTCGCAGCAAGAAAGGCCTAAAATTCCTTCATTATCTTGCATAGAGATTAATATGGCCCATACACAGGTGCAAGCTTTAGCCATGAACAAAGTTGCAAAGCCACTTAATCAGCTTTTATTGTTTAAGAAAGAGGAAAAATAGATGAAATGGTATGTCCTGTTATCTTTATCTGGCAGTCATTGAAAGCCATTGGGGCTAAGTCATATTAAAAAGACATACAGCTTTAGTATCTTTTCTTTACAAGCACTTA
This sequence comes from Terrapene triunguis, assembly GCF_002925995.2. Lineage (NCBI taxonomy): Eukaryota > Metazoa > Chordata > Testudines > Emydidae > Terrapene > Terrapene triunguis. The sequence goes on along the minus strand of NW_020664562.1, from coordinate 24,202,928 downwards.
ATAGCTTATGTGTTATTAAAATCATCATCAGGAAAAAAACATTAATTTCATAAACCAAATTATTCAGTAGTTTTTTAAAAGGATGATCTATTGATAAGCTATGCTATATTTGCTTCTATCTACAGTATGTGTACACAGAAAGAGAGAGAGAGATTAGATAGCTATGGATTAGAAGAAGATTCTCCAAAATAAAGATAACCAAACCTCCCTTATGGAAAAGATATTTCTTATGCAGCACTGTTCCATATATTTTTGATTAATCAGCTCTACCTCTTTTCCTCCATGAGTTTGTAGGAAAAAAAGTGATAGAGATTCTTTGCATCACCTTACTGATTGGAATCTACACATGTCACTGTTGCTCAGTTTAAAAAAATATCTCTAGGATCTCCATACACAGGCACATATACTCACATTCTTCTGGATTTACTAAATAAGACTTTTTTAAATGTTAACTTACCAAAAATACACTAGAGGAAAAGGAAACAGCATGGATGTAACCCTCTACTAATGAGGCACTAATGCATAATTATTATAATACATACACTTTTCTCCACAGAGGAATATTTATAAACACTGAAACAGTCTAGTTTGCACTAAAGTCTTATGTACAAATTGTTTTTCTCTTGTGGTTTGTATTTTTTTTCTTATTGTGGTAATATTTAATGAATTTCATAAGCCTATACTCAGTCATTGAAAATATTGAAGAAATCTATGCATTTACTGCTTGCTGGCTTAAATGAGGTTATAAAAACAAAACACTAAATGAAATTAAAAACACAGCTGTTATTAAAGTAGTCAATTATCCCAGTTTGATTTTCTAAGTTTCATACAGTGTGTAGTTTCGAAGGGAACAGCCAGGGAGCTATCCAAGGTGATTTGATTTAAACATTAAGATAAGGAGGCAAGTTACAGATTCTATATATTACATTAATTCTATCGAGTAAAAGCCAGGCTTCTCTCAGAAAATGCCTGATTATGTATTCCATCTTTTTATTATTTCCAAAATTTGCACTTAAGTGTCAGTAACACCAACTCATGTCAGTTGTCCCAAGGAGAGTAACGTGGATAAGAATTACTCTCATGAGTAGATGTTTGCAGGGTTGAGTCCAATATTTACTGGAGTATCCTGCACAGATGTTTCTTTTAATGTTTGCTTCTAGTCTGAGAAGTGAGAAATGACATTGTAAGATTCCGCACTGATTGTGTCTCAATGATCATCAAATCAAATTCACATTGTTTACAAGTAAAAGTAGACAGCCAGCTCAGCAAACTCAACCTGTGTAAGGATGCAGGGAACAGAACCCAGGTCTACAGAGCCTGGGACTACTGACATTCGCACAATGCCAATGGGAGGCCAAACAGAGCTATAGGCAGGGAACACTGTAGAGAATAGGCACCACAGGAAATACCGCCCAAGGGACCCAGAGTGACAGTACCCCGGGGCCCTCTGATTGGCCAACACAGTTTAACCCTGGTGGGTGCCCCAGGAAGTTATTAGAAGTTAATGGAGGTATCCCATCTCCTAGAACTGGAAGGGACCTTGAAAGGTCATCGAGTCCAGCCCCCTGGACTATGTATGGGCAACAGCATAGACTTTGGGCCTGCTGTGACTCTAGACCTGACCTCACCTCACCTCATCTCATCTCCTGATGTCCAGCCTCTGACCCCAGCCTGACTCTGACCCTGACTCAAGACTGGTACTAACTCTGGTCTCTGATCCCGGCCTGACTTTGAACTAGACTCTTGCTTATTAAGCCCAGCTCTAGCAATTCCTCTGACCCCCTGCTCACTGAGTACCATCCCTGATGTGTGGATTCCAACCCAACTCTGACCACTAGATCAGACCACTTATGCCCTGGTCCCTACAACCTGAAAGTCAAATGAAGTCAGTGAAGCTGAAATCTTTCTAATTCATTCAATGTCACCAGTAATAAAGTTTATGCTGGCCAAATTCTGCCCTCAATTACACTTCTGCAACCCTGTCTTCAAGGAGGTTTTAGTAATCAAGCCCTGGTCTACACTATGAGGTTAGGTTGAATTTAGCCGCGTTAGGTCAATTTTATAAGCAATACATCTACATAACCAACACCGTTCCGTTAAGCTAAAGGGCTCTTAAAATCAACTGCTGTACTCCTCTCCGGCGAGGGGAGTAGTGCTAAAATCGATCTTGCTGGGTCGAATTTGGGGTAGTGCAGACGCAATTTGACAGAATTGGCCTCCGGGAGCTATCCCAGGGTGCTCCAATGTGACCACTCTGGACAGCACTTTCAACTCCAATGCACTAGCCAGGTACACAGGAAAAGCCCTGGGAGCTGGTCAGCGTGGTGAGCTCAGCAGCACAGGTGACCATGCAGTCCCCCCAGAATCACAAACAAGCTCCAGCATGGACTGAACGGGAGACATTGGATCTGATTGCTCCATGGGGAGAAGAATCTGTGCAGGCCAAACTCAGATCAAAAAGAAGAAATGCTAATATATATATGCCAAAATCACACAGGGCATGGTGGAGAGAGGCTACAACAGGGACACACAGCAGTGCCGCATGAAAGTCAAGGAGCTCAGGCAAGCCTACCAAAAGACAAAGGAGGCAAAAGGTCGCTCCAGGTCAAAGCCCCATAACATGCCGCTTCTATGATCAGCTGCATGGCATTCTAGGGGGGGACCCTACCACTACCCCACCATTGTCCATGGACACCTGCAAGGGGGGAGTCTCATGCAACAGGGAGGAGGATTTTGTGGATGAGGAGGAGGAGGAGAATGCATAAGAGGCAAGCGGAGAATCTGTTCTCCCTGGCAGCCAGGACCTTTTCATCACCCTGGAGCCAATACCCTCCCAAGGCAGGTTCCCGGAGCCAGAGAAGGCATCTCTGGTGAGTGCACATTTGTAACTACACTACAGAGTTTAAAAGCAATTGTGTTTAATGTTTGATTTGCCCTGAAGAATCGGGATGCATTTGTGCCCAGTACAGCTACTGGAAAAGTCTGTTAATGTGTCTGGGGATGGAGCAGGAATTCTCCAGGGACATCTCCATGAAGCTCTCCTGGAGGTACTCTGAAAGCCTTTGCAGAAGGTTTCTGGGGAGGGCTGCCTTATTTCGTCCTCCATGATAGGACACTTTACCATGGCAAGCCAGTAGCAAGTAGTCTGGAATCATTGCAGCACAAAGCATGGCAGTGGATGGTCCTGGGTTTTGTCGCATTCAAGCAATATTCGGTCTTTATCTTTCTGTGTTAGCCTCAGGAGAGTGATATCATTCATGGTCACCTGGTTGGAATAGGGGGATTTTTGTAAGGGAACAGTAAAAGGACCCTGTTCATGCTGGGCTGTTTGCGCTTGGCTAAAAGGGATCATCCCTGAGAATAGCCACATGGTGGGGTGGGAGGAGGGGTGTGCTGCACATCCACCCCAAAACCGCAGTCCCTCCTTTTAAATGGCAAAAACCCAACTAGCATTGTTTGCTATGGGAAAGGAGGGCGCTGCAGTTTGAAACCATTCCCGCATGTGATGAAGGTGAAAGAAGCCAACCCCGCAAGCCCTTTGGCTTACCATGGCTACCTGGAAACCGAATTCTGTTGCCCAGACGTGTGTGATGTGTCACCATACCAGCAGGCGCTCAATATAAAAGGCAAAATGCGACCTTGTACCTAAAGCACATGTGCTGTCTGCTGTGAATTGCTTGATTCACTGCAAAAGAGTCTCCCTTTTGTTCTCAGAAATTTATCATCTTAAATTTTACTCTCCCTCTTTATCCCGCTGCAAGTGCAAATGTTTCTATGCTCCCCCTATTATTCCCCTGAGGTTATCGCAGATTAGAAGGCAAAAAAAAAACCGCACTCACGATGACATGTTTTCCGAGCTCATGCAGTCCTCCCGCACTGATAGGGCACAGCTGAATGCATGGAGGCATTCAGTGACAGAGGCCAGGAAAGCATTAAGTGAGCACAATCAGAAGACACAAGAGGCAATACTGAGGCTAATGGGGGAGCAAATGGACATGATCAGGCATCTGGTGGAGCTGCAGGAAAGGCAACAAGAGCACAGACCGCCACTGCATCCACTGTATAACCGCCTGCCCTCCTCCCCAAGTTCCATAGCCTCCTCATCCAGACGCCCAAGAATGCGGTGGGGGGAGGGCCACCCAGCTACTCCACTCCAGAGGATGGCCCAAGCAACAGAAGGCTGTCATTCAAACAGTTTTGATTTGTAGTGTGGCTACAATAAGCAATGAGGCCTTGTCCTTCTCTCCTTCCCTCCTCCCCCACCCCACATGGGCTACCTTGTCAGTTATCTCACTTTTTTTTTTAATTAATAAAGAAAGAATGCATGGTTTCAAAACAATAGTGACTTTATTTCCTTTGCCAGCTGTGATCAAAGAGGGAATGGGGGTTGGCTTACAGGGAATTAAAATCAACAAAGGGGGTGGATTTGAATCAAGGAGAAACACACACAACTGTCACACCATAGCCTGGCCAGTCATGAAACTGATTTTCAAAGACTCTCTGATGCGCAGTGCACCTAGTTGTGCTCTTCTAATCACCATGGTGTCTGGCTGCTCAAAATCAGTTGCCAGGCGATATGCCTCAACCTCGCACCCCGCCATAAACGTCTCCCCCTTACTCTCACAGATATTATGGAGCACATAGCAAGCAGCAATAACAATGGGAATATTGGTTGCGCTGAGGTCTAACCTAGTCAGCAAACAGCGCCAGCGAGCTTTTATACGTCCAAAGGCACATTCTACCACCATTCTGCACTTGCTCAGCCTATAGTTGAACTGCTCCTTACTACTGTCCAGGCTGCCTGTGTACAGCTTCATGAGCCATGGGAGCAAGGGGTAGGCTGGGTCCCCAAGGATAACTATTGGCATTTCAACTTCCCCAATGGTAATTTTCTGGTCTGGGAAGTAAGTCCTTTATTGCAGCTGCTCAAACAGCCCAGAGTTCCTAAAGATGCGAGCGTCATGCACCTTTCCTGGCCATCCCACCTTGATGTCGGTGGAACGTCCCTTGTGATCCACCAGTGCTTGCAGCACCATTGAGAAGTACCCCTTGCGGTTTACGTACTGGTTGCAAGGTGGTCCGGTGCCAAGATAGGGATATGCGTTCCGTCTATCATCCCACCACAGTTAGGGAACCCCATTGCAGCAAAGCCATCCACGATGACCTGCACATTTCCCAGAGTCACTACCCTTGTTAGCAGGTCAGTGATTGCATTGGCTACTTGCATCACAGCAGCCCCCACAGTAGATTTGCCCACTCCAAATTGATTCCCGACTGACCGGTAGCAGTCAGGCATTGCAAGCTTCCACAGTGCTATCGCCACTCGCTTCTCAACTGTCAGGGCATCTCTCATCTTGGTATTCCTGCACTTTAGGGCAGGGGAAAGCAACTCACAGAGTTCCAGGAAAGTGGCCTTACGCATGCGAAACTTTTGCCGCCTCTGGGAATCATCCCATACCTGCAACACTATGCGGTCCCACCAGTCTGTGCTCGTTTGCTGGGCCCAGAATCGGCGTTCCACTGTATCAACCTGCCCCACTGCCACCATGATGTCCCAATTGCCACATCCCGTGCTTTCAGGAACGTCTGTGTCCATGTCCTCCTCACAATCGTCCTCATGCTGGTGGCTCCTAGCTAGGCTCTGAACATACTTCAGGATAATGCGCGAGGTGTTTACAATGCTCATAACAGCAGCGCTGATCTCAGCGGGCTCCATGCTTGCCATGCTATGGCGTCTGCACAGGTAACCCAGGAAAAAAGGCATGAAACAGTTGTCTGCCATTGTTTTCACAGAGGGAGGGAGGGAGGGGAGATTGACGACATGTACCCAAAACCACCCGTGACAATGTTTTTGCCTCATCAGGCATTGGGAGCTTAACCCAGAATTCCAATGGGCAGCAGAGACTGCAGGGACTGTGGGATAGCTACCCACAGTGCACCACTCCGTGAGTCAATGTAGCCACGGTAGTGAGGACGCACTCCGCTGACTTAATGCGCTTAGTGGGGACATTTACAATCGACTGTATAAAATCGCTTCTTAAGATCGACTTCTATAATTTCATAGTGTAGACATACCCCAAGATAGGATAAGGATAACAGCTTCCATTGAGTGGCTGGGGGAAAAGACCAGATCTTAGAAGAGTTACAGCAGAAGAATTTACAAGATATGGGCACAGTCTGGATGCGCAGGCCTAGAAAGAAGTTAAAAATCAAAGCTGATGTCCGTGCTATGGGCCTGAGTGACGGTTGAATGCTGATGTTGTCAAAGGTGGATAAAGAAAGGGGAAAGATCAATGAAGGTTTGGAAATAAAGAGGAGGAATTCACTTTCGTCCATCACCATGTAAATTTCCTCCACTACAAACTCATTCTCTAGCTGCAGACAATGGCACCGGGGAGAGGACGACACACTGTAGGAGACATTGTAGCAGCGATCTGAGAAGTAGGAGGAGAACCAGGAGAGGGAATAGTTGCAAAAGCCTACAGAGTGTATGACGGATGGTGTCAAAAATTGGAAAAGTCAGGAGGGATGGATTATACTGGGATAGATGGACCTGTGTTTCTTTGTCCAGAAATAGGTTATCAGAGATCTTGGTGAATGTAGTGTCAGTGCGGTGGAGAGAAAAGAAGACAAATTAGAGGGGTATTCACATGGAGCTGGAGGAGAGAAATCCAAGGCAGCTGCTAGAGAGGATATGTTCAATTAGTTACATGTGAAGGGCAGAAGGGAGATAGGACAGTAGTTGGAGGCAGATGGAGATGGAATGCTTTTGAGGATGAGGGGAAAGAGCATGCTACTATAGTAAGGGAAGGAACCAGAAGAGAGTGGGAGAATGAGGAGAAGGATGAGGCAGGAGGTGAGAATGAGGGCAACAAAATGGGAGGGGTGGGGCCACTGAGGCAGCTGAGAAGTTAAAGTGATACGTCTCTGTGATGGGGGGGAGAGAGAGAGAGTGCAGAGGGTGTTGGGGAAGAAGACAAGGGAGCAAGGGGGAACGTAGATCACTGTGGCTCATGTGGTTTTCTCTGAGGAAGTTGGTGGGATCCAACTTGGAAAAGAAGGAAGTCACAGAAGGAAGGCAGGTTTTGGAACACAGTCCAAGGCTGTTAGCATGGGAGATAATGAGAGTGGAGAAGTACTGCTGTTTAACCAGGAACATGACACAGAGAAGAATGATTTTGTAGTGGAAGAAATTTGCATAGTCATGGGTCTTTCTCCATGGGAAATCATGCCTCATCAATCTATTAGAATTCTTTGAGGGGGTCAACAAGCATGTGGACAAGGGTGATCCAGTTAATATAGTGCACTTGGACTTTCAGAAAGCCTTTGTCAAGGACACACACCAAAGGCTCTTAAGCAAAGTAAGCAGTCATGGAATAAGAGGGAAGGTCCTCACATGGATCAGTATCTGGTTAAAAGATAAGAAACAAAGGGTAGGAATAAGTGGTCCTTATTCACAGTGGAGAGCGGTAAATAGCGGAGTCCACCAAAGATCTGTACTGGGACCAGTGCTGTTAAACATATTCATAAATGACCTGGGAAAGTGGGTAAACTGAAGTGGCAAAGTTTGCCATACAAAATTACTCAAGATAGTTAAGTCCAAAGCAGACTGTGAAGAGTTACAACCAGATCTCACAAAACTGCATAACTGGTCAACAAAATGACAGATGAAAGTTATTTGTTGATAAATGCAAAGTAATGCATATTGGAAAACATAATCCCAACTACACACACAAAATGATGAGATCTAAATTAGCTGTTATCACTCAAGAAAGAGGTTGTGGATAGCTCTTTAAAAACATCCACTCAATATGCAGTGGCAGTTAAAAAAGCTAAAAGAATATTAGGAACCATTAGGAAAGAGATAGATAAGACAGTAAATATCATAATGCCACTAAGTAAATGCATGGTATGTCCCCACCTTGAATACTGTGTGCAGTTCTGATTGCACCATCTCTAAAAAGATACATTAGAATTGGAAAAAGTACAGAGAAGGGCAACACAAATGATTTGGGGAATGGAACAACTTCCATATGAGGAGAGATTAAAAAGACTGGGACTGTTCAGCTTAGAAAAAGAGATGACTTGGGGAGATATGAAAGAGGTCTATAAAATCATGAATGGTGTAGAGAAAGTAAGTATTATTTACCCCTTCACTTAATACAAGAACCAGGTGTTACCAGATCACATTAAATAGGCAGCCGGTTTAAAACAAATATAAGGAAGTACTTCTTCATACATTGCACAGTCAACTTGTGAAACTCATTGCCACAGGATGTTTTATAACTGGGTTCAAAAAAGAATTAGATAAGTTCATGGAGGATAGGTCCATCAATAGCTATTAACCAAGATGGTCAGGGCTGCAACCTCATGCTGTGGGTGTCCCTAAACCTCCAACTGCCAGAAGCTGGGAGTGAGCAACAGGGGATGGATCACCCAATTATTGCCCTGTTCTGTTCATTCCCTATTAGGGCGACCAGACTGCAAGTGTAAAAATAGGGACAGGGGGTGGAGGGTAATAGGAGCCAATATAAGAAAAAGACCCAAAAATCGGGACTGTCCCTATAAAATCGGGACATCTGGTCACCCTATTCCCTATGAAGACTCTGGCACCAGCCACTGTTGTAAGACAGGATATTGAGCTAGTTGGACCATTGGTCTGAACCAGCATGGCTGTTCATATGTTCCCCAGAGGCATTCAGAGGCCCAGGAGCAGGACATTTATGTCCCCATTTTGTGGCCTTTTTAGCAGGTCTCTGCAACCCAACTTTTTCTCAATTGATGCTGGCCCTGAGTAACTTGGTTCTGCAAACCTCCCAGGTAAGCAGTTACTGAGGCTACACACTATTTGAAGGGAGAACATGTCTCTCAGAAGCATGAGTGTAAAAGCAATCTCAGCCTTTCACTGTTACCCACGCTTTTCCAGATTGGAGAGACAGACTCCGCCAAGCCTGATTGCCATGTTACATGGCAATTTTGTTTCCGGAATCAGATGTGCTTTCTTGGTTTATTGTCAGTAAGATACTCTTCCTGCATGACAGTGTTGCAACAGACTCAGCCATGGAGAAGAGGAGGATGCAGCTAGAATGAATTTACAGCCCACATGACAATATATAGGAGTGAGCCTTCACTTCAGTTAGCGAATCAACTCTTAGGCTACGTCCTCACTACGGGGGGGGGGTCGATTTAAGATACGCAGATTCAGCTACGCAAATAGCGTAGCTGAATTCGACGTATCGGAGCCGACTTACCCCGCTGTGAGGACGGCGGCAAATCGACCTCTGCAGCTCCCCCGTCGACGGCGCTTACTCCTACCTCCGCTGGTGGAGTAGAAGCGTCGATTCAGGGATCGATTGTCGCGTCCCGACAAGACTCGATAATTCGATCTCCGAGAGATCGATTTCTACCCGCCGATTCAGGCGGGTACTGTAGACCTGCCCTTAGTTGTGGCACATCCCGTTCAGTTGTTGGGCCCACTTCTCAACAACAATGGGTAATGAAAGCCCCCACACCCTTTGATGAATGAGTACTCCAAAGATCTCTCTCCAGGAATGGGAGTAAGAGACTTCCCACCGTGCAACTAAAGGGTGTAGCAAAGGAAAATAGACTCATGCATGGAACCTGTTGGTAATCCCCTCTTTGAATGAACTGTGTGGCCTCTGCAGGGGAGAAGACCAAATGCAGTACAAGGGGTCCACAGTTTAACATTGTTTTGCTTTCTTCTTGACTTTGGAGATTGGGCCAGACTTTCCTATGAACAAATTGGGCTGCTGTGTATTTATCACACCATAATGATTGTGTGTGCTGCATACATAAAGATACCATTTATACTGCACATGTGCAGCAGTATGGACAGAATTTAGGAGTGTCAGCTCCGAAAACACAAGCCTCACTCCCTTCAGCCACAGGAGATTCTCCTTTAGCTAGCAAGAGCAGTAAAGGTTTGATTTTAATATAAGCCAGCTCCTAGGGGCAGTGATGCAGTACTTTAAAATACACAGCCTTCCTGAGCTTTGACACCATGGTATAGGAGTACCTACATGGCACTCTAAGCACTGTCTCTGACTCTGCCATCCAACAACCATCTTCCCCATCTCCTTTCTCAACTCACATCTACTGTTTACTTCGGCCATCTATTGCCTTGGCATCATCCTTGACTCTTCTCCTCTGGCATCTTCTGTATCTTCAAACCAGCATATCATGACCCCAGCTGTATGACTTGCATATACCAGTGCCTCGACTCTGCCTTTGCTAACATCCTCATCTATGCCTTCATTTCCTGTCATCTTGACTTTTGCAACTCCCTTCTCCAAAGGCTGCCAGACGCCAGCCAGTGCAGCACACAGCTACCTACCTTGTCAAGGATAAGAACATCACCCTGTCCACAAACAACAGTTGGCTCCCCATCCACTTCACAATCCAGTTCAAAATGTATTTTGTTGCCTTAATAATCTTTCATTGGTTTGCTCCAACCTCTTGCACACTCCTTGTCCATCCACTCTTGTCCCTGTATTCGCCACTCTAAAAGCTCTAGCCTCTTCTCTGCCATTTATACAATCTTACTACTGTGGTTGCAATTGTCCTCTTTTCCCAAAGCTTCACCATGTGAAACAGCTTTCCTGTATCTCTCCCCTATAGTGATTCTTGAGATTTCAATTCTCAGTTGAAAACACACCAATTCTCCTGTGCCTGTACTTCTTCATTCCTCTTTTCCTCTGCTATTGGTTATTTTAATTCTGTATCTGCATTATTTAATGCTGTAAAGCATTTTTGGGAGATGATTTATATAAAATATATGTAAAACAGCTTTGCTGTGTATTATGGATAGTGGGGAGTTATGGGGTCAACTTTCTCTGAAATGACAGGTATAAGCCACTATCAGAGAGAGGGTTACCAGAATAGATGAACCAATGATTTTTCCTGCTTATGGCACCTCCTTTGCTTCTTAATTATGTCCTTCTTTGGAACAATGTTCCTTTCAAATGACTCTTTTTAGAACTTGATATTTCTATGGAACAATTTCTTTTTAGATCTACACTGCCAAAAACTGCATCTTCAGTGAGTAATTCCTTTACATTCACATCCACCCACCACTGCAATTTACAGATGGGCTCAGGCCACAAAATTCAAAACTTGGCTCAGATTTCAAACATCCCAAAGTCTGAGAGTGTTCAGATCCAGGTTTTGGTTACATCCCATTACAAAGATAGGAGCCATTTATAGAAATCAGATCCACATAGAGGATCATATTTTGAACACAGACAGCCTCCAGCAAAGTTGGAGAAACGATTTGGATCTGGAGATTTGGTCTGGAGCCCAACTGCACTGCAAATTAAAAATATATGTTGTAAAGACTATTTCAATGTTGCTAAAAGATACCAGTAGAGGGTAGATCTGAGTCCCTTCCAAGATCTGAAGCCAGATGAGTTAAAATAGCTAGATTAAGAAAGTGGTGGTTGTGAGCCAATTAAAGCTGAAAATAAATAAATTGCAGTATATTAAAGAAGAAGAGAGACATACGTTTAGTTTACAGTATACCTGCTGTTAGCATCTTAAAAACTGTAATGAAGTTTACCTTACTGAAAATCACACTCATTTAACCAGACTTAGGTTATGGATCACAGTAAATAATGTTAACTAGAAAAATGTAACAAGGAGAATGAAATTAGAAATCTAAAAAAGCCCTTGTGGAAATGTAAAGCATTGAACCGCGATGCATTTTTCTGTTGCCTAAATGTGCTGTACTTGAGGAAACATTCTCCATCACCTTGACAGCCAGCTCTCTTTTTGTATACTGAAGTTTATTTACCTGAATTATTAATGCTGCTTTTGTTTGTAGCTATATCTTAATTTTCTTCTTTTCATTCACCTGTCACGATTGTTTTGATTCACATCTCCGGATGATGCACAAAATATTTCTTTTGGAAACACTGTAGTGTCACCAATATTTTTGCTCTGTTAACAGATTATTCTGTCTTCACTGTAAAACCAGATCATTTCACTTTTTTCATAAAAACTGTCAATCACAGATTGTGGTTTACATTTATCGAGTGGATAAAAGATAGAATTTAAACTACATATCATATGTCATCTGAGAGTATATAGTGCACAGCAAGTAAAGAAAGTAAGCAGTTCACTTTTTCCCTGTGAAAAATATGCCCCCAGTAACAAATCATGTGTTCAGGAACAATTAGTAACACTCATCGCATCATTATTTTGCATATCACTTGAGTAGTGTACCTATGCTACCATATTTATGATTTGGAGTGCTAAGTTCTGTATTCCTATTATACATTCGGTCTTATTTGCTGCTCCTTCTGCATAGACAAAGAGACTGAAAATCCAAATGTAAGATATATTCATGTTTAAATGTTATTGTTTTACCCAGAAGTTTTATTGAAGAAAATGTCAATATATGCTGATAAAAATCAAGGTAGAGGATTGCAGCCACTAAAGAAATGTGATATAAAATGTCCACAAGCTTTACTGTTAGTAAAAAGTAGGGTGTGTTTTATAGGACACTCCTTTTAAAACAAGTTTCAAAGTTTCTTTTTTTAAATTGCAGGTTTTGGGGAGAAGAATATAAAAGTGCATTTTATTTACCTGGAAGTTACTTGAAACCCCTTTTTTAAAAAGAGTGTGTCTACCAAATTCTTACAGAAAAAAAATCTCAAAGATTCTATTGAAAGAGCAATATTGGGAGACTGATGTACAAACACCATACCATTTCAAACAGACTAGGCTCATTGGAGAGGGGGGGAAACAAACTTTTTTTTTACCTTTGATTTCTTTGAAAAGGATAAAATGAAAGGGACAGTGATACATATTTTAAGCCCTGTGAATTCACAATGGGGCTTTAGAATAAAGAGGTAAAAACCTTTGAACTAAACAAAGGTCCATCACAGTGCACTTCTTTTTCACAAGCACCTTATAAAGGAAATTATGCTAGATAGAGGGACCAGCTGGCTTTTGCCACTACACCTCTCCTGACACAACACAACAGCATCATTTCCAGCCTCTATCAAGCTACTGTCTACCATGTCATTGACTCCTCTTGGACCAGATCTCTTATCTCATATAGTTGTTTTTAGGCGAATGCCCAGTGAAAGTACCCACTCATGGGCTTACATCTGAGTATCTCTTTGTACTCCCCCAAAGCCTGTATTCTAGCAGGCTGCATTAAGTTGATTAAAGTGGTACCATAGACAGTTACTTAGGCTCTTACTCTGCCCTTAGATTAAAGACAAGAAAGCCTCCTTCTCTCAAGGTTTTTTTGCAAAACTGCAACTTTCAAAAGGGTCAGCAAAAGACAAAGGCTCTTGTAAGAGAAGAAAAAGAGCCTTTTATTACAAATGATTTCTAATTGCCCCTTTGTTCCGAAAAAGACAGCAGTTATACCAGCTGAAACATAACAAGCCATCAGCTTTGCCTGATGGAAAGCTTCTACCACAGGCTCGTCAGAAAGAGCTCTCTCTAAGTTCCAATAATGTTCCAAAAATTACTTGTTTGAAAAAAGCTCCTTATTCAATCAGTTCTAAATCTGAAAGGAAAGCTAAGAGCTAGGCAAGTATTTCTATCCATACATAAGAGTCTATATTCACTCACTAGCTATGGAAGCTGCATGTGAATTATTTGCATTTTGTCTGCTGCTGGTTTTTGTCGTCGTCGTTGTTTGTTCTGGTGGATGACATTCTGTATCTTTTATTAAAACAAATCTGAGTGATGAAATAACTAGGCCAGATTCTGATCTGGTGTAATTGCGGAGTCAACAAAGTTATGCTGATGGTAAAATGGTGCATCAATAAGAACAAAATCAGGCCTGCATCTGCAGTGGATTATTTTTACAGGACTAGTAGATCTATAAGTACTTCAAAAAAGGAATCTTTTATTTTGTTTAACTGTTAACCTCACCAATTTTTATGCAGAATCAATACATAGTACATATAATTCTCTGAATCAGCCTATTCATCATTACAACAAACAGTAGTAAACTCAGATTTTCTACATATCATCTTTTGGAAGTCAAGCTGCACATTTATAGACATTGGGTCTGACCCAAAGCCCATTAAGTCGACAGTAAGGCTCTGACTGACTTCAGTGGGTTTCAGGTTAGGTACACTGAGCATTGAGAATTCACAGAGCCACATGATCTTAGACTGTGCTTCCAAAATGCTCTTCTTCACTGAGCCATTCTAAGCAATGATCAGATTTTTGAAGCAGTAGTTATCACTTATGTCCAATAGGGTCTAAGGTCCCAGCCTGATGGGTGCTGCACTCTGATAACATGTTTCAGAGTGGTAGCCATGTTAGTCTGTATCAGCAAAAAGAACAGGAGTACTTGTGGCACCTTAGAGACTAACAAATTTATTTGAGCATAAGCTTTCGTGGGCTACAGCCCACTTCATCGGATGCATGTAGTGGAAAATACAGTAGGAAGATATATATACACACAGAGAACATGAAAAAATGGGTGTTGCCATACCAACTGTAATGAGAGTAATCAATTAAGGTGGGCTATTATCAGCAGGAGAAAAAAAAACTTTTGTAGTGATAATCAGGATGGCCTATTTCCAACAGTTGACAAGAAGGTGTGAGTAACAGTGTGTGTGGGGGGGAAATAGCATGGGGAAATAGTTTTTACTTTGTGTAATGACCCATCCACTCCCAGTCTTTATTCAAGCCTAATTTAATGGTGTCCAGTTTGCAAATTAATTCCAATTCTGCAGTTTCTTGTTGGAGTCTGTTTTTGAAGTTTTTTTGTTGGAGTATTGCGACTTTGAGGTCTGTAATTGAGTGACCAGGGAAGTTGAAGTGTTCTCCGACTGGTTTTTGAATGTTATAATTCTTGACATCTGATTTGTGTCCATTTATGCTTTTGCATAGAGACTGTCCAGTTTGGCCAATGTACATGGCAGGGGGACATTGCTGGCATATGATGGCATATATCACATTGGTAGATGTGCAGGTGAACGAGCCTCTGATGGTGTGGCTGATGTGTTTAGGTCCTTGTAAGAGGTCTGGACTCACCCCTGCGGCGCCTCCTGCTGGTCGTCCAGGGAATTAGCTCACCAGCCTCTGGAGCGCCCTCTGCAGGCCGGTGATCCGCCTTTCCTCTTCACTGGCCCCCGTGTTCCTCCCAGGACCCCGGTGCCCCTTGCTCTGGGTGCTGCCCCCTGGCAATACCCACACACTAGGTCTCCCCTCCCAGGGGGACCCCACCCACTATCCCCACCTTGCCTCAGCACTAGGCCACTGCCAGTCACCAACTAGCCCCCGCTCCCTGGGGCAGACTGCAGTATCCGCTACTCATCACTGGCAAGGGGGGTTTGGACCTGCTGCCTTGGCCTAGCCTTGGCCTAGCCCTGGGCTGCCCTCTGCAACCCCCAGTACCCCTTGGCCTCCTACTAGGCCGCAGCCTGGGGCTATCCAGGCTGGAGCTCCCCAGCTCCTCAGCCTGTCCCCAGCCCTGCTCCACTCAGGTACCCTGTCTCTAGCTCCCTGCAGCCAGGCCCTTCTCTCTCTGAATGCAGAGAGAGACTCCTTGGGCTCCTGGCTCCGAGCCTCCTTATACAGGCAGGGCCAGCTGGGGCCTGATTGGGGTGTGGCCCAGCTGTGGCTACTTCCCCAATCAGCCCAGTAGCTTTCCCTTTGCCCCAGCCCTCTGCCAGGGCTGTTTTAAACCCCTCAAGCAGGAGCGGGGTAGCCACCCCGCTACAGTCCTATAATGGTGTCCCTTGAATAGATATGTGGACAGAGTTGGCAATGGGCTTTGTTGCAAGGATAGGTTCCTAGGTTAGTGTTTTTGTTGTCTGGTGTGTGGTTGCTGGTGAGTATTTGTTTCAGGTTGGGGGGGCTGTCTGTAAGCGAGGACTGGCCTGTCTCTCAAGATCTGTGAGAGTGAGGGATCGTCCTTCAGGATAGGTTGTAGATCCTTGATGATGCACTGGAAAGGTTTTAGTTGGGGGCTGAAGGTGATGGCTAGTGGCGTTCTGTTACTTTCTTTGTTGGGCCTGTCCTGTAGTAGGTGACTTCTGGGTACTCTTCTGGCTCTGTCAATCTGTTTCTTCACTTCAGCAGGAGGGTACTGTAGTTGTAAGAATGCTTGATAGAGCTCTTGTAGGTGTTTGTCTCTGTTTGAGGGGTTGGAGCAAATGCATATCTTAGAGCTTGGCTGTAGACAATGGATCGTGTGGTGTGGTCTAGATGAAAGCTGGAGGCATGTAGGTAAGTATAGCGGGCAGTAGGTTTCCAGTATAGGGTGGTGTTTATATGACCATTGCTTATTAGCACTGTAGTGTCCAGGAAGTGGATCTCTTGTGTGGACTGGTCCAGGCTGAGGTTGATGGTGGGATGGAAATTGTTGAAATCATGGTGGAATTCCTCAAGGGCTTCTTTTCCATGGGTTCAGATGATGAAGATGTCATCAATGTAGTGCAAGTAGAGTAGGGGCGTTAGGGGACGAGAGCTAAGGAAGCGTTGTTCTAAGTCAGCCATAAAAATGTTGGCATACTTTGGGGCCATGCGGGTACCCATAGCAGTGACGCTGATTTGAAGGTATATATTGTCCCCAAACGTGAAATAGTTGTGGGTGAGGACAAAATCACAAAGTTCAGCCACCAGGTTTGCCGTGACATTAACGGGGATACTGTTCTTGACAGCTTGTAGTCCATCTTTATGTGGAATGTTGGTGTAGAGGGCTTATACATCCATAGTGGCCAGGATGGTGTTTTCTGGAAGATCCCCAACGGATTGTAGTTTCCTCAGGAAGTCAGTGATGTCTCGAAGATATCTAGGAGTGCTGGTAGTATAGGGCCTGAGGAGAGAGTCTACATAGCCAGACAATCCTGTTATCAGGGTGCCAATGCCTGAGATTATGGGGTGTCCAGGATTTCCAGGTTTATGCATCTTGGGTAGCAGATAGAATACCCCTGGTCAGAGTTCTAGGGGTGTGTTTGTGCAGATTTGTTCTTGTGCTTTTTCAGGGAGTTTCTTGAGCAGATGGTGTAGTTTCTTTTGCTGAGCTCTGTGACTTTATCCTCACGCACAATTATTTCAAATTTGGTGACAATATATACCTCCAGACCAGTGTTATACTTTCAAGATAACACTGAACAGCGCACTGATACGCAGATACCCTCCCACCAACAACACAGGAAGAAGAACTCCACCTGGACTCCTCCTGAGGGTCGAAATGACAGTCTGGACCTATACATAGAATGCTTCCGCCGACGTGCACAGGCAGAAATTGTGGAAAAACAACATCGCTTGCCTCATAACCTAAGTTGTGCAGAACGCAATGCCATCCACAGCCTCAGAAACCACCCTGACATTATCATCAAAGAGGCTGATAAAGGAGGTGCTGTTGTCATCATGAACACGTCTGACTACCAGAAGGAGGCTGCCAGACAACTCTCCAATACCAAATTCTACAGGCCACTTTCCTCAGATCCCACTGAGGAATACACTAAGAAACTGCACCATCTACTCAGGACACTCCCTACACTAACACAGGAACAAATCAACATACCCTTAGAGCCCCGACCGGGGTTATTCTATCTACTACCCAAGATCCACAAACCTGGAAATCCTGGACGCCCCATCATCTCTGGAACTGGCACTCTCACTGAAGGTCTGTCTGGATATTTGGACTCCCTACTCAGACCCTAAGCCACCAGCACTCCCAGCTATCTCCGTGACACCACAGATTTCCTGAGAAAACTACAATGCATTGGTGGTCTCCCAGAAAACACCATCCTAGCCACCATGGATGTAGAGGCTCTCTACACAAACTTCCCACACACAGATGGAATACAAGCTGTCAGGAACAGTATCCCTGATGATGACACAGCACAACTTATTGCTGAGCTCTGTGACTTTATCCTCACGCACAATTATTTCAAATTTGGTGACAATATATACCTCCAGACCAGTGGCACCGCTATGGGCACCCGCATGGCCCCACAATATGCCAACATTTTTATGGCTGACCTGGAACAATGCTTCCTCAGCTCTCGTCCACTCATGCCCCTTCTCTACCTACACTACATTGATGACATCTTCATCATCTGGACCCATGGGAAGGAGACCCTGGAAGAATTCCACCATGATTTCAACAGCTTCCACCCCACCGTCAACCTCAGCCTGGACCAATCTACACGAGAGGTCCACTTCCTAGACACCACAGTACAAATAAGCGATGGCCACGTTAACACCACTCTATACCGAAAATCCACCGACCGCTACGCCTACCTTCATGCCTCCAGCTTCCACCCCGGACACACTACACGATCCATCTTCTACAGCCAAGCACTGAGGTACAATCGCATCTGCTCCAACCCCTCAGACAGAGACCAACACCTACAAGATCTTCACCAAGCATTCTCAAAACTACGATACCCATACAAGGAAATAAAGACACAAATCAACAGAGCCAGACGTGTACCCAGAAGCCTCCTGCTACAAGACAGGCCCAAAAAAGGAACCAACAGAACTCCACTGGCCATCACCTACAGTCCTCAGCTTAAACCTCTCCAATGCATCATCAGTGATCTACAACCCATCCTGGACAATGATCCCTCACTTTCACAGACCTTGGGAGGCAG
>NW_020664562.1:24140935-24179326 GCF_002925995.2 Terrapene triunguis | reverse complement strand
CAGTGACCAGTATATTTGCCCTCTACCAGACTCCTGTACCCCACTGGGTCAATAAGAACAGACATACTGGGTCAGACCAAAGGTCCATCTAGCCCAGTATCCTGTCTTCTGACAGTGGCCAATGCTAGGTGCCCTCAGAGGGAATGAACAGAACAGGCAATCACCAAGTGATCCATCCCCTGTCACCCATTCAAAACATCAAAAAAGAAAGATGCATTTAGAAAAGCCTTCTCACTGACACTGAAAAATCTGGGATGTGTAGCATAAAACAACAGGCTAGGTTCCTAAGAAGGTTCAGTTTACATACTGGTACTTGGGTTTCAGCAACAAACTGTGAGCATTTTGAGCTAGCATGTGTGTGTCATATGATGCCATTTTTGTCATGCTAAATAAACCAGTTGACTGGATAGTGAGAAATGCAATTCAATAGGTCATTTACTTAGACCCAATCCCTAGAATCCTTAAGTATTTTCCCTCTTACAGTAGCTCACTTTGACAGTTTGAATGCAATGGAAGGATCCAGACTGCCATTGCCAGCAACTGACGTTTTCTGTGTATCCGCACAAAGCAGAATGCCTTTGGGAGCAAGATGGAAAATCTCCCAGTCCAAAGGTCTCCAGCTTGTTTTGAATGCCCATTCACTCCTCAGCCTCTCAGCTGAGCCTGCCCTCAAGGGTGTCAATTTTAATGTGATGTGAGCACTTGGCTGTGAGGAATGGGCCTCAGACCACCAACTCATTTAGCATAGGCCATCGAACAGCCATCCAGTGGTAAAACTTCTCACTACCAGGGATGTATTTAGTTGTTCTAGGTGATATGAAATTAGCCCAGCAGGATTTGACTAGCAATGAACCAGTCCTCTTACGTAGGGGATTCTACTTTTACAAATGCAAGCCTCCAAGCCCTTCCCTACCAGTGTCCACAAGGTCAGCCTCCAACAACATTCAGAGGAGACCTCACATCCTTCTAGCAGTTCCTTTTCCCCAGGCATTTGAGATCCCCCATTCACCACTAGCTGATTTCAGGGGCAGCTAGGGGCTGCCGCCCTCCTCTGTGCTGTAACTGGGGTGTTAGGATCCTGCCTCCCTTGGGTGTAAATTATTCAGAGAGCCATCTGACAGGATCACTGCTGCCCGATCCTAGAAAGGAACTTAACTGACAGTGGAGGCTGCAAAATAGTTGTTGGCAGCTATTCTGAAGAACCAAGAAGATCTGGAAGGAGAGCTGAGTCTCAAAAAAGGGCAGAGACAGGCCTCCTTCCTCACCCTGCTCCTGGGTATCTAATAGCAGGAGAGGAGAGATGGGGGGAAGTAGTTGCAGGGCACATGTGTGGGCTGGGGCTTATTTAGGGGCAGGGTAGTGGACTGGGGTTGTGCAGATGTATTGATGCTTGCAGTTGCACTAGAACTCAAACTCCCCCTCCCCTCAATTTTGGGTGAGTTTGGAACATTATGGGAACATTTCTCACAGCCCTAGTCACCACCAGCCTATGCTGGATTTGAACAACTGATCTAAGGCCCAACCCTATATTCCTTGACTTCATTGGGAGTGTGTAGTGCACAAGGCATGCATGAATGGGCCCCAAGAGATGACAGACGCCATGGGCCTGATTCTCATTTACACTAAGGCCACCTTACACCGCTCACAACAAAAAGGGGTCTCTGAATATGTGTTAATATGCTTTGCACTCTGGCAGTGCAGAGGGGCCATAAAGATGTCCTAAAAAAGTCATCTGATGATTTCCCCCAGCATGATATATATAGCAGACATAGCTGTCTCTGTGCCACCCCCATCTGGCCTTCCCCCACCATCCCCAAATCAGCATCGAGATCATGCCAATGTCATAGTGCGTGAGGAAAGGGTCATGGCTAGAGTTCTCTGTGTTCTGGTGATCTTTGACCAGTATCACATCGTCTAGGGAGTCATTACAAGCTGCTGTAAGTTAGAGCAGCAATACGGTATGTGTTATACTAGCAGCCATATCAGACCCCAGCTGCCCTAGTTAGTCAGAGGACACAAAGGTGACATACAGCTACCTCTGCTCCCTCCCACGTCCTGCATCAAGTGCATCTTAGCCAGACCCGGGGATAAGGGCCAGGCAGTTTTATGTGAAGAGTGCCTTTTCATACCTGCAGAATTCACCCACTTACTTTACATTTCCCACCTTCCCGTGTAAATTCCTTTCAAAGGCTGCAGAGCTGGTACACAGCATTTTAGTGAATCGGCTTCCTAGTTTTTATTTTAGTCTGAATGAGAAATGTGATGATACGTACATATGTGTAATGTAGCACAAAGACATGCTTACTGAGGCATACGACCAGGATGTGTCAGTTAAAAAAAAAAAGACAAACCTGTTTCTTCTGTAGCCATATATAGAAACTGTTATTTAGATCACAGAGCATTTATATGGAAATATAGAGTTCTGTTATATTCTGCATGTTGTTGTGCTAGGTTTCCTCTGGATTATTCAACTGCAAATAAAAACACACTCATATATAAAAATAAAGCAGCTTTTACCTTTGGTGACCATTACTTTTTTTCCTGGGTCTTGTACATTTGCTTTTCAAGTTTATTTTAATTCTCAGTCACAGAGATGAGCTGCATAAATGAACACTGAGAAGGAAACTACTTACAACTGACACACTCATATAAATATGTTACTTAACAAAAACAAAAAACCTTTCCATTTCTACCAGTGAAATGGCTACAAATGGGTTGCCATTAACTTTTGTTACTTGAGTAGGTGCCTGTAAAGGGCCAGGTGGTGTTTATGCAGATGAATGAGCATGTTACAATGTGTTCTTCCTTTTGGATAAAACATTAGTGTATCAGATGTGACAAATCAGATGTTCATCTTCCGCACTCCTGCATTATTTTACATTGAGAATTAGATAATGTGCTGGCGTAGCTTTTTGCTTAGGCTTCTCCCCACCCGTTCTTCTTGAGAATACGTTATATATAAGTTCTCCCAACACTCTGCATAATCATAGCTTCACAGTGTGTCTAACCGGCTAGGTACTATGGTAATTGTAACATTTACAGGTACCATGCTTTGCATTAGACAAAGTATACTCAGCCTAACACACAGCGTTACTGTTGTGAACCAGACATAATACAGCTCTGCATTCAATGGAGGATCTTTAACAAAGCAGTTTTCCCAGTAAAGGAGCAGGTAGTTCTCTTTCCCCAGCATAGAGCTGCAAGAGCAACATTGTCAGAACATTAGAATGGGTTATAAGGGCTCGGCCATGGTACCAAGTTTCCTTGGCAGTTTAAATTACAGTGTCATTATTTCTTGGTGTTCTATCCCTATGCTGCTAGATTATACCAAGTTTCCAGTTAGAGTCGGCTGAATAATTTTCATCAAATAATTGGTTTGAGTGTCATATTTTTCAGATTCTGCTGTGAATATTTTTGCCATTATTTGCCCTCTGACAAATAAACTTTACGTTGTTATTTTGGGCTAGACCCTATGCTCTGTGCACATGCCTCAGAAAGTTCATCTTTTTACCATCAGAGAAAATTGGCAGGTCTAGGAGGAAAGATGTGACCTCATCTTTACCAAGGTAAGAGTGAAAATTATAAGTTTCCAGTGTGTGCTAATCAGACGTTTTTAAAGTTTGGGGGCCAAACAGATCTCATTAGAGTTACATCACTAGAGATTAACTTGGCCCATTATTTTCATAGAACCAGATACACATGGTGTTCAACTGTGGTAAAAATACATGTTGAAAACACAAAACAAAGTCTGTAGCTCCTACAGCCTAAAGGTACAAACAGGTGCAATAAAGTTAAAGCACAGAGCAGTGCATGGGCTTCCTGGGTTTTAGGGAAGGATTTGAAGGAGATGCTTAGTGAATTTTGACTTACAGGCTGTTCCACCATAAAGGATTAAATGAAAAGAAGCATGGAGTCATGGGGAAGCAAAGGAATCATTTGAGAGGATGAGGAGCATGGAAGGGTGGAGGAGACAGGAATGGAGTTGTAAAATGCTTTCAAAGTGAGGATGAGAAACTTGAACTCAATGACAAAGGCAGTGCAGAGTTTTAAGAGGAGCAATATGGCCAGAGTGATGCGAGAGGTGATGACTCAAAGTTGAGTACTGAAATCACTTTGGGGAAGTGTTCAATGGGCATGGATGATGTTGCAAAATAGGCCATCATGAGATGCTACCTACATTTTAATTTGCATTAGCAATGAAAAATAAGTAAATCTCTATTCTGACTGAGTTATATGCATTTCTTCAGCAGAAACCTGATCTTCAGGTTCATAGTTTTCCTCATCTACCAATTTGCCAATTGCAGCATAGAAAAACACTACAGAATAATTACTTAAGATATTCCTCGCACCATAAAATATGTACAGTTATGTCTTTACTAGCTTCACTTTGCTTGAGTGACATCAACAAAATAATATGTAACTGCTTCAGTTAAATGCATAGCTCATTTCTGTCTACATCTTTTAGGTAACATGTTCAAGTGTATTTAAAATCAAGGCTGGAAAAAGATTTCTCATCATGGAAGACAGCAGCTTTGGTTCCTGTAATTGTATTGTTTTGTCCAAGGCTGATACGATAAAACAAAGTGGCTTTGGGACAACAGTCACAATACCAGTGTGGTCTCCCAATCATGTGTCACTCAGATGTCTCAGTGCAAGTTCTGCAAGATGGCCCTTAAGGATATCCTAAATTCACCTTGTGGTTGCAGAAGAAAAGATATGTGACATACAGAAAGCATTCATTTCCATTCTACTTTAGACTGCTTTATATTGTCCTGTTATATTTACCCCATTTTCATAACATTGTCCTCAGGAGCTGGTAATGTCCAGTCCATATTAAGTACCAATTCCAAAATGCTTTGTCACTTGTTTATTTCAGTATACTTATAAAATTATAGAAATGAGTCATATGCAAAATTGTTGTTATTAGGGCAGGATGAATAGTAAAACAACTGATTCATAAATATTTTCACAAATAAAAGCAGTGAGTTTGGTTTGTGGGATTATATTATTCCTATTAGCAAGTGTTTTGATCAGACAGCATCTGGGTATTCATGAAAATATTTACAAATCCCACAGGTTTCACAAATTTATCTATGTTATTCATCTGAGAATTCATACCCAGTGTGCATTACTTACTTTTAAACAGAAGAATGAGTAGTAACACAAACTGCTAATAGTTGAAGTAAATAGCTTGCAAACAACTCTGAAAATTCTTCATCCAAACTATTCGGTGAACATTTATAATTAATACATTTGATGGAAACCAGGAATGGTTTATGAACTAAAAAGAAGCTAAATCTGTAATATTATTGACAATGAATAGAGTAGAGAAACATTAAATATGGTTTCATGGCCTACCTCACCAAATACAATCCCTTCCTCCTTTGGTTTAAAGGCCTCTGGTGACAACTTTATTGTATTATTTAATTATATAAAACCTTAATTTAATCAACACAGCTTCCCTGAGGCCCTTAGTTCTTATGGTCTCTTCCGTGTAAGATTAGAGGCCTGTGAGCACTGTTAACCCCACCAATTAAGCCACAGTCCTATCACCTTCCCTTCCTCTCCTATAGAGAGTCAAGCTCACCCATGATTGTGCCTTATGCCAGTGAAGTCCCAGCCTACATATGCAAACCTGTTTCTTTTTTAGTCTTTTTCCTCCCCTGGGCTTTGGGACCATAACCATGACCTACACAATCCTCCTTCAAGGACTTGTGCCACAGGAATGTTAGCTCCTCATCAAACCATTCACTGCCACCCCAGCACAGTAACCAGAAGGTCCTCACCAGCTGAGTGCTGACCTCCTCCAGAAAAACACTGTTGCCCCACTCAGAAAAAAGTACTGGCCCACCCTGTATAACTCCAGGTGTTTTACACTAATCCAATCATGCTTTAGCGCCTGGTATCCTAGGCCAAGCCTGAAATTGCCTCCCTTTTAAGATTTCTTGACTCTCAGGGGCCTTCAAGTGCCCACCAAATAAACAGGGGAATAATATTTAAACTAAGTCACTGGGAATTATTCCTGTAGAATTTTTGCCTTCACCATAGTAACACTCTGTGCAGGTCACCAGTTATGCCACTCCCCCCCCCCCCCCACACACACACACACACTCTAAATAAACTGTGTCAGGGAACTGGTCACAACTTCCCAGTTCTCAGCAGCCCAGGCCCAGTGCAAGAAAAAGCTGCAGGGATGGGAGGTAGGGAATCTGGGGACAGCTTTAACTTATACCACTGGCTTAAATACCTCTAGTGAAGCCTTCCTCCGCCACACCCTTACCCCTGCCACTGTCCCTTGCTACTCTCAATATACTCCATCCCTCCTCTTTGCACCCGCAGAGGTTCCCTCTACACAGGAAGCAGTCTTTGGCTATTTCAGGATCATTTTGTGCCCATTTAAGTACAAGTGGCTCAAATTGAACTTGGTGGCTGAAGAACCCAGCACACGCCTGTTGTGGATGTGCCTGGCCGTGACTCCATATGTAGGATTTGGCTCTAAAATGGGACATACATTCCTGCTTTTCTCTAAAAGTAGATTGTCAATTGATGTGATATTTCATTCAAGGGTGGAGTGATTACACACACTGCAGCCTGAACTCTGGCCACGTCGGAATGTCACCCTTCAATCACCCTCTCCTAAACTATGCTCTCCCAACACCACAACTACTAGTGTTGTGAAGTGTATTCTAGTAAAGGAGTGTGTGCAGAATGCAAAGGGCGGGCAGAGTTAATCTTATTGTATGTGGTATATGTCACTGGTGGTGATGGTGTGGCATATGTTAGTGAGTGGAGGAGCAGAGGGTATGTACTGTTGAGTGACAACTTATTTTCCTTGCTTTTGGCATTGATGTCAGGCATGTTGTGTGTGTAGCAACCCTAAACAATTTAATAAACAATGCTTGTGTGCATTCATATATTAAAGAAATGATGTGTCGCCAGGGCTCGACCTGCTTTTGGATAGCTTGAATATAGTGCCACAGGCCACGCCACCTGCTGGCGTTGCTTCAAAAAATAGTTCCTTTCAAAGAAGAGCCTTTAAGTGAAAGTTCTTAGGGAGAGGGAACTCACCCCTGCCCAACTCCCCAATGCTTTTGGGTGGCAGGGCCCAGAGTACCACACACTAAGGTATTGCCATTACTGTCATCAAGTGCCACTGGAGCCTGGATGTCTGCTACAAGGTGGGGGGGGCGGAGATACAGCCAAAGTTCAGCCCGGCCACTGTCCCACAGGAGTCAGGTAAACCACTGCTTCCTCCTCTAATCAGTCCCCACAACCTTACTGGTTTAACCCAACCAGTCCCAGGACAGGAATGGCCCATAAAGCCCCTGCTCATGGCATTTATCTGCAGGGGACCTCACCCATAGTACTTCAGAGAAGAAGCCTGGCAAACAGTGACCCACCCCCATGAAGCAGGAGACTGCATTATATAAGGGTTTGTTCATATCAATGACTCTCAGCTGTCTGAAAATTTGTTAGTCCTGAAGGATGGGATTATGTTCACACTTCATATGAAACCAAAAACTTTGTGTTTTGAACAGAGGATTAAAGAAGAGAGTACCAGTAAAGTGGTTGCTGTTTATTGTTTAGGGAATCTTGTTGTGAAAAGTGAATCGATGTTTTATTCTTTGCAGTTAAATCATAAGAATCTGGTGTGGGGTTTTGTCTATTTCACATGATGCTGGTAGTAGCAATAACATGGTGTTTTCAACTTACCCAGCTAAAAATCAGAGTGGGGAAAAAATAGCTAATGAAACAGCCATCACTTTTTCTTCCTATGCAATACCCAGATTGAAACCCCCCTGAGTTATCAATCCCTTTATAAGATTTACTCGAATTTGGTGCAATACTGCAGGTCTCAGCATGTATAACCATGATTTCTGCTAACTGGTCACAGCCTAGTATTTTCACACCTTTTTTGTACTAAATGCTTAGAACCGATCACTCTGCTAGAAGTTGTCACCATGACACCTTTATTTAAAATTTTAACACAGAAAGCATTAGAAATGAATTTCAAAATATTCTTTTGTTGTTTGTATTTCAATAAATTCCTGCAAATGAATCCCATTAGCTTTTTATACAATTAAACACACAAATGTCTAACTGTTAAGGTATAAATTCAGCTGGTCACATACACACTGCATTTCTAGTCTGAACAAATCTTGGGTGTCTTATAATAATTGGCTGAATAATAAAAATATATGTATATAATAATGAAGTGTTGTCGATTGCAAACAGCTTTTTACCAGTTTAGAGCAAAGGATAACTATGAGGGAAGTGAGACACTGAGCTTTGCTAATAAATAATTCTCAGAAATATCAGCTCTCAATTTACTACTTGTACACAATGGGCCAGTTGGAACTTGTATGATGATCCAATTTGCCACAGCTCTTGTTTTTAGTCTTTGTGAAGCTGCTGTGTGAGCACAGTGGGAACCACTAGCTTGAATCCCTGGAGTCAATCAGTGGGCTTTTGTTTCCTGCTGGTCAAAAATATCAGGTGGCTTTGAGAGTCTAATTATCAATGAAAAATTAAATTCAATACAGGGATATGGCCAGGAGTTGCCCCCTGCCTCCTCCCCTCATTTATGTGGTTTGAGTATTGAGTTATTTGTTAGAATTCAACAAATATTCTAGCCAGAGTAGGAAGGAAGAAGGGGGACATAAACCTTCATATCCAGAAGGATAATTGATTGTTACACCAGCAGCTGTCTTCTGCTTTCTTTGCAGAGTAAGGTGCACAATTCTAATTATCATGCACTATCTCAGTTAGCAAATTATCAGGGGGGTTCTTGTTAAGAATTGTAAAGCCAAGTTTATCTCAACATTGCTCCTTCATTTACTGGCCATGAGGAAGCTTTGTTTATTCAAGATATGTTGATGAACTATCAGACCAGGTATCTACATAAGTTACCTTTCAAGGAAATGAAACAAACAAATGTATTTCAGCTTTCATGCACATTGATTGCTATCAAAAAATGTACACTGTACAAAAGGACAAGAACTCTAGCCCTGGTTTTGTTTCTATTAACCAAAGGGATCTAACTGAGAGATTATTTTTTAGAAGATGTACTGTAGGAACCACATGAAATAGAAAATGATATGAAGCAATTTCTAATTTAGTGAGATTACAAGTAAAAGCCATTTAAAAAACCAGCATTTGCCAACCAGTGCTATAGAATCTCAACTATGTCTTATTCTAGAGATTGAGGAGAGGGGTAGTTGCGGTCATCTCAAATACTAGGTTTTGGTGGAGTTGAGGCAAATAAATTATCCAGTTTAGCCTCTTTATTATTTGTGAACAATTTACTGTCCATAGTGTGAAGGAACAACTTTACACTTGTAGGTTCCTCGTGATCTGTTCGGTGTGCATTACTCATGCAGTGTGACTGGTCACTCATTACTATTTCTGCTTCAGAACAGAATGACAAACTTTTAAACTGGGCAATAACAAATGACAAAAGGCAAATTGTGGCTAATAAATAATGATGGTGAATACTTCTGTTTACACATGAATACCTTGTTTGCTTAGGAATGTGTATTAAGAACAGCCATTCCACAAACATTTGGGTGATCAAATCTTTCTCCATGTTCCACATTTTACATCACTTTTTATTTACAAACTGATTGTCCATCTGAAATGTTGATCTCCAAGTCTCTAAAAGAGAAAGAAGTTGAACAAAGGTAGAAATATCCTGTTTGTGACCCAGAGCAACCATTAGTATGGCAATGCTTTATTCAGATCTCTACATAAAAGTCTAGGCGCTCACATCTAGATTTCCAGCAGTAAAGCAATAGCCCTACTGTGGGGTTATAGTTGTCTAAAACTGCTCCATATAACCGAGATTCCTTCCTGAAATACAGTACTATGGTTGATAAGGAGGGTGTTATATCTGAATTCCTCAGGCCATGAGGATTATCAGACCCATTCCCATTACTTACACACACACACACACACACAGTGCTGTATCAAGTCAGGCTTAGTTACACACAATGCAGGACCCAAGAGGTGGTGGTGGAGACAAGTGGCTTTATGCTCCAATTCTAGAGCTATTTGGGGGCCAATTTGGCCCCCACCACAAACTGAAGCGGCCCAGGGCTGCTCCAACTGCAGCAAACTCCAAAGGGCCATTCTGGCAGCCAGAAGTAGCCACACGGATGCTGCACTCTGGCTTTGCTGGTTTTCCCCTATCGCTGGCCAGCATACCCCCTATACTAGGAGCTGTGAGGTGGGGTGTGTGAGGTGCCTATGCCAGATCTATGTTACTGGAGGACTTCCCTCAACTAGAGCCCTCAAAAGAAATCTTCAGCTGGCCAGTTAAGCCATCTTAAATCTGCTTTGTACTCTTGGGGCAGGTCACTGCAGACTTCACAAGGCCAAAGATCTGGTCTAGAAAGATATAATTGTGATGGTTTTGAGAATACTATGAAGACATCCAACACACACATAGTTAATTGCAAAACAAAAAAACAAAACAAAAAATCACTGCAAACCCAAGTTGTCACTAGTGAATGGTTTTGATTTGCTTATAGCCATTGATTTCCTCAGGCACTGAAAAACAATAAGTATTTACATGATTTCTTTCATCCCAAAGTGCTTTATAAATATATACACACAGGGATCACTTCAAGCTCATCCCTCAGTCATATGCAACCACCACTAATATGAACCATGGCAACTGTAAGATCTTCAAAAGCTCTCTAGAAGGCTTTAGGAGTGGAAACAAATACCATATCCAAATGAAACTAAGAAGGATATTTGCATTGAAGAAAAAAATGTGACATTTCAATTGAAATGTCACTAGTACACCAGGCTTACAAAGGCTCTACCCTTACAAAAAGCCACCTGAGATCCTTTACTACCCAGCATGGTCTGGATTTCACTTTTCAGACCATCATCTGAGGATCTCAAAGCATTTTACCAGAGTTAGTGAGAACCGTTATCCCCATTTTCAGAAGAGATTAAGGTGCAGACAGGTTCAATCACTTGACCATGCCCACACAAATTCAGAAATAGAACCCAGATCTCAAGTGACTCAACCCCTTGCTCTAAACCATAAAACAAAGCTTCTTCCCCAGGGAATGAATGTACACAGCATTCCAGAAGAGGTCACCTCCACAAGACAGTACATTTGAGTACAACCATGGCAGTTATGATTGGCCCTGAAGCTAGAAAGCAAGGACATTCCAGCCAAAGTCTTGGTGGCAAGTGGCAGGGAATTCTTGGTGAATGGCCCACGTCCCTGGAATTCCCTCTTACAATGCACCAAAGCTGAAGCTTGCCAGCCTTAAAGGCACAACAAGCCTCTTTAGCTGGCAGTTTTGTTGACCAAACAAGACGGCTATTTATTTTAATTTTGTACAAAGCACCCAGATACATCCTGATGGATCCATGACAAATTAGAATATAAAGGAAGCTGGACATGGCCAGATCATTGCAATATGTTGTTCTTGGAATAGGTAAGCTTGGCTCTTTTACTTGAAGTGGCTATTCCTGATTGCCTTGTGCAGCCCTTTGCAGCTCACTGATAAGAAAGTTATGCGCAAAAATAAAAGGGGGTGCTGCTTTACACTACTTTCTTGTAATTATAGGACCCAGCCCTACAAACACTTATTCACACACTGATTTAAAAGGGGCTACTCATGTGACTAAGGACTAAGAGCCTGGATAAGAGTTTTCAGCGTCAGTCCCAAAGTTAGCTAGTGTGCTGTGCTTTATATCACAAGCGCATCCCATAACCTTTCCTTTCCTGCCCCCTAACCACCACCCTCAACACTCAGCCCTGACATCTAGCCCATGACACATTACTGAAATAAGCCAAACTCCATAAAATACGTAGATAAAATCTGGTGTTTATAGTGAGCAAAAAGCTGTTGGAAAAAATGTTTAGGCTCTGTTCTTCTTGACATAAGAACTAGAACACCCCAAGATAGCTTTAAATGCTATTTAAGGTTGCAGCATACATTTTATATCATAAATTATTAAATGACTTAATGGACAATGCATTAGAAAGAAAACAGGCAAATTACAGAATAATTTAACTGTTGCAAAGAAACAGAGCAACTTGCAGGACGTAAAACACTCTATTTTGACACAGAATGCCTGAAGCTAAAGCAATTAAGGCTGCAAAATATTGCCGGCTGACATGATGTGTATGTAAATTTGTCATTCATTGGCAAGGGTTTGTAACAATCACAAGTAATGTGCACAATAAAACAATCCATGTGGTATAAAATGCTTTTTGCTAAGAGTACTCTAAAAATGGTGGTTATGTATCATTAGGCATATCATTATACATATCGTATTTGTTTATAACAAAAGATACATCCCCTTCAATGCAAGTTTCTCAAACAAAGCTGGCCCTTTTCAACATTATTTACTATTATTTGTGTTCCAGATCATGAAGGAAATATTTTTAAAATTCCTTTTTAAGAGCTGCTGTGAGTTTTCCACCAGAGAGTCAAACTCTAGTGAACAAGCCCCTGCAGGCTAGCTTAAAAAAGCTTGCAAACTCACTGCAATTCACCCGTTAGGCTAGGGAAGAAGGAGAAGCTTGAAAGATGCCAATACTTATATATTTGAATCAGTTGTTTTATCTAAAATTCAGACCAGTAAAGGAGACAAAAAGACCTTGTGAGCCCAGATCAAAAATAGTACATTTAACTATCTACATTTTAGATCTCCACTTCAAGCTCAGAGAA
Source organism: Terrapene triunguis (assembly GCF_002925995.2). Lineage (NCBI taxonomy): Eukaryota > Metazoa > Chordata > Testudines > Emydidae > Terrapene > Terrapene triunguis. The sequence goes on along the minus strand of NW_020664562.1, from coordinate 24,166,628 downwards.
TACTAATGTCGATAGGGAAAAAGACCCATAATGCCTAAATTTAGCACCGCTTTTATGGGAATGATGTTCTTCCACCACTGAAGGAAAAATAGCCCCCATTACCTAAACATAGAACTGCATTTAGGGGTTCAGAACTAACTGTGAAATCCTGGTTTCATTGAAAACAATGGAAATTTCACCATTGACTTCAATGAGACCAGGATGTTGTGTTGTGACTCAGATCTTGAGCCATTTCCCATTATAGTCAATGGGAGTATATCCATTGACTTCAATGAGAGCTGGATCAGCAGGAGAATTGCTTGTAAAAGATTATAAAATAAGGCATTGTATGGTACAGAGCTATATATAATGAAACAACTTTCGCAATTGTCCCTTCAAAACCAGTGAGCTAATGAAGACCAATAAACGAATATTTATTTGTAGACCAAACATTTTATTACATAAAAAAGATGTCAAGATCTATTGGTCTTTGTCCACGTGTTATTTTTCTTCTGGATTTCTACAGGGAATTGAGTTAAGCTTTCCCCGGACATACAATTTGGAAAGTCCTTTTTCTTAGGACAGAAGTTGGTTAATGGCTCTGATTTCTGCTGAGGTCCTCATTCAGGAAAGCAGCCCTGTTCAGCCAGACTCTTAGGAATGTGCTTAACTGTAATAGAAATGCTATTTAGTGTTTTCCTGAAATCCCACATCCATTATATTTGCTTTGTTTCCACCAACCAGTAGAAAACAAGTCTCATGTTCCATGGCAACCAAGAACATGCTGCCTCAATTTTCTCCATGATACCCCTTATGCTTTAGGGTGACCAGATGAGGGGAAGCAAATATTGGGACACATGGGGGGGGGTGCCTGCTGGCAGAGCAACAACAACAACAAAAAAGCGGAAATATCGGGAAGGTCCCGATTTTATCGGGACGTCTGGTCACCCTACTTATGCTTAGAACAGTTTCATTCCTCTCCTGCACCAGATGACCTCCCTTTTCTTTTTCAAATCCCTCCTACATGATTTTCCCTCTCCTACTCACCGACTTTATGCTCTGTGCTCAATGGACAATTGAGTGGGCTTTCTCTACAACCAACCTATTATCCTAACTGGTGTTGTAGGGCTAGATCAGGGGTGGGCAAACTTTTTGGCCTGAGGGCCATATCTGGGTATGGAAATTGTATGGCAGGCCATGAATGCTCCCAAAATTGGGGGTTGGGGTGCAGGAGGGGGTGCAGGCTCTGGAGCGGGTGCGGGCTCCGGAGTGGGTCCAGAAATGAGGAGTTCAAGGTGTGGGAGGGTACTCCAGGCTGGGAGCGAGGGGTTCGGAGGGAGGGAGGGGAATCGGGGTTGGGGCAGGGGGTTGGGGCGTGGGAGGGTGTCAGGGGTGCAGGCTCTGGGTGGCGCTTACCTCAAGCAGCTCCCAGAAGCAGCGGCATGTCCCCGTCCAGCTCCTATGCGGAGGCACGGCCAGGTGGCTCTGCACGCTGCCCTGTCTGCAGACACCACCCCTGCAGCTCCCATTTGCCGCAGTTCCGGTCGGCAGGCAAGGAGGGACGCGGGCTGCCCTGCCGAGCTTGCTGCAGACCTGGCACCGGCTGGGGCAGATGGAGCGCGCAGCCCGCTCCCAGCAGGGCGCTCCCCTCCTCTGCACAGCCGCCCCCTACAGGGCGGCCAGAGCAGTGAACCAAAAAGAAAAAAGGATTGGAGGGAAGCCGCCCATTAGAATCTGCCACCCCAAGCACGAGTTTGCTCGGCTGGTGCCTGGAGCCGGCCCTGCTTAGCAGTAGGCCTTCTGCCCAGCCCCAAGTAACACTAGTGAAGACATTCATCTCGACCCTCTTGTCTCCAACAGCAGACTGGCACAGACAGTCAAGTACCCTGCCATATACCGCCTGCAATAAGTTAGACATGAACATTATATGAAGTGTCTGCTAAATGTCAGACATCTCCCTCTTCTCCCATCCTACAAGGGAAGTGCCAGACTTTTCCAGACAGCTAGAATTATGTATTACTCAATTAAAGGGAAAAAGTAAAATGGTATATCTGAGCCAGCATATAACCACACACACACATACACTCCTTTGCCTTCTCATATGAGAAGCATGAAATCTGTTCAGCATTCCCTAACCCTGACTCTTATTTGCTTTCCAACTTCTGCAAGGACAAGCTGGACAAGAACCACTCAAGAAAAAGGAAGTAAATAGAAAAAATAAAGATGAAAAGCCATTGAAGAAAGAAGTTACAGGTTTAACCTGCCCACTTTTCTTCACGTCACCCCGCTTTGCAGTCATATAACCCAAGATTCATAAGCAAATATGGCCATCCATTGCATACATCACTCTATAAATAGGAGGAGTCTCTCCAAACACATGTGGTTCTGGGAGTGCATGCTTTTGGGAGACTAACTGACTGTTCACATCCAAATGTAAGCTGCAAAAGCATGTAACAATTTTTGATGTAAAGAATTTGGTATTCCTTTATATCAATTAAGGCTGTAACAATAAATAAGGATTATAGTAATACCAGATTCCAGCGTCAGTAAATTCTTATCAGAATTCTACACCATGCCTCCAGAAAAACACTACAATGTAGCAGTTTAAGAGTAGCCTCTTCATTCTGGGCCTACAGTCGCTGCCATTAAAAAGCCAATATTTACCATCTCCTCACCAACTGTGTGGCAACTACTAAGGATTATTTTTACTTGACACCTCGATATCTTGGTTATTTTTCCACCTGGTGTCCTTATCCATTTTTTTCCCAAGTCCTTTTCTTCTAAGTCTCTGCCATGGCTGAGGGAGTGTGGGGTAAGGGGAGTGGTGAACTTTTAGACTATCTTTCCATACAAATAGAACATGCTGTGTATGCCTCTGTGAAGTACAGTATTAATCCCAATTGTGCCATAAAATATATATGACTCACTTGAGCCTTGTTCTCTAGTGAATTATGAACTATTATATCACTCATGGGATCAATATTAAGTCTCTTAAGAGACTATCACCTTTCCTTTGTTTTTTAATATAAAACTTCATTGAAACCTACAGTGGTTGACAGAAGAGACTTCTGATGGTGCACATTAAATCTATTTCTTTTACAGCTTCATTCATTTAGCTGATATTTGCCTCGGATTGCATTATTTCACATGTAGCATAAGCATAAATTAGTTCTAAGGGAGGTAAATATTTAGCAGAAATTTTATTTAATAAATCTGATTAAACTTATATTTTATCACTGAGCAGAAAGATTTTTACACATTTAAAAGTGTATTTCTGTAGTAAGTACCCAATTAATAGGATTTTAGCATGCAGACAGGATTTGTATTTATTGAAGAAAATGTGTTCTCATTATACTTGTATTTTCATGATAGATTTATTGCGGGCTCCGTTATAATTTATTTTAGTGGCTCAGTTTTCTAATTCTTTATATTTACATGTCTCTTCCAACAAAAAAAATAATACATAAATAATACCTGACAAGATTTTGCAGGTTCTCTCTATTTGTATGCTTTAATTCTCTGAGCATCTTAGAATGGAAGCATTGTGAACTACAAAGGAAATCTCTATGTGATCTCTCTTACATGAAAAATTATCACTTTTATTTCCTTTTCTCTCTGCCACCCTTTCCAAGTTCCAGTTTACAGTACATTAAAGCATGCAAAGTAATGGTATTGAAGCCAAATATCATGCGGCATTCCAAGTGGAAAGACTTGCTAAATACAGTTTTATTTTAAAACCCACAGTTGTCATTAAGTGTCATTGGACAGCTTTCTTTCAGGTGCATTGCAGCAGATAGCTTTCTTCCTATTAACCACTACATTTAATTTTCCATAAGCTTTTTAGTTTGCCATTTGAGACATGTGTTTTATGATAACACAGTGCATTTTCCTCTGTTATTATGCAAACCTCTGTTGTGAACAATGCTAATAAACTGAAGCTTTTCAAAATCCTTAACCCAACCTGCTATAGTCTCTTCTACATGCTGTTTTTTCTGCAGGCTGGGGGGTTGTTCTACAGCAAGATTGGCCTGTCAGAACACCAGCACATGTTTTAAGGAACAGAAGATCCAATATTAAGCAAGCATTCCCATGAACTTTGCTTTTCCCACTTTGCTTCTTGTAACAATGAGATCAGACTAAGAGTTGTATGCAGTAGTTTCCTCAATTCTAAGAATGGTAGGATAGCTGGCTAATACAACCCATAGCACAGCTTCATTTCCAAATCTAATACAAATGAGCCTGATTCTGATCACAGTTACACAGCACAAATCCAGTGTAATCCCATGGAAGTCAATGGAATTACTCCCATGCAAAACCAGTATAAGTGAGTGGAGAATCAGGACCAATATTATGCAGTTGATTTTTCTTTCATTCTTCAATGTACCCTCTGCTGGGGGAAAAAAAAAGTGACTTCATGTTAGATATCAAATCTAATTATTCCTGTTGGGCCAGCCCAGGGAAATGTCAACAGTGCATTGTAAGCGCTAATTGAGGTGTCCATGCTCTGCAGTAGATTTGGGATACAACATCCTGGACCGGTGTGATTAAGCATGTTTTAGAATACTGTACTATAATGAGCTTAGTCTCCATGGAAGAGGCACAGCTTTGCTGTGCACAATTCACGCTGCATTGGTCAATCCGCACACCACTACGCTAGTCCTATTTAAAGAAACTGAACATGGTCACCCTTGGCCAATGGTAAAGACAAGCAATCTTCTTGTGGCACTGCTGCAAGGTAACAAGCAGAGAAAATCCAAGGGAAGAACAGTAGGTTAAAGTCAATAAAGACAAAATACTAATCTGTTTACCATATATTCCTTTGCTTTAGTCAGAAAACTACATGAAATATTATTCTTATGAGAAGTAACATCTCTGGGACCAACACAGCTACAACACCACTGCAAACAAATCTCTGAGAATTGTAAAGCTTGTCTAACATATTGTTAAGGGGTAGGTGCTTCACTACATTTTTCTGACAGCTACATCTGTACTCACTGACAATAATATTAATCCAGCCCTTTTTAAGGCTTCTCAGAACAAAAAAGTACGTCCCTGTATTGAACCACAATCATAGGATTTGTCCATACTGGATCCAACGAACCGAACAGTGACAAGTCTCCAAGGAGGTCTATGTGCATGGTCAGACTGACTAAGCATTCATTGGTCAAACTGTGTCATCCTTTGCAGCACAAGAAATAACTGAAGTACAAACGCAGGTAACATTAATTTGCAATGCTGTACTAGCAAAACAAATGCAATGGGATCAGATTATTCTAGCTAAGTATATACAAACACATAGAAAATACCACCTTTAAAGGCAGAGTGTTTTCTTGTTTCATCTCCATGCAGTGAAAGAGTCTTTTAATCCATTAGACTATACATATAATATACGGCCATTTTTTGTGATCATTTAGGTCTCGCTACAGATTTTCATATAGTGCAGGTGAATTGTGCTACTCGATCTTGTCAGTTACATTGCGTTTAATCAATAATCTGCTTTAACCAAATTTGTCCATCTCTAGAATACCTTTACCTCTTCCAGCGAAAAGGGGAGAAAGTACAGTGCAAAAGGTTAGTAATAAACTGAAACAAACAAGTTACATTGCTGAGTTCTAAAATATTGACCATATTCAAAAACTGAGGTGAAATGGTTAAAGAAAAACCTGAGAGAGTTTAATGTGTGAGCAAAGGCTAGGCCTCATGTGTGTCCTCTGTTTCATGAGGTTTTACCACCATTACTAATTCAGAGAATTGGTATATAATCATTCTATATCATATTTAAACCAATAGCATTTTAATAACTCCAGATTAAGCTATAACAATGACAATCTTTACAAAATATATGATGAAACCTCACAAACATTGTTTCAACAAAGGGTTATCCTGGTTCCATAAAAAGGATCTGGAGTAGGAAGCCTAGATAACAGGCAATTTCAAAAAGAATTTAAATAATAAAATATATCATTTGCATCATTTAGGCATAACAAAATCTGTAATTTGCTAAGTGTGCTAAAATATGTAAATAAAGGACATTCCATGAGAGACACAATTCAGAAACTCCGGATGCAGGAAAAGGATTTGTCAAGCTATTCTCAGCAACAGCATCCTGAGTTTGGTTGACTGGGGAATCTTCTTTTTCAGTACAGCATCCTGAGGGAGTAGTTCCATTTCTTTGTGCCACACTGTGCATATTCATAAAGACCAGTGTAGGTTATACAACTGAATCGTTAATGGTGATAAGTAGGTGTTTCAATATGGCCATGTGTGAAATATGTGATAAAATGTATGCTAAGCAGCCCACCCACTCCAGGTGCCTGTATGTAACCACATGGCCACGCAGGATCCTATGCAGGATATTTTGAGCTCTATGGTAAATATAAGGGCAAATGGAGGATATTTTCCCATAACTACAAGGGCGCAAAAAGAGCTCTAGAATTCACATAAGTATATGCAGTCATTATCAAATCATACGCAAGTATATCTGTGTCTAAAGCTATATTTTATATATGAGAGATATATCATAGCTAGATATATCTAACCTAGATCTAGATAAGATATATATATTCCATATAAATCACTGTATATATACACATGCACCGTATCATAGATAAACATATACTTGTCACTATAGACAGAAATTGTGTGTATTTTCTGCTTGCATTTAGTAGAAAATTAGGAAAAAAGTAAAAACTAAATATTTAAGCTATCAGCACCTGTCATATAGTTTCTGTGCACGACCACTTTTGATTTACCAGTACTTCTCATACTCTAACCAACTTCATTAAAGAACAAAAGTAAAGTAATAAGTCATTTCACACTCTGTCTGACCATTATACAATAATAGCAAGATTTCATGCAAGGGTACAACATTATGCCCATCTGCAATCACAGTCTCTTTGCAAAAATCTCAATTCACACTTCACATGCAGCTAACCTTGTTACCATCCCTTGCTAAATCCATCAGTGTTGCAGCTGCACGTCTTCACAGCCCAACATCTTAAAATTCATCACTTTGACACCCTAGCATCACCACAGGTCAAGCTAAAGGAGCCAGCCAAGAATAATTAAGGGGCACCCAGATGTTTAGTTTACTTCTATCCATCCTTTCTTGGAATCGGCTGTGTAGTCTTGCTTTATACGGTAAAGATCCATGTAATGTGATTATCTGAAGGGGATGAGACCTAAAACAAATTTCAGATTTAAAAAAAAAAAACAAGTATAGCTCTTTGTAGCTGGAATTTGAACAAGAAGCGCGATAATGAGTAGGTTGAGGGAAGGAAAGGTGTTATCTCATTAAGGTAATTACGAAGACATCCCCACCATTACATCGGTTTGAAAATGTGGCAATTAAAGCGCCCTACATGGGCTCCTGGAGACAAGGGAACAAGACAATTCTCTTGGAACTTCTGTGTTACGGTTAATGTGGGTCATGTAAATGAAAGGGTAGGAGATTGCTGTAGAACGCCTCTCTCTTTCCCTGAACGTAGTGCTAGGCAGACAGCTCTGGCAAATGAAGCCCTCCCTTCAGCCACAGCACAGAAAGCGGCTAGGCAAGCCCCATCCGGTGTTTCAACCCTCTTCTTACCATACCCTCAGTAGGGCGGATCAGCCTCCATGCCCATTTAGCCTTGATCTCACGTGTTGGTGGTTGTGCTGCTCCACTAGGAAATGGAGCCCACTAACTCATTTCACATCTACTAACAGCTTTCAGATGACGATGATGACTTTTGGGCAGTGCTGAATGCGAACCAGTGACCTATCGATGAAAGGCTCAGCTAGCCCATTACCAAGCTGCTGAGTCCCTCCGTAGCCTTTTACCAGTGTGCCCTAGCCTTGGTTCTTGACTCGGGCTACACGAAGGCTCCATAAAATGTCACCAACACGCCTGTAAAAACAAAATTCACATAAGCCACGTTTTCTTTTGCAGTTCCTGTTGAGACACATGCAATATAAAACAGCATCTAAAATCATTTTGCTCACGTGTGCTTGCAACTATTTAAGTCAAGAATTCCTTTCAATCGCTTTTCTTTTGATATTGCTCACTTCGCATCGTATTCAAAGTACCAGCAACGTTCTTTCCTGTTATAAATATCCCAGGATGAAACCCTGAAGTCAGTGGCAAAACTCCCATTAACCTCAAAGAAGCCAGGGTTTTCCCTAAGTATCCTTTGCATGAAAGTGACTGAAGAATTGTGGGAAGGACAAAGATGGCGTTCGTTTCACAGGCTTTAATTTCCAACCAAAGCCATATTTAAATACAAAGAAGTACCTTATTTTTAACCCTACACTCTTAGCTAATGGCAGCAGACAAGTAAATTACCAATTTTTATATGTCACCTTAAGGTTTGCTTCTTAGAATCGTTAGGTTTTACAAGATGGGTCACTTGACCATGTAAGTGCATATGCTGAAAATGTCTCTGTATATTACAGAACTTTCCATTCTTTCCACTTTCGATGTCACCTTTTGAATCCACTTGAATTAATGACAGAGTCTGCCCGTCCCCATGTGAACTCTAATTATCTAAACTGCATTTACCCAAACTAGAGTACTCCTTATGCCTCATGTAATGAGGTGGGGTGGTCCATTTTCATCAACTTTTATCCTGATAAATATATTTTGGTGAACAACTTCTCTAGGAAGGTGACAATTCCTGCACCTTCTAGGAGTACAATTACTCCATAATAGCCAGGGCAGATATCGTGCAGCAGAAGGAAATGAGTCATGAGAAACAGTGTCTGTTACCCAGTAAAGGTCGAGTTTGGGGTGGATATAAGGTGAGGCCTTTGCCAGTAGGAACCAGGCCTGGCTGTCATTTCATTCAACCTGTTCTTCAAAACAAAAAATATTTCTGTAAATCCAGGATTCATAACAATTGAAAAGAACAGAAGGAATGAACGTTAATGAGATTTAGGAATAAGTGCCTGTATAATGGCAACATGGGCCAGAAACAAAGCCTGAAAAAGTTTGCATTATTCTGTAGTACACCTTGACTGAATGCAGCCTGGACTCATGGTTACTCAATGGAAGAGAGGGGTTTTCATTGACCAAAGCACATTTTTGAATATAGATTTTGTTGGAGAGTAAGCTCTGTTGCAGATCAATCCATAAAGAATCATGATAATACTCATCATCAATTAGAACTGTAATGATTTGGAATAGAAACTAGAAGTAAGTGACTCTCCTGTAATTAACAGATGTCAAAGCAAAGCAAGTTATTTTTGTCCCTTTGAAATCTCTGTTAATTTTTGGGGCATGCGTTTGTAAGTTTCCATTAATAGAACGGCTTGTGAAAAATAGGCCATATGAATATGAAAGTGATATTTTAATGTGATGAGGGCTTTGTTAGAATATATTTCCAACTGGTAGTTTTGCTCCAGCTAAAGCCACAGTTGAGAATTTTCCAGCCAACCAAATTTCTGAGTCTTTAGTCAATAACAGCAGACAGCAGGTCAGATCAAAGTTCAGAGGTCATATGTAGGCATATTTCTGAAAACAAGTAAAATTATAAACAGAAGGTTTGGCTTCTGCCTGCCAATTCCTTAACAAATCGTTAGCACATTAGGATCATTGCTTACTTACCAGGCAGTTTCATGCTATGGGATTAAGTTATACTTTGATTCCACGATATAAAACCTTATCAAAAGTTTGGAACAAACCTTGCTGGTTTTATACCACTTCTGTGGGATTATCTGAGTATAGGAGAAAGGACTTGGCCCCTTACTTCTTCATAGAAGTTGTCCAGGTGTCCCAGGGGGCAGCATCTAAGCCACTGATTTAAATTTAGTCTTTTCCACCAACTAGTGAGGGGGGGAATGGTTTGGCAACTCTCACAGATCACATAGAGACCCTGGTTTTATGGCATAATACAATGAAAATAAAACGTATTTAGTCCTACACCTAAAAGATTATACACAATCCATTCTTCATCGCCACAAGGCGATGCACTATTGCACTAGGGTATGAGCCACTTTCTTAAAATTGTCATCCTTTCTACCAACCACCTAAAATAGTTCAATATCCACCCAACTTCTGCTACCTCGGAATTTTTTAATAACAAATGATCCATTATCATTGCATTAAATCTCTAACACAATAAGGATTAGTTCAAAAGGTGATTTACAAGGTACATTGCTACAGAGGTGTCATTTGAATGTTGGCAAAGGGAAGCACTGGAAAGGGGAGAAAATCCCAAAGATTAAAAACAAGAGTTAGGTTTTTCAATGTGACGCTCTGATTCATAATCTGTATGTAGGCTGTATTTAACATAGTGTATTAACACGTGCTGTGTAAACCAACGTGCCAGCAAACATCTCTTGATCATGACCGCTAGTATATTCCTGACTGCCCCAAAGCACACAACCTCTTCAACTACCGATGTTGAAAGAGCTGCTATAGACTTTATTGGCCAACCCAGAGAATGCTGCAGTAAACCCCAAACATAAGATCAAGGACTCAGTATCAGAAGCATTGAATTAACTATTCGTTGGGGAACCTCCCCCAATCCAATCCAATGAAATCATCCAATCCATTCACCTGCAGATTCTTGTTCCGAAGAAATCTGTCACCATATTGTTTTCTTTAGTTTCCCTACAGAGATGGATAATCTGATAATCAATGTAGGTAATAATTAACTATTGTGCAGGATTCTGCTGCTGTACTGCCTACCCCGAGAACAGAGACCACAGAGATATTTAATGCCAGAAAAGAAAGGAATCCTACACAAAAGGGTCTGCTTGCAGGAAAACTCAGACATAGATCAACTGGCGAGTTTGGGTCAGCTGAGCAGGATGAAATGCTCTACAGGCATTTTTTGTATTTATATTTCTTCAAAACAAACCATGAAAATCCCAACCCCACATGCGCATTGAGAGAAACTGGCTAAATGAGGGTGGGAAAGGACATCTCCAAAGAAATATTGGACCAGATTCTGATCTCAGACACACTGGTGTTAATCCGGAGTGACTCCATTGGCGTCACTAGAGTTAAACCCCAGTTTTAGAGCGATGAAACGGAGATCAAAATCTGTTCCATTTTCCTTTCCTATAAAGTGTAGGGGGGGAATTGATGAGTAACACACGAAAACGCTAAGATTTTTCTGTCTCTAATATCCAGGATTTCATCCCATAAGAAAGTGAAATAAACAAACAGATGAGGAGTTTAAAGAGAGATCAAACACAAACAAAGCGAAGGGATTTTTCGGATCACTCAACCTCTTTTTTGTGGCTTCTTTTTACTCTAATTCTTTGAGCTAACGATATATGAGAAGAAGCTTTTAAAAATTATTTTGATCTGCAGCGGTCCTTGTGTTGCATTTCCGGATAGCCGAGGTTTGGTTGAACGCATGAATAAGTGTTGCTTCGTTTATGTTTTGATCGTGAATCAGACAGTTTTGATCGTGGAAGTGAAAACACGGATGGTTTTATAGCAAATTGAGTCTGTTTGAGATTGAGCTGCTGCTTTATTTCAGATCTTCATAATCGTTTGCTACCAACTTGTATGAAATAGTCTTTGCCTAAGAACTTATTAAACAGTGATGGTTTAACCTGATTTATGACTGAGAACTACTTACCCAGAGATCTTTCAAATTACTTGCATTGATCTGAAGATTTTGTTCTTTGGAATGTGACCCTGTTCGGACTTAACAGCTAATCAGGAAATGCTACAAGAGAGCACTTTGTAAAACACACACACACACACACACACACACACAAATAATAACAGGTCCTGTAACTTCAGAGCCTTCGGACCCAAGCGCGCAGTTGCAGTGACTGCGCCGGCCCTAGGAGCTGTCTCTGGTGCTGCAAGCGGCTTCTCTCCACCGCGCACCGCAGAGCCGGCGCTGAACAGGACAGAGATCCCTGGGGGGGAAATGCAAACACAGATGTGCCATCTCAGGCTAGGGAAACACAAGAGCCGCTCTGCCGCGTGCAGCAAATTAAAATGTCTCCCCGGTTACTTTGCACGATAACTGAATGATGGGCTCTGCTATTACAGGCCCTTCTGGCCCCTAGGGAAACTCCCGTAAGTCCGTCAGAGCTTTGAGATGTTGGCCTGCAGGATAAGAGAAGGGGGAACGCAGCTCTCCTCTCTGCCTCAACTGGGGTGCCGGTGCCAAAGGAGGGCGCGCAGATAACACGCATGTTTGAGGCGTGGGAAGGGAACGCGTTGAGCCTTTTCGGGTGTCAGTGGTAGCAGCTGAGAAAGGCCCCTCTGCAGGGCGCCCGGGTCTAGTGACTGACCCAGTGTCTCCAAGGGGGAAATAGCTGTTTGGGGGAACAGGTCCCTGGACAGCACCTAACCTCTTGGAGCTGGGATTCCACAGCAAAGCAAACTCAGAGAATAGCCCTGTCACGCCCGTGTGTGTGTGTGTGTGTGTGTATGTTCGCCCGCACTCACTCGGGGGGAGAAGCCAGCCTGTTCCTGGGACAGATTCAAAACAAAGATTAATTGCAATAAACAGCTAGATAGCATGCAAGTGTACAGAAATTCTTTGAACCCACTTTCTGTTTATATAACTAATGGGTAAACGCTAAAGCACTTTGAATTGCAAATGGTCATCATAAGGGATGGCGTTCTGCTTTCAAAAGATTATTTTAATCAAATGGCTATGCGAGAACAAACTTTGTCTGAATACGGGGGACGCATCTGAAATTGTAAAATATTTATTTAACTGGGGGACTTCAGAAAACTCTTCAGTGAGGTAAAGAAGCAGGTTCTACTGAAGCAAAATAAGTTAGTAGTTGACTGGAAAATATTCCACTAGAAATGTACAAATGCCAACAAAAAAATAAAGAAAACTAATTTTCCATCGTGTCCTCTCTATTTGCGGAGGTGGAGCAAAAAAACAAAAATATTTACATATCTATTGGGTGTATTTGCTGGAGGCAATGAAATCAAAGCAACAATCTTTCCTTTGCCAGCTCCTTGGAAATCAATTATTTTACGCAGGCGATTGTTAGTCAAAAAGAAAGACCAACTTTGCACATTCACAACATTGCGCCAGGACTTTTTGTACTGGTTGATTGAATTTAAATGAGTACGCATCTGTAGCTTTTAAAACATGTAACTGAGTCCTTTCTTCTAATGAAAGCCTATTTTAATTAGCTTCAGAAGCAAGCAAATGCTTCTAATGAAGTGATATTTTTCATAATTTAAACAAGGAGCAATCAAACTTACCAGCAAGTGCGCATTTAAATTTAACTTCAGGCATGCTTTTGTAACATTTGGAAAAGCGAAAGAAATGCTTATCTTAAACCGTAGCTATTCCTACTCAAATCCTGCTCCCTTTACACACACGGAGAGAGGAAGGCGAGCAGGATTTCCCTTAGAAGTACATTTCACAAGTTGTCTAACATTCCAAAAATAAAAAATGAAATATACATTCAAACACATTTCCTAAAATCCAGCAGCAAAATAATCTTTCTTTAAAAAAAATGTTTCCTTTCTTTCTAACAAAATGTTTTTTTAAACTTTGTACTAGTGAAATCCTGAGGTGAGAGAAATACAAAAAAAAAGTTTAAATAAATTAAAATGCGATGCAAAGTGGTATTTGAATTCTGCCATAACTTTCCTGATCGAACAATGTCATTTTGAAAGCACAGCTGACTCGTTTCTGCAGCAGAGAAAGGACAACTCAGGCAACACAACCTATTCTGTCTAAAGTTTTTTTCCCCCGCTTTGTTACTTTCAGAATCGGTGTGGGCAAACGTGAACAAAACGAATGGTTGGGGGTTTTTTTTAGTAATATTAATGAAGCCAATGGAATCATCTCGAACTGGTTTGGCTCAGCTTTAAATTAGCATTATTTTAAACATGAAATGATTTTGTATTATTCTTGGCTTTGCACACTTCCTAGGACACTAGTTCATTCTAATGTGTGCTCAGATAAAGGGCTCTTTAGGGTAAATGTAACGGCCCGAGTCTCAAATTACTGAGAGCCTGTTCCTAGTCCTAAAACTAAATGATGGGGGGGGTCACTCTTATTAATTTCTAAGACCTAGTAAGAAAGGACTCGACTGAGTCTGTCGCCTAAGCAAGGCTGCTGCTCTGTATAATGTCGCTGGCCCCTGCACAGACGCTGGGTAATTGTCAGAGTCCGCTGTGACAAGGGCAGAAAATGAGGTAGGCGTTTCCGAGCCCTCTCTCCCCTTTTGTTAGATCAAGGCAGAGGTCAATATGGTTTTAACGCAAATTTATTAGCAGAGAAATCAGCAAACCATTCGCTAATTAGCAAAGCCCAAATAAATGTGCCCGCAGGCTCTTTCTTTGGAGAGTAAACGCACAGCACCGAGCCAGCCCAGCGCAGCCCTGGGAGGCGGCCAGAGCATTGGACTTGATGAATGTTTTATAGGTAATTGCTGTATATCTTTCCAATTGCAAGGGGGGGACAGTGTTGTGTTCACCTCGGAAGGCTGGGGCTGGCTCGCTCTGAAGGCTGCTAAAGAGTGGCAGGCGGACAGCGGCAGCCAGGCTGCAAATTACAACCTGTGACTGGCTGCCGCTCCCTGCCTCTCGCAGGGCCTGGCAGAAAGGCGAGCATTTGGGGTGTTTACCTTTATCTCGTTTCAGTTTTCCTAGGTTACCTCCCCAGGCCCGCTCGCAAGGTCAGCAGCTCTCTGCACGTCTCCCCCTCCCCTCCCCCCACTGCGGAGCCTCTATTGGCGCTTGGGTTTAGTCAGGTCCATAGCTGGCACCCCCGCACCACAGCGGAAACGTGCCACTGAGGCGGGCTCACCCCCGAACGCAGGGCTGGATTTAAGAGCTCTAAAACAAAAGGCAGGACGAGATTTAAGTGGGCTCAGCCAGCGCGGCTCTGGTTGAAGAGAGAAACTGGCCAGGAGAGAGAAGATCAAAGATTTGTACGGTTTTATGGGCTAGATCTGGCTCGATTCTCTCTCTCTCGCTCTCTCTCTTCTGGCTCCTAATTGCTCACAGTCAGCCGCCTCGCGCTTGCTGTCTGTCCTGCTCGCTTCTCCCGGGCATTCTGCTGCTCTGGGACAGCTGCTAGGCTAGGGACCACATTCCTGTTTCCCAGGCATCAGGCCACCCAACCTTGCGAGCCATTCAGTTTCCTCATCAACTTCTGAAATATTCAGGAAGGGGAGAAAGGGGAAAATACAGAGAGAGAGAGAGAGAGAACAGACCACAGCTACCACTTGAAACCGCAGCAAAATGATCATTTCAAAAGCATCTGTTTGTCCCCCATGCAGCTCCGGAAAGACTGAATCCCGCAAACAAAAGAAATCACCACACTATTGTCTTAATCATCAGCTTTTTTAAAAAAAAAACACCCGACGTTGTTTAAACTAAGGGCTCGGGTAGCAGTACCTGGGAGGGAGGACTTTAAAAATATAGAAACCAAACATAAAAATCTTACAGACCATTGAACTGTGGCCCTAAAACGACGGGCTGTTTTTCGGACCCGAATTTCTTGCATCAGTTAACTTCAGTAAAATTAGCTTACTTAGATTTCCACTTTTTGTTACAAAAAGATAGTTTATTTCTTGTTTCTTTCTTTTTTTGTAATTTTCAGTCACAAAAAAAAGATCTATCATTTGTCACCTAAGCATTTATTTTACTGAATTCAAAAAGACATGAAAAGGGAGAGGGGGGGAGAAATCATGTATTTTTTTAGTAAGGTATATAAGTGAATTTTTGACAACATATAATAAATATGATATATCACTTCGCACTCAGTCTGTTCAAATGTACATTTCCTTTCAGATTACGGAGCATGCCACTTTTCAATAAGAAAAAAGGTCATGAGAAATCAGTGCAAAGTTCTCCGTTACCCCTGGTCTTCCGCGCTGTGTGACGGGAGGTTTGTTCTTTGTATCCCTCTGTCCTCCGGAGTCTCTGCTGGCTCGGGTCCGGCTCCCTCCCTCCCGCTGTCTCTCCTTCCGAGCTCCCGGAGGTTTGTTCGATGGGTTTGTTTGTTTCACTTACTGGATCGGCTCTGGGTTCGTGGTTCAAAAGTCCCTGCTCTGATTGAATCGTCTCCGTGGCTGGCTCTTGGCTGCCTTCAGAAGCTCCTGGCCCCCTTTCATCTCCCCCTCAGTTGCTTAGCTCCTGCTTTTGGTGGCCGGTTTTTATTTGGGGGGAGAGGTGGGGGCTAGTTGCTGGGACAGCGGTGAGCTCTCACCGGGGGTGCGGGGTACCCGGGATAGGGTTGGCCAAGGGGTTGAGCGCGGGCTGACCCCCGGGCCCCAGGCCGTGGATGAGCACGCGGGGCACCAGGGGCCGCTGGAGCTGAGGGTGCGGAGCTGGGGGAGTCCGGTACATGCTGCTGTACATGGCCGCCGCCGCTGCAGCCGCTGTCGTGCTGTCCATGCTGCCCAGCAAGCTCGGGTGGTAGAAATAGGGAGAGGGGAACATCCTCTGGAGAGCAGAATAATTCCCAGCTTCGGCCAGCAACTCCAGTCCCACCGCCGTTTGCCGCTTCCACTTCGTCCTGGAAGAGAAGGAGCACACAGGTCTAGAGCTAGCACGGAACCATCCCCCTGGCATTGCTGCTCTGTTTCGAGGGGCCGAAGGAGTTCCCCAGGGACGTGAACCCTAAATCCTACTTGTCCTTGCCCCTTCTCCTTGACACACACACACACACACACACACACCCTCCTTTGCAACTAGAATGTCTGCTCCGCCATTCGCTAGTGCTCTGGCAAACAATTCAGTGGGGAAATCGAACCCAGTTTCCCTGGGTTTAGCCACACGCACAATAAAATAAAATGAAACCCACGGGACCGTTTCCCCTTCTGTTTGCAGGCTTTCAGGAGTGCGACTTTCTAAAATCGCAGGTGTCTGTGCCTTCAAACTTTGCAGTGTCGCGGAAACTGAAGGATTGATTGGTCCTGCATCCGAAAAACTGAACTAAAAAAAAAAAAAAATCAAACCGTTCGTGGAGCATAAAGATGCAGGAAAATATCTAACAAAGAAAGGAGAAATGCTTTCAGTTCTAGATGGCAAGACAGCAGAGATCCCCGTTATAAAAAGATATTGACTATTAGTTTGGCAGAATGTTTCTAGCGGCACACACGGTATTTTCACTCTCCTGACACAATATTTCAACAATTTTATTTCCTGGCCTTTCCACCCCTCGCGAACCCCTCCCTTTGCCAAGCCCCAGCGAAATGCCTTGTGAGATCTGAGCTGGTGGATACACACACACTGCAATCCCAGCAAAATTAATAAACATGGCGCCCTGTTTAGATTGGATACAAATGACACTAATGTTTTCCGACAGAATTAGGGTGGCTGAAACCGTATGTAATGAGACAGAAAATTATGGCAAAGATGACAACTGGACGTAGTTTTCCAAACCTAGTCAGCTGCGATTAGAATACACATACAATTGCCTCTTTGGCTTTACAACGCGGACAAATGGAAACCAAGCACATTTTTTTAAACTAACACATTTTACAACTTGATTTCCTAGTCACTTTGCTAATATCACACACGGAGAAATCTTTGCAAACGCCGTGATTTCCAAAAGGGCTACAGCGGCATGCCAAGAGCAACACTGCATAATGAGATTTCAGTGGGATTTCTTTGCCAGTATGTTCCTGGGACACAGGAAGAATAATATGTCCCCAGTTTTGTAATCAAGATTTGGCCATTATTTATTCATGTGTGTATTCGTTCATATTGATATGGTCTGCTTTATTAATTAACTATGGCTGAGACTACTTTGTTGACTGACTAGATTGTCAAGTGCAGGCAATCGGTACAGGCGCCTCTATGGCTTTTCTTGGCCTTTCCTTGAGAACGACAGTAGCCAATAACACTATATTTTTATTTCGCAGTTTACTTATTGACTTTATGATCGTTCCTGTTACCTGTCCATTTAATTTATTTTAGGCACGCTGCTACTCCCTTTATTCTAGCATGGGCAAGGAGTGAGTGTGGGGGGGGCGGGTTGTTCCTTTATGAAATCTACCAACAGTCACAGATTGAAGTGGCCAGTGTTTCCCTGACCAGATCTCACTGATATTGACTAGAGAGGTGGGGAGTGTTTCTTCCCCCGGCCTTCACACCGTTTAACTCAGACTATCTGAGCAGCAACTCTGTTTTTAGGGGCTTTGGGGAAATTGTTCTTTGGGGGGGGGGCGGAGATCCTTGACTCTGCCCGCCTCCCTTACCTCCGGTTCTGGTACCAGGTTTTGACTTGCGTGTCGGTCAGGTTGAGAGCCGCAGCAAGGTCCATGCGGTCTTGCACGCTCAAATACTTCTGCCGCTCAAAGCTCCTCTCCAGCTGGTTGAGCTGATGGTCCGAAAAGGCCGTCCTCGCCTTCCGAGGTTTCTTCGCTCGGACTGGGGGGCTATCCCGGCTACTTGTAATCTCCCGGTCGCCTTCTTCTTTCGTCCCTAGGAACAATTCACAAGCACAACACTAGAAACAGGGTCTAAAGCAGCAACCCAAGGCTAGGCTGCTCGGGGTCTGGGGCTCGGGGCAAAGTCGATTTCTTTATAGAGTTGATTATCATCTGACTGCTGCATTCAGGACTCCAAGGAAATCCCTTAATTTAGCTGATGCCTTTTCGTACCTACGTGTCTAAATGGGTTTGACAGGAGGGTCTGGCGATTTCTCTCTGTGCAGCCGACAAACAGTCCCCCTTTCTGGGGTAAGGTTTTTCCCCTTTCAGGTGCACTTGGGGCAGGTTAAAGCAAAGTGCAGAACAGCGAGCGCATCTGATGTGCTAATGCCTCAGACAGGATATGTCACCCAAGCACCAAGTTGAGCTCAAATTGCTGAGCACGTCGTGGTGACAGCGCTAAGATTTCCGGATTCTATTTGTCAACTTTGGTTTTTTTGCTGAAATGCTGGGAAATCGATATGTCAATCCATCTCTGTTTGTACCAGTTTTTGCAGCGCTCCTTGATCTTCCCTGCAGGAAGAACAATAATCTCTCTAATTGACCCACTGGGGAGGTTGGTGCACAAAAAAATCGCCAGACCAGACTGTACATCTGTTTTGGGCACTCTTATGCTAATGTTAAAATAGCAAAATGAATGGCACACAGGAGCGTCTATTATTCATCGCACAACATTGCAAAATAGGTGAATGGCGTAAAATTAGGAAAATGTGTCCTCTCACCGCATAGTTTAAACTGTGCCTCGTGCAAAGCCATTTTGCAGAAAGCAGAGAATCCTTCGGCATTAAGGAAAAGGCTTTTAAAATAGCAGCCATCTTCTTAAATATAACCCCCACGCCCATACACACGTATATATATATATGTATGTATATTTAAATCAGGAAATATTGCAGACTCCGTAGGCGTACAAAATTCGAAAAAGAGAAATATCCCATCCCAGCATAGGAAAAGACTGTAACAATGTAAAAAGCCTTCTAACGTGATCTAGTGAAAAGTTCTTACCTACTTTTAGGTCTACTTAGAAATTTGCCCTATTAATTAAGTGCTGCTAAACCTCTGTGCTTGGTGTTAGAAAACATGCGAGTCATTTAAACGAATTAGCATTTAAAAAAGAAGAAATACATTCAAATTTTAAAAGAAACAAACGTTCAAACAATTTTTTTTCGCCAAACAACTAACCTAAAAAACGAGGGGCGCCCCAGCAAGAGAAAAAAAAAAGATTTCTCCAAGGATCTGATATTAAAAAAAAAAAAAATCAGAGACAATAATTTAAAGAGGATTGGATTTTACTGGTTTTTGGTGGGATTTTTTTTTTGTTTTGTTGTTGTTTTTGTTTTTTGTTATCGTTTCTGAAATATCAGAAATGTTGCCAGGGAATTGTATCGCTTTCCATAGCAAATAGTGTACAATACTGACCACTGGAGAGTCATATCATAAGGTTATTATTAATCAATAGCATTAGTGTTATTAGGAATAAAAGTGAAACCCTATCACGCCAGGGGCTGCTAAAAAGCCATGGCGGAAGCGGTGGAGGCTGCGGGGTAATATACTCACCGTGGCATTTGAGATCATTCTGCGTATCGTCGCGTTTGTCTAGTTTGGTTTTGCTGTCCTCCTGCTCTAGTTTTGGTCTGAAGCTCTCGTTGGCTGCGTTGCCCTCTTGTTTTGGGGTGTGATGGGGAGAGGAGACACTGGTGCTGTAAGGTGCACAAGCCGCCAGCGGTTTGCTGTCGCCCAAAATGTCTTTAATTAAAAAAGAAGAGGTGGAAGTCCTGGGGGCAGAGTTGCCCGAGCCCAACTGTTGTTGCTGTTGGGGTGATTGCTGCAAACTTTGTTGCTGCTGCTGCTGGCTGTGATGGAGATGGTGATGCTCTTGCACCAGATGCTGCTCGGGGTGCTCCATGGTGACTGAGATGGGGGACGAAGGAGCCGTCCCTACTGTGTCTATCTCCGAACAAGGGGACGGGGTGGCCTGGTTTCTAAAATCCGCTGTCCTGGCATCGCTGTTTAGCTGGCGAAAGTCTCCGTTCATCATGCCGGGGCTGCCGGAACCGTTGTTGGACAAAATCGTGTCTATTCCAAAGCTCGACCCGCTAGATCCTTCCATCGTGGCCATTCAGAGAGGCGCCTTCATCCCAATCCGGGGCTCGGGAGGCTCGAGTCAGCGCCACAATCGGATCAATACATAAAACAGCAACGAGAACGTCAGTGTCTTTCAAACAAACAGAAAGTGGCGGTGGGGGGAGGGGGAGGAGGGCAGGGGGCTGGGATGGCGACAAGACGGGCTGGTGGAAGGGCAGCCACGGAACTAGGAAAGGCACAAACCCAGCCGGGAGGGGGGAGAGGAGGGGAAAGTTACCAGGCAAGGACAGAGAAGGCGCGAGCAGCAGGTTCAGGTGCTGCGCTCAGACACACACAGAGACACACACACACGTGGTGTTGGCCGTATTGTTCACGGGGCGCTAACGGAGCGTGGCCAGCCCGGGCTGGGTCGCCGTGCTAGGTTGCATCGCAGCAGGAGGCGGCAGGGCGCACCGTGCCGGGGCCGCCGCCCGCCTCCGCCGCGGAGTTATTGAACTTTCTCGGGAAGTTGAGGCGTGGCGCAGGCGGCGGCGGCAGGAGACGCGAAGCGGGACGGACCCCGGCCACTGCCGCGCTCTTCCCAGTGCAGCCCAGCTCCTCTCGGCTCCAGCGACTCCCTCCCGTGACGTCACGGCCATTGCCAGCCGCGTTCCCCCTCCGCTTTATTACAAACCCTGGTTTTTTTCCGCCATCCGGCAAAAGCCCCCATTGGCGGCCCGCGCGGCCCAGGCTGACGCCGCGGAGCGGCAGCCAATGAGCGTGGGCTCTGGGGCCCTTGTCAATTTCAGAGCCGGGCTGGTCTGCTATAGAATCTCTAGGATTCCTTCTCCAGTCGGTCTCTAAATAGTGTTACTGTGCGCACCGCCGCGTCCATCATCAGCCGTAGTAGCGGTGATAACAACCCCCCTTAGAAATAGCAATAAAGTGCAGCGTGTGGGAAGAGAAAGAAAGAAAATGGTTTGTCCCATTATTTTAAGAGGTGAGATAGAGTAACAGAGGGGGGAGAAGATGATGGGGGAAAGGGCAGCATGGAAATCAAATGTAGCATTCCCAGCCTGCTCGACCCACTCTTTTGAAACTCACACGTGCCATAGAAACTAAGAAGCGTAGCAGACATCGATGAGAAAATAAATGACCACGACCCCATCAGAACATGGGCAATAACTTTCAAGGGACTTGTTTCCTGGCTTCGCCTCCTGGTGTTTTGTAGTCCCTTGGCTAGCCTGTGAGAGCAGGTGCCCAGGTTTCCATAGCACGCCAGGTTGATGGGTAATGCTTTGCATTTATTGACTAGGAAATGCGGGGGTTCAGTTCTGAGCTGAGCGAAAAGGCTTCTGCTCTCCAAGGGGGGGGAAATTAAAAGGAGCGCGAAGCCTGTCAGGAAACTAGAAGAAGCCAGTGCAGCACCCAAAGCAGTCTCCAGTTAGAACATGCATGCCAATTAATCTGAATTAACTAATAAAGCAGAGGCACAAATGTCCTCACAGTTTAGCGACTCGGTTGCAGCCGTTCTGGCTTCCCCGAGTCCGGGGGTATTGGTTGAATTCATTAGCCCCTTTGTGCTCTCTCGGGTTTCTCTTGTTTTAGCGTTTCAGTTGGAATGGGAATAGTTACTGTCGATCCGCCTGGGACTGCAGGAAATTATTCCATTGGTTCTTCGGAGGGCATCAACTTGTGTTAATTTCTCTAGGACGACTCCAACCTGTCTCTTGTTGAATGTCAGAGTAATGGGAACTGCCAGTGACAAGACGTCGTATTACTCCTGATTAAGTACCGTGTCAACCTAATTAGCAGAGTAATTATAAGGTGCTAATGAATGATTCAAAGTTCTTTGAGTTACATTTTACTTCGAATTACCATTTTAAGGACCCTATGAATCTAAGGTAAACCGTGCTGGCATCACTGCCATGTCAGCCCGCAAGAATATATTTCTTACCACATCAAATGGCAATTAAAGTCTCTGAGCTTTTTCCTTAAGTTACATTAATTAAAAAATAATAAAGTAGGCAAAGGAAAATATATTTCAAAAATATTACATCAAGGCATTTTAATTATCTATGATTCTCCCTCCCGCCAAAAAAAAAATCTTTTTTTTTGCCAATCTTATACACTGAAATGAGTTTAACTGGTAACATGAAATCAAGGGATGGGTGGACTCACTGAGGTGGCAGAAGGCTTTTATGTGGGGGCTGCATCCTTGCCGATGGAAATAGATACAGGAAGAATAATAGAGGGACGTGAAACAGGATTAACTAACGTACGATATTTAGAGGCGTAATGTTCGCTGATAGCGTTAGACAATGTGCTAGATGAGAGGTATTAAAGCTAAAACTGACAGTTCAATAGTTCAGTGGAACGCCACAGGGAAAAAAAGAAGAAAGAAAATGGGTAAATAAAGTACCTGAATCAGGTCTGAGATAATCTTCTTTGTGGACAGGTGTCTGTAGAGAGCTTTCTTTTTGTGAGTACAGAAAAAGATTTGCTGTGATGGCTCTTAACTGTTAGCTGAAAGCCTCATCTTGTTTTGGCTACCCCACCATAGCAAGCCCCTCTTTAACAATCTCCTGCCATAGGTCAAGCTGAGATTCATCGTAGTTATTGATGGATTGCTGGGTTAGGCATAAAGCAGCCTTAAAGGTCGGTATTTTTTATGATATTTATTTAATCATGAAAATTCCTGCATAAAACTACTGAGATAATTAATCCTATGTGCAGAAATGCAGCATTCATTGTTACATCTGTCCACCAGACCCTCTCCTCCTGGCATTTACTATTAACTGCCGAAAATATGTCACTGGATGGCAGTGATGACATTGGATAATGTTCTTTGTCGAATTTATACTTTAAAAAAATATTGATTCAGGGCATTATTTTTACCGATCTAAGCCATCAGCATTCCGCTGCGGTGCATTTCCTAAAGAAATATCCGCATTAAAAGTTGGAGGGAGATTGGTTCCACCAGGGAAAACACATAAAATATGAAACTGAGTGATAGCACAACAAAAATCAATTATTCCAAACCCTCTATAAATAATTCATTTCAGATTGTTTTTGTTTTGTTTATACGCCTAAAATGACTGAAGAGTGAAAAAACGCCTATAGCACAGCTTGTGTTGTGTGGTTAGAAATGTTATTGACTAGTAATATTTAACTACGCTGGCGAAGAAATCAGAAATTTGATCCAGTGGCTGAGGAAATGTAGAGGGGATAGCATTTATTCTGGTAAGGTAATCAAGCCATGCCAACATTTACATCTGCCCGCTTGCAAGTAACCTATGTGGGATATAGTCTCTTAATACTTATTAATTACATTTTTGAGAAAAGGGAGGCTTTGATTCAAACGGCAGCTACGGAGACCTTTTAAAGCGGAGTCTGCTGTGAAGTATAGATCTAAAGAAAAGCAATGCAGTAGTTGGCTATGTAGTGATTCCTGCCTTTGGTATTAAAACAAGGCTTGTAGTCAAGACGTAAATACAATTTATGACCATTTACCCCTCACGGATAAGCTTGAAATAAAGTAACCATTCCCATTTTTGCAAGCTTACACGTTTTTTACAAGTTTACGGGCTACATGACGATATATTTTTAATCAATTAATTCTTTTACAAATAAAATACCTTTTACAAAGGTAAAATAAAATCTAAGAACACTGGACTTAAAATTAAACATTGTTTAAAACGTATTCGACTTTATTTAACTTTAGACTGCTTTCCCGTGTCTAAGAACAATCTAATTCAAGGAATTATTTGCGTATTCGCTTCTTGTAGATTTGTTCGGGCCTTTATTTCTGAATTTAAACAAGGAGCATCTGTATTGCATTTTCGTTGCAGTACAGAGAATGGATTGTTTAACTAAAATATTTAAGAAGTTTTACTAGTAAAGCCAGAACTTTGACTCTAGCAGCTGTCGAGCGATCAGCATCACATTATATATATAGGTCTGTCAAGTTACTAAATTCATCTTCATCTGGCTTTCTGCTAGAGAGCTACAAAGTGTAGAGACGGTTTTAAATTTTTAAGCCACTAACACATTTTCTTGTTGCAGGTGTCTAATGATTTTGGAAACAAAATATGTCTTTCGCATCTCCTGTGTTTAGCTTTGGTGTTTTGCTTTTGCAGAAGTTGTCTCAGTCTGCTTTGTAACGGAAGTGAACTGTGAAGGATAGCCATCTGCTTCTACGGTAGATTTTGATTTTGATGTTTTATCTCCATTCATGTTTAATTTACACGTTTCTTTAAGTGTCCAGTTGTTAAAAACAGAATGCCTGATCTGGAAGAGATGCAATGGCTCCTTTGTCCACTGGGCGGCGATAGGGGTTACCAACAGATCATCTATTGTCTAAGAAAAAATCTTGGTCCAGGGAGAACAATACTTTTAGTGCTGCTTTGCTGATGTAGTTAACATGTTCGTTGTCCTGAGAAAGCTTTCTTCTTTTTTCTAATAAATCATTTAATGTTTGTACTATGAAAAATTAAAAGTAGAGAACTTTTAAAATATATAAAAGATAAAAGAAAAATGGAAAGAGAATGACCGACTTAGGGAAAATTCCCCAGAAGTACTGAAGGTTTCCTATAGAATAAAAGAAGGCTGCAGCAGCAGTCGTATTTGTTCTGCTGTCTTTCTTTGCAATTTACAACAAATATATACCCTAATTATCCCCAGGGAAATGTCTGATCTGAGATAAGATGTTACACTGGCATAATCCTTTAAATAACAATACACTTCTCTGTCTCGGGCGCAGGATTTAGAGCTTAAAGTCATGTCACCAAACAGTTAATACTTTTATTTTCATGGCTTTCTATGTTTATTCGCGTGTATATTATTGCCAAAGCTGAAATATTTAAGAGATAAGACCTAGAGAAGCATATTTAAAACTTTTGCTTGTTTGTTTCTAGGTTCGGATTTATTCTGATCCGTTTCGATGACATTTTCCCCTTCTCTAGTGCTCGCTTTTGCTCCCTGACGCTACAGACTGCTTTACAAAAGGCAACTCGTCCTGAATAGAAATCTAATGGAGCCAGTTGTACCAACATGGGCTAGGAAGTCAGCTACTAGGTTAAAACACAAACCCATGTGTGTCCAAAGATCTTTTGCAAGGAGAACTGCAGACAGTTTGCCCCCTCCCCGAATATGGCTTTTTATAGGCAAGAACTGGAGATATACAATTGAAGGTTTTTCTCTTTTGACTTTTGTTATCCTTGGCAGATCTGGAATATCCCAGCTCGCCCCACCCCCACCAGCTCCTTGGAGAAGTTAGGTG
>NW_020664562.1:24065935-24128435 GCF_002925995.2 Terrapene triunguis | reverse complement strand
TTATCTGATTACCTGTAGATGCCATATATGCCACTGTACAGGAGATACTATATCCTCTCTCTCCTGCAGAGATCCTGTTTTATTACAAGTACGCTTCCCTTCTTTCACATGTCTTTATGGATTTGAAGGGGCTGCTTAGAATTTGTCACTTATTTTTAGCAATATAATTTTCTTTGGAAGGAACATTCTTGCTAAGCTTGACATGTGATATTTAATCACATATTGACCACTCAGTATTATTTTAATGCTTCCTGTCAGCTACAGTGCAGCAGGCAGAGTTCAAACAACACATTTGCCTGAAGTTCAGTATCCATTTAAATCAAATTTGTCAGCTTTCAATTTTTTTAAAGTAATATTTTATTTTTATTAAATGCAAGTTAATAATGCCTTGTCAAGCCAAAGGCATGTTTTAATGTGAACAACTCAGATGTTAAGTGAAACTGGAGCCATAATGTCCCCATTAATACAGTCATATAATCATCTTTATGCCAGAAATTTAACTTAATATCAACATACATTTGTTTCATGTTTCATTATTGTTTTTGAGAATCCTCTCAGACATATATAAACATCCATATCTGTTTGTTTGCGTGTGTGTGTATACACACAAACACACAGACACACATTCATTTATAAGTATGTGTTTCTGTATATGAATGAATATATTGCTCATATATATTATGCACACATTTCCATGTGTTCTTTTTTCTTGTTCAATACACAACTTATTTGACTGATGACATGACAGCATACATAGTATTAAAGCTTCATATATATTCTCACATTCCACACTGCCATCTACAATACTTTCAATTCTTTATAATACATAAGTATACACACAGACCTATACACTCTATACATTTATGTAAATACACACTTCTAGTGAGTGTGTGCACACATATATGTGGTTTTCTATGGCGGTGTAGGAGTATATACACACACTAGTCACATACATGCACACACTCTGAATTTACACACGCACGCACACACTACACAACACATGCTCACAAATGATGGCTGATCTTTTGTGACATTTTATCTTTACTCTTTTTATGAGTTATCCCTCTTCCCTTCATTCATGAAGATAAATGTCACAAGACTGATCAGCCTTCGTGTGTTCTTGGACAGATAGATGGATGGACGCAAACCTGATCTAGTGAGTGTTATAAATACATGTTTTTACAGCCTTGTAGTGTACCGTGTAATGTCACAAACTGTGATGAAGCAATGTACCTTTACTGAGCATTTCACAAATAATAGATAATTCTAGAACTGGAGATCCTGAGCTATAACAATCTACTCTCTTGTTACAAAGCAGCTGCTTGGTTTAGAAGATTGGTAATATGATGTTATGCATTTCACCTCTTAAATCACTATTCAAAACTGGCCCAGATCCGTAGTGGCAAAAATGGTTTCCATCTGATAGCCACACAAGGGGGCTTTGTGAAATTAGGTGGTGGTCTTTCCAGTTCCTCGTGGACAGGTGTCCACATCACAAGAATACCACCACAACTGACACTAATTGGACCCTTGTCAGCAGTTTCAACAGAGAAGCCAAGGACTGAATGGGCATGGAGCCTTAAGTACTCTCTCACCCTTTGTGAGGTTATCTGATTAAAATATGACCATGTAGATCATTGTGGCTACCACTATTCTATAATTGCAACAAATCTTGTACAAAGTATGTTAAGTAAGGTGTCTATGGAAAGGGTATGAGTTGCTGAATATGATTATGCTATTTGTATGCACGTATTATTTTTGTATTCAAAGTTATGAGTATTGGCTGTAATTCAAATGTTTGCTCCTGTGGTAACGCCCACAAGGTATTTAGCCTGCACATCTTGAAGGGACTATTCAAGTTAAATGGCTCATCAAGGAACACTTAACTCCCAATGGACCATGTGAGAAGCCTATCTACAGTTAATGGACTTTCCTGTGAAAGTTCCACCTGAATTATAGGTAATAGCTTCTGCTGTGACTAAGCGAAATCATGCATGGACATGTGACTTGCCCATGTGACTCCAAGCACCATCTTGTTACCTGAAATTTTCCACACAGTGAGAACAATGGGTTTCTCTTCATTTGTTAGAAGCTATAGAAGGCCCTGGAAACATCATCTTCCTCCCCTTCCCCCCCCTTCCCCCCCCCCCTCTTTCCTGCTCAAACCTCTGGACTATGAACTTATACTAATGGGAGCATTCTAACCAAGTGACTGAGGACCTTCCAATGATTTTGAAGCAACCAGAGACTTAACAAGCCAGCAGCTTATTCTATCACTGCTACAAGTCTGATCAAAGAACTTTGCAATTATTGTATGTATTGGATTCCTTTAACCAAGTTTAGCTCTCATCTTTCTTTCTCTTTATATATAAACTTTATATATTAGATACCAAAGTATTGGCAACAGTGTGATTACTGGGTAAAATCTGAGTTATATAGTGACCTGCAGAGCTGTCCCGAGGGTACAGTGATTTGGGGCGACCGCCCCGGGCCCTGCACTTTGGGGGGCCCCGCGCGCCAGGGCTGGAGCAGCCACCAGCAGCCCCCCTACAAGAACCTCCCCCTCCCCACCGGTGCCTCCTGCCCATCGGCTAGGATGACCAGATGTCCCGATTTTTGGGTCTTTTTCTTATATGGGCTCCTATCACCCCCCCCCCCCACCCCCGTCCCGATTTTTCCCACTTGCTGTCTGGTCACCCTACCATCGGCAGACCCTGACAATCAGCGCCTCCCCCTCCCTGTCAGTGCCTACTGCCTGCTGTGGATCAGCTGTTTCACGGCATCAGGCGGCGCTGGGGGGAGAGGAGCAAGGATGCAGTGCACAGGGGGGAGGAGGTGGAACTGGGCGGGGAAGAGGTGGTGCGGGGGTAAGGCCTTGGAGGAAGGGGTGGAGTGGGGGCAGGGCCTGGGCAGAGCTGGGGGGAGCACCCCCCTGGCAGATAGGCACCAAGTTTCTAATGTGCCAGGCCCCGCACCCCCTAGGGATGGTGCTGGTGACCTGGGTGTGTGGCTGGTTCTTTGGGATCAGAAGAACCCTTTTGTTTGATTAAATTGGTTTTAAATAACCACTCATCATAGTGTTTTTGGTGGTGATACAAGGACTGGAATGCCTAAACAGACTGTTTTTCTGACTTCTTGTTAGCCAGTGTGGTGAGGCAGAAGTTTACCTTTGTTACTGGTTTGGTATATCTTATGGGAGAATAACCCCCAGTTTGGGGTGTGTCTGCCCCATTTCTCAGCAGTTTGTCCTGAATTTGGTATTCTCAGTTGTGATCCACAGAGGCATCATGACACCCTTACAGGTGGTTTCTCCAGGCTATGGTATGATAATACCATGCAGTTTTATTTTCAATCACACATTCCATGAAAGTTGTACTCCAAAATGCTTTCCAGAGTTGCTAATGCAATGACAAAGAGAAGTAATCCTAGCACGGGCAGGGAGACACACAGAGGTTAAGGGAGAGAAGCAATATTTTCTAGTGATATTGGAAAGAGATGGAGGGCTATGGGAAGGCTGTTCCAGAGGGCCAGAATTGTAGAGAAGGAGGATTTCACATTAGCAGTGGTCAGAGAGTGGAAGAACAAAGAGGATGCCTGTGGTAGAGGATGGGTGGGGAGCAGGGAGTGTCTGAGATGGGCTTGAGTAGGTAGGTACAGGGAGGGTTTACAAAGAGAGAGCCAGATCTATCCCTAGATCTGTACCAGGCTCTGAAAATGGTCCCAATCTTCCCTCTGCTGTGCTACCCTGGTGCTTGCACTGATTCTGTATATAATTTTAAACAGCCTCTACCACCACTAGCCAGACCTGGCCATAATTTTCAGTAGCTCCCCCTAGTGGAAAAGTTGGAGGACAGGCAGCAGCAATACCACCTGCTCTCTTTGCAACTAAATTCTTACTTGGGCACAAGAGGCCAGGCTAACAAAGCGGTGCAACTTACAACTTCCTGGGTCAGCTTTGTGAACTGAGTTCAGGTCTGGCAAGTTAGAACTGTCCCCTTAAATGACAACTGAATCAGCAGAGATGTTTGTGGCTGGGAGTAACATTGTCCCATGTTTTTGTGTGCGCAAGAAGGTGGATGGCAGCTTTCTACATATGCTGAAGACTGAAGAGCTTTGGCTTGGGTAGGCTGTAGAGCAGGTAGTGCTATAATTGCCTAATGGATAAAAAGGGATTTCTGTCTCTAGTAGTGTCAGTCCAATTCCTTTCATGAGCACTACATTTGCTATTACAATCTATACCTAAGTATAACTGCAAATTCTGAGCCAACAGAACTATGGAAGGGCCATTCTTCCCTCAGTGTGACTGCACAACTCCCACTGAAGTGTAATGAGAGCTAAGTAAGTGTTCCAAACATTTAAATTTACTACATAGTAACAACATGGTTTTCCAAGTACCCAGCACTACCATTCTGCCAGAAGAGCAAAGTAAACAGATTTGAGGACTGGCTTCCTTCAACCTCTTTCTGCCATTTCTCCAATCAGCAGCAGAAAGGGGAAAACACACACACACCCTGATTCTGCAACCCTTACTCATTCTGATTAGCACTTACAAATGTGAGTAGTCACACTCATTCCCCCGGGCAAGCCTGATTTTCCCCAGTAATCTGTCACACACTTAGCTACCTCCAAAAGGTGATCACAATTCATTAAATGTTAATTGCATATTCCCTATTAGTCTCAAAGCCACTCTTTCTGGAGACCTCAAACACATTACTAGTAGGTTGGAGAGGCACTACAATCTCATGATCGCTCTTATCTGTTGATATGCCTCACTCCCAAATGATTGGACTTTAGTACCAAATATGCATACAAGTCCTTTTTCTCCAGCAGCATACTTTCCCTCCTTATACCTATACTAGGTGAAAACTCATGCTGTCATACAGGTGTAATTTGCAAGCATAAACAAGCAGAAAATGGCTAAGAACAAACATTGGACAGTAACAGACTGTGAATCCCAATGATGATTGAACTGGATGATTTAAAAAAAAAAAAAAAAGCTCTTAACTATGCTTGTAGCTCTTTCTGTTGCTTCACACTGACTCAGACATTTGAGGATTCAGAGGAACGCACAGGGTGACAATCCTGGAATCTTATTATACCAATTAAATGCTCAAGTGTAAGTCATTACAGGTCAGATTCTTCTCTCAGTTACTCTTGTGTAAACCAAAAGTAATTCCACTGACATAACTGGAGCTATTCTAGATTGACACTGGTGTAACTGAGAACAGAATTAGATCTTTGTCATTTTGTATTTTTCTGTAATAGTTTTACATTTCAGAGAGAGTGCTGCTCTTCTCCCATGGTCTCCATGGCAGTGGTTAGAGTCCTATAGGTGGCATATCTTTGGATTTCATCTTCATAAGCTCATCAGCAAATAATGTGTCGTTATAAAATAACCCTTTTGAGCATCCTCATCCCAACCAAATTTACTCTAATTTTCTAAGAATGCTTTGGGTTTCCATTTTAATTCCCCTCATGCTAACAATGAAACTCCCCTGACGCTACTGAAAGCTGAATCTTTCCTATGCATTGTAAAATCAATGTATTTGTGTCCATAGCTAGCACTGCTCTGCTTCTGTATATTCCCCAATCTAAAGATGTCTTTCAAATGCCACTGCTTTAACCACTTTAAGATTCATTGCTAGTGAAATAAATTGCAGTTATTTCTAATGGAGACACCAAAAATAAGAATGAGGTTAACCTGTTACGTTCATCCCATGACCTTAATGGAACCCTACCACTAGACTGACACTATGAATTGTTTGGGCCTTACATGGATTTTGGGGGGGATTTACCATTCCACGAGTGTAGCCAGTGTTTTGCAACAGTTACCTTTTTCATTCCAGAGCTGATGCAGGGAGTCCTTCTACAGTTCTTGTATCCCAATTGCCCAAGAGTGTTCCTGGGCTCCACAGTCATTGGCTGAATCCTGATCTTGTATGGTTGAGAAGCATTTCACATGTGTTCCTAAATTATTACAACCTGATGCTTCCTTCTCTGGCTCCCATGCAATCCCTGTAGGATGTATCAAGGACAGAGCCCGACAGACAGTATCCTACATGGGAAACGTAAGCACAGAAGATTAAGAAACATAGTAGGTGATGTAAAGTTTATGTTCTGTCTCCATTACTTTGTGGGCACTTTTATCACAAAGAAATTAAAGACATTAAAAATAGACATAAGGCCATGTTACTCTCTTGGGCTTCTAAGGCTAGCTTCAGAGCTCATAGGAGCTCCATTAACCCAAATAGAGTTATTCCAGTGTAACTGGGTCCATAATAGAGAGCTTGGTGTCATATACTAACAGCTTAAACTTCATCATCGTGGTTTATATTGTCATCAGGAACCCCTGGCTAAATATTGCCTTGCATCCTGGATAGAGTTTAGTATTGTGAAAACTACCATGCCAGTGAGATTCCTATTCAAGGAATGGGTATATTTGGTGTGGGCCAAATTCTGAGGTCCTTACTGAGGGATGGATTGTCCTTTCTATTATTTATTTTTTGTGATGCAGTAGCACCTAGATGCCCCATTCAAAGATCATGGTCCCATTGTGCAAGGCACTGTGCGCACATAACGGAAAGATTGTCTCTGCCTCAAAGAGCTTACAGACTAAGTATAAGATGAGAAGCAGCAGGTGTACACAACAAACAGAGGGGAGGAGCACAAGGTAGGAGTCAGACACTCATGGAGGGCTGCTGTGTTGGTGGATCTTGCCCTTTTTACATCACGAATGATGCAGGGCCAACCATCTCTGGAGCATCATCCCCCTGTATTTGTATCTATGGAGAGCTTTCCAAGGGACTGAGAATCCATCATAAGGGCAGGAAGGGGGTTAATGTGTTGTGCACATCATCTCCACCCCAGCCCCACAGGGAATCCATCTAAAGGTTCAGGCTGTATTTCATGTTCCACTAAATAGCTCCATATCACGGAAATCCTCATCTGCCCTCAAAAAAAACCAAAACCCTTCTTCTACATTTGTTTGCTTACATTTTACCTTTCTGAGACCATTAATACATTTATGCCAGAGATCAGAGTTGCAATCCAAAGGCCTTATAGTATGTCTGCTGAATGACATGAGCGGAACTGTCAACTCTTTAAACTACATGGGCCCCATTCTCCACTTTGTCACACCAGATTTATACCCCTCCATAAATGAAAAATAAATGCAGATTTATGCCAATGCAGTTGAAATCACTGCAGTTACACCCACCAGTTTTAAGGTGGTGTCACAGTGTAGAGGGTCAGCCTACAGAAGTTCCTGTCCCGCTATTCATATGTTCCTTCAGAATGTCCAGATGCAGTTAGGCTGTCCTGAGTCTAATGATCAAAAATGCACACAGTCTGGTATAAAGCATATGTGTCTGAATGATAAATGCGCAGTTCATATATGAATTGGTTTACACACAAGTTAGAATTACAACTGACCTTTCATGTAAATATAGGGTTAGCATTCAAAACAAGTGTAATGGCTAAAAGTATTTAAATATTATTCATACTTTCTATTCATCTAATGATACTTTTTGGAAGTTACTGAAAAGAACTTATGTTAGATTTCATAATCATAAGTGATTTTTTCTTACAAAACGTTACTACAAGCAAAATGTAGTACTGCTAAAGATTAAACCACAATAGAATGGCTTACGTAAACACGAGGAAAATGTATATACAAACACTCAAAAGCATTAATGGCATATATATATATATATATATATATAATATGCACGTAGGTACCATTAATGCCTTTATAAAGGCAGTTTATAACTATACCTATCGATGTCTAAAGATGTGATGATACCAGAAATGAATAAAGTAAAAACTGTAATTCTGCTTCGCTAATTTTCTGTACCAACTACTTCTTAAATTTACATTCCAATCAGACAAGCTCTTTTCCATAATCAAGAGCATGTATTTAAAGTGATGTGCAGTTACTACCTTCTACATCCATCAATATATTGGACCTGATTCTCCTGTTTA
Organism: Terrapene triunguis; assembly: GCF_002925995.2. NCBI lineage: Eukaryota > Metazoa > Chordata > Testudines > Emydidae > Terrapene > Terrapene triunguis. The sequence continues at coordinate 24,120,455 of NW_020664562.1, read as the reverse complement.
CACCCTGATACGAGAGCTCCACTGAAGTCAATGACATTACACCAATGTCAGACTAGCATAAGGCCCATTATTTTAACCAAATTACAGGGCAGATTGTGATGAGGGAGATGAGCAAAAGCACCTGCCAGAAAAAACATGTAAAGTAGGAACATGGGGTTGAAGTTTTCCACCTTCATTTTGGCTCCCTCTAAAAGTCACAGGCCATTCTGCAAGTCCTCCATGACAGGAGGAATGGAGAGGGAGGATCAGATATTTTCAAACCACTGGATCAGAGGGGTCATCGGAAGACACTGGAAATTCAGGGTGTGCCAGGAGTGCGGTATCAGGCCAGCAATTTGCTAATATGCCTGTGGTTATGTTTTCAAGGTAGCACTTATGAATAACAATGTGCGTCATTATCTTGTGTCCAAGCAGAACAGCAGCCACAAGTGCCATGCCTGGAGGATTGGCCATTTATTAAAGGTTGCATGTGAATTCTCAGAGCTAGGGGAAATGGTGCTCCTAAACCGAGCTGAGGGATTTGCACATTTAAGAAAATCTAACTGACTGAAAATCACTTTCTTTTGAACAATTGATTTACATTTCCTACAAATCACATTACTGAGGGGTTAGATGCAATTTTGCACTTATTTAGAGAATGCTTTTTCATTATGTTTTAATTTTCCTTCATATTAAAGAGCAACAACATCTAAAAAGACAAAAACCAAAATCCATAGCTAGCCCTAACTATAGCTATCTATAGTGCTAAAAATGTACAAATTAAGGTCCCAGTCCTGCAAAGTCTAACCCATACACCTAACTTTATGCACTGTGAGTAATAAATAAAATAATACCTAGCTCTTATATAGTACTGTTTATCTGTAGATCTCAAAGCACTTTACAAAGGAAGACAGTATCATTCTCCCCATTTTATAGATGAGGAAACTGAGGCACGGGGAGGGAACTGTCACCCAGCAGGCCAACAGCAGAGCCAGGAATTGAACCCAGATCTCCTGAGTGCCAGTCCCAGGGGCAGTGGGAGCTAGCACCCCTACAATGGAAATATGGTGAGGGCAGCTCGGTTTTCTCCCCCACAATATTTCCTCAGTACCCTAGGAGGATGTGAAATGGGGCAGCTCAGGGAAAGGGGGCACCTAGGGACAGTGCCTGGAGCAGGACTGGGTGAGGAAGCAATAACCGGGCAGAGCCAATCTGGAGTACTGTGTCCAGTTTTGGGCCCCACACTACAAGAAGGATGTGGAAAAATTGGAAAGAGTCCAGCGGAGGGCAACAAAAATGATTAGGGGTCTGGAGCGCATGACTTATGAGGAGAGGCTGAGGGAACTGGGATTGTTTAGTCTCCAGAAGAGAAGAATGAGGGGGGATTTGATAGCAGCCTTCAACTACCTGAAGGGGGGTTCCAAAGAGGATGGAGCTCGGCTGTTCTCAGAGGTGGCAGATGACAGAACAAGGAGCAATGGTCTCAAGTTGCAGTGGGGGAGGTCTAGGTTGGATATTAGGAAACACTATTTCACTAGGAGGGTGGTGAAGCACTGGAATGCTTTACCTAGGGAGGTGGTGGAGTCTCCTTCCTTGGAGGTTTTTAAGGCCCGGCTTGACAAAGCCCTGGCTGGGATGATTTAGTTGGGGATTGGTCCTGCTTTGAGCAGGGGGTTGGACTAGATGACCTCCTGAGGTCCCTTCCAACCCTGATATTCTATGATTCTATGCCAGGGATGGGAAGAGCTGTTTCCCCTCCAAGGCAGGAGCCACTGCCTGTTGTGTAAAGAAGCAGCCATGGTGGGGGAGCAGGGAACTAAGCCTGGGGTGGGGGAGCAGGGACACCATGCTGCCGCTCACCGCTGATTTAAGGTTATATTGAATACCTGCTGTTAGCATTTTACCAACTCTTGTGTGTCACCCATTCATTCGCTGCACAGTGTGAGAAAAACTCCATCTTGACCAAAAATATAGGCCAAGAAGCCTACTGGATCCCTCAGGCTGGAAGGGATCCTGGCAGAGAGCTGGAGGAGGAGGCTGCAGCACTTCCAAAGCTTCTCACGGGATATGAATGAAGAGGGTGAAATCCTCCTGACTGTTGGGTGGGGCAGGCCCAGAGATACTGCAGGCCTAAAATACATTCCAGGGGCCACATGAGGTGGACTAAAAACTGCTAGACCAAGTCAGTCAAAAGTTTCACCAATACATGGAACCTCACCAGAAGGTCACTTGGGAAAGCCACATTTTCTGTACACAAAACCAGTTGCTCGGTGAGGTGTTGACCCTCATGCTACAAATGAGAGACTTGGACAATAACAGTAAGTCACATTAATGCAAGCGGTTAACAGACAGCTTAACAGAGACCCTCCATCTTTGCAGGACAGGAGGGTCTAGACAGGAGCAGATTTTCCAGGCCTGTACTTCCCCTGCACAGAGCAGAGCTCTGTGCTATACAGGAAATGAGCAATGTCTCCACTCTTATTCCCTCCTTTCAAAGCTGAGCCACACCAGTCGTCTGTCTCTGGGGCTGCAGAAGAGAGGGCAGGATGTCCCCTCCCAGTGCATTTCAGGAATTCAGGCTCCATCTACCTTAGCAATAGAATGAAAGAGGTTTGCATAACTAGAACTTATCCTTGGATTCAGCAGCACTGGTCAGAGTTGCAAGGAAAACATGACTAGATTATCTCTGCACCACATGATGGAGCTGTGCTTTAACTGTGCTAGGGGATACCTGTGTTGTATCTGGGGTTCCAAACAGGTTTCTACTTGTAGTATGGTTGGGCCCTAAGGCCTGCCTTTTGAAACTAGAGTGCCTAAAGTTAGCACCTAAACATGATTTTAGGAGCCTAAGCACCTGAACGGCCCATTGACTTGAGTGGGATTTGTGCGCTAAGCCCCTTGGGAAATCAGGCCACTTTTATTTAGATGCCTAATAGATTTAGAAGACTAAATGTTAGGCACCCAAGCTGGAAGATTTTATAAATCCTTTACTGTGAACTTAATGACTCTGAGAATCTAACCCATCATATTAAAATATGTCTGTAAGAGCAGGGATCTTAGAAACAGTGGAATATCCATGGTGGATTAGACCAGTGGTCAGTCTGGTCCAATGTCCTGTTTCCAACAGTGACCAACACTAGCTACTTCAGAGGAACGTGCAAGCGACCTTGCAGTAGGCGGTTATGGAATAACCTGACCACAGGGAAAGATTTTGGCTAATGCCCTGACACATGAGAGTTTATACTCCTTCCAAGCCTCCTTTTTCTTTAAACCCTTGCCATTATAACATTAGATGTTTACATTCTACATATAAATGTCAAATGAATCCTACTAAAAACTCTTGCCTCAAATGATGTTGTGTGGCAATAAGTTCCAGAGCCTAGCCTGCTGCAACACAATGAGATGCAACACTGGGAATGTCACTTAGATGCTTTCCTTTCAGTGCTCTCCCCAACTGGAACAACATCAACAGATCGCATCCACTTCTACTGCTGTTATTCTGCTGCAACTTACAAGATTTATTCTACCTTGTACTCTTTTCATGTATTCATTCCACCCTTCCTTTTTTAGGAAGGAGAGTGGGCCTAGAAGAGAAGTATCAAAGATAATGGGCCAGATCCTCAGCCCTAATGCATTCTCTTTGCACTACTAGCAGTGCAAAGAGGTCTTAAAAGTTGCCCCAAAAGGACAGTTGGGGATTTCTTCAGCCCGGGGAAAGCCTTAGGTGGAAAAGAACTACTGTGGGTGACTTTCCATGACCCCCTCCTGGCCCCAGCCCTGGCATAGGGGGTGGATTGGGGTCATGACACAAGAATGGCTGGAACATACTGCACTCTGGTTGTCTCCAGGCCTCAGAGTACCCCAGGGGCCATTAGAAGCTGACATATCTTAGAGCTGCCCACAGGCAGCTCCAGGATTGGGGAGGGGTACATAATCAGGGCCGGCTCCAGGCACCAGGCAACCAAGCTGGTGCTTGGGGCGGCACCTGGAGGAGGGCGGCGCGGTGCTCTGGCTGCCAGGGAGAGCGGGGCCACAGCCGGGCTCGCCGCCCTCCCCCCGGCGCTCTGTCCGCCCTCCCCCCCGCGCCCTCCCCCTGGCCGCCGGGGGGAGAGCCGAGCCCCAGCCGGGGCTCGCCGCCCTCCTCCCAGGGCTCCGGCCGCCCTCCCCTCCGGCGCCCTCCCCCCAGCCGCCGGGGGGAGAGCGGAGCCCCCGCCGGGGCTCGCCGCCCTCCCCCCGGGGCTCCGGCCGCCCCCTCCCCCCGCGAGGGGGGTGGGCCGCGGCCGGAGGCTTTTTTGCCTGGGGTGGCAAAAAAGCCAGAGCCGGCCCTGCACATAATTGTGCCTGCTGAATTCTAAGTGCAGATCTGAAGAGTGAGGCCAATATTATAGAAGTCCTAACACATTTACAAAATATCCAATTATGCAAATTGTTATGTTTGCGGCATAAAAACAGATTTTTAGCTAAAAACCATACGATAGTTCTTCTGGAAGGTTGCAACATAACACTACTTTAGTTCTTAGAATTCAGAAATAAACCACATAAGAACCTGAAACCAGAGAGAGACAAAGCAGGCTGCTCCCTAAAAATAGTGAGGCACAACTCACCCCACCTAACTCTAGGCTGCCTATTTCCAGACTGACTCTGATAACAGTCATTGGATGCTTCCCTATAGAACCTTCTTGCCTGGAGGCAGGACCAAGAAATCCCCCACTCTTAAAATGATAGTTTACAATTTTAGCACAGTTCTCAAAACACCACACAAATGTTTTTTCAAAACTGTTCATAAGGACATTTGTACAGACTCAGATGGTTTGAGTCTGTAGTCCATATGCAAGCAAAACTGTTGTAGTCAATGATAGGTTTGCCTGCATGGGCCAGCCCACAGAAAAACTCACTTGGGTCTTGCAGCATGAGCAACTGTATTTTGCAGAGCTGCTTGCCCTGCTGCTAACTCATTTTACATATCATGAGAGGCCTCACACAGTGTACGTGACCATGATATGCCACTGCCCTGCACAGCATATGATCATTTGCACCACCACACAGGGAGTGCAAAGTGGGTGAACAATACAGTGTAGTAATTCTGCAAAGATGATAAAGTGCTGAAATAGGAACCAAAACAACCAGGGACTTCTAAACGTCCAGTTCATAGGGCGCAGCTAGCTCATGCAGTGCTGGAGGACTGGCATCAGGACCAACCTTAAAGGCTGATGATAAGGGAGGCCACCAGGGTGCCATAATTCAAGGGCACTAACTCATCACATTCCAGGGTGCCAAATCCAGAGTTTTGTTTATGGGTTTGCTTTTTTGCTTGTGTCAGGGGGCAGAGGGGAGGGGAGAGGGGCTGCTGAAAATGTTTTCCACCCTGTGCAGCAAAACACATAAGGCTGGCCCAGACTGGAGTTCCATATAATAAATCAAGAGTGACCTGATCCACCAAACTGGCATGAATAGTGATCCACACTCACCACTTTCTCCCTGAGCACTGGAAGATCTATATCTGACAGATTGACAGAAAGGCATGTTTTAATGGTGGGGGGAGGGAAATAGCTGCAGAGAGTGATGAATCGAATTGCACTAACTAGGTGGTTTGCACTTCACTGTTAATAACTGAAAGGAAAAAAAAACAGGAGCCATTTAATAGTGCAAGTTTAAACTGGTAGTTTCATGAGCCAACAAAGGACAAACCATGACAAAAAAAAACTAAGACGACCTAGAACGAAACATCTCACTAGTTTTGTGAACAACATAGCTCGGAGATCCTTTCTCCATGCAGCCTCTTAGATTTATCCCCAAAGTTTCCCATAAAGCTCTATCAGAGGTTCTCAAACTGGGGGCCATGCCCCTCTTAGGGGGCATGGAATGTATTCTGGGGAGCATGAGAACATTAAGGGGGGCAGAAAAAGGAGGGGGAACAGAAAAACAAAACTTACTGTGCACTTTCAGAGCTGGGCGGCTGGAAAGTGCTGCTGCTGGCTGGGTGCCCAGCTCTGAAGGCAGTGCTGGCGCCAACAGCAGTGGAGAAGTAAGGGTGGGATGGGATGGGATGGTATTGTCATCCTTAGTTCTGCGCTGCTGCTGACAGCAGCGCTGCCCTCAGAGCTGGGCACCCAGCCAGCAGCCGCCCTTCTCTGCTCTGCCTTCAGAGCTGGGTGGTTGGAGAGTGTGGCTGCTGGCTAGGTGCCTGGGGGGAGGCGTAAACTACTAAAGACACAAAGAAGTTTGAGAACCACTGCTCTAAATAATGTGGGACCTATCCACCTATCTTAGGATTTTCTATAGCACCCACCCCGATAGTACCCAATCACTGACATGCCTAACTGAAAGCCTGCCTGTCTCCTGTGCAGAGCTGCCACAGAAGCAATCAGTTGAGATCCTCAAGCTGGAACTCTTGCCCCACCTCGTCCCTGCCCTTCCCCCCTCCCCCCAGTTTAAATGATGCAAGGCATTCTGTTTGAGGGGGTTATTTCCCCCCATGTTGGTCCAAATGATCCAAGATTTGTAAATTTTCCAGGCAAACTGTAAGATGTTTATGAAGGGTGGGCTGAAGGAAATGTGCAGCTAATATTTCTTGAATAGTATTTAACCAAATTTAATTGGGATTACAAGGGTATTTAAATAGAATATCTAGCTCCTCTATAAATGCTTTTCATCAGTAGATCTCAGCACTTTACAAAGCAGGTAAGTATCATTATCCTCCCTAAAACATAGATGAGGCATGAAGAGGTGAAGTGATTGGCCCATTGTCATTCAACAGGTTAGTGGAAGAGCAACAACTAGAACCTACATCTCTGAGTCCCAGTCCAGCTCTCTAGCTGCTAGGCCACATCTCCTCCTATGAGGCAGATAAAGATCACAAGGTAAGGAGAGAGGAGTTCATTGGTTTTTATATATTATAGGGGTTTTAGAATGTTTATATCAGTTTTAATTATTGTTGAAGTCCCCAGACACTAGTGCTGGAAATAAATTCTAATTAATTAAAGGGACTGGTTTTGCTATCATTGGTCAGGCTGAGTAGCACTAGTCTACATGAGTAGTCCCATTGATTTCAAGCTGCTATTCAATGTAAATAAAGATGACAGGCTCAGGCCCTAAATAATTACATCCTTGTCAAAGCAGCGCAGTGTTGTAGCCTCATCAACATCCATATGATTTTGGGCTCTGTTCAGCACTCCTGAGTAACGGGTGGAAATGAAGGAGGCCTTGAAAGCCCATGTCACACTTTGAAAGTGTACCCTTAAAAAAAAAAAAAAAAAAAAAATTCCCTGTATCCTACAGTAAAAATTTAAAATCTCATCAAAAGCAGCAGAATCTCTCAGCAAGCCATACATCCCCAAAGCTAGGTTCAATCACACCACTCAGAAAAAAGGAAGTCCGTTCTACTGAGAAATGGAATGGATGTCTTTTCAGCACAGCATAAATTAATATTGAAGCTGCCACTTCTATAGGAAAATCAAAACCCAGTCATTCCATTTTATAAACAGAAACTTCACAGATGCACTGTGGGATATTTCATTACTAAGTATTTTGAATTTTCAACATGAAAAATATTCCCTAGTGTTAGTTACATTATTTGTTTCATAGGGAAGGGATTAACATTCCAGTGGTTTAGGAAACATACATACACAACTGAAGCAAGCAAACATGCTTACTTCTTTTTTCATATGTCATCCTGCAGACTAGCATAGGTTTTAGAGATACTCTATAGGCCTATGTCAAAGTAAGACACTTCTTTATTATCATTTCACTAGCGGTAAATCCAGGGAGGGGTAGGAGCTCAAACTTAGGGACATATTCTACTCTCATTTATACTGGGGTAAATGTGGAGTTACTCCAGGTTTACAGCCTTGTAGCTGAGAGCAGAATCTGATCCTTAGTCTTGATGTATGTCCTCCATGTAATATATTTCATGTAAAAAATAATAAGAGCAGAATCAGTCTAATTTACACTGATGTAAATCTGGAGTACCACCACTGACTTCAGTGGAGTTACTCTGAATTTACTCCTGTGTGACTAGAGCAAAATCTGGTCCAGTGATTTTAGTTCTACGAGTCCCATCCCACCTCTGCATTTCAAAAAATATTATGTTCATGCTTTAGGTTAAAGCTTATTTTGTATCTCAACCATTTTATGCAATATTTTTAGTAGGCTGTTTTATATGGCTATCCAGTCACCATTTTTAAGTGTTATCAATAACGTATTCTTCAGTGTAACCTTTTTAACATTTACAATAGAATAAAATAAAAAAACACATCAACAAAAAATTGTCTTCACTTGGCAATGCTGTGTGAATTTTAAATTTCCCATTTCACAATGCAGTCATCGCTATAAAACTCTGAGGGCGGATTAATGCTCTTCTCGTACTTCACTCTATCAGACCATGGATTTGCAGACAACAGCTGCAGCGAATTCCCTTGACTGAGAAGAATTACAAGTATTATCACCTAGATCATTAAACTGGGTTCATAGATTGCAGAATGTCTTCAATCAATTCATCTAAGATAACTTGAAGCCAGCTGGACCCCCTCAGTGAGAACTTGACTTAATTGGCCAATAAGTGGCTGGAAAAGGTGCATGCTATTTGATAAAATTACAGGCTGAACAAGTGATTACAGTTTGGAAAACCACAGAGGGTAGCCTTCAGGTCAGCCCTTTTGGAGAGGGCAAAGTTAATGTCCACTATTAAGTGCTGCTGTGAAAAATGTTGGCCCACTTGGTGCTCAGATGTAAAGAGTATCCAGGTCATTCTTCAGCTGATGGAGTGTGTGAGATGTGCACATTTATCATTGCTTTGGCCTCATTTCTGCCTTGGTAATAGTCATACACTAACAACTCCTGGCAGTTTCATGGTTTTCTGTGTACCCTTCATTTTATTGGCATAACTAAAATATTATCTTAGCAAAGCAATCCATCTGCTAAAGAAAAACACTTTCCTTCAATTATGTCCCATGAGTCTTTTCTCAAGAAAGGTTAAAGCATAAGGAAGTTGAAAAATATACATTATTTTGGTTTTCTTCTTTACAATCTATTGCAAATAGAGAAGTTGGTTACTCTATAACTGGTAGGTTTACATATTTACCAAATGCAAAATGTTAGGAATGTGCCTAGCTTTAAGGGAAATGTTGACTTCACAGGTCCAATCACAATGTTAGTACACATTATTATTTAAAGGTAAATACCTTTCTTCAAGTGGTAGCAAAGATTTCTTAAGCAATTCTTCTGTAATGTATTTACTATAAAAAAAAACCCACAACACTTTAGATGATTTGCAGAAAAGGGAAAACAAAAGGTTGAGTATTAAAAGCAGACCAAACAGGCACCTAAAAGAATCATGTAACTAATTCATGTTAGACAGCATGGAAAAATAGAGCCCAATCCTGTCAGTGCTCAGCACACAGAGCCCCCATTGACTTGAGTGAGAGTTCTACAGGCATAAGCTTTGTATAACTGACCGTTTTGTTAGAAAATATGCCAAGACAAGGTTTGCAATTATTGTTGCACTAATATTTTATTTTTCTGTGAATCTACATTGAAGCTGCATATTTTTCATGGCTTCTATTTCTATTCCCCCCCCCCCCTTTTTTTTTAATCCATATCTTTTAGAGAGACAGGCTCAAGATTCAGATATCTGATGCAGATTAAAATTTCCCCAAAATTCAGGCCCATTTCTGATCTTTTAGCATCTGGGGATTTTTGCTGGTGTGAGAGTTGTGACAGTAAAGAGTGCAAAACTTAACTGAAAGCCTTGAGAGTGTTGCATAGCTGGATAGGTTTACAGAAGAACCACGGATTAATGAATTGTGGAGAGGTCATATTATACGTTTTGTCATCAAAATATGCAGAAATATTGCTGTGACATTTTCAAAACAAGTTCCATGAATAGACATCAGGTCAGAATAAAATTCTACTTGAAATGAAGATACAAGATACCTAATATTCCACATAAGAATCAATGTTCCTCCCATAATGATTTTTAAGAGGTTTCAAAAATTGTGTGTAATTTTGTATGAAGCTAATGTTTCATAGCAAGAAATTGGCTTGCAAGTGAAATGTGTACTTCAAAACCAGCAATTTGCTTGCTAGATTTATTTCCCTATAATATAAAACATGTCTATTTTCAAACAACAGTTTATATGGCCCCATGCGATCTATGTACCATGTGTACAAAAACAAGAGAACAAGTTGTTTACTATGGAATAGAGCTGGCTGGGAATTTTTCAATGAAACTTTTTTTTGTTGGAAAAAGCTGATTCCTCAAAACAAACTCTTCACTGGAAATAGTGGGTTAGATAAATTCCCCATTTTGAAAAAAGTTTCAAAAATTGTCAAAATGTCCTGTTTCAAACACTAAGTGAAAAAATTCCATTTTCAGGTCAAAATTACTTTTCATTTCAAAATTTAAATTTGTAAATTTAAAAACCAAATCAACTAACCTCAAAGTCAAAACAAAATCTTCAAGTTGTCCCAATTCAATGTCCTCCTCCTCCCCTGGACTTTTTGTTCAAGAAAATGTTGACTTTGTCCTAATTTGTGGTACGAAATTTTGTTGAAAATCTCAAAAAATCCTCATGGGATGGGAAAACCATTTTCTGCCCAGCTTTACTACAGAACCCCTTGTGGAATCAAGATGCATGGCAAATTTATGAACAGGCATGGTTGTTGTTTGTTGTCTTTTCTTTGCACTGAGTTTTTATGTCCTCTGACATGCTCCTATGGAAGTAAATTGCACTCTGTAAACATACATAGCCATAACAGCTGCTCACAACTGTAGATCCAAATGCAGTTTAAGCTAAATTAAACTGACACTGCTCTCTGCATGGGAAAAAAAAAAAATCATGCACGGCGGATACAATTATTTCCTATTCCTAACCTTCTAGGTAAATATTTCAGGGAGCAGGAGTTAAATGTGAAGGGATTTATTATGACTTCCTCTTTGGAGTTATACATATAGATTTGTCTTGATAATTTTATAGGTGAAAAGACAAGTGTTTTCACTGCACAGTACACCCAAACACTATGTTCATGCACCAGCATCTGGGAGAATCATACGAAACACTTTCAGTTGGTTATCTAGTGTTGCCTTGAATGCAAGGCCCTAATCCCCTTACAAGACCAATTGTTTAATTTTATTATTGTCCATTTCTTAACACCCAAGCTAAGGGTCAATCCTTCGGAGCAGATTCAACACCTTTTGTAAGGTGCTGTGTGCTCTCTTCTCCCACTGAATTCAATGGTTGACAAAAGGTGCACACCTGTTCTCAGGATCAGGCCTTAAAATCATAAGTTTTAATGCTACCCATGCACTTCAGGTAACTTTTAGTGAGATAGACCCTGTGTAATACACATAGGTGAAAACTGACTGGGTTTGTAGTACTGAAGGAAGAAGTGAACTAATTACTTCTGCATGGTTTAATCATATTAGTGTCTCTAGTGCTGACACTTTGAATGTCCTAAAAGCGATTGCCAAATTGCTGGCTATTGGTGCTACTACACACTCTTGGTCAGCATGTTTCAAACACATTCAGAACTGTTAGATTAAAATAATTTTTCTAAAATTTGGCAAAGCAAAGATAAACGGAACTCTGGATGCATATTGTAGGATCGTTAAATCACCAATTTCCAGCAAGACCTTCACTGCAATCAGTGGTTCACATGCCAGTATCGGTGCTTCAGGATTTTGAGATAGGTACTCTGGTTCATTGTAAAACCAGGGTTGTGGAGCCCAATTTGCAGGGCCTCAGTGATTCACGGTTAGAGCAGCCATAAATTAATGGTAACCTAACTTGCAATAAAACACAGGCTGCTGCTGCTCCATACTCCAGTATTATTTGATATTAGAGCAGCACATGCAATGTTTTGAGTAGGGCTGGCCGGAAAACAAGAATCATCTTTTGAGAAAAATTGAGGTTTTAACATTTGTTTTTGTTCCACATTGGAATTATAGACTCAAGCTCTTTGTCTCTCCTACTGAAGCTGCTTCACTTCAAATAAATAAATTAATTAAATAAAATATTCACTGGGCTAGAGAAAGACTGATACTATAGTCTGTAGTTACAGCATTCACCTGGGATGTGGGAGGTCTCCGTTGCTCTCTCTCCCCCATGACTAGAAAATCCATCCTGGACCTGAGAAATGTTCCCAACAAAATTTCAGTCCAAAACCAACGTGTTTCTGCAAAAAGTTTATTTTGACGAATAGGCATTTTTCTGATAAAAAAAACCAGCTCTAGTTTTGAGTCAGAACTTAAAAGTGAATGACAAGTCTTACGGTCCAATACTACACCAAGCATGGTGTTTTAAGTATATGCCTTACTTTTAGCATGCGAGTTCAATGGAACTACACACAGATCTTCATTTGGGAACCTCTGCTTTAGGGCATCAGAGGCTTGAAATAACAAATTTGTCATTGAAGAGACAAAAGAGGTGGAACAATATGAGGTTTGTTGTGACTGATGTTGAAGAAAAATATGTTTTTGCCTTAGAGGTGTTATTCAAGAGCACTATTATACCAAAGTGAATTTGGCTAATTCCACTGAAGTAAATGGAGTAAAACCAGGATGAATTTGGCCTTTTCTTTTTGTGTAAAGATTGACCCCAAAGTAACCTTGCATTTATCCTGTATTCCAAACTCTTGCGACTTTATCATGAATCTCACAATATTTGATGTTTTTCTTAATGCCCCAACTCCTGGAATCATGTAACTAAATGAGAATTTCAACTTTTTTTTTTTTTTTTTTTTTTAATAAGTTTCTTGCCTTGTGGTTGTGGAGACAAGCCTGAAAATTTGACCTGAGTGCCTCCTAAAGCTCAGGAGCTAAAAGGTTTAAAACACAAAAACACCTTCTCAGATTTATTATTTTTTAAATCTCAATTTGAGAGACAGCTTGTGGGAATTATTTTTGAGCTCATTAATTTTTAAGGCTTTGTGGTTGCATTACTGATTAATGTTAATAAAGTCAGGCATTCAGATTGGCAAGTATGCAACAAATAAACAAGAACATACATTATACAGTGTCACAATTTTGCATGGTGTTTTTGAAACATGGTCCCCTCGCTTTCTGAGAGAATTCAGAGGCAAATCCTCATCCCCATTTGTGGGTGCAAAGATCCTTGGCTGGTGCAGTTCTGCTGAACAAAGACATGGAGCAGACATTTTTTGGAGAGAAGCACGTAGAAGACATGCAGTGCAGCGGTTCCCTGGGGTATGCTGCACAGGATGATTTGGGCATATGGTCAGATGATCCACCACAGCACAGATCCTACAGTTCTTTCCCATGCAGATGGGCCACTGAGGCTACTCCATGAAAATTATTGCAGACAAATGACTGAAGCATGGCCCTGTAGGGGGGATCCTGCTCTCTCACTGGCTGCAGAGAACCCCAGCTCCCAGCCAAATATATGGGCTGGGTACTGGATCTGGTATTCAGTGAACACAAAGGCTCCATCACTGATCCACAGGGAAAATTCCTGGTGACAAGACATTTTACATACATTATAGGCGAGATCCAAATTCAACCACTTTTCTCACCTAAAAATGATGGGGGAAAAAAACCTCAATTCATGTGGGATTGTGGCACAACAGTGCACAATATGTTGCACTCCATTAGAATCTTTGCTATTGTCTCTTATTTTTAATAACCATGGCATATATAAGTAAATACTACTTCTACCCACTCTTCCCCCCACCCCATTTGGTCTTTCAAGGCTTGGGAGGTGCTTGGAAGAGAATGCTATTTATGCATATAGGATACATAAGTCTATTTTCTGTTTACTTTAAAGAAGTCCATTTATCTTCCAATAAGTCCTTGCCCAATGTAGCTTGGGATGTAATCTGTTCCAATGGCAGGTGCTCCTTAATGAGAGATCTGAAATCTAGCTCTCTCTCTTTTTTTAACAAATAGCTGAATAAAGAGTTAGAAAATGGCATGAAAGCATATTATCAGTAAATTGTTTCCACTGTATTTGTCACTGTTCTTAATGTTTTATGAATATGCTAAGAAATTTTCTCAGGCACTTTTCCTTGGGCACTCTAGTTAATTACTTATTCAGAGTGTTTCTACTCTGTTCCTAGCAAAATGTGTTGTGCATTAATTCTGATTATGTACAAAAACCCACCTGCAAGGAAAAACTCTGAATCAGTAATGCTGATAAAATGAGCAGCTCTCCTGGGGCCTTACTATGAAACAGAATACTGGACAGAATTAGAATCTTGTAGCTAAGGCTATTCATAATGTCATTAACATAAAGGCAATTAAATGAGTTTTTAACCTACAACCCTTTATTGTTATTAATGAACATTAGAAAAACACAGGAGATAAAATTGGTAATTATCTCTGCACCAAGCTATGCAATAATGTGTTTAAATATAAAAACAAAACAAATGATTATTGTTAGTATTTTCAGCAGCAGAAACCCCAAGGAGCAGCTCAGTCACATTTAATCACATGGTACTACACCAAGAGGGTTAATTAAATGAGGGCTTTACCTTCTTCAGCATGCTTGGTTATTCAGTTTTATATGGAATCAACAAACATAAATGTGAATGTACAAACTATTTCAAGCAGTGGTTTTCACCTTCAGGTTAACCACCTTTACAAAAACAGAGAGGGATTTCATTTCCTTCAGGACAAGTAGTTGCAGTCCTGTAATCAAGTTTTTATTGTACAGGGCTTTCAAAATCAATTCCAAGAACAACTGTATAAATCCAGGCTCAGAGCCTAAGCTTACTGTTCTGTAAAAAAGAATTGAGGTATCTGAAAGAGATGCACATTTTAAAATAGATGGTAAATGGAGGTTTCAGCACCACAGAATAGTCCAAGAGCCTCCAGTTCCCTTTTTGTTAATGTAAACTACAGTATTGTATCCAATAAAAAAAAGCAATAATATATTAGGGTACATCTTCTAAAGAGAAAATACAGTTCAGCACAATACCCTATGTCTAGAAACAGATTTGACCTTATAATTACCAGAATTTGTTAGAATTTAAATATTTTTTCTTTCATTTTTATACACAGATTTGGGTTCAGCAATCAGTTTTCTAGGCAGAATGTAACTTAATGGCCAATTAATTTGTGGTTTTTAACTTCTGCCTTACCAGACATGCTTGCCCAAGAACAGAGCCCCTAAAGAGGTCCTGCTGCATGTCTCAATAGGGCCGACCTGCAGCTTCCATTCACAGCCCCTTCTTGTTTGGGAGGAGGGGGAAGATTTTACATCATTTTTAAATTTGATTTTCTTTTCTTAAACAAAGTAGTGAAATTGTATTATTACAAAACCACAACATACAGTACTCACTTAATTTTGGATACTGTATCCCAAAATACTTTATTTACAGAGTTAAATGACACAGTTGTAGAGATTATTAACAGCAAAGGGAGAGATGCATTCAGGAGTAGAGGAAACCAGAAAAGATAAGTTTTAAGATGAGATTTGAAATATGATGGGAAGTTAATGAGAGGTTGAGATCCATGAAGTCAGGCCCAGAAGACAGGAGTTGCAGAGAAGGCTCTCACCATCAGTTGCCAGGAAATGCTGGTATTAGAGGACTATAGGGAGCAGAGTAGAAAGAGAATTTGTTACAAGCTTGGAACCTGCAGAATTGCACACATGGCTTTGAAAATCTGGGCCTAACTGTACATTATGCAGAGGTCCTTTTGCAGCCACTATGATTTTGTTCACTAGGACCTCTGTATGGTGCAGTTCCTCATGTCCTAGGCTCAGGGGAAGTCCTGCCTCTGGGCAGGACCTGGGTGGGGTTACCCTTGATCACAGGTAGGATGTGGTGTGTCGTGAGTTTCCCCATTTCTCCGTCAGTCTGTTTTGCTGTATGCTTTCTTTCCAAGGTTTTCTATCACCAAACTTCCTTTTTCACCGGAAAGCTTTTGGTCAATAGAGACCAGTAAATGGGAGCTTTAGAAGGAGTGACTTCTCTGTGACAGTACAGAAGCAACTTCAGATGCTGTACTTTGAGCAATGGCTGAAAACAAGAGCTGGTTGATTGCCTGTGTTTTGTTTTGACTCCCTGTGTGAGCTTCTGGGGGGAGATTGTGATTAATTGCTGATAACAAGGCAGAAGAACCAAGCAGGTAGAATACCTCCTACTGAGAAAACACTGTGACCAAAGGACAGGAAGAGAGCCATAAACACAGCCCTTCAGGGTGAATTCACAGAGGGAAAGATACTGCCATGGGATTCTGCGAACAGGAACAGAAATGGACATTACCTGAAATATATATCAGTTGTGGTATAGAATCCTGAAGGCTACAGGTGAGGGACATGTGTGATGTTCCAGTTTCTAAGTGAACCCCCAGAGGGCTATGCATTTATAAAGTGCAATTTTATTTCCTTTTATGGGGGAAGACAGCAGCAGGTCTTGGACAGTTGCTGAAGCCAATCCTCAGAGAAGCAGATTAGATGGAACACAATGAAGATACGAGACAGAGGCTCTGACCAGATGGGATAATAGTGAAGGAGGCTGAAGGAAAGTAGGAGAATGTGGCCATTAGGAAAAGCAAGAGTGAAGGGGTAATATCTAGAGTCTTCCATCCTAGTCACCCTTATTAAACAATCTGTCCGTGACAAGATGAGAAGCAACAGTATGGGAACAGACTAAAAACAGGAATTAGCCTGAGCAGGGTACAAGAAATAAGCAGTGAACAGGAGTCACTGGAAAGAAGGTAGAAGCAAACAATCCTGACTGATGCCTACATAGTGAGGAACCTGGCTCAAGTCATCTGTGACCCAGATAAAGAAAATAGGACATCATGCTGCCTTCCAGGTGTTAAGTCAAAGAATGTGATAATGAGGGCTAAGGATATCCTGAAGAATGTAGGAAAATTCTCACTAATTCTCCACACAGGAACAAAGGACACAAGTGAAAGGAGGAGATTAGAGGAACTTCAGGATAATTTCAAAAACTGGGGGAAGAATTGAAGATGGAGGTGGTATAGTACAGGTGATAGTCTCGCAGAGCCTCCTGCACAAATGAGGCAAGAAGGAGGAAGCCCTGCCCCTTCTTGCCTGGGCGTGGAGGGCATTCATTGCACTCTTGCTGCACCGCGGGAGCAGAATTTGGAGGAACAGTGCAGGGGGTGTGCACCCCCACATGCCATACAACCCGGCACTGCAATCACTCCCTACAAGCTAATAAGCAGACAGGGATGGAATGTTGGGTGAGCAGAAAAGGGGGCAAGGCTGGAGCAGTTCTACTAGTGCACAGCCTTGTGGTGAGAATTCTTCCCGTGATATGCAGGGAATGGTCCCACTGTAGTGTACTACTGCACTGTACACACCAATTCTTTAGTATGTTGCTCCTTATTGTTCATCTTCTGTTTTGTATGTTGGAAATCCATGTCCATGTATTTGAATTCAATGGAAACTTCCCTTCTCCCCTCTTACTATCGAATTTAAAATCCACTTAAAAGACCTTGCCATTATTGAACTCTAAAAGCTTAGTGTCTCACTAGCTTGAATGGAGAGTACTTCATTCAGACTATCAACGTGTGAGTACAGTAGTAAGGACTAAAGGCTCAATCCCACACCTATTGAAATGAGTGGAAGTGTTGCCATTGACTTCAATAGGTGTAAGGATCAAGCCCTAGCTGCATTAGTAAAGTTTGTTGGAGGACAGCCTCTTGTCAGCAGTGTCATGAGAGGAGGTATTGGAATCCATCAGTGTGGAAAACAGCTGGAGAATCCTAACAGACAGTGTAATTAAAGCACAGCAGATTACAATTCCTCTGAAAAAGAAGAATGCAAAGAACAAGATGCAGCCAATGTGGCTTCATGGGGGACTGCTCAAAGATCTGAAAGTAAAAGATGAAAGCTGTACTGAAAATAATGAAGGGGTGGGGAGGGAACCAAACAAGAATATAAAGAATCAATTAAGGCTCACAAGGCAGCAAAAAAAGCAGAATGAATCACTGCTAGATAACAGCATTTAAAGGCATAAGAGGGGCTCTTACAAATATATCAAGAGAAGGAGAAATGCTAGCAAAAAAAATAGGCCCATTAATGTTGACTCAAATGGTTGAGATTAAGTTCCTTTTAAAAATCAAAATGAGAAAGAAAAACAGTTTACTTATGAAGCAATGAAGACCTTATGAAAAGGAGCTATTGATAAGGAGCATAGTTTTTGGAGCCTGACTTATGCAAGTCATACACAGTCTGGGTGACCTGCCACAGTATGTTAAGGGGATTGAAAAATGGCCTTAAAAATACAGATAATTATTCCTAAAAAGTAACCGAGAACTTCTAAAGGATTGGAAAAGGGAAAATTTAGTACTTAACTTAAAAAAATATATAGATAGATGAATGATCTCATAGATTTATCAAGTAGTAATGGACCTGTCGTAAAATAATGGAATAAGAATTAATAGCCTATAGGGGGGGCAATTAGCATTATGGTTTTATAAAAATCAGATTGCTAGATAAATCTGATTATTGAAACAAGCAATCTTTCTAATCATCCATTACACTTGTAAGTTTATCATATCTGGATGTTTATAAGCCATTTGAAAGAGCTCAAAATCTTACATTTATGCAAGGGCTCAGAAGCGAGACAGCTAGGTCCCAGGACGGGGTGCAATTTACCAGTTGGATGTGATGGAACTGGACTGGAATCTATTGAAGGCTGTTTATAAAAGTAAAGAAGGGATTTGGGCCTAATGCAGGGTCATAGAAGCAAAAAGGTATATTGAAGAACTAAAAAAGTGGCAGGAGAGATCAGGGACTGACTGCAGTTCATGGATGGAAGGGTATATAGCAGAGAGCTGGGGGACAGGGACAGCTTTTGTGAAGCCAGGGCAGCAGGCAGAGGGAGGGAGATTTTATATATGCTCATAAAAGCAGCTGAACAAAAGTGAACTTCCTAACCTTCCTTAAATTCTCTCAGCTTTGTTCAGCATTAGTTGCATTAAAAAGAGCCATTTATTTGTAATAATGCTACCAACAGCACTAAAATGTTCTAAGTAAACTGTGAATGGTGGACAATTGAGGTAAACAACAATTTTTTCAACCAACTCAGAAATTCCAAATACCTGAAAGGCTCTTCCCTGACAGCCACTGAGCGATCTACTGATGTAGAAGCAGAGTCCATTTGCCTCTATTAGCCTGCTCTGCACTGTGCAAGGAGAAAAGGCCCAGGCTATTCATACACTGCATAGATGAAGAAATTAGGTGCATACTACACAGGTTTTGTTATTGCTAGTGTGAGTAAAAATTAGTACAGCTGTTTTAGTTTCTTTCAAACTTCTAGATTTCCTAGGAAGGCATTAAGCTACATAGGATGTGCTTGGCTTGGAAGCTCTGGAGAAGGAAGAGGAAGATAAGATGGCCTCCAGCATTTTGTTCATGAGAACATATCCCTTCCAGCGATCTGTGTCCATCCTGGGGAAAAAGTATAGAATCATTTCTATCCTTGAGGCACTGATCAAGCAGTGTTGCAAACATCCTTCCATGTCATGCATTCCGTTAATTCTTGAGCCTGACGTCTTACAAGCTGGCATTGTTACTGTTTTTACTTTTTTTAAGTATGTGACTGCATGTGTCTCCCTTTTGGTTTAAATTCACTTTGCATTTTTCTCAAACAGGGGCAGCGCTGTACAAATAAGTAGATGCACGTAGCTCATACTTGCTTTAAAGCATCATTAGGTTCAAGATCTACAAATAGACTGTCTCATAGCCTTTGCTGACCAAACAGTGCACTACTAGTGAATTACTATTTATGTGCACAACTATTTTAATAATTTGATTAGTCATGTCATTCATTTAAATTATGACCTCTTTTGGGCAAGGACCATCTTTCTGTGCTGTGTTTGTATAGTGCCAAATAGACCAGGTCCCATTCTATGGTGGGTCTCATAGGATACATCATATACAAATAATAATCAATCAATAATTTTATGTATAAAGCATGGAATATGGATAGAGCCACCACTCTTTACATCAACATTTGTCTATTAAAATGCTAGACAATTGGGCATCACAAAGCTAAATGAAATTCTTTGTGGACAGGTGCCAGGTAATACATGTTCGGAGGAACAATGTCAGTTACTCATACACAATGATGAGTCCTAAGTCACCTGCAGCCACTCAGGAAAAAGACCTAGTCATCACTGTGGACAGCTTCAACTAAAATCAATTCAACGTGCAGCAGTAGTCAAAAAAGTGTTAAGATGTTTTGAGAAAAGAATAATACAGAAAAATTCAAAACGATATCAAAGTTAGTGGTGTCACTCCAGAATACAACTTGCTATGTTCAGAGGAAGTCAATGTAGCTATGACAATTTATCCCAGCTGGGAGTCTGACCCTTGGAATTTTATACCTTACATTGAAGCATCTGTTCTGGCCACCATAAGGGACAGGATACATGCAGTATCATTGGTCTGATCTGGGATGACAATTCCACTGCTCTTTATTAACTCAGTCATGAAAGAAATAAGTCTATATTTTATTTCTAGACTTTTGGTGCATAAGAGACACTCCTGTTCTTTTTTGCCCACTATCAAACTTTAACAAATACTTATAGTGACAGCCAGTTGTCTATCATTTAGAACACTGGGACCTACGTGTATAACAACTATTTCTGGAGCATCAGGTTCCTATAAAAAAGGGAGGGGGGAGAAAAATCAATGGATGTGACAAGACCTATTCATAAAAACCTGAAAACAGATGAAGAATGATCTGGGAATGTCATTTGTTTATTACAACAATTCCACAAATGAAAATATGTTATCTGTACAATGATGGTGACCCAGGTTTAGAGATGCATGGGTAAAATACATTTGAAAATAAAGGAAAGCCTTGGGCCAGATGCAGAGAGCTATGCTGATTGACAGCAGCTTACGACCAGGATCCCAATTCTGCAAACTACTGAGCACTCTAAACTCCCATTGAGATCAATGAAAGTTGATGGAAATTGGCACCTTGCAAAATTCATCTGCACAAGGATTGGAACCCTGGCAGGTGTGTCCCGTAATCACAGGCTATCGAGTCACTCTCAATCTGTCTGGTCCAATGAATATTTAATCCAAAGTGGAACAGCTCCAACAGGTGACACTAAGAGACCTAATTTAGCATACCCTACAACTCCATAGCTAGGGCACTCTTCCAGGTATGGGAGACGTAGGCTCAAGCCCCTCCTCCATATCAGGGAATAGAAGGGATCTAATCTTGGTCTCCCACATCTCAGTTGAGTGTTTCAGCTACTGGGTAAAGGGGGGGGGTGGGGCAGCATCACCACCTCTTCTGTTTTTTGGGGGATTTTTTTGCAAGAAAGGGTTGAGCTGGCTTAGGCACCTAACTTCAGTAGAGGATTCACAGCCGTGAACCCTCAAGTAAAGGGAAGCACCCACCTCCCTCCCTGAGATGGGGCAGTACTCAGGCCCCACTCCTCTCCTCTGCATTTCCTCTGGCTAATACAAGCAGCTCCCTGCTCAGCTTTCTGGCTTTTGTGGAGCCCGTTCTTCAGCACCCAACTCGCCCCAGGCATTGCCCAGGGACTCCAGGCACCTCCGGGCTGAGGATTCTGCCAGGCAGCAGGGTGGCTAAAGTTAGGCATTGCAACTCTGAGCCTAAGTCCATGGGGCCCTAGGAAGTGCTCAACACTCAGAATCAGGTCCTTAGTTTTACTTTTACTGGGCTGACTGCAGAATGATATTTTTCATCACACGGTGCTGCTTGTTTCTCAAGGAGACTTGGTAGAGCTGAGTAAGGCAGAACTGCCCGTCTGAAATTTGTCCAAGATATAAAGACAGACATTATGTGCCTGGAATGACCACCAAGCTACATATCCAGACTAGCCTACACCAGTGTTTCTCAAACTGGGGATAGACAAGGCCTTGTTCTATTTCCTTTTTTCATTCATTTGATTTGGTGGTTGAGCCCTTAGACTCATAAATCAAGCGGGACAAGTGAATGTTTTTTGTTTTTTTTTCCTTTGCTGAAATTAGAAGTTTCTTTCAGAAGCAGACATTTTCCCATTTTGATTTTCTTGAAATTTTCCCATTTTTCAATTAAAAAGTTCACTTATCATTTTCAGTTATTTACCAGTTTCATTTTCAGTTTTAGGTTTGGGATTTCTTTTCCAATTGCCAATTTTGAATTGTCAGCTTAGTCAGATGCTAGAATTTTTCAAAATAAAAACATTTTAAAGGAATTCTATTTCAGAATTTAATATTTTTAAATATGTTAGAAGATAAAATATTACAATTCTGCAAACTTCAGAAAACAGAATATCAGTTTGTTTTGAGGGGGGGAGGAGGAAATAAAGCCTTAAATTTGTTATGAATTTAAAAAAATAAAAATAAAAACCCCACAGACCAGTTCTATTCTCAGCCTATCAGCAACTTGGCAGAATCTTTCTTCTGAATCTAGATAGACATAGTATCAAGCACTATTGTTTCTCTATATGCAAGATGTGCTAAGGATATAGGGTAAAATTGCCCAAGCACTTAACTGATGTAGGCCCCTAAAGCCCCATTTTTAATAGTCACTTAGGTATTTAGGCGCCTACATCTCAATAAAAGTCAGTAGCCTAAGTTCCATTATGTGCTTAAGTCACTTTTGAAAATTGAACTTGGAGTTCTTAAGTCATTAGGTGTTTTTGGAAATTTTACCCATAGGCCCTAATTCAGCAGTCCATCCCTATTCAGCAAAGCACTTAAGCACATGAGTAATCTAACTGATCACTTCATTGGGACTACACACATACTTCAGAACATTGTTGGATTAAGAACATAGTTCTTATACTGACTACACAACTTGAATTTTCTAGGTTTGTTTAGTGGTTTAAAAAAAAAAAAAGAAGAAGAAAGATTAGGTCTTTATGTTGATTGGTATTGGGACATTTTCTTTTCAAAACCTTAGCGGTCTCTAACACCATGCTGTTCTGAAAAAGACTTTTATTTTGAACATGGTTACGATGTGACACCAGACACAGTAACTTCAGGTCAATAGTGGTGATTGTAAAGGTACCCACTGAACCAGTGGGACACTTAGCTGTGGTTAGGACTAGGGTGACCAGACGTCCCGATTTTATCGGGACTGTCCCGATATTTGCTTCTTTGTCCCGCGTCCCGACCAATGTTTGGTCGGGACACTGGACAAAAAAGAAATTTTGCCCTCCGCTCTGGCGCTCGCACCCCCCACCCCGGCCCGGCTCCACCCTCTCCTTCCCCCATTGGCTCCCTCCCCAAATCCCCGCCCTGGCCCCACCTCTTCCCCAACCATGCAGCATTCCTCCTCCCTCCCAGGCTTGCAGCATGGCAGCGGTGCCTGGATCCTGGAGCTGATGAGTCAGCTCTGGCACCCGGGCACCGGGCGGGTGGGCAAAGGGGAGCTGGCAAGGGAGAGAGACGGGGGGCTCAGCTGTGAGCCCCCCGCCGCGCCAGAGGGCTTCTGCCCGGGCCGCTGCACCCAGGGCCGGGAGCGCAGCCTGGAGGCTGCTCCAGCCCTGCAGCCCGCGGGGCAACTCGGTGGGTCCGGTCGGGGGCAGCGCGGAGCGGGCAGGGGCCAGGTGGGCGGTGCGGGCCGAATCCCTGCTGCTGCCAGGGAGCCCCGCACCTCTCCCTCCCTCCCGCTCACGGCTGCGGCTCCTTCCCGGTGGGACGCGCCCCCAAGCCTGCCCCGGGCACATGCGGCACGCGTCCAGCTGCTCCTTCCCGGCGGGAGGGAGACTAGGCGCGGGGGACACGTGCCGCATGTGGCCGGGGGGCACATCCCGCCGGGAAGGAGCCACAGCCGTGAGCGGGAGGGAGGGAGAGGCGCAGGGCTCCCTGGCAGCAGTGGGCATTCGGCCCCTGCCGCCCACCCGGCTCCTGCCCGCTCCCTGCTTAGACCCACCACGCCCCGCATATGCCTGTGGCGGGCCGGGGGGCGGGAGGCTCCGCGGGGAGGGCAGCGTGCGGGGCCGGGGCCTGCTAATGCCCCAGGCCCCTTTAAAACACTCTTTTTTTTCTTGCCCCGCCCCCCCCTTTTTTTTTGCTCCGACCCCGTCCCAATATTTTATACTACTAATCTGGTCACCCTAGGTTAGGACTGACTTTTAATTTTGTAATGTTCTTTCACAATGTTAAATCTTTTTAAGACTAAGCTTTGTTACAGAATAGTATCTCATCAGGTGGCGAGTCGGAGAGATTTCTAAAAAGATTAAAATAAAAATGAGGAAATGTGATAACCAACACTACCCGTCAATTTTCTTATGCTGATAGTTCATGTACAGTAGCATAGGAAGCAGCAGCGTTTGTTGTGTTTTGATGTGTTCAGTTAAAATATTTTCCGACCTATGTGCTAACTGCCCCTGTTGGAATTAACTACTAGTAACTATATATCAAATACAAACAGATAAACATATAATATTCATAAAATACAGGCAGCTCCCACATCCTTCACACATACAACCTTTAAAGATTTTTGTAATTATCTCCGACTTCAACATTATCTCTCTGAGGATAGAGTGGGTATATGCAAAAACAAATATTAAAGACAGAAAAATCAGGCACATCTACAGGACAAGCTGCTATCTTTACACAGCTCTAAATTGTATGAAGTGAATCATATCTCACACACACACACACACACACACACACACACACACACACACACACAGAAGTGAAGCAGAGTTTTATACAAGATAACCCTGTGGGCAGAAAGTGCTCCAGCTGAACATCACTACCTCATCATTGAGAGAATCCCAAAGTAAAGTAAAGTAATCATATGCCTCTATACCTCAATAATTACCAAAGCCTCCCAATCTTTGTACATAAGATGCAAGGAAGTAGGTCATAATGTTAAAAAAAAAAAAAAAAAAAAAAAAAAAAAAAAAAAAAACCACCACACAGGTTCCCCTGTACACTTACCTGTGTATTTTTGAGAGAGAGCATGCACACTACATGCCATTATTTATATAGCACTCAAAATACTCAAAACACACAGTAAAACACAAAAAAGTTTTAAATTGGCCCAATGCACAGACAACTTTCAAAACAAAAAACCCTACAAATTTCCTCTATTGTTCTTCCTTTTACAGATTGTGATCTCACAGTAAAATGTTGTTACTGTTTAATGTGCTAGGGCAAAAATCTCAAGCAAGACCAGAAAACGCATGTGTGTGTTAATATTACATGATGTTGCTATCAATGCAACCTACGTGGTGGAGCAATACAATCTATGCCCAATGTGCCTAGTTAAAACTTTCAAACAAACAGCACAGTCACCATGAGATGTTATATTCCACTGCTACTTTGTGGAATCACTGCAATAAATTAAAAGTCCAGAACAGAGAGAAAATACAAAAAAAGTTAGTTTTATAATGTGTTTGGTATTGTTGGTACCAATATTCAATTGTAATTGACCTTATATTTCCAACATGCCAAAATTTCACTAACCATTTTATTCATTGTAAAAGCTTTCTTTCTCTACAATTCCCTCTCCTCCCCCACCCCCCAATTACCCCAACCTCATTACAGTTAAGTTGGTTGTGTGTGTGTACGCACACGACAGAAGCTTTTCAAAAGTTTGTACTGCAGATTCTCTTAGGTTGAGATTTAGCAGTCCATCCCAATTCAGCAAAGCAGGTAAGTGTGCGCTTACATTTAGGCACACACTTAAGTCCCATTAAATTTAAAACTTATATACATATATATATATATATTGTGACAGACCCAGACCAGTGGGGTACAGAAATCTGGTAGAGGACAAATACTGGTCACTGAATGAGTAGTTTTCTGTTCCCTGAGTGACCAGAGCAGGGGCTGCACTAAAGTAATCAGGAACCTGCTAGAACCAGTTAAGGCAGGCAAGCTAATTAGGACACCTGGAGCCAATTAAGAAGAAGCTTCTAGAATCAATTAAGGCAGGCTAATCAGGGCACCTGGGTTTTAAAAAGGAGCTCACCCCAGTTTGTGGTGGGAGTGTGAGGAGCTGAGAGTGAAAGGTGCAAGGAGCTGAGAGTGAGAGCTGCTGGAGGACGGAGGAGCATGAGTGTTATCAGACACCAGGAGGAAGGTCCTGTAGTGAGAATAAGGAAGGTGTTTGGAGGAGGCTGTGGGGAAGTAGCCCAGGGAGTTGTAGCTGTCATGCAGCTGTTACAGGAGGCACTATAGACTACTGCAGTCCACAGGGCCCTGGGCTGGAACCCGGAGTAGAGGATGGGCCCGGGGTTTCCCCCCAAACCTCCCAATTGACCTGGACTGTGGGCCCTCCCAGAGGGGAAGGTCTCTGGGCTGTTCCCCAACCCACATTGTGAATCTCTGAGGCAAAAAAATCTGCCAATAAGTGCAGGACCCACCAAGATAGAGGAGGAACTTTGTCACTCTATATATATATAGAGAGAGAGAGAGAGAGAGAGTTAAAAGGTTTTTACAAGTTTCTGAGAGCTGAGTTGAAGAGAAAGAGTTGTTCTTTTTCCACACAATACCTAGTAGAGTTTCAGCCACTGAGTCTGCACTGCTGGAGGAAAAGTAATTCACCTTTAAAGGAAGTTGAGTTTCATTGACTATCAGTTTATAGTTTCCCAAAAGATTATAGGAACAGGGACTTACTGGGATCAAGTAGCGTACAATGCAAATCTCTAAAGTGAAGACTATGTAAGATGCTTTCTGTATTCTATGTGACATACAAATTGTCACAAACTTTACTGTTGTGACTTTGGTTCTCCCTGTCTCTCCCCCCCCCCCTTTTTTTTTTTTTTTTTTTTTTTTTAAAGAAGCCACTATTTTCTTTCATCTGGAAGCCTCATCTTTCTGTTAATTGGTGACCACAGCAATCAGAACCACATTTACAACATTTCTAATGCATATGACATAGTTTCATTAGCTATTGTTATTCTCTATTCTCACTGGCATAAGGATGTATGTATGTATATATGTGTATCAAGAAAACCTGCTACTAGTAAAACACATTTTTCCAGTGTAGTTTTATTTCAGCTACAGGGCACTATAGAAAGACAGGTCTTTGTATTAGAACTATTCTTTAGACTGCTTCGTGTTCAGTGCATACATTTATGTGGAGCGATTCCTTGTAGTCAAAAAAGTGCGAGTGCTACAGACAGGTGCATATTACAATGAGAATATTTTATTGGACTTTGATGAAGCTGGCATTAGAAAACAGTGGTCTGGCAGTTGAGATCCTTGCACTGAGCGGGCACGTTATTATCTGAAGTAAATATGTTGCTATGATTTTTGTGACTTGATTGATGGAACTATTTAGTGTAAAGTTTAAAATCCTATTAATCAGACTGAGGTTTCATGCCTGTAACATTTTTAACACAGTTGTATAGTGAGGACTACTTTGAGTTATATTATTTCTTGATCTAGTAGCAAAGAGATTCCAATGTGATTTAATATAATCCATTATAGCAATATTTTAAAATCAATTGGATTAAGAGAAATACACTTTCAAATTATGGTTTGACAGACAAATCCCAGTATTTTCAGTGGATCTTATTTCACATCTATTCATAATGTTACTAAGTATAGAAGGAAAAAATTTTTAAGTGTCAGAGGTTTGAACAGACAGAAGAGGCACCACAGACAGAGTGAGGTTACTCTTCAACTTGATTAGATGACTGTTTATAACACTCATCTATGTAAAGGTATGATACTTGTCTCAACCACATTAAAATCACCATTATAACAGCACTACTACTTAATGCTCAAAGTGTATAGCTTCAATGATGGTATTCTAAAGTGAATAATTAAATAATAATAATAATAATAATATCATCCAGACATTTAATATCTACATATTTCAGCTTGGCATGTAGCTATACATTATCTGAATTGGCAGTGCTTATAAATGCTACACAGCAGTATAAAGCTTTTTTATACTGTCTCATGCTTACATAATGTATGTTCACTAGAGTGCTCTTGTAACTCACACTTTTACCAGCAAAAATGGATCTGGTTATCAATATATACTCAACAACATTATCCTACTGTGAAGTGCTTTTTAGGGACAGATGAGCACATTTTATTTTGGACAGGGAAGGTAGATCTCAGTCATGAGAAATGAAATAGCAGGAGCTTATCGTGATTGAGTTTATGAAGGTAAATAACAGGACTTAACCAGAAAAGTCTAATGCAAATATTTTCATTTAGAAATAAGGTACCGATGATTTAGCAAATTGGCTAGCAGCCCATAAATCCTATTTTTAAATTTAGAAAGAAACATTTTACATGTTTAGCACATTTGCCTAAATCAAGCTTTTGAATCATATGAAATGTAAGCCAGGATTGCATGAGACCATCTCTTACCTCATGTCAATGGACTTTGATAAACAAGAAATTAGCTATGATTCCCCAACATCTATTTGTTAATAACTCAGCTGATTCTTTGGCAATAGTGTATATACAAAAAATTGGACCAGATTCACCCCTACAGTAGCCTCACCAAAATAAGTGGAATTACACTAGCTATGTAGTTAGCACAGTGGGCCAACTACCAAGGCCTTGATCCAGTGCCCATTGCAGTTAAAGGAGTCTTTCCATTGATTTCAATGAGCAGTGGACTGGGTTCTAAACCACTTCACATATACCTATATCTCATAGAACTGGAAGGAACCCTGAAGGGTCCTCAAGTCCAGCCCCCTGCCTTCACTAGCAGGACCAAGTATTGATTTTGCCCCAGATCCCTAAGTGGCCCCCTCAAGGATTGAACTCACAACCCTAGGTTTAGCAGGCCAGTGCTCAAACCACTGAGCTATCCCTCCCCAAAGCTGTACCAGTTTTAGTCAAGTTTGAATGTGACCACTGAAAGCCTAAAGCATGGAGCATTCTGCCTTTTGGATAAAAGGACACCCTCACTGGTAAAGTCACTGTGCTGATTCATTCATTGTGCCCTTCTCAGTTAAAGGGCTGCATGCAATCTGTGGCAATCGTGATATCTGCATTTTTCACCAGTACACAAATTGAAATCTGACAGATTGCTAATGAGCTGATGTTGGAATGACTGAATAGTCTGTTATCATTTGTCCATTCACAGTTACTTCACCAGCCCATCTGTGCATGGAATACAGCTACTATGGAGCAAGCAGGGTGGGGGACATTTTCACCATTCACACCTTTTGCCACTGTAGGCCTCTGGGAAAGGCCTTCACTAATTAAAGTTTTTAAACAAACATATTGCCAGATTTCCCACACTGTTATTAAAGTACTCTGTGTTGTTACGAAAGGTGCTGCATGACAGCAGCTTGAAGATTTCGATATTTTGTACATATTTCTCAACATGAACATAA
Organism: Terrapene triunguis; assembly: GCF_002925995.2. NCBI lineage: Eukaryota > Metazoa > Chordata > Testudines > Emydidae > Terrapene > Terrapene triunguis. The sequence goes on along the minus strand of NW_020664562.1, from coordinate 24,091,243 downwards.
TGTTTGTGTTCCAAACAGCAATTCAGATAGTATAACATCTGATTTAAAATACTGTAACATGAGGACTCTTGCAGACAACTGCCTAAATGGCAAGGTGTAGGTCTGCCCATTGTCTACGCTTAGCTTCCCCATGTTTCAGAAGCTCCTCCCTTTCTGTTGTATGCTGGGATTGTGTGCAACATTTCATTCCTTGGCAGCAGTAAATGTAGTACTTGTGAAAGGTGCCAGACAGTCCTACAATCAGATTTTTTTTTTATTCCCACAACAACAGGTACAGTGCAGAGAGTAGTCATTCAGACATCCCCTCCTCACTAGTATGCCTCCACCCTACTCTGAAGGGATCATGGGTGCTGGCCTCCATGCTGAGACTGACAGCCAGAGCACTGTTTGTGGTGATTTTTACATGCTGGGTACTGCCTGCCTGTTCCATGACAGACCACCAGAGGTTCGTGGTTTTAGGTCACTCAATTCTACTGAGCTAGGCTGGTTTTGAATCAGGGAACTGTTATCGCATAAGCTAGTAGTTCCCAACTGTGCTCCCCTGGTGTACCTCCACATAGCGAGCCATGCCACTCTTCAAGCAGTGATGGGTTTTGCTGTGTAGCTCCTACTAAATATCCTTCAGGGTCTCCAGAGGGTTTTTTAAGCAACTAAACAAACAAAACAAAAGTGGAAGCTCCTCTCTCTGTCCTGCATGGCTGCTCCATGTCTTCCTTTATCAGGTGTAAATCCAGCCCTTAGCAGATTTACAGAAAAACACAGGTTTGAGAGATAGCAAGCACATAGGAGGACAGAGCCATTCTGCAAAGTGACATGGAGGGATTAGCATAATGGGGATTACAGTCAACAAAAGCAGGTTCAGTTTTAGTGGATACGAAGTCCTACACTGTGGGAGAGGATGTAAATAAGTAGCTGCACCTGTTGCATTCAAATTAGCGTATTTTCCTCTTGCCCCTTTACTACTGTCCCAATGTTGGGATTTTGTTGCTGTTTTGTTTTTAATGTAGCTAAGCAGGGAAGGGGCGGGCCCTCTCTCTTACTAAGTGACCACAGCATAAAGAGTGTTGACAACCACTACAGGCATGAAAGCCTTGAGCCATCCAGTCCCCCACAATGGATGCTACTTAGCTGTTAATAAGGTCTCGATATTTAGTAGTGTTACTGATTTCTTTAACGTGAATGTCATGTGCTATTTAAAGCAGTGCTTACACAGACAAAAATACCCTGCAACAGTTTGATTTCATTGACATAACGTTAGAATGCATTGGCTCCCATTGTTATATTATACAGTTAGTTAAATATATGGGACCAGAGAGTTTCTTCAGGGGTGTACATGAAATTCCAAAGGAAGTCATGCTCAAGCATCTGCAGGGACAATAGTGCCTATGTAAACAAATGCTAAACATAGGATAAGCAGGGCTTTATCTTTTGCTTTTCTAATAAGCAAATTCTCTACCCCTCCCCCATTCCCAAGTTGAAAATCTTGGATGAAGCAATAAAAAGTGTTTCCATTCAAGGCAGCTTGAACTTCCAAAAGAAAGGCACTGTGTCATCAGAGAACCCTAGGTAACACTGACCTCATTTGTCAGTATTAGAAGAGGTCGGACTTTCAAATGGATCAACTGTTCTTGAAATACCCTCCCATATAATGAGGGCAAACAGGTTTTTCTTCTCCTTCGGTCATGTATTTCTTCTCTTTCTGTTTCTATTTGCTTTTAATTCAAGAAACAGGTGGATGGTGACCAGGGAAAGAAGAATCAAACTGAGTGACATTCCACTCTGTAAAGTTAGTTTTTGAAAGGTGCTGCACTGACAACTCTGGAATCTAAAGCTTCCAGTTCAGCCATAGAACCAATACAGTACAGGAGACACACTGCCAGCTTTCCTACACTGTCCTGCTAAACTACATCAACTCGGATCATAAAAGATCCCCTCTAAGGATAACAGCATAGTTCAATATCCAGCCCCATCTGTTGATTCTATCCTGGTTCTGCCACTTACTCTTTGTGTCCTAAGCCAACACAATGTCCCTGCCTCAGTTTTCCCATCCATAAAACTTGGATGACGTGAGGATTACTTTAAAACACTTCGAAGCTGAAAAGTACTATAGATTGCTGTTATAGTGCCAGGTGGAGTGGTGATGTTTTTGGTGATCCAGCTCTTATCACACTCCTTTGCTGTATGCCACTGAACAGCTGTCAGATGGCAAAAGCTTTTGGTCTGTACCACCTCGGACTGGGTTTGACTAAGCTATGATAAAAGACTCTCTCGTTGTCAAGTCCCCGAGTCAACCATGTACCGTGTAAGAAGAGTTCAATCCCTCACCACCACCACTTCCATTTCCCGTAAAAATAGATTGCATCCTGATAAGTGCTTATTAGTGGAGGTTTGATGTCATCATGCTATTGATCTAGGCAGGTTTTTAATATCATACTTCTCACCACGGTATATTCTAGTTTTTATACCATGCTCGTTACCATGAATTGGTGTTCTTGAATACCGAGAAAAATGGAGGTTCTCTGGGCGCAGTCCTCAGCGGCGCTGAACTTATGCCTGGCTCTTCTGGACAGGTTGTTTGGGGGTGAAGGTGCCTCCAAGTTACCTTTCTGTTCTCCCAAGCCTGAGAAAACAGCTCCTGGTGAAACTCAGTGGCTGCAACAGTCCCATGGGAATGCTGCATCAGACAAGGCTTATGAGGCGCATCATGCACTCCATCTTGCTCCTACCTACCACTAGCCAAGCCTTTCTGGCTATGCAGAGGGTGGGGAGTAGGTGACATTGATCCAGCCATGCCAGGTTTATGCCCGTACGGAAGCTTTCTGGCTGCAAAGCAGTCAGAGTGGGGCCAAGGATTCACTGTTACATTCAAGCAAAGAAAGTTTTCATGCCTCTGTTGAATTCTGCATCCAAATATACCAGTACTCAAACTCTACTCCACTGCAAGTGTGCAGTTCTAGAGCTAGGATTTTCTTTATAGTCAGAATAGTATTTAGGACTTAGCCCTGTCCCTCGAGAAAAGCAAACACGATAGCAAAGTAATCACTTTAAAGTCTAAACAGACGTTTACCTCATCATTCCGTGTCCACGTGAATGATGGCCTCCACAATGGAATGGAAGTTTACTTATCTGCAGGATCAGGCCCTCAGTGCTAATTGTGATACAGGTATCTATCCACTAGGAGTTGAACTGGGATCAGTCATTTCTATCAGAGGACAATGACTTGAGTGACTGGTTTAAATTCAGCTGACCAATGGTCACCACAAGGCCTGACACTGCAAACAGGCAGGGGAATAGCTATTACTCATATGAGTAGACCCATTGAGCCTTAAGGACTATTTATGTGTGTAAGGGTTTGCAAAAATCAGATTCCAGAACTGAAAGGTATTTAGTGTTGTTTAGCATCTCTGGGGGGTGGGGGGAGGGGGAAAAGCCTGTAATTAGCCTACTGTTCCCAGGAATGGCATCGCCTACTTGCTACCCTGTAGCCCATACTACCAGCACTTCCAGGCCTCTTCCTTTTAATAGGACCAGTTATACTGAAGGAAATAGCAAGGCAAACAGCAAAGACACACAGGACAATGGAAGTACTATACCATAGTACTTAATAGAAACACTTTATAGCCTCAAGTACTCGAGGGGGCAACTTTAATGAGCACAAAATATTCATCTCTAATAAGAACATACTGTCATCATCTCCCTCCATGTGATAAATAGATTATAGGGTTTGCTCTTTTTCCCCTCCTTTTTGTTAGGCTAATGCTTTTTCCCCACACGATAATTTAACTAATACTCTAAAAGCAAATCACAAGTTATCAGGACCCAATATAAGTGGATTTTCTTTAAAATGTTTTGAATCTTGGATTAAACAAGTCTTCTCCAAATAAGTGCTCCTTTTTTTTAGCTGGTACTGAAGATTTTGTTGTTCCCAATAATCAAGCTCCCACTCGACTAACTTCTCATTTAACACAACGTGTTCCTATTTCATTTGAAGAAAATTTATCATCCACAAGCAAAGACAGAAAATGTGTGAATGTCTAAAGCTTATGTAAATTAAGAGGCCATGCACACTGGTCCTAAAAATAGTAGATAATTATAGGCATTTCTTCACTATGCTATAATTATGGGCCTCCTGTCATCCCTCTATTCTGTAGAAGGTCACATTAGTAGTATACAAAATTTACAGTATATTACAAGTTAAAAACAATAATTAGCAACTGCGCATCTTCAGCATCAGTGATGAATGTTCACAGTAAATGTAAAAAAAAAAATTGCTTTATATGGGCAGGACACACTTAAATTTAATCATCAACTCCTGCTATCCAGTGGGCAATATTCTCTCACTATTATAATGCTATTTGCCAAGATCATAGTACACCCTTGGGCTGAATTCATCCTTAATGAAGAAACAAGGAGCCAAATCTCCCACTATCACACCAACAACGTACACCTTAAACATATTCCTTTAAACATCATAATTCTATATCACTTATTCAATGACAACATCTAGGAAACTGGGAGAAAGGGCTAAGTATTATTTTGACCATTATAATGAACATTTTACTTAATATGCAGAAAATTTACATCACAAGAGTGTATGAGCTGAGAGAGTTTCTAATTAAATGCATATCATTTTTCAGCTTCTTTACATGCTTGAATCTGAAAGGAGTAAGGAGATCATGCATGCCCAGACCATAAATCCACTTGTAAGGAATCAAACAATTCATTCATTTATTGTATTGCCCCATTCTCTCATGTCTGGCTAAGGAGAATATTTCATGGAACATGCATCTTTTCATTACAGGATTTACCGTCACAAGCAGGATTGCATAACCTTTCAGAACTCAAGCAACATATGTTTATAGCACCTTCCATCAGAGGATCTCAAGCATTAATGCATTAAGCATCACAGATTACTGGGAGGTAGATATTACCCCCATTGTACAGATGGGGAAACTGAGGGATAGAACAATTAAGTGACTTGTCCAACGTCCCACAGCAAGCCAGTGGCAAACCCAGGAATAGAACCCAAATCTCCTGCTTTAACCATTACACCATTCTTTTCATTTATCCCCCAGATCATGACCACAGAATGTGCAATATAGAAACCCAGCTAACTGACCTGAAATGCCTCCATTCCCACACCAACTCCTGATGCAAAGTGCTGTAGTCTTACATCATTGACAAGATCAACAGAATCAGAGAGGGTCTCCTTGGGACTGAAGAAACCAAACCACAAACAAGATCCTCAGCCAAAACATCTGCCTTAATGGAGTTTGCACCACTGAAACAAACAGAAGCCCTGGAGAATTTAAGGGAGGTCAGGCCCACCATCTGTGAAAGCATCCCTCACCATTCATGGATGGTGTGAGAAGCTGCACACACCTCTTTGAGTACCCCCAGGTGTCCCCTCTCTTCAGCTCCCAGTGCCCCCTGCAAGCTGTCAGTTTACCTCTTGCAAGTCTTCTGTGGGTCAGCCCTCTGGCCAGGCCACACAGTTTAAACCCCTTCTGGGGTACAATAAACTCAGAAGACGTTCCTTGACCTGCAGGGCCATTTATAAATAAAATGGTTTCTTACCCTTCTGAGGCTTAATTCCCCCTGAGGAATTAAATCAGTAGGGTTCCTCCTGAACTCCTGTTGCCAGCTGTAGCCAGTAATAGGCCCTAGACTTGACCTGGTTCCTTCAGCTGTCACCTAGGGAGCCTTTCTCCTTGCTCCAGAGGCCCCAGCCACAAGCTGCCTTGCTAGCACCAGGCACCTGCTTTTATTTCAGGTTGCTGGGCCTTGATTGGCTGTTGCTGTTCCCCAACCCTTCTAGTTGCTGGAGGACCAGATCTCAGTAGTTCCCAAAGTGGTTGCTCCCAGGATGCTTCTCTAGGCAAGCCCAGAGGTTTAATACTGGCTGCTCTTTTCCTCCCAGGCCATGTCTACACTACAAACTTATGTTGACTCGAACTATGTTGGCATATAGTTGCCACAGTTAGTACATCACTTGTGCATGTGCATACTTGGGTCTTTGTGTCAGTGGTGCACATAGTCACCAGGAGTGCTTGTGTTAATGCAGAGTGCAGTGCACCATTATAGGGGCTGTTTCCGTTGCGTTTATTTTCATGTTTACTGTGTTTATTAATGTTGTTGATGGTGTTGTGCTTATGGAACATTTAAAGGACTTGGAACTTTCCAGAAGGGACTGGCTCTGTGGAACTTTCATGATCCAGAACCTTTATAAGGGCTGTGCGCCTGTCAGCAGTTGCTGTCTGTTAGAGAGGCAGCCAGTAACAGTCTATTTGCATGGGCTTCAGGAGGTTTCCTTCATCACAGATCATCGTCGTCATCACCGATCCTCACCATCGATCTGAGTCATCTTACACCTGAGACTTACCTGTCGTGTGTGACCCAGTGAACTTACTATCTGTTCCTGTGCTCCTGATCTGCTGAAGGTCCTGTGATCCTCCTGTACCTGGAAACTGCTGGAGGCAGTAGTAGGTCCAGGATCCACCTAGCCAACCTGCAGATGACTGCTTATGTCCATCAGCTGCTGTGTGCATCCATCATTATCCTGGGGGGTCTGTTGGGACCTTGGTTCGTTGAAGACCTACATTACATTACCTATATTACAAAACATCTGGATAACACCATGGGTAGGAATCCCACTGTGCAACTCATCACTGTTCAGCTCACTGTCTTTTGGGAAGTTTTGGCAATGCAGGATGAGGCCAAAATGAGTCATGCAGGGGTGACTGGGCGCATGGGGGCAACTTCTTAGTTTGTAATTGTCTCTGATACTGTTATCAGTATCCCATAATTTTCATGCCATTCTTCCAAAATCCCACAAATCTGTGCAGCCCACCTCAGTGTCTACCATCTCTGACAGAAGCATAGAGCCTGCACAGCTCCGCACTGTTGTCATGAGCGTTGCAAGCACAGGATGTGTGATCCTGGAGTATTCGCAGAGCTGCAAGAGCCACCGAATGAGTGGGGAATGTGATGGTTCCTTGGAGGACAGATTGCCATAGAACACAGCCAGAACCAATGTAAGGTTGTTGATGGTCTTCACAGGGCAGCTGCAGATGGAGTGCCACTTCTAGGCCTAAAAAACAAGCACTGACTGGTGGAATTACCTTGTAATGCAGGTTTGGGATGATGAGCAGTGGCTGCAGAACTTTCAGATGCCCAAGGCCACATTCCTGGGTCTGTGCACTGAGTTCACCCCAGCCTTTCAGTGCAGGGGACATCAAACTGAGAACAGAAGTGACCGTGGAGAAGCATGTGGCAATCACACTATGGAAATTTACAACACCAGATTGCTACCTGCCAGTCAGGAATTAATTTGGAGTCAGGAAATCCACCACAGACATAGGAGATAGATTCATAGCAATGGAGCTCCAAACTGCACTAGAGCAATAGACAGCACACACATCCCTGTCTTGGCACAGACTACCTCACCACTGAGTACATCACCAAAAGGGGCTACTTTTCTAGCATTAGCAGATCACAGGAGACGTTCCACAGACATCAACATAGGCGCCGACTCCACAGGTGCTGTGGGGCTGCAGCACCCATGGGGAAAAATTAGTGGGTGCTCCACACCCACTGGCAGCCAAGCTCCCCCCGCCCCCTCTTTCTCCCTCTCCCCCGAGCGTACCGTGTCCCTGCTCCTCCCCCTCCCAGCACTTCCCGCCTGCTGCCTAACAGCTGATTGGAGGCACTTACGACTTTCCAGGAGGGAAGGGGAGGAGTGGGGACACAGCATGCTCATCAGGGAAGGTGCATGATACTCACATCTTTTAGCATGTAGGACTTTTCAAAAAGCTGCAAGCCGTGACTCTTTCCTGACTGGTGGATTACTAGTGGGACTTTGGAAATGCCAGTAGTGATTCTGGGCAACCCAGCCTACCCTTTGCTCATGAAGCCATACACTGGCCACATTGACAGCACCAAGGAATGATTCAGCTACTGGCTCAGCACATGCTGAATGACAGGTGAATGGGCTTTTGGTCATTTGAAAGGATGCTGGCATTGTTTACACACAAACTGGGATATTTTTCCTCACAAAGGTCCAAATGATTATGGGTACCTGCTGTGTCCTGCATAATATCTGTGAAGCAAAGGGGGTTGGGGGAATTTCCATAGGGGAGGAGGGCAGAGGTGGAGTTGCTGTCTGCTGAATTTGACCAGCCAGACACATGGGCTATTAGAAGAGCTCCATGTGGAGCTATATGGCTCAGGAAGGCTATGAAAGACCATTTTAACAGTGAGCCACAGTAGTGGTGTAAGGTGCTTTACCTGGCCCTGCTCTTTTGTAGCCTGGTAGGAATTGTGTGGTGACTGCTGTTCACAGAACTACAACTCAAGCTGTCTAAAGTGGCAACAACAGGGAGTCCCAGCCTCAGGGCAGATTGTTAAGAAACAGGGCACAAACCCCAAACTGGTTGTGTGTCACTTACCTCAGTCAAGTGCACCCTATATCTCTCACAGACAGTGCGTGTAGGCAATCCTATAATAAAAACTAACAAGATTTATTAACTAGGAATAAGAAATGAGTTATTTACAAGGCTAAGCAGGTAAAACACCACACTAATGAGATACAGTCTTAGGTTTTAAAAAGTAATAGAAGCTGCTGTAACATGCAAGCTCTATATGTCCTTTATGCCTAATCCAAGCTAAACAGGCAGGGATTGCTTGCTGATTCTTAGAAGTCTTGCCCTCTCCTTGAAGTCCAAGCAGCATAGGAATAACAATTTCTTCTTAACAGGGGTTTTTATTCCCTTCCCCCAGAGAGCAAGCTGATGGGACAAGTCTTTGTACATGTTTCCTCTCTGTGAGCATAGGGGGAGCAAAGTCTTTTGTCGGCTGATGTTCCACAGTGGCTTGTCTGGTATCTATAGTCCTTCTTGTGTTGGAGAGGTGACGATCACTCTTGTGGTAAACTAAAATTTCACAGTCACAATGTATATCCTCCAGGTCTTGTGCTCATGGTCTGATACAGCCTGGGCTTGCAGCATCTCATTATACATGTCATCCTGACTTTTCTCCTCATCTAGCTCAGGTTTTCCACACATGTGAAGGAGAGACCCAAAGGCCACAATGGCAGCAGCTGCAGATAAAGGCAGAGGTACCATTGTCAGCATATTCACTGCAGAAAGTGAAACTTAAGATACTGAATTCATTCTCCTTTTTCCCCTAAAGTTTTAAGGACTACCTACTTGGGATTGCTTTTGCATGGCGCCAGTCACACCACAGCCCTCTGGAGGTTGGAGAAGAGAGGAGGGTATTGCCTGGTTGCATGATTCTATTATTATAGGGCAATAGCACTGAATACTGGCACTGTTTTCAACAGGAAGTGGTGATATCAGATAAATAGCTTATCTCACTCCTGAAGGTAACAAAGGCAAAGAAAGCCCAGCTGCTGGTGGTGTCCTGGAATCGCCAGGCCCATATGCTGTTAGCCCATGTCCTGCAGTGGTGCCTGCTGAAGTTAATGGTGAGTGGAGATGGGAAAGTGTCTTCCCACCGAAGAAGAAATAAGGCAGCCCTCCCTAGAAACCTTTGGTGGAGGTTTGCGGAGTACCTCCATGAAAGTTTCATCAAGATCTCTCAGGAGGATTCAAGGGACATCCCATGTACATAAACAAACTGCTCTGCATGGACCACCACCCCTCGCCAAACTCTAGAGGCATGGATGGCAGGTATAATAGGCTGTGGGGTTTGGCGGGGAAAGTTTTTGCTTTATTATGCCCCATGCAGGATCTGGAGTTGCTAAGGAGGCAGTATTTGCTATTCAGCTTCCTGGGTTCATCAGTAATCTCTCTGGAGTCCAGGGAAATTACTGATGAATCCAGGAAGCTGAATAGCAAATACCACCTCCACGCTGCCCCGGAACCTGCATGGGGCATATCAAAAGCTTTTTCAGGACATAAGAATGGCCATACTTGGTCTGACCAAAGATCCATCTAGCCCAGTATTCTGTCTTCGGACAGTGGCCAATGCCAGGTGCCCCAGAGGGAATGAACAGAACAGGTAATCATCAAGTGATCCATTCCCTGTTGCCCATTCCCAGCTTCTGGCAAACAGAGGCTACGGACACCATGAGACGCTTTTCCCCAGGGCTCCTCCAGCTGGAGGCGGAGGGGGGAGCCGCAGGCGCACAGGCCTCTGGCCGTGGGGGGGCTTTGGTGGAAGGGACAGAGCTGGGGGCTAGCCTCCCTGAAGGGGAGCTCCACCCGCTGCCCATGAGAGGGGAATGAAGAGCAGATAGCAACTCTACCTCTTCTAGCACAGAGAATTAGTGAAGAGTCAAAAGATGTATCCTGGTACTTTGGGGGTCCCATCCCTGTAATTGGAAATTTATCTACACGCTTACCGGAGGTTTCTTACCTTGCATCTGGCTGGCCCGTGCTTGACTGGCTGGACTGTGGTGGAGTCAAAAAACAGGTCCTGACTGGTTCCCCCCACCCCCAGTCGCCTGTCCCCCATATTCCTCATCCAGCACCTCCTCCTCTTCGTTCACCACAGGGCCTGCAACTTGGGCTCCTCAGAGGAATCCAGTGGGGGAAGGCCCTTCACTGATCTGGCATGCAGCTCTTTTTAACAGTGGCAGAGGTCTGTGGCTCAGCACCAGATCAATTGTTGACCTCGCTGGGCCTTCTGGTATGCCTGCTACAGCTCCTTGGCTTTCATGCAGCACTGCTGCTGGCGTACCCTTTCTCCTGCATCCTCTGAGCAATCTGCTCACACATGTCAATGTTTTTATGATTGGTTCAGAGTTGTGCCTGCCAAGCCTCTTCACCCCACAGGCCCAGGAGATCCAATATCTGTCTACTCTAAGCAGGAGAACATCTGGAGCATGTAACTAGCAAGGTCAGCTGAGCAGTTGCACTCAATGAACACACCTAGCAGCTTTCCGCTATGCCAGATAACCAGGAAAAGGAATTTCAAGAATTTGCAGGACTTTAAAGGGGAGGCGGCTTCTGGTCTCCATGAGCCCTGGGCAGTGGAATTCACAATGGTGGCCATAGCAGTCAGCATGGGAAGTTGTGGGACAGCTGCTGGAAGACCGTTAGGATCAACATAGGTAATGCAATTTCTACACTTGCACTGTATTGAACTAAGTACATTGACTGTGACTCTGCACCATTCAGGGAGGTCTTGTTACTATGTTAGTGTAATGGAGTGATTGCATTGGTGGAAGGCAAATTTAAGTGTAGACACATGCACAATTAGGGCAACATAAGCTGCCTTGTGTCAACCTAACCTAGACCAGGCTCAAAAAGCTATTTCCTGGGATAAATATAGCAGAGCAGCATGGCCTCCAACAGGTGGCCATGAAGGCCAGGCACACCCAATCAGAGATGGTAAAGGTGAGTGAACAACATCTGGCTTCCATGATAACCAAAATTATCAAAGCATCTTTCAGAGAAGACACTTTACCAGCTATCCTAAATAATTCTATAGCTTGACCAATTCCAAAGTAAACCATACTGCACATCCTTCCATGACCTTGGAAACGACAGCCCTTTTCCTAACCTCTCTTTCCTGGCCAAAGTCATTGTCCCAGATTGAGGTGTCATTAAGAGGTGGTTTTGGAACAAATTGATAAAATAAACGGTAATAAGTCACCAGGACCAAATGGTATTCACCCAAGAGTTCTGAAGGAACTCACATACGAAATTGCAGGACTACTAACTGTCGTCTGTAACCTATCATTTAAATCAGCTTCTGTACCAAATGACTGGAGGATAGCTAATGTGACACCAATTTTTTAAAAGGGCTTGAGAGAAGACCCCAGCAATTACAGGACGGTAAGCCTGACTTCAGTACTGGGCAAACTGTTTGAAACTACAGTAAAGAACAAAATTGTCAGACACATAGATGAACATAATTTGTCAGGAAATAGTCAACATGGTTTTTGTAAAGGGAAATCATACCTCACCAATTTACTAGAATTCTTTGAGGGGGGGGCAACAGGCATGTGGACAAGCGGGATCCAGTGAATATAGCGTATTTAGATTTTCAAAAAGCCTTTGACAAGGTCCCTCACCAAAGGCTCTTAAGCAAAGTAAGCAGTCATGGGATAAGGGGGAAGGTTCTCTCATGGATTGGTAACTGGTTAAAAGATAGGAAACAAAGGGTAGGAATAAATGGTCAGTTTTCAGAATGGAGAGAGGTAAATAGCTGTGTCCCCCAGGGATCTGTACTGGGCCCAGTCCTATTTAACATATTCATAAATGATCTGGAAAAAGGGGGAAACAGTGAGGTGGCAAAATTTGCAGATGATACAAAACTACTCACAATAGTTAAGTCCCAGGCAGACTGCGAAGAGCTACAAAAGGATCTCTCAAAACTGGGTGACTGGGTAACAAAATGGCAGATGAAATTCAGTGTTGATAAATGAAAAGAAATGCACCTTGGAAAACATAATCCCAACTATACATATAAAATGATGGGGTCTAAATTAGCGGTTACCACTCAAGAAAGATCTTGGAGTCATAGTGAATAGTTCTCGGAAAACATCCACTCAATATGCAGCTGCAGTCAAAAAAGCTAACAGAATGTTGGGAATCATTAAGAAAGGGTTAGATAATAAGACAGAAAATATCATATTGCCTCTATATAAATCCATGTTACTCCCACCCCTTGAATACTGCGTGCAGATGTGGTCGCCCCATCTCAAAAAAGATATATTGGAATTGGAAAAGGTTCAGAAAAGGTCAACAAAAACGATTGGGGTATGGAATGGCTTCCTTATGAGGAGAGATTAATAAGACTGGGACTTTTCAGCTTGGAAAAAAAAGAGACAACTAAGGAGGCATATGGTGGAGGTCTATAAAATCATGACTGGTGTAGAGAAAGTACATAAAGAAGTATTATTTACTCCTTCTCATAACACAAGAACTAGGGGTCACCAAATGAAATTAATAGGCAGCAGGTTCAAAAGAAGCAAAAGGAAGTATTTTTTTTTCACACAATGCACAGTCAACCTGTGGAACTCCTTGCCAGAGGATGTTATGAAGGCCAAGACTATAACAGGTTTCAAAAAAGAACTAGATAAGTTCATGGAGGATAGGTCCATCAATGGCTTTTAGCCAGGATGGGCAGGGATGGTGTCCTAGCCTCTGTTTGCCAGAAGCTGGGAATGGACAACAGGGGATGGATCACTTGATGATTACCTGTTCTGTTCATTCCCTCTGGGGCACCTGGCATTGGCCACTGTCAGAAGACAGGATGCTGGGCTGGATGGACCTTTAGTCTGACCCAGTATGGGTGTTCTTATGTTCTTAGACGGTGATGGTGACCAATATCAATGTCTAACCTCTTAATAACCTGGATTCTTCAAGGAAGAGACATGTCACAGGGACAGCACTGCTAGCACTTGTAAACAGGCTTTTTAGTCTTGAACAGAAAATGAACTGCTGTGCTTCTTCTAGATTAACAATATTTCCATTATGGAGCCATCAGAGGCGTACTAGACTTAGCAAGAGTAAAGGACAAACACCTTTCTGGATCAACCATATTCCTCTTAGGGAGTTCCCAGGAAATATGAAAGGCACTGCTCCTTCATAAGGCCACTCACATGCAGAATACTAAAAGGATTGAGATTTTCATCCCTTTTCAACATACAGTATGAGGACACTTAGAAACATGCAGAAATAGAGACATACAGCTGATTTTTCCTCAGCCTTCATCATCACTAAGATGATCCAGTGCCTGGAAGAAATAACCATGATGCATAAAAAGTAGCTGGCTTATATTCAGACAATGAAAGACAGAACTGATGGTAGAAGAAAGACAAAACTTCAAGAATCTTACTGATACAGGATCCAATTCTCCAAAAAGGCTTGTGTGGAGCAGCCTCACTGACTTTGATAGAGCTTCATGAAGGCACAGAGATCATGGCCATAGTAATCTCACCAGCAATTGACCTCTGATTATACAGATCATGTATGGCCACAAGGGTACCCCAGACTTGCCACTGCCCCTAGACACACAATTGAACAGTGGCAAGAAACACTGTTTTCCATCTCTCTCTTACCAGGAGACTGGGTCTTTTCTTCTTAGATGAGGATCTTTTGCTGTGCTCCAGGAGTCCCCTCTTCTAGGTTAGATCATCTGGAGTATTACCAGGCCCTGGAAGCTACAACCCACACAACATGCAGAAACCTGTCTATCATAACAAATTTTTGGATGAACACATCACACTGGTGCTCTGCACACACAGTTGGCTCCCTGTCTGCTTCCACACCAAATACAAAATCCCAAACCACATAGTCTGGTTTTAACCCACAGAGGGCCATCTCAGGGGCTGACTCACCATCCATGACCCACTGAGCCAGGTGAATTCCACAGGGATTCTATAGAAGCCCAGAGTAAGAATCTCAAGCCTCAGAGCCAGAGTCTTCTCAGCATCAGGGGTCCGGCTGTGGAATGTTTGCTTTTTTTAAATCATAGATCAGAATGAACAGAAATCTGAGCATGCCGAGATCAAAATACAAGACTCACCTTTTCATTACAGCCTGCCCACAGTGACATCTCATCTCTCATGGGCATATTTAATGGAGATGACAGGGGATAAGAGGAGAATAAAAAAAAGTGGGAGAATTAAGAGAAAAGTCTGGGATGAGGGATTGGTAGAGAGCCTACTTCTTCTGGACATAACACCACCTAAACTGTTGTTTGGAGCTTACATTCTATAAGGATAGACAGGCCATGCTATCTCCTTGTAGGACTTGTCTACATGGTGTGGACTAATACTGTGCAGACAAGCATTATGTCTCACACTTCTGTTTACTTAATTGTGGTTTTCAAAAGATGGAAGAATTCAATTGCCTGCCAAACTGGTGGCCTAAAATTCTATATGTGGTTGAAAGTCTCAGGGCTTTGTTTTGGGAAGGGTGGGATGTACATATGCTGATCTGTGTGGCCAGGTGGATGTGTTATCTGAATTGTATTCAGCAAATAAAAAACCTCTGAAATATAACACCATGAACCCATGAGAATATAAGATTTGCAAAACTGTCTGTCATGCACAACTCAGATATTGACCAATATAATGTAATAGAAGTTCAGTTTAAACACTATAGAACACCAGTGCATTGAGGGATTAGTTCAGATGAAAGCAAGTAACTGACAGCAGTGGTCAGAGCAAGCATGGCACAGATAGGCACTGTAGAAGCATTGTTACATGTCATGCCAATTAACCCAAATCCTGACTAGCAACAGCTATGCCATTCTTTTCTAGGTCTTTGCTAAAGTGTCTTTTGCTATATGCTGTATTCTGATGTTGCATGATGAACTGCATCTTATTCTGTGCCATGTTCTGCTATATCAGTTAGTGGTTTATACAGTAAGGTGCACTACAGACTAAAAAGAGGCCAAAACTCAGGTTCTTAGCAGGTTTTATTTGTGTTGCCAAAATGGAAAGTCAGCAAATTAAAATAATCCACTGCACCAAGCTAAATCCAGTTACTAACTAAATATTTTTTCATGCTGTTTAAAAACAAAGCAGTAAGAGCTAGATTTATACTTTAAGAGAACTCAGTCATGTGCAAATACATCAATATTTTTTCATCAGTACTTGCTTAAATTTAAAAATCAGTTAGTTTGGCGGTTCTTCCCCATCTCATTCTAGACACTTATTTTCAAACATGGCTTTATTCAAATAAGTCTCCTAGAAATTCCTGCTACGTCTAGGAAGGCTTTGGCCCTGACAGAGCAAAACACTTAAGCATGTGCTTAGCTTTAAGCATATGCTTAAGTCTCACTGAAGAGAAGTGCTTAGCTGAATAGGTATGAAACTAAACATATGCTTAACTGCTGTGCTTCTTCAGGGACCCAGATCTTACAAACCTAGGACCCAGCTCTGCAACTGGATCTATGCAGCCAGCCTTTGTGCTCATGAGGATCCCCATTCACTTCCATGTGTGTGTAATGGTCCACCTGCAGAGATCTGATAGCAGGATTAGGGCCAAGAATTCCAATTTATTTTTATAAATATTTGAAACTATGTATTACTCAGTCTATAAAGCTAGCTCTTCACTGATATGGCTGCAGCCCATTTGTGTACCACAAGGACTTTCTGATTTCCATTGCCATGTGATGCATAAAAATGCACCAGAAGAAAAACCAAAAACAAGTATTTGTTGATGTGAAGTAGCATCATCCCAGAGAGCCATCCATTAGTAGCTGCTGTAATATGCAAGCTCTATTACCTTCTGGAGCCTGAGACTTTCATTTGTGTCTATATGTTTACATGCTTTAATTAAAAAAAATTAATGGAGATATCCTATCTCCTAGAACTGGAAGGGACCTTGAAAGGTCATCAAGTTCAGTCCCCTGCCTTCACTAGCAGGACCAAGTACTGATTTTGCCCCAGATCCCTAAGTGGCCCCCTCAAGGATTGAACTCACAACCCTGGGTTTAGCAGGCCAATGCTCAAACCACTGAGCTATCCCTCCCCCCTACAAGTTGTTTAACCTTGTAAACAACTCATTTCTCTCTAGTTGATAAATCTTTAGTTAGCATTATAGGATTAGCTAGAAGTGTTGTCTTTGGTTTGGGATCTGAGGTACAACTGACCTATGATAAGTGACTGGTCCCTGGGGACTGGGAGTAACCTGATTATTGTTGTGGCTTTTGGTATAAGGTACCATCTATCATGAAGGCAGTCATGCGTGGGTGGCAAACTAGACCAGGGTGCCCAAGGGGACAGTCTGAGTCCATGTTAAGGCTGTTGTAGGGCTTTAGGAGTTCACACTTGTTCCTTGGTTGGTAAAATCTAATTATAGAACATTACCAATTACTTTTTTGACTGAGGGTTTTGTTTGTTTTCTGAAAAATGCAGCTACGGTGACACCAGAACTTTTCACAAACTCATGCTAATTTCACTAAACTGGTTAGGTCAAAAAAAATCCCCCCCAAAATAAATCAAAGTGTTTCATTTCAACATTTTTGAATGGAAGGGTTTCCATTTGAAGTGACTTTTTGCTACAAAATTTTATTTAAAAATTATCTAAAACATTTAAAATGGTCAACTTGAAAATGATCCATTTGAAAATGCCTAAATGAAATGTTTCAGTCTAGTAGTAATTGATGACTTTTCAAGTCACCACATTTTGAAAGATTGTGTTTCATTTTATATCATTTTCCCCCCCAT
The DNA here is from genome assembly GCF_002925995.2 of Terrapene triunguis. Taxonomy (NCBI): domain Eukaryota; kingdom Metazoa; phylum Chordata; order Testudines; family Emydidae; genus Terrapene; species Terrapene triunguis. The sequence goes on along the minus strand of NW_020664562.1, from coordinate 24,074,091 downwards.
TTAGGAATTGCCAGTCAGCTGAAAAAAATCTATTATTCACACAGTTCTACCTAGAAGCCTCAGTCATGGACCAGGGCGCCATTGTGCGACGTGCTGTACAAACACAGCCCAAAAAGACAATCCCTGCCCCAAAAGGGCTTACAACTTAAGTAACTCCCAGATGATCCTGCAACCTCAACTCAAATTATTGGGAGAACTTGTGTGTAATGTTACTCATGTGAACAAGTGTTTGCAGGATTAAGGCCTAGATTACACTGTGACAAGTTACCCCCCTCAGCCGGGGTGCCACCTGATGTCCTGAGGTACCACTGAGCCCGCCTGTTCCACCAGCCTGGACTTCCTCACGCTGTCCTGCTGAGCCAAGACTTCAAGCCTCCTCCAGCACACACTCAGCTGCAGAAAGACAGAGACACTGAAATCAGGTCTGCATGAGAAGACTCAGCTAGGGAATTTCCCCACACTCAAATGCACACCTCCTCTGGAGTGTAAACCCAATATTGTATTGTCTTGTGCTGCACAGAAAACTGTACAACGTATGCTCATGAAATTCACTCTCTCCCTCAATGTGGAGGAAGATATGCACAGCTTCACCCCCCGCAACCCCCGCCCCCGAGTTATGGATTCCACAAACTGGGTTTAGAAAAAACAAAAACAAGTTTATTAGCTACAAAAGGTAGATTTTAAGTGATTATAAGGGATAGCAAACAGATCAAAGCAGATTACTGAACAAATAAAACAAACACACAAACTAAGCTTAATACATTAAAGAGACTGGCTACAAGTAGTAATTTCTCACCCTAAATGTTGTTTTAGGCATTTCTTTCACAGGCCAGACACCTTCTCCAGCCTGGGCTCAGTCCTTCTCTCCCCTGCCCCCTTTCTCCTTGTTTCTTAGATGTTTCCAGCAGTCATCCTGGGCGGGGATTCAGTGAAGAATGAACCAAGATTAACTCACTTCCCTGCTTTAATTAGGATTTACATATGGTGGGAATCCTTTGTTTCCCAGTTTGATCCCCACCCCCTATTAGTGGAAAAATACTAGTAGTCCAAGATGGAATCCAGTACCAGGTGACATGATCACATGACCCTGCAGTGTCAAAGCAGCCAGGAGTCAAAGGTTGTTTGCAGCATCCCAGGAAGCTTCTCAGGAAGGTGGGAGATTAGCATCTTCAAAGTCCTATTGTTCCCCCTAATGGCCCATCCAAGCTGATTGCATTTTGTCTGGTGGGTGTTCCACAGGTGTAAACACAGTTGTAATAGGTACATAGACAATATTCCCAACTTCAGATACAAATAGGATAATCATAGTCAATACATCATAACCTTTCCAATGATACCTCACACGATCCATCTTGCATAAAACATATCTTAGTTATGGCATATTTATATCATAACAATATCTCTGAAGAACATAGGGCATAGTGCCACAGACAAAACATAAAGAACATTCTAGGCTCTGATGCTATATCATGTTTCAGAGCATTTGGATGTCAATTTAATTTTCACCAGAGTTCTGCAATACTCATGTTGTAAGGCCCCTTCAGGTTAGTAGATAGGATCCTAAATAAGTCTCCTCAAAATAGAGGCTTCACAATGTGTTTACAAATATGTTTGTGAAATATCTGAGTGAAAAATCACAAGTTATACTTAATAAATACTCAGGGTGCGAAGTGCATTGTAAAAAAAAAGTGCTGCTCAAATGAATGACAAAAAGATTGATTTGTAGATTTCTTTGTACACCAGATTTGCAAACTGTGAGACCGATCCTTCTCCCACTGAGGTCAAATGGAATTTTTCCAGTGACTTCAGTAGGAGGAGGACCTGGTTCTTAATGCACAAAAGAAAGGCTGTTTTAATAAATTGTGTGTGTGTGTGTGTAGAAGAGATACTACACATATAGATGCAAAAACAAAACAAGCAACTAGCTAAAGGCAGGTAGCAAACAATATATTCAATAACAGCTATCAGAATCCCAACAAAGGCAGCCAGGGCCAATGGTCAGAGCAAGGGCAAACCTGAGGCTGGGGAGTAGCAGAGTAGTTCATAGTCAGGTCCAGACCAGGGTCCATACCAAGGGTCAGAGTCCAAGTCAGACTTCAGGATCTGAGTCAAGAGGCAAAGTCCAGATCAAGCCAGGGATGTAAGAGCAATCATTACAACTGCAGAAAATCCACACTGTTACCTGGACACTTCCTGAACTGCCCCTTGAGTTTATATAGGGCAGGGAGTCAATCAGGAGCCAGGGTGCTTCTGTCTGTCAAACCCCTGAGGCAGAACTTCCAATGGCCTGTGTCTACAGAGGGTCATGGGAATTTGCATGCAAGCTACCTGTAGTTGCTGCTGGGTGGCAGCCTAAAGCTATCTACTGCCTCCTACTAGGCCTGGGTTCTAGACCAAGGGTGTTATTACAACGTGAGTATTTAAGAATTCTGTTCAAAATTAAATTGATACTCAAATGCTCTGAAATATGCTGTAGCATCAAAGCCTAGAACTTGCCTTTCCCTATGTCTGTGTAATTTAGGCCTTGATGCTGCAAACAATTAAGCATATAAGTACTCCCACTAAACTCAATGCAACTACTCAGACTGTAAAGTTACTCATGTTTTTGTAGAGTCGGAGCATTAAACTGTAGGTTTGTTGGGAGAGGCACCATGCTTTTATTCTTGTAAAGCATCATGCAAACTTACAACATAAATATGATATAATGTTAATAAGCACTGCCATTTAATAATTATAGAAACACGTACCTGCAAAAGGCTTCTAAATTTACATCAGAGCAAAAGTACACTACTTGAACATAAGGCTCCAATTTGTATCAAAGGTGTGACTTAGTTTCAAACTAAACTTTGATGAGACAAAGTATCTGATTCTCATTTATACAAAGGCCACTTTATGTCTCTCTATTGCAGTGTAATTATCATTTACTCCCACTTTAAGACCCCGTGCCACTTTAAGACAGTGCCAAAGCAGTATCAAATGGCCTCAGAGAAAATAAGAATCAGGACCCAAATGTTTTATCTTGACTTAATGATATAATGTTTTATCAGCAATATTTAAAAAATTAACTCTCTGTGTAAGTCCATTGTTTGAGGACATTTCAGATGAGTAAGCAGTAGCTATGTCAGCTACTAGCTAGTGATCTTTTTTTTGACACCCTTCCCCAAGTGAATTGCATAGACAAACATACTCTGTTTGAACAAGACCAATGACAGCAAAATTGCTTGCTTGTCTCTAAAAAGACTCTAATAATGTGCATCAAGGGAGAGACCCATGGTCTGACAGACTTTTTTCCCCCCAGTGTAAAACATAAAAAAACCCATTTCAATAGCAAGGAAAAATCAGTTTAAAGTGCAGCCCCAGTTAATTATATCCAAAAGAGTAATAATAAAATAAACTATTAAATTTTAGAACTTCCTCTTTAAAGTATTAAGCATTTGGCAACTGTGATGTAGTTAAATAGCATGCTGAAAAATGGACTCAATCACTTGATAGTGAGGTACCAGTCAATTACACGTGGACTGTATTTGAATACCAGTACACCTATTTCAAATCATACTTAGAATAGGTAGTTTTTATTGGGTTAGCTTTAGCTACATATTTATGGCTTTTTAATTCTTAAATTAAAATTAACTCTCATTCATCTGCAAACAGGAAATACCTCAGTCTGGTCACAGCTCTGCAAAGCAGCAGTCTCTGCTGTGGTGTGTTTAGCTAAACAGAAATTAAAATGTGAAGGTGGCTTGCTGGCTCCTCACGTAACACAGGAGAGGCCAGAAAACTTACCGCTGTTTTTAAAAACAGCAGTTCAATTCCTGGCACAAACACTGAGGCTAGTTTAAAAACTCCAGTGGCTGAAAAGATGCTAGATTGTGGGCCCACTGTAGCTCAGAGCTGTGGGGAAACTTGCTTTGATATCACTTTTGTAAACAGCGAAGGCCAAGGGACGGAATGAAAAATGGAGAAGAGATGTGAATAAAGGTTATTACGGAGGAATGTTCTGCCCTTTTCACTCAGCTACTTTAAATATTTGTTCAAAGTTTCAAATGTAAAGGTCATTTAATTTGAATAAAGGGACATTATAAAAAGCTCTTTAATGCACAATACTGCACTGTTATATAGCCATTAAACACTAATAATAGCCTAGGGCCAGCTCACCCCCTCCCAGGGTAAAACATGTTGGGGGAAGGGGTTGCCCTAGCCCCCCAAACCCAGTAGATCCCAAGGAGCCCTCAAGAAACCAAGGCCATCTACACAGGACTCTGGGGTTCCACGCCAGCTCTGGAACCACAGAAACCCCTCCAGTCCACAGCAGCAGGCTCCCTGGGTGTCACATTACCAAGCAGCAGCTGCCCCTGTGTTCCCTGTAAAGAGGGGTTCCCCACTATAATGTCCTATGCCGTATAACCTTTCCTTCCTGATCACTGAGAGAAATGTACATCCCATTGCCCCCAGCCCTATCCAGCCAAGACTCACCTACTGCTTGCTCAACCCCCTCTCTCCATGTGGAGTCTGACCCTGAAGGATCTTGCCTTCGGCTACATACAGCGGGCCTGGTGCTGATTGCCACAGATTCCTGATTTATTACATCATTGTGAATCAAGGCCAGTATTTTTATTTCAGCTCAGCTTGAGCTTCATGGCACTATGATGTGTGGTCATGTGACAGCAGATTTTAGAATTGTGAGAAAGCAGGGCAGGCACTGAAGGGAGCAACTATCCCAGGGCTGACAGCTCTTTAAAGGGGAAACACAGTTAGTGCCATGGACGTAGAAGACAGAAGATCTGCCCCTCCTATTTATTAGGTAACAAACCATTGTCCAAGGGACTTTTGATTCCCTCAAATCCTTCCTCAGAACTCATTCCTTTTCAGCAGCTTTAGATCACTGATCTCAGCTCCCATGCCCTCTGCTCTTGCTCCCATGAATTTGCACATGTAAAATGCAAACACATATAGAACAAAGCAAGATGAATATGAAGCAGAAAAATTAAATGCTCTAAACTCCAAAAGCAAATCAATTTCCCTCTTATTTTCTGTGACCTCCTTTCACCCTCTCATCTGTTGTCATTGCCCTGGATGTTATCAATCTTTTCTCACTATCAGGCCTCCAGTGTGCAGACCTTGTCTTTCTACTTCTCTGTACGATGCCAGGCACATACATGGTGCTATATAAATAAGAATATCCAAGGCCCATGGGAGTTGGTTCAACAGAAGTGCCCAATCTCTCTGCATGAGATAAAGTGACACCCTAACTTGTGTCAGGACTGCTGGCCATATTTAGGCCTGCACAATAACTATGTCATCCAGACTGCTTGATAAGGACTTCAGTAGCCTCACCTATTAGTGCTTGGCTACTGAAAGGGGATGACCTACAAAGAAGGGGGAGACACACTTTACCTTTGCCCCTTTAAGGAGATGGCTATCATGGGATACTTCCCTACGTGCTTCAAGAAAGTGGCAGCTCTCTTAGCCATTATTTCAGAACTTCACATGGTGTCTGAGCTCTTTGGCAGTGCCTGAGGTATACCCTTGGCAATTACTGTTTACTTGCCTTACATGCAGTGTTTCTGTGCTCTGCGGAGATTCTGCTGATGTGCTACATTGTTAAACATTAAATACCACTTCAACAATTATCAGTGCAAACAAGCATCATGGTTTGAATTATACCCACTGGACAGCACCTGAATCTTCTGAACTATATGTTGTAAGAGTGCCGTTGAAGCATACCAAGTCTTAAATATTTATGGTTCTATTCAAAGGGACAGATCTTTAGCAAGGCAACAAGCAATGGCATAATTAGAAATTAGCTTCAAAAAATTATGTACAGAAATAAGGGTGCTATAAAGTATGTGAATCATTTTAATTTTCTATAACATGTAAAATCAATTCAGAATGCTAAGGCTGCAGTTGCTAGCAACTTTAAATGCACAAGAAGAGGGGCCAAACCACTAAGGGGCAAATCTCAGTTCCCTCGCTGGTTAACTGAGTAGGGTGCTGGGGATCTCCCACACATACATTCCACTCTGCAGTAGCATCACTCTGATTCCATAGTGGTACTAGCTAGCCAGTGGATGTAAGCAGTGACATGTCCAGCAACTCTGTCCTGCCCCCAAAGAGATGGTGAGCACAGCCACACAGGGAGTCCCCTGGAAGCATGGCTTTAAAGTATAAAGGGGATGTGCAAGCAAAATCCCTCTCCCTCCCCTGCATGCAGTAGAGTTGCACCAGTTCTACTACATCTGGGACATATCACCCACGCACAGAAGGGCAGGATTTTCCACTTACAGCATCTTTGAACAGGGTGGAGAGGGGGTTATTTTTATAATGTGGGGCCCCATCCTACTCCCATTGGGGTCAATGGAAACCCTCCAATGGACTTCAGTTTCAGCAGGCCCATGCCCCTGGTTCTGAAGCCCAAAGTTGCCATGCTGTTGCTAAAAATGGGCTAAATGACCTAGCAGCTTTTTCCCATCTCTTATCATGGATGTAATTTAACAGTTGTTTAAAGGGTCAGTCCTAACAGTGCCTGACAATACTACTAGAGTTAAAGTGTTCGGACATTTCAATGATCCCTCCCCCCCCCTTAGGTGAGTGAAACTCAGCTGTTAGAAACTTGCTCCAGGTTGAAACTCACCCTTTGAGGGCTCATCTCAGAAGTTGTTTATTTACAACATTTCACAAATCTGTTGCGGCACTTTGGAGATTTAAGACTGAAAAAATCCAAACTTTCTGGGAAGTGGGAAGGAATGGAGCTTCCATCGCTACTTTGTGGTTCATATAGCTCATAAACAGCTCGTGTAAGTCATGCTTTGAAATCAAATTTTACAGGCCTTTAGCAGATAATGAGAAGAAATCCCATCTGGTAGGTTGAAGGAAAAAAAGGGGTTAAGGTATCGTTCTAAAAATCATTAACTTCACATGCTCAGTGCAATCCTATCCACAGCTACTAATCTAGGTTGGTATGGCATCATTACATTTGCATATTCTAATCATGGCATTCTTGGTACTTCTGCCAAATCCATTATTAGGGCTGTCAAGCAATTAAAAAATTAATCGCGATTAATCACGCCATTAAAAAATTAATCGCGATTAATCGCAGTGTTAAACAATAATAGAATACCATTTATTTAAATATTTTTGTATGTTTTATACATTTTCAAATATATTGATTTCAATTACAAAACAGAATACAAAGTGTACAGTGCTCACTTTATATTTATTTTTGATTACAAGTATTTGCACTGTAAAAAAACAAAAGAAATAGTATTTTTCAATTCACCTAATATAAGTACTGTAGTGCAGTCTCTTTATCATGAAAGTTGAACTCACAAATGTAGAATTATGTACAAAAAATAACTGCATTCAAAAATAAAACAATGTAAAACTTTGGAGCCTACAAGTCCACTCAGTCCTTCTTCTTGTTCAGCCAATTGCTCAGACAAACAAGTTTATTTACATTTGCAGGAGATAATGCTGCCCGCTTCTTGTTTACAATGTCACCTGAAAGTGAGAACAGCTGGTTTCATGGCACTGTTGTAGCCGGCATTGCAAGATATTTACGTGCCAGATACGCTAAAGATTCATATGTCCCTTCAGGCTTCAACCACCATTCCCAGTTTAACTGTGCGATTAAAATTGCGATTAATAGCAATTAATTTTTTTAATCGCAATTAATTTTTGAGTTAATCGTGAGTCAACTGCGATTAATCAACAGCCCTAATTATTATATTACTATATAATAATAGTCCAAAAAACAAATGTAATACAGAAATGGTCATACAAAAATGTCCGTAAAATATTGTGAGACAAAGCCAACAAGACAAAGGAATCTCATAGGGAAGACAGCCAGTCTCCAACACTTAGGCCCTCTTGTGTCTTCAAACCAATCCTGCTTACATCACACACAGGGCTGGCTCCAAGTTTTTTGCCGCCCCAAGCAAAAAAAATTTTCTGCCCCTTCCCCGCCCCATTCCAACCCCTTCCCCAAATCCCCGGCCCCGCCTCCTCCCCTAGGCGTGCCGCATTACCTCTCCTACCCCTCCCTCCCAGGCAAGCCTGCGGGGGGAAGCGGAGTGGCGGCGGGCTCGGGGGAGCAGGCAGCAGTGGAGCGGAGGTGAGCTGGGGGGGGGAGCGGTTCCTCTGTCGTCGTCCACCCCCCC